>NC_141386.1:25804460-26465068 GCF_017979445.1 Akebia trifoliata
CGTAGTGACACTTGGCTTTTTGGAACTTAGTTACGCTTATGATCCATTTATAGGTTTAATAATTGTTAGTGCTTGGGATCAAATTTTTACAAATCTAGAAATTATTTACCATGTTTGGAATTCTAGTAATTTGAAAAATTAATCAATTAAAAAAAAAAAAAAATCGATACGTGTTTAGAGAATTGTTAATTTGGAGATTACTAGAGCATATGGGAAACTCAAATTGATTTGGCAATCATGCATGTTAGAAGTTTTTACCAATTTGGTAACCATACACGCACATTATGAAATTGAATAAATTCAGTAATTAGTTATGCATGCTGTGATTTTTACCAATTTGAAAATTATTCATGTGTATAATGTTTATCCATTTGGAAATTATTTTTACCTGTGACGGAATGGCATCCAGTTCGATGATATTTTTTATTTATAATGTATTGACCAATTTGGTAATTTTATATATGATAGCCTCACTGATTTAAGGATTTTATGCACATGATATTTTGGCTAATTTGTTTTGAATTTTCATCAATTTGAATTTATTGATTTTGATAATTATTTGTGCTTATGGAATTCTGCCCATTTTGGTTATTATTTGTATATATGGCGATATTTGATATTTTTAGTAATTATTCATTCATAAGGAGGATTTTGGTCATTTTGGTAATTATTTACGCATATTGGGCTCTTTAGTGATCATTTATGCATATTGTGAAATTTGACCTTTTCAGTAATCATTTGTGCACGTGGAATTTCAATTGAATTTTTCCTTACTACGTGAGCCTTAATGTATTGGATGACTTAGGTTTTTTCAAATATCTTTTTTTATCCATGCATGTGAAATTTGAGGAATTGTATGATATTCGAAAGGATCATAGCCCTAGAATTTATTTGGGCACCTTGACATAATATAAAGATAATGATTGGATTATAGCTTAACCCTAGTCTTCTTCATTTGACCTTAGGATTTTTTAGGATCATAATAGAGACTGATCACCTTGATCGGGTGAGTTCAGAACCTAACACCTTCTGAAACCCAATTTGAGACATTCCTTAGGTAGACTTTTGAGTCAACTTAGTTGACTCAAGAAGACTTAGAATAAGCTAGCTTTTGTCATTTCTTTAGTGATGTGTTTGTGATTTGTTTTTGTAATTATTTATTATCGTGAATATTTGCATGTGTTGTTTACATTGGTGCTAATTTGCGAAAATGTCTCAGATGAATCTTATCCCTTTGTACACACTCATGAGCAGGCATATTCATGTTTGCATCACGATATACTCTTATTAGTCCCGTAACCGGATCCAAGCTAACCTAATCTTTCAAGACATAAGAGACGCACTTGTACACGACAACTTCAGTACCGTACCTTCGAGTATATCAAACTAAAGCACCATTTCCTGTCTAATTTGGTAAAATTAGGAGGTATATCGGTGTTTTAGACTAAAATGACCTGAGCTTTGTCCTATCCTAGTCTCAATCACATAACAAGCCTAGAAATTCAAACTTAGGTATGATCTCATTAAGCCATGACTCGAACTGACTATGGGTACTCTTAAGTTGTAATTCTTTAATCTAACCAATAGGTAAGTAGGCGGACGGTCTAAACTGTTCAAATTAAACTCGCAATATTGATCCTACCCAATAAACTTAATTTGTGGCACCCCGCCAAATGCTAACACAAAGTCCCATATCAGATCTCGAGGCACAAGGTGGCGTCTTGAAATTTCGACATGGTCCCCTCTGTTTATGTTAGCATTTCAAGGCATTCAACCTGCACTTGATAAACGATACACAATCTTGCATATATACATACAAAATATCACAATAGCGAAAACCTACATACATCTAATAACATACGATAGATCAGAGTGCGGAAGGATAACAAAATAGAGAATTATACAACTATTTCCTCACTCTAACAAAAGTCCTAACACTCGATAGAAAAACTCATAATACTCCTAGATGAATCTGACACCATTAGGGGTTTATCCCCAATACTCATCAAGTGACGAACTCTGATTGTTTATCTGACCCACCAGATGATTCACACTCGTTTTCTACACCTACCTCATCAAACTTCGGATCTGAAACTAAAAATTAGATAAAGAAATGTTGAGTAACAATGGTTACCCAGTAAGGAAGAAAATAATTTCTACCAATAACCTCTCCTAACATGAACGAATAAATGTACTGAATCATTTTAAAATAAGCAAAGTTTTACAGAAGAAACTATGATTAACTGGTACATATAGTCAGGGATAAGCGACAAAATATTTTTAAATTCACATTACATCGATCAGCAGTACTCACTATAACATTTTTTTTATATAAAACTAATTGATCAACTGGAAATATTAAACATGCATTTCATTTTATATATCAAAATAAGACAACAGATACATAATACACAATGGTGGAGTGGTGGAATTAAAGAGTTGGGATTCACGACTGGATTGCTCCAGTCGGGACATGGTTTTTTTAATAAAGTATTAGTTCCTGATTTTGTGGCTTGTCGTTGTTTACCACACTTGCGGGACCATTTATTCGGCCAGGCTGGTCGTTTGACGTGACCGTAAGCAATGGGTCTCTTTTCGATTTGTCAGAACGTTTGACTACTATAGATTGTTAGTGATCACAGACTAATCATCTTCGTTTATGCCTGTCAGGCCTGCATGTGATTCTCAAATATACAAACCATTCGTATACGACCACCTTTACATTACAAGTTCACTAGTAAAGATAAAGAGGAATAACCCGGATTCTAGTTGTAACTCCATTCTCATATGCGTCCCATACCACGTATGAGCTTGGTGGTCCCTACCGTACATCCCAGGATAGTACATTACTCCGGATGATATGGCGCACTATTCCTTCAAGCATTCACAAACTCCTTAACAGGTCACAAAATAGCTATATATATATATACATATATACATATATATATACATATATATATATATATATATATATATATATACATATATATATATATACATATATATATATATATATATATATATATATATATATATATATATATATATATATCAATTTCATTTGAAAATAAAAGAGAAATTAACAATACAAGGTTGAGAATAGATATCCAATTTCCTACCATGCAACTGTGGTCACTCGGTCTAAAATAAATAACATAATGGAAAAGTACACAGCGTCTCGTGCTAACAGAACGTAAACAAACATGCAATCAGTAACATTATCCTTGGATATCCGTTCACCAACCTATGAACAAAACAATAATGTAAAATGTAGACATCATCCCTTGAGTGTGACTATGACATTTTACCGTTTCATACCCTTTTTCAATTTTTTTTTCAATTTTTATAATTTTCAATCTCTCAAACAAAATATCTATTTTTTGATATTCATCAACTCAATTTGAGTTTATTAAATATTAAATCATTTTTTCAACTGTGAAATTCATTTTTATTAATAAATTTAAAAAGTACAAAATTTAAATCAAAACAGGATTCGAACGGTGCACAAGATCCAACTGACAGAAATAACTCGTAGAAATATCCTACCCACCTATAATTTGTTATAAAATATAATTAAATATGTAAGTTCTTGCGTGAATTTGAAATAACCAAATGAATTCTATATTTTTGCAAACTCACTACAAAATTTTAATAAAATACTAAACACAATTTTCATAATCTACGATTACTAACAGAAATTGAGAGTTCCTTACAATCTCTGCGCGAAGGAATTGAAACACATTCGGGAAAATCGAGGCGATCGACACAGAAATCGAGACGATTCAAACTTCGAACGGCTAATTTTTGAGTTTGACTCGGTGGTTTCAAAGATCTCGACGCCGTCGTATTTTCTCCCTTCTACTGCGGATGACGATTTGATCCTGAAATGGATGAAATTCGAGGTCGAAGTTGTGAAATTCGAGGTCGAAGTTGTGAAATTCCCGTATATATACAGTTGATTTTTAACAATATGGGGTGAAAAAAAAGTGAAATGAAAAGGAGTTGGTGAGTTTTATAGAGAACGAGACTGCGAACGTTTCTTCCTTCTGTGTCGAAAGTCGACGGCGAGTCGTTTGTAGTAAATATAGGGTTAAAAGTTTGAAAAAAAAATAAAAAAAAATTTCGTTACTTGGCTGGTTTTAGAACGAATGGGAAGATGAATAGTAAAAAAAGATTTAAAAATTTATTTATATAAGTGTTTGGGACGAAATCGATATTTTAGCTATTATTTCGTTTGACTATAACTTGACCGTTGGGACTCCAAAAGGGACGAATGAATATTCTATTTTATCTAATTTTTCGTTCTAGATCTAATAGTATAGTCAATTTCTACAAATTATGTCTCTAACAAAAATTTACATTTTTAGCCTAAGGTGACCCCTAAAATTGACGTCATTTTCATTTTTGACGATAATTCGACTTTCTGTGCTCCATAAATGACAAATAAATAGTGTTCAATAATTTTTCGTTACGAACCTAATGATATAATCGAATCTTAATAATTCTTGCTCTAGCAAAAAGTCACTATTTTAGTTTGGTCCAACTCGGTAATTAAGGATTTTGTAACTATTATGTTCAGACTCACATTTGAGCGTGTTTATTGGCGAAAGTATGTTTTTCAATCATTTTGAATCCAATGGTAAAGTCAGATTTCCTTAAAAATGATCAGAAACCTTCAAAAGTTTTATCCTTAAGTCCCATTTTTAATATTTTTTTTCAAATTTCTATTATTTACTTTTCCTCAATATACGAATTGAAAATTCAAGATTTTATATTCTCCCCCCCTTAATAAAAATTTTATCCTCGAAATTAAAATCATACCTTATCGAGCTTTGTTGTGCTTTCACTAACACGACATATATAATAGACAACACCTATTTTCGATTACCATCTATTCTTAGTCCTAAGCCAATCTCGTTTATAACTCGTAGACTTATGTCTCCCATTTTCCGTCAACCCAACACATTCATTAATTAATCACTTTAATTCAAACTCATACTCCAACTAATCTATTATTTATATAACCCTAAGATAACAATCAATTCACCTTGTATCACTTCCCCACCAATATCTATCAACAATAATCTTTTCACATCTTCTCTATTCTTTATCTTTATTTCTCTAATCAATTACACCATTTATTATGTTTTACTCATACTTGTTATGAATATTACTCCTCAATGCATAGTCTTATCGCAAACACATCATTATCTTTATATTCAATTCAATATTACAATTTCTACTTATTGTGATATTTCCTCAAAACCTTTGTCATAATCTTTATAATTTAAAATTTTACTCGAGGGGATAAATCCTACATCCCATCAACTCTAATTCGAGATATATATGTACTTCCCATTCTACCTTACATCAACCATCATATCCTTCTCCTTTAAATACATCCAATAAATTATCTTGCAAATTAACCACTTGTGAAGGGTCTGACAAATACTTCTTCAACATGGACACGTGGAACACATTGAAGGCTTGCTCAAGTTGCAGTGGTAGAATCATTCTGCAAGACATACACTTTTTTACTCTACTCCCAAAATTACAACTTCTGTTAATTATTACTTAAATATCATTGTAATATCGATTAAACCTTATTCATTTAACTTTATCTTACCCACATTACATATATTTTTTCTTGCTACATAATCAAATCACTAGCCTTACAAATCGCACTTGTCTTCTCAGACTTTACAATTATTCTAACACCTATGTTTTGCAGGTTCCTAAATAATCTTCTAAAATCTTATTCTTTCTTTGCAAGGGCTTCCAATAGGATAGATAATTTCATTACTCGACCTGTGTCAGTAGGTTCTAGCTCTAGCAAGTGTGCAAACTCTCAGCAGAATTATATGATCTAGAGTAACTAGCATTGAATAGAATTCCACTTTTTAATATTGTAATTAAAAATCGTACCTTCTAAAACTTCGTCGGAGATAGGTACTTTCTCCTGGGTCACAATCCTTACTCACGACTATGATAGAGGGCATTCTCTCCTAATATAACCCACCTGACCTCATGCGTAGCATGTCAACGATTTTGTCTTCGTAGATCTCTGTGAAGCGGACAGTTGGTGGACTGGGGTCTGTAGACTCTGAACCTACTTTGTTGGTTTCTTAGGCCTTGTTGGCATAATTGGATTCTCAATTGTTCTATGACTTGGTGATGAAGAAACCCTGTAACTCAATAGTGGAGTAGGAGCTCAGTACTACAAATATGCTGGTCTAGAGGCACTCGATCTTGAATACACCAATCTCTGGGTTGGATCTGATCTAGAAGGAAAAGACGTTGGATTGAGTGATTTGTCCCTGAGTGTAGACACCCCATTTTGGCACTCGCCTGATTAATCATCTCGACAACTCAATTGCAACGATTCCCAATGATGGATGATTATTCCAATACTTTATTTTGTTACTAAATATGTTTCAGAAATTTAGATAAGGTATCTCAAACTAACGAAACTTTAGAAACCACGCTACGCTAGGAAAATATAACTCCAAAAAACATAGAAATTATCATCTTACAGACAAAAACAAACTTCACAATAAAAATCACTAAAAAATGACCAAATTATCAAAATACCTGTAACATCAAAACATCCTTAGAGCTTATATTACACTTAGGAAAATCATTTCAAATACATAAAACAACAAATCAAAATCAAATAAATCATTTTGCCAATTTTTATAAAATTTGACAAAATTATGAAAATGCCCCTCATAAGGTTCATGACCATTTTGTATAAAAAAATTTCATAAATGACACAAACCAATATTCCCATTGAATTTCTTACAAAAAATTATTTTCAAAACATCCTAGAACATCAAAAATCGACTTAAAACGCAAAAAATCATCTCCTAAGGCAAAACGGTAATTTTACAATTTTAATAATTAAAAATTTTAAAATTAATAATTAAAATATTAATTAATGTAAAGTGAAATCCTAATTAAAATTAAAGTCAATCAAGTAAGATTAAAGTTAATCAAGTAAGACTAAAGTCAATCAAGTAAAACTAAAGTCAAAATCTTAAAGTTAATCAAGTGAGACTAAAATTCAAAACCCTAATAGAATTCTAATTAAATAATAACTATATTTAAAATAATCATAATTAAATAATAACTCTATTTAAAATAATTTTAAATAAACGATAACTCTTTCTAAAAGAATTATAATTAAACACTAACTCTATCTAAAAGATACTTAAAAAAATCTATAAATATGCGTCCCTACAACCTATTTTCGTATCTAAGAGAAAATCCTAGAAAAAATAGGTCAAGAAGCCTCCCCAACCTTTCCAAAACCCTATTTTTGAATTCTTAACTCCTTACCTAACATCCATAACCCAACTTTAGCTAAAAAAAAACCCAAAAATCCTTTTAAAACCACCAAAAAATTCATCACGAAATTAAAAAAAACACACTCAGATCCAAGAAGAAGATACCTCAACTTGGAGATTAGAAATCAGATATGACAACAGAACGAAACGAGGAATACTATATAATGAGTTGTTCTATCAGGTTTGAGGGAACAAAACTGTTGCGTTCGAAAAAGGTAACTATTTTATTTATTTATTATTATTTAGGTTTTATTAACAATGTAATTTTATTTGGAAATTAGTAAAAATCGATGTTTGTCGGGTGGGATTGGTGCTTAACACCTTCCAACCTTGTAACGTGATCCCCGGACCCGTATTTTTTTCGTAGATTAGTAGTATTTACCTTTTTAGAGTCAGTATTCGGTTCCTAAACCGTAATAACTAGGTGGCGACTCCCAAACCTCAAAGGTCAAAGGCGAATTGGTACACCCCACGGATTGAGAGCGCTTTAATTAGGATATCTGTAATTCCATTCCTTCTCACTTTTGACTGCTAGTTCGGTCTGATTGTGGTGGCATAAGTTTTTCATCAATCTTGTTAAAATCCAGTGGCATTATTGTTCCTTGAGTTGGCCCATCTAACATTTTTCGTAGCCACGGATCTTTAATCGGTTGACGTTGACCCGAACATTTCTCCCCTCTATGTCCTAACTTACCACATTCATAATATACCACCACTCTTTCTTTTGACTGATTTAATATTATATGTTGTTATTTCTTGTAAAACTCTTCCAACTCTTTAGTAGATATTTCTATAGTCTCACGTCTTATGCATGGTTGTTTCCACCACTCTTTTTAGATCTTAACTGCCTTTCTTCTACTAGGCTTTGAGGTGATGCTTGTGCTATCCCTATTTTTTCTTGTAATCCTCACTATGGTGGGATATTTACTCCTTGATCCATTTGGGATTTATCCTTAAAATAGTAGTCAAGCCTTTCTTCTATTCTCTCTAATTTTTTTGTTAGTTGTCTTCTTTTCATACGAGCCTGACTCTGTGATAACTCAGAGACTGCTTCTATCAACCGTTCTATCTTGGTGAGATTACTAGACTCATGTAGATCTTCCCTACTAGTTTGACTCTTTGTCACGGGTCCAGTTGCACATATATTTTCTTGCATCTTTCCTAACCTACAATTTCAGTAATTTTCATTTTATCAAAAGCAAGGCACTTCTTAGAATCACACCAACATAATTCTCATGGAAGCATTAACTACTAATACAATAAGGAATTTAGTAATGAACACCATTTTCATTACTAACAAAACGAATCTAGAATACTATCCTATACTTACTAGGCTCTGTAGACATCTAGACACGGAAGAACTTGTAATTCCAATACGGAATTATTGACGAGCTCGGATACCGAATTCCTAGTGACACTTTATAATTATCAATCTAATATTTGTGGTATCAGCCAATTCTCTAAAACATAATAGATCTATATCCCATACGGATCTAATGTTATGCTCTAATACCATCTATGGTGCCCCGCTAAATGCTAACACAAAACCTCATGTCAGATCTCGAGGCACAAGGTGGCGTCTCGAAATTTCGGCATGGAATCTTCTGTTTATGTTAGCATTCCAAGGCATTCAACTTGCACTTGATAAACGACATACAATCTTGCATATATACATACAAAATATCACAATAGCGGAAGCTTACATACATCTAATAACATACGATAGATCAGAGTGCAGAATAATAATAAAAGACAGAATTATACAACTATTTCCTCACTTTAACAAAAGTCTTAACGCTCGATTAAAAAACCCATAATAATCTTAGACGAATTTAACACCATTAAGGTTATAGCCCCAATACTTACCAAGTGACGGACTATGGCTGTCTATCTGACCCACCAGATGATTCTCACTTGTTTTTACACCTGCCTCGCCAAGCTTCGGATTTGAAACTAAAAAATAGATAAGGAAAGGGTGAGTAACAATGGTTACCTAATAAGAAAGAAAATAATTTCTACCAATAACCTCTCCTAACATGAACAAATAAACATACTGAATCATTTTAAAATAAGTAAAATTTTTACAGAAGAAACTACAATTAACTGGTACATATAATCAATGATGAGCGACTAAACGTTTTAAAACTCACATTACATCGATCAACAGTACTCACTATAACATTTTTTTATACAAAACTAATTGATCAAGTGGAAATATTAAACATGCATTTCATTTTATATATCAAAATAAGACAATATATACATAATACATAATGGTGGAGTAGTGGAATTAGAGAGTTGGGATTCACGACTAGATCGTTCCTAGTCGGGACATGGAGTTTCATAATAAAGTATTAGTTCCTGATTTTGTGACTGGTTGCTGTTTACTACACTTATGGGACCATTTATCCAAGTCAGGCTAGTCGTTTGACGTGACCGTAAGCAATAGGTCTCTTTTCGATGTGTCAGAACGTTCGACTACTATATATTGTTAGTGATCATAGACTAATCATCTTCGTCTATGCCTATCAAGCGTGCATGTGATTCCCAAATATGCAAATCATTCATATACGACTACCTTTACATTACAAGGTCATTGATAAAGATAGAAAGGAATAACCCAGATTTTAGTTGTGACTCCACTCTCATACGCGTCCTATACCACGTATGAGCTTGGTGGTCCCTACCGTACATCGTAAGATAGTATACCACTCCGGATGATATGATGCACTATCCCTTTAATTATTAATAGACTCTTTAACAACTCACAAAATGGCTACACATATATATAATTTTCATTTGAAAACAAAAGAGAAATTAACAATACAAGGTTGAGAATGGATATCCAATTTCTTACCATGTAACTATGGCCACTCGGCCTAAAATAAATAACAGAATGGAAAAATACACAGCGCCTCGCGCTAACAGAAAGTAAATAGACATTCAACCAGTAACATTATCTCTGGATATCCATTCACCAACCTACACACAACACAACAATGTAAAATGTAGACATCATCCCTAAGGTATGACTCTGACATTTTACCGTTTCATACATTTTTTCCATTTTTTTGATTTTTGCAGTTTTCAATCTCTAAAACAAAATATCCACTTTCTGATATTCATCAACTCAATTTGAGTTCATTGAATATTAAATCATTTTTCCCACTGTGAAATTCATTTTTATCAATAACATTGAAATAGTATAAAATTTAAATCAAAACAAGGTCTGAACGGTGCACATGACCCAACTGACAGAAATAACCTGTTGAAATATCCTACCCATGTTTAATTTGTTATAAAATACAATTAAACATATCAAATATACAAATTCTGACATGAATTTTAAATAACTAATTGAATTCTATATTTTTGAAAACTCACCATAAAATTTTAATAAAGTACTAAATACAATTTTAACAATCTAAGATTACTAATAGAAATTGAGAGTTCCTTACAATATCTGTGTGATGGAATTGAAACACGTGAACGAAAAATTGAGGCGGTCAACACCAAAATCGAGATGGTTCAAACTTCGAGGTGATTGATTTTTGAGTTTGACCTAGTGATTTCGAAGATCTTGACGCTTTCATCTTTTCTCCCATTTGCTAAGGAGGACGGTTTGATCCCGAAACGGATGAAATCTGAGGTCGAAGTTGCAAAATTTTCGTATATATATACGACTGATTTTTTACGATATTGGGTGAAAAAGAAAGTGAAACAAAAAGGGATTAGGTGGGTTTTGTAAGGAATGAGGTTGCGAACGTTTCTCCTTTCTGTGTTGGAAGTCGACGACAAACTGTTTGTAGTAAATCTAGGGTTAAAGGTTTGAAAAAAAAAAACGAAAAAAATTTTCTTTACTTGGCTGTTTTAGAACGAATGGGAAGATGAATAGTAAAGAAAATTTAAAATTTTATTTATATAAGTGTTTAGGACGAAATCAATATTTTAGCTATTGTTTCGTTTGACTATAACTTGACCGTTCGGACTCCAAAAGTGATGAATGAATTCTCTATTTTATCTAATTTTTTGTTTCAGATCTAATGGTGTGGTCAATTTCTATAAATTATGTCTCTAACAAAAATTTACAGTTTTGACCTTAGGTGACCCCTAAAATTGACGTTATTTTCGTTTTTGACGATAATTTGACTTTCTATGCTCCAAAAATGATAAATAAATAGTCTATGTTCAATAATTTTTTGTTATGAACCCAATGATGTAATCAAATCTTAATAATTTTTACTTTAGAAAAAAATCACTATTTTAGCATGATCTGATTCAATATCAAGGATTTTGTAACTTTTATGTTCGGACCCGTATTTGAGCATGTTTACAGGTTAAAGTATATTTTTCGATTATTTTGAGTCCAATAGTGAGGTTAGATTTCCTTAAAAATGATTAGAAACCTCTTAAAATTTTACCCCTAAATCTCACTTTTAAGATTTTTTTTCAAAATTATATTATTTATTTTTCCTCGAGATACGAATTGAAAACTCGATGTTTTACATAATTAGTAAAAAATACTGATCATTATGAACAAAGTAAAGCAATTGGCCTAATTGACAAATTGATCTTATTGATCAACACTAAATTTGTTGGACCAATTGGTTTTAGGTTTAAATATTCAAACTAATTTACACCAAGAAGATTCGATCTTATAGTCAAGTTATTTGTTTGACCAAATGTTCAACCCTAACCAAGGGTAGACCTACAACTAATCTTTATCATTCATGTGGTCACTATAGATTTATAGTACATTTGGACTCGACGATTGCCATCGGACTAAGGCTAATTTATATCAAATTTTTAATCATATGGTTAAGCGTCAATCCTTTAAAATCAATGATTAATTTTATTTTACTTTGATTAAATAATAACTGCTCCTAAAGGTGTTAAAACATCGTTTGTCCCATTTTGGGTTCGTAAAAAAAAAGTGTCTTGCTAGAGTACCATTGTCAAGTCTAGGTAGTCAACTCTTGCCACAAGAAAGAGCAACTACCATGGATGAAGTACCACTACATCAGATTTTAGAAATTTTTTAAGCAAGATTATTGCCTATGTACAATACAAGTTGAGGACTTGGAATCTAAAAAGAAAAAAAGATAAAGTTGTAGAACCTCATGTTGTGTTTGACCTCGTCGAAAGCCAAGACGGCGATCAATTACCTATCAACCCTATCTTAGCTCTCGAATAACTCAGGTTGAAATTGTCTTGAAGAATATCAAGGACCTTGATGATCTTGCCATTAGATTAAGGCAATGACTTCATTTCTTATTGTCTGATTACTAAAAAAATTCACAATGCTATACATAGACAATTTTGACGAGATTGGATGCCATAAGACCTAGGTGCAAATATATGTTAGCATTATGCAATCTCAATGACTGAGCAAGGAACATATGGCTCCACTTTTTAGGGGACTCTTATAGAACATGCCTTATGCTGGTTCATATCACTAAACTCATCTAATGTAAGAACCTGACACGAATGGATGAATGAATGTATAGATTGATACTCATTCAATGCAGACAATGAACTCATAAGAAAAGATTTAGAAATGACCAAGTAAAAATCAAGAGAAACTTTCACTGAGTTTATTGCCACAATAGAGAGTTAAAGCTATTCAATTATGGGACAGATCTCAAGAGAAAAAACAAGTCAAGATCATCCTCAAGAATCTCACTCCGAATTATGTCAAGTACTTGATACCTTAGTGCCTTCCTACTTTTCAGTCTCTCATTGAGGTTGGAAATCAAGTTGAAGATGCATACTTTTTGGTAACTCATTCGAGTCAAAACTTAGAAATTTCAAATCTAGTGGTAATTTTTTACAAATGGTCAATACCTATTTCGCATTAACTCTTTAAACTGTTCAGTCATCGCCAGCAAAACTTAAAAGACAATTATCCAATTTTGAAATGTCCCTTAGTATCATTTTTCAAAAATTGATGAAAAAGGGAATACTAACACCATTGCAACCTAAGCCTTTGTGTAATCATTTCCCTCCAAACATAAATAATGGGCAATTCTGTGAATTTCATGAGATATATAGTCATATTCTTGACAGGTGTATTATACTTCACCATGGAATTCAAAACCTCATTGAACAAGAAAAACTTACCATATATGCCCTAACTGCGTCTAATGTTAAGACTAATCATTCTCCACCTATTTTGAACCTAATCTCCTCATTCAAACCCGAATCGATTGATATAATTTCCTTCATTTACTTGATCGGTCTTAATAATTTATCCCCACTATACCAAAATGAGCCTGTCAACCCTAAGACATTGACGGAATTGAAAGACAAATAGATTATTGAAACAAATGGTTATTCAACATCTCATAGACTCAAATCAAAACATGAAGAGGTAGCAAAAATAGATGAGCTAAATTCATTTATCAGGAAGAAATCGAAAGTGGCATAGACCCCAATATTATGTCTATCCATTCAATATGATCTCCTCACTTTGTAGTTAAATGTCTATGAGTTTTCCTTTTAGTTTTAATTCAGTTGCGTTAATCTTTAAATTCAATTAGTAATTTCAGTTATGTTAGTCTTTTTAGTTTTTGAACTTCAATAGAGTTCGTCAGTCTATGTTTTTTTAATCCTAATAAAATAAAGAAGTCTTCTGATTATCATGCGTGTAATAATGATTTGAACATAAAATCTAACATTAAGAATGGCTCAGAGCTCACTAGTCGAATTTGATAAATATTGGAAAGATGACATTCAAAAAGTGTAGATTTGTACTATATTATCCTTAAAGAAATATGAGAAAATAGTAAACTTACTTAAGAAATTTATTAGTATTCTCGCATGATCCTATGAGGATATGTCAGGTCTAAACACTACGTTACCATTCATCAGATCAAATTACACCAAAATAGATCAAGACATAAGGTCAAAGGTGATTTTCAAAGTCAAAGATTAATGATGTACTTGAAATCATCGTCAAATGTGTTAATACCCACAAAAATGATCTATCATACTTTTTACTCGAGAGATTTTTTGAAGTTCTAAAGGAATTGAACGACTCAAAGTCAAATACAAATAACTCAATCACACTCAATTTCGTAAAAACAGATTGAAGGTCACTCACTCTAATGAGAAGATTTTACTTAACAGAGTAATCAAGACATCGAGTCCTTAAAACTTTGACCACATCAAATAGTATTTTACTAAATGAGTCTTTCTTTAGTCGAATAATTTTTCTATCTTACCAATAAAAGATAATCCTTTTTACCTCCTCGTAGTCTCTGAAAAATCTATAGTCTCTTCTTTTTAAACCATACTGACCAATCTCAGGAGGAAAGTCTTGGTATGAACTACGTTTTGACTTAATCCCAAAAGATAAATAAAAAATTTGATGTACGTAGGCAACTTGAGAAGTTACTTCAAGCCCGATCACGCAAAAAATAAAAATAAAAATTATTAACAAAAGTATCATTCAAAAGAAAATCTCCTATTGAAAGGTTGAAAAAAATGTGTCAAACTAAGGGCATTAGAAAAAATGAGAATCAAAAGAATTGACAAAAAAAAAATCAGACTATGGGCATTTTGGGTTATACATTTTCTTTTTAAACCCTGCCCTAAACCTACCTATTATGACTTTTTGAATGCTAATTGATTTGGTTAAGGTGCAACTATCCAAAGAGTTTTTGAGTTAAATATTCTAGATCATAAAAAAAAAAGTCTGCTAAGTTGAAAATCCGAAAATGATGACTTAGCAAAAATTAGAGCATAACAATAAAAAAAGAAGAGTCTACTAGATTGAAAACTTGAAAAAGCAAAATCAATGCATTTTTAGAAAAAGAAAAGTAAAATCGAAAACCTTAAAAGTTAATCAAGGAAAAATTAGGGTGCAAAAAAAGAAGGATCCCACTTAGTAATAAAATTTAGAAAGAGGCTTGCATAGAAGCGAGGAAGTGTAGAAAATTATTCAAGTCATAACAAACATTTTTCATCCATGAGTTGACATCCGACAAAGAAAATTTTGAAATTGAAGAAACTCAAAAGTCATCCCAAACACGTCGAATCTTTAGAGTATATTGACTTGTCCGAGCGTTCGTTAAAGGAAAATGTAGAACCATCGACCACTTTGAAGAGAAAAATCTTCTATTCTAATAATTATTAAGATTTTAAGTCCAGCTCAATGATTTCTCAAAAAAAAAAATTGAAAAAAAATGGTCAAATTCTTTATTGCATATATAATAATCTTAAGAGTCTTGAAAATTTAAAATAATATCGATTATTCTGTCTATCATTTATTAGAGTCCCTAATTTCTCATCCATATTTTCCAAGTGTATTCTATTCTATCAATTTCATAGTCAAGTTTCAGTTAAAAGTCAATATTGAAACTAAGGATTTTTTTGAAAATTACTGTAATTCCCAAAGTTTTCATTCTTAATCATATGATCAAAAAAAAAAAATCTTACTCAAAAGTCTAAAATTCTAGCGGAGCTCAATACTAATTATAATCTAGATGCATGATAAGCCAATAAAAGTCCAATCTCTCAATCTTTGAGCCTAACAATACCAAGACTCTAATTAACCTCAACCCAAGAAGTATACCCTCAAAGAAGTTCAAGTCCAAAAAATGAGAATTCAACTTTTCGAATCATAGAATATAAGTTCAAGTAGGATTTTAATAAGTTCATGTAAATCACAACTCGAAAAACGTGAATAAGTTTGAGTCCAAGAAATGAGACTCCATCTTTTTGAACCATAGAATATGAGTTCAAATCGTTGTAATAAGTTCCTACAAACCTCAGCCTGAGAAGCATGGCCCTTTAGTAAGTTCGAGTCTGAGAAATAAGATTGAATTTTTGAATCATAAAATATGAGTTCAAATAGGATTTTAACAGGTTCATGCAAATTCAAAGCCAATAAGCATGGCTCTAGTGAGTTCAAGTCGAAGAAATGAGACTTCGACTTTTTGAATCATAAAATATGAATTCAAGTAGGATTTTAATGAAGTTCGTGCAAACCACAACCCAAGAAGTGTGGCATTTAAAAAGCTCGAGTCTTAGAAACGAGACTCTAATTTTTTGAACTCTAAAAAAGAATTTTAAATAAGACTTAATAATACCCCTACATTACTTGATTCCGATAATTCTATGACTTCAATTACTTTATTGTTCACCGTTGCCATAATTTCAAAAAATTCAATATCATATGATTACTTTCATTGCGTATGTGTACTTCAATTTGAATCATTATTGTCAACGAAAGAAGATCTCTAGGACTTGATACTTTTTCTTTTTATTGAGGAGAGTTTATATTTGAGAATTCGATAATAAATGTTCTAGAAATATCACATATTTGCACACATGTGCATTTTTGTGTCAATCAGGGAAAATTCTTAAAATTTGAAGACCTGATACCCTCTGCCAGTGAGAGCTCACGCTCAAGCATCTAACACCTTTTAATCTAGAGAGACTTTTACCTTTAGAAATTTAAACATCCCGATGAATTGCCAAATCAGGCTGCAAAAAGAGATGTCATTGACTTTGGCATTCAGATGTTGTACTATTTATCAAAATAGATTTGTTATCTAGTTTACTTTTTTCCTTACACCAAAAAGAGGTATTTATAGACACTCTATTTTTGTATCTGCTTAATTTAATAATTCGTCACTTAGTTGTTATGGTTGCTAATGACGGATATAGAATATGCAAAAAAATTAAAAGTTTTTGAGAGACGCTCTTTCGATTCCTTCCAATTCTACATGTTTATTTTTCAAATCCTCATGATTCTACTTCTTTTCTTGGCACACTCGATATAAAATTACGCATGCTTAGGATCGTTACATCATACACTCGATTTAGCAAGCAAATACAATTAGGTTCGTTACACACTTCGATAACCTAGAGACGTCGTAATGCAAGAAAAATGATATCTCGAGACTTACAAACAATCGTATTGGGACTAAAAGAAATCTCACACCAAAATTTGTAAAAATTGACAAAATGATGAAAATACCCTTCGTAGGTCCTGTACTTTTACAAAGTCTAAAATACTTTCATTTCCCTAAGACTATGATTTTTAGTTTAACAAAACTAAAATCGATGAAAACGGAAAAGTTTACGAAAATTTGTAAAAATGATCAAAATACCTTTTAATATCTGACTTTTACTTGGAGGCCTTAATACGAAAATGTGACCATAAATATATTTTCAACAAATTTACGTACAACAAAAAATTTAGAAACTTCCTCTTAGGAAAATTGAAAATTTTAAACATAAAAAAACATTTTAACCTTAGTTGACCAATCAAATCGAATAAAACCTTAATTAAAATTTTAACCTTAATTAACTAATCAAATAAAACCTTAAAATTAAAATCTTGAGAACCTAAATCGACTAATCATATCAAACCTTAAAATTAAAATCTTGATAACCTAAATCGACCAATCAAATCAAACCTTAAGATTAAAATCTCGAGGACCTAAATTAACCAATCAAATCGAATATTAAAATTAAAATCTTGAGAACCTGAATCAATCAACCAAAACAAACATTAAAATTAAAATGTTAAGTTAATCAACCAATCAAATCAAAAATTAACATTAAACACATCATCTAACTAATAATCGAATAAAACATATTTTAAAACATTTAGCCAATCAAAGGATTATTAATTCCCAAAGTGTCGGATCTTAGCCCTTTTCTATTTTTGAGAAGCAAATGATAGGGAATCTCATAGTTAGGCCAACAAGAGAAAAGAATTAAGGTAGGAAACTTTCCTATGTTCATAAAATGCTAAAAAAAAAAAAGAAATAAAGAGAAAATTAAAAGGAAAATTTTATAAAAAGGATATGGGAAGGGACTTACACGATAGGGAGAAGAAGCAAAAAAAAGACTCTTAATTTTATCCCTTTTCTGGACATCAACAAGGAAAAAAACAGGAAAAAATGAGAAGACTTGACTACAACAACACTCTTTTTTTTCCTCTATTAACAGCCCACAATAGCATTCTTCTTCGTCCTCCATACATCAACCACAAACTCATGTTTTACTCATCTCTCTCTCTCTCTCTCTCTCTCTCTTTTCATAACAACAACCCACAACCCAAGTCTTGCTCATCTCTTTTTCTTCATTAAGATAACCATAAAACACCACACTCACTACTATTCTCTAAACAATAGTGCCAACGTCCCCATATTTCATCTTCTTCACTATTAATAGTGGCCCTTAATGTCACACTTCACCTTCTTTTCCCCTATATTAGACCCATCTACTTTACATCTTCTAACGGTTTTCTCGAACCACTCACACTCATAGTATTATCGTCAAACAAGCTCATTCCTCTCTCAATCATTCCTTCTTTTCATATCTTCTAATGACAACCTTTCTCATCTTTGTCTACTATTCTTACAAGATCTACTCAATCTGAAGGAGTTATCGCGAAAACCATTTCACCTTCCGAAGTAAGTTTTATTATTTTCTTGTTATTTTCATTTTTTTTGTCTTTCTTATACTTATTTATAGATAATCCATTCGACTATTTTATTTTTCATTTTTTTATTGTTTTTCGATACTTTTTTGAATTTAGAATTGTTTTTAGCTTTAACGTGGAGGATTTATTTTCAAGTAATGTTCATTAGATCTTGCACAAATGGCTTTCGATTATCAATTGAGTAGAATGGGATTTCTTTTATTTTTTTCTACCCCAATTATCAAGTTTTTTTTTTAGTTTTTATAAAAAATATGTTGCATATTATATAGCAAAAGTTTTTTTATTTTTTATTTTTTTATTTTAATTCTACTCTTTTGAAAACCCATAATTATTCATCGTTTCGATAACATTCATGTTCAAGTTTAATAATTCATACTCGTGGCTTATTTGGAATTTAGTTATCCGTATGATGCATTTTTACCAATTCAGAAATATTTTATGCATATGATCCATTTATAGGTTTAATAATTATTAGTGTTTGAGATCAAATTTTTACTAATCTAGAAATTATTCATCATGTTTGGAATTCAAGTAATTTGAAAAATTAATCAATTAAAAAATAATCAATACGTGTTTAAAGAATTGTTAATTTGGAGATTACTAATGTATTACCTTGAGTTTTAAATTTGTATCTCGAGGAAATCAAATAGTGAAATTTTGAGAAATTTCTAAAAGAAGGACTTAAGGTAAAACACTCGAATTTTGGTCTATTCATTTTTAATGAAATGTGACTTCGTCATTAGATTCATAATGATCAAAAAACATACTTTAGCTTGTAAGCACACATGAATTTAAGTTCGAACGAAAAAGTTACAAAATTCTCGATTTTCGTGTTGGACAAGACTTAAAAAGGTGAATTTTTTTAGAGTGAGAATTAGTAAAATCTAATCACACTATGAGGTCTGTAACAAAAAATTATAAGGAATAAAGTATTTATTTGTCAATTTTCAAGTCTGAAAAGTCGAGTTACCGTCAAAATATAAACAAATAAGAAAATACCAACTTTACCCCTCAAATCATTATAAATGAAACTTGAAGTTTCTTTTATTTCATTCTCTTCTCTCCAAACGAACCTAAATCTAACTGAATACCTCTTCGCCTCACGATCTTTTGCAAACCAGTCATCGTTGAGCCTTGACAAAGAAGAGAAAGTTGCTAGTGTTGACGAGCTCTACGTTTCCATGATTATTGACCCTCATTTTTTTTTTTTTTCTGTCATTCTCCATCAGAAATTAGTGAGTGGATTTTGACGCATTTCCACTCGGGATTTCATCTACTTGGGAGAAGTTTCGCCCTCATTGTATAAGGAAAATAGAGTGTTATCATCAAGGTCTTCGTAGCCATCGACTGTTTCACACCCAAAACCATCTAACCTCGAGTTTCATGCTATTTTTTCACTTTTGATCAACCGTTGAAAATGATTTGAGGTAGGATGCCTTCCGTTCTACTATCTAACTATATGAAATTTCATAGAAAATCCATTTAAATCTTTGTCATTATTGTTATTTTCTAATTATCTATTACTTCATTTATTTTTTGCATTTGAAGAATCAAATCGAACTTGTTATGTGTCCCATATGCCTTATTTTTCAAAGTCATGACTTGAATATATCGATTGGTTTGGTGTTTGTGGTAGATTTATAATTTAGATTATGATTTGGATAGATTTTAGGTCAAATTGAGGATTTGATCGAATGAAATTTGAAAGAAAAATTGATCATGGTCCATGTCTGGCGATGGCACCGTTTTGCTGCTGCCATAAATCATGTTCTGCCACAGCCAAATTTTATGCTAGTAGTGGCACTACCTGGAACACCATTTTTGCCACCACCAACACTGTTTGAGTAGTTGTTCTTCTAACTATTTTTCCAACCTTATATTTCATTAAAAATATTTAAGTAAATTTTTAGTTTTCATTTACATTTAAGTTCTTTAATTAAATTAAGGTTTTACCCCCCATTTGAAAATTTTGGGAATGATTTTAAAATTCAAATCTCGTCGTATAAAAAATCTAATTTTTGATTTCAAGAATAAAATATAAATTTCGATGTTTTTGCCCGATTTTCAAAATCTGATATCTTTATCGTTCCTTTGAATTAGATTATAAATATTACATGGCGTTTTTCATGTTATTGAGGTTTTTTATTCACAAAAATCCATTTTCAAGTTAAATAACTTTGAAAATTCACATTTTCCAACACTTGGCCGAATTTTCAAATATTTTATGTCTTATGACTTTATCATATTTTTTGAGTTTTCCTACTCAATCAAAACCATCGAATGGAATTGATTGATGTGTTATAAATCTCAAATGATGTTAAAAGTGAAAAATTCTTGAGAGATATGTAGAAACTTAGACGATAGTTTAATCGATTGATTGATGGATGGATAAAGAGAATGTATGTTCTCGACTGACTGATGGGACAGTGCCTCCAGTTGTATGTAGTGGATGTAATACCTCGAGAAAAATAAATAGTGAAATTTTGAGAAAAATTCTGAAAGTGGGACTTAAGGTAAAACTCTAGAATGTTTCTGAATATTTTTAATGGAATTAGACCTCACCATTAGATTCAAAATGATCGAAAAACATGCTTTAACTTATAAACACGTTTAAATGCGAATTCGAATAGAAAAGTTGTAAAATCCTCGATTACTGAATTGGACCAAGCTAAAATAATGACTTTTTACTATAGTAAGAATTTTTAAAATTCGATCATACCATTGGATTTATAATAAAAAAATTATAAAAAATAGACTATTTATTTGTCATGTTTGGAGTATAGAAAGTCGAATTATCGTCAAGTACGAAAACGACGTCAAGTTTAGAGTCACATCGGGCCGAAAAAGTAAATTTTTGTTAGATACATTATTTATAGAGTTTGATCATACTATTAGATCCAGAGTAAAAAATTAGATAAAATAAAGTATTCATTTGTCACTTTTAGAGTTCGAACGGTCAAGTTATCGTTGAACGAAATAATAGGTAAAATATCGATTTCGTCTAAAAAATTTGTATAAATCATTTTTTTTACTATTTATCATCATTTTAACTGATCAAAAACCAAACAACAAAATTTAAATGAAAATTTGATTTATTTTTTTCAAAACTTCAACCTCAAATTCACTGTTAACGATCCGCTTTCGACGACTAACGTAGAAGGAAAAAAAGTCCATAGCCTCGACATCTACAAAACCTATCCAATATCTTTTCGTTTCATCTTCTCTTTCACCTCATATCATCAAAAATCAGTCGTATATATATACAGCGATTCGTAACTTTGACCTCGGATTTCATCTATTTCGAAGTCAAACCGTCATCCATTGCATAAGGGAGAAAGGACGAGGACGTCGAGATCTTCGAAATCATCGATTCAAATTCAAAAATTAGCCATCTTGAAGTTCATTCTACCTCGATTTTTACATCGATTGTCTCGATTTACGTACATGCGCTTTGATTTTATTGCACAGAAAAAGTAATGACTCTTAATTTTTATCGATAACCATAAATTATAAAAATTACATTTAAGATTTTAACGAAAATTTGTGATGTGTTTCTAAAAAAATAGAATTTTTTTTGCTATTTCAAATTGTCGCTAGAACTTGCATGTTTGATATGTTTAACTGTATAAATAACAAAATATACATGAGTAGGATATTTTACTGAGTTATTTCCATCAATTGAGTCATGTGCACCGCTCGGACCCCGTTTTAATCTAAGTTTTTTTTTTAATGTTATTGATAAAAATGAATTTCATAATTGAAAAAAAAAATGATTTAATATTCAATGAACTCATATTGAGTTGATGAATATTAGAAAGTAAATATTTTGTTCAACAGATTAAGAATTACGAAAATTGAAAAAAGGAGAAAATGGGATAAAACGATAAAATATTAGAATCACATTTGAGGGGTGATGTCTGCATTTTACATCTGAAAAGATGGGATGTCACACCCCGTGCACGTGCCAAACTAGGTCCGTAATTAGCTGGGATAGCGGTTTGGTAGTAGTACCACACATGGCAGGCTCCATAATCTGACACGTGATTGCGAGTAGGAAATACGGCCAAAAAGTGATGTCTGTATTTTACATTGTTGTGTTGTGTATAGGTTGGTGAACAGATATCCAGGTTAATGTTATTGGTTGCATGTTTATTTGAATTTTGTTTGTGCAGATACTCCAACTTTTGTTATTTATTTTAGGCCGGGTGGCCATAATTGCATGGTAGGAAACTAGATATCCATTTTCAATCTTGTATTGTTAATTTCTCTTTTGTTTTCAAATGAATATATATATATATATATATATATATGTGTGTGTGTGTGTGTGTGTGTGTGTGTGTGTAATTATTTTATGAGCTGTTAAAGAATTTGTAAATACCTAAAGGGATAGTGCGTCATATCTTCCAAAGTCGTGTACTATCCTGGGATGTACGGGTAGGGATCACCAAGCACATATGTGGTATGGGACTCATATGAGAGTGGAGTCACAACTAGAATACGGGTTTATTCCTCTCTATCTTTATCAGTGAACTTATAATGTAAAGGTGGTTGTATATAAATGGATGGTACATTTGGGAATAACATACACGCTTGATAAGCATAGACGAAGATGATTAGTCAGTGATCACTAACAATCTATAGTAGTCGAACGTTTTGACATATCGAAAAGAGACCCATTGCTTACGATCACGTCAAACAACCAATCTGAGCCGGATAAATGGTTCTACAAGTGTGGTAAACAATGACCATCCACAAAATTAGAAACTAATACTTTATTATGAAACATCATGTCTCAATTGAGAGCGATCCAGTCGCGCATCCCAACTCACTAATTCCACTACTCCACCATTGTGTATTATGTATCTATTATATTATTTTGATATATGAAAAAAGGAAATACATGTTTGATGTTTTCATTTGATTAATTAGATTTGTATAAAAAGAAAAATGTTATAGTAGGTACTATTGATTGATGTAATGTGAATTTTAAAATGTTTAGTTGCTCATCCCTGGCTATATGTACCAGTTAATCATAATTTCTTCGTTAAAACTTTGCATATTTTAAAATGATTCAGTATGTTTATTCGTTCATGTTAGGAGAGGTTATTGGTAGAAATTGTTTGCTTTCCTACTGGGTAACCATTGTTACTCACCTTTTCCTTCTTCATTTTTTTGTTTAAGATCCAGAGCTTAGCGAGACAAGTATAAAAAATAAGTGAGGACTATTTGGTAGGTTAAATAGACGACCAGAGTCTGTTACCTAGTGAGTATTGGGGCTATACCCTTCTAGTGGTGTTAGTTCATTCAGGTAGTATTATAAGTCTTATAATAAACGTTATGACTTTTGTTAAAGTGATGAATGTTTGTATAATCCTGTATTTTATTTATCCTTCCGCACTCTGGTTTATTGTACGTTATTAGATGTATATAGGCTTTCGCTTGTATTATATTTTGTATGTATATATGATGAATAATGCATGTCATTTATTATGTGCAAGTTGAATGCCTTAGAATGCTAACATAAATAGAAGAGACCATCTCAAAATTTCGAGATGCCACATAGTACCTCGAGATCTGACATGGGATTTTGTGTTAGCTTTTAGCGGGACGCCACAGATAGTATCAGAGCATAGCATTAGATCCGTATAAGATACATATTTGTTATGTTTTGGTGAATAGGCCGGTACCACATACATTGGAGATAATCATAGAGTGACATTAGGAATCTGATATTTGAGCTCATTAGTATTTTCGTATTGGAATTACTAGTTTTTCCATGTCTAGAAGTCTATAAAGCCTAGTAAGCCTAAGATATGATTCTAGATTTTATTTGTTAGTAATGAAAATGAAATCCATTACTAAGTTCCAAGCTACGTTAGCAATTCATAGTTACGTAAGAGCGATTTTGGCCTTATTCTGATAAGTGCCTTGTTACAGAAAAACACAAACGAGAAGAGTGGACACAACAGAGATGAAATAAATTCTGAATCAGACCACTAATCCGATATCACAGCTAATGTCATTCATCGGACAGATGATTGAGTCTCACGTCAAGTTCAGAGAGAAAATATGAATAATACAACCACTACCACCTCAAAGTCAAATGGAAAGAAGGCAATTAGTATCTAATAAGAGACAAATAATCACAAAACTAACAAATTTATAGGAAAAATAATCATACATGAGGAGTAAGTTTATAAACATACCAACTCAATAGATGGAAGAAATTTATAAGAAATAACAACATATACTACTAAATCAATCGAAAGAAAGAGTTGTGGTATGTTATGAATGTGACAAATTAGGACATAAAAGAGAGTAATGTTCGAGTTGATGTCAATCGATTAAGGATGCGTGGCTCAAAAAGATGCTAGACAAACCAATTAATGGAACAATAAGACCACCAGATTTCAATAAAGTTGATAACGTACTCGTGCCATCCCGAACAAACAAGACTAGTAATCGAAAGTGAGAAATGGTATAAAACTTACCAAAATTGCAAGGTGCACCACTAAAATATGACTTTCATAATATAAACAAAAATATGAACGAATTTTACCTGAGCATCGAGAATAAAAAAAATAAAGATTGTAATTGGGCTGGGCAGGAGATACAAATCTTAAACTTATAATGATATATATCATTATAAGTTTAAGATTTGTATTGCTTAAAATAGGAATAATAGGCAACACGGGTCTAGTAAGTATAATATTTAAGCTATGTGAAAGGAAAAAGGTAATTATTTTAAGCAATGTGCATTTATATTAACAAAATAAAATGAGTGGACTATATTTAGAAAAGAAAATGGACAAAATTTTGAAATTCATTGTCCTTATAAATAAAAAATAGTAGAAAATATTATTGCAAATGGGAGATATATGAGAATACAAATTTAGATTATAGAAGATCAATTGAAGAAAAAAAAATTAATAGTTGGAAAAAATCAGCTAAAATAATAGTCTATTTTATGTTATCAATGATAGGAATTGGGATTTATAAAAAGATAATATCTAAAACTATCCTAGCAGATGAAAATGCAACGTCTGAAACTAGAAAATTGGCGAGTCAGAATTTTTCATTGATTCAACAATCTCAGAGAAGATTAAACATAATTAAGAATGGATAATAGATAGATTAAAGACTTCAGAACAATATTTTAAATTGCTTGAAAAGCAAATGTGAATAATAATAATAAGAAAAACCCAATATCATCATAGATAGTTTATTGTGAATGTAAAGCTAAATTATATTTGTTGGGATCAAGATCAGAGAATGAGGGGATAATACAAGCCATAAAAGACTTAGCCCAAAAGTTAAAAAAAAATAAAAATAAAAGGTTGAGGCAATTTTACCCAACAGATCAGATAATAATTTTGTTAAAGAAAACAATATTTTAGGAATTAGTTCAATATATAAAAAGATCTAATAAGAGATATAGAATGGTGTAGTAGAGTGGCATAGACTAGAAAATGTTACAACTAGTTAAAATGACTATATTTAAACAACTATAGAAAAATTAAAATATTTTAAGTGTGAAATAAGATATTTTAAAAGATAATGATGGATTCTAGATACACGACATGATAAAATTAGTGCTATATTGAAAAAGTATTTTTAATTGAAAAAATAGTTACAGAATTACCGGATTTAGGTTAAAGATAATTGGTATTTAAAGTTTATCGAATCCAAAAAACAAATAGCTAGGTTAAAAAAAAAATCTAAATAGTAAATGATAAAATGAAACAATTAGAGAAATGTGAAATTGAAGTTCATAATTTATCAGGATTGAGGTGTATATTTAAATTTAAGGAAAAAAATTTTTTAAGGAGGGGAGGTTATAACACCATGAAATTTTATTATGTATATCGAGGAATTTAATTAACTATATTGACCAACTTTCATATTTAATTTAAAAAAATAATAATAATTTGTGATCCTCTAAGAGTGTGCACAAGATTGAAGATCATTGATGGAAAATGAGGGATAAAACAAGAAAAGGCTTGGGCTAAAAGGTTTCTACTAAGGTTAAGGTATCCTAGGGGTATAAAATGCTCCAAGGATGTTTAGACCTATAGGGAGGCTAAGTTCCCCAGGTTTGATCAAAGCCAAAACGAAATTTGACCCTCAAATGAATATATTTTCAAATTCCAAAAGATTTTTGGTGGTGACACTACTAGAATAATAAATACTTTTGTGAAATTTGGGAATTGGAGATTGTACCACTAGCATCTAACGATGATATCACCAAAATTCCTATCTACCACCACTGGTAATGTTATTAGCATGGGTTGGAGGAGGGCCTTAGTTTAATGCAATATTTGAGTCTAATAGCTTGATGGTGAGAAAATAGAAGCATGAATGGGCTAAAAGGTCTACCTATGATAGCCACCCAAGGGAATGTGCGATTGGTCTAGAATTGTCCTTTTACATGATTAAGATGGCAAACATCGATGATTACATGTGAACCTTGATGAATTCATATTAATGATGAAGTCTTCATACATTTTCCTATGCACTCTAGATCGACGCATCGAGTAACTCTCGAAATTTACAAAATAAGGCACTAACATAGATTTTAGCCTCGTTATTAATACAAGGGCAGTTGGAAGGACATAAGTATGATTAATTGTAAAAGTCAGTAGCTTGTCCTTAGTTTTTTTCTTGAAACGGTCATTAAAGATGAGTGCCTTGAAAAAAGCATGGCACTACCTGATGTCAGGGGACAAATAATCTACTTTTTGCGATTAACCAGAGGGGTCTAAACCTTTTTTGGAACACCCTTGGCATACTTCGTGTGGTGAATAGTCCTTCCCTTAAAAAAAACCTCTCCGACTCTCAAGTTCAATAGGATTCCTTATTACATTTTCAGAGGGAAAAAGATATACCTCTTTAGGTTCATGTGCTCCTCCTTTTATAGCTTTGTAAAGACGCATAACTTAATCCCTCTTTCCTTGATCCTTACCTTAGACTTCGAAAAAGATATTCAAAAGAAATATTGGTACAATACCTACTTTTCTAGGATTTGCATGAATCCCATCAGATCTTTCGTAGTCCCATTTTTATTTAATCAATCCGAGTGATCTTTGGCTTTGACTCATAGTGACACATGGCATTCTGTTACTGGTTTAACGTTTTATCCTTCACAATTGCCCTCTCTTGGAAGCTCGGGAAAAAGCAATATTGCCCAGTCTTTTAGGATCGCTGACTTGTATTCTACCACATGTTGTTATCACTCTGTAGGTCGATTCGTGCATGTACCTAGGATGTATTGATGACGTTTTGCCTTCTCCGTCTCATTTCATTTTTTGAGATGGAGTTAGTTAATACCATTACATGTGGTGAAATAATGATGGTATAGTAAATCGTGTGTTGTCTGAAATCTCTTTGTGTTTCATGCACGGTTATCTATATCACAACTTAAGGATTACTATTAATTTGAAACATTAATAATTTTCATTAACTAATGCCAATAATGACTTCAACTCCCAAAATCTTGTCTATTGCTCTTCCTTTCCTATTTCTATAAATTCTCATTTCCCTTAAATTTTATTCATTTTGTTATTTTATGAAGGTTTCTTCTGCTTTTCTTTGGTTTCATTCGATCCAAGTGTTGATATCTTTCCTTACGGGAGAAAACCTTTCAACTAGGTCAAAAATCATCCTTATTTTATTTTATATTATTATCTTCCTTCCCTGGGGAAGGTCCTATTTTTTTCCCCATGCCCATGGTGAAAAAGATATACCATCCACCTTATAGACCTGCCATAGAAGATTTAGGGAAGAATTCAACATTCTTGATAATATTGGGACAAAATACTTTGACGGCCCTTCCTCGGCTCATTGCTTCTTAGAAGATTCAATAGTTATTTTTTGGGGTCAATTTAGGACTGGTTTGACAGTTCTCCTCAATCCACTTACTCGAAAGGTTCTTAATATTTAGAAATGTGCCCTTGAGAAAATGAATGACAACTTCTACAGCCTAATTAAGTTGATTGAATTGATGAATATCCAATTAAGGGAGGGGTACAAACTAGATCTCTGGGATATACATGCTCAATTTGAGATGAGGCGATGTCCCTAAAAAGAAGGCTACTTCTATCTTACCAAGAGAAAGGGAATACCTCCCATTCTCAGACTCCCTGACTCGGATAAAGAGTGATTTTTTTACTCGATCCTTCTTACCGGCCAATGGGAGAGAGACGCCGAGCATATTATTCCTCTACTTTTCTTCAACTACAAATTCTTCAGGTTAGTTTTTAGTCTCCAATCATTAAATTTTACAAAATTTGAGGTTGGGTATGATTTTCCTTTTTATATTCTTGTAGATTTTCAAAGGCATAATAGGGTTCTCAAGTCTGTGATGATCACGTTGTTATAGGACAAAAAGTCTGTCGTCGTGTTTTGTATGTATTTGGGATAACTTTTAATAGATTCATTGGGGATAATTATAAGTTTTGAGAGTCAACTATTATTTTGTAATAATCTACTAAGGGGAGAGTTATACAAATGAGGAATTGAGGGAGTTAATTGCAATTTCTAAATACTTCCTTTAAATAGTAGAGAGAGTTTTAGAAAGGGATTAGAACCCTAATTTTTGAAACTTTTAGTTGCTACAAAGCTTGGAGATGGAGAAGATAAACTAGAAAGAAAAGGAATTCTCCCTTACCATGAGAGAAAACTCTGATGGATGAAGTTTCAAACATGTAAACCTTCTTTTTATTTCCAATTTCTTAATGAAATTTCTAATTTCATGTAGTTTCTTTTTGTTTCTTACTCTCCGAATTTTCTTTTCATTTCAAATCTCTTTGTAAAATTTATGATCTCCTATCCTTTTTCTTCTTATCTTCTTGATCTAAAACTTTATCTAACCAACTTATCATGTTGAGATTGGATCCTTGATCCATTATCTTAATGAGATATCAAAATCGTTTAGACATGAAGAATAAAACTATGATCTGATCGCAAATGAAGCAAGACGATTTGCAAAACATTAAACATTCCAAGTCATGAAAAGATTTGCTTCATCTAAGTTCTTTAATTCAGACTGAGAGGGCTCCTTTCGATCATTAAGAGTAGGTAACCAATTATTCCATATTGTTGTTTAATGTTTATATTGCATTCTATATGTACAAGAGTCTTGATCTAAAGGGTGTCCATACCTATAACAATAGATGGTGTCTACATGGCACGTTTTAGTTGAATATTAAACAACTTGGGCCCCATGCCATATAGAAAATGATTTGTTTAGAAATCCGATGTGTTTTGAATTCTAACTGAAGCGTGCCATGTAGAAACCCTATATTTCAATTCTATAGGAATGAGATACCGCAATTGATCCTGATTGTATGTCCAATTGGGTCACTTCGGTTTCTCAAAGATCATGAGAGTATTTGTCCTCTTCAAGTTTTAGGTGTAGTTTTTTAATCTCATGTAATACTATCAAAATGTTTATTATTTTATTTGGACAATGACAGTAAAGACCTATATTTTGAAAAAATGGTACCAAAAAATCCCTTCTAAAAAAATATGGACTTTTTAGGACTCACTTTATCAAATATAAATTTAAAAAGGATTTTTGAAGCAAAAATGTCATAATTACCCTTTCATAGATTTTTGAGGTTTAAATAAACCATTTATTTGAAGTAGTCCTATGTTTTAAATAATGACATGCCCCTTGTGTATCGTCATTTCTTATAGAACATTGGAAAAAAAAACCTTACTTTCTTTTCCCAAAACTAGTAAAATCTTTCACTCACATAGAAGATGATGATGATGATGATCATCATCATGGAGATGAGCATGGTCATCATCATCATCATCATCATCTAATATATTTGGTATATATATATATAGGGAAATGTTCAGCACCAAACATTTTGGCAAAACATTTTTCAAAACGTGGGTTAGAAGTTTTGGAATGGGCTGATTTTTGGTAAGGATGATCTATACGGTGAGGAAATTGTAGCTACGTGATTTTCGTCATTACGACGGCCACATCTACTAAAGATTGGAGTCGCCACCGATCAAGTTGGAAGTGGGTGTGAATGGTCACCTGATGGACATTTTTCAAAAAATGGCATTTTTGGCATTTTTAGTGACTCACGATGGATAAGGGGTGGTCAAACCGTGAGATTCGGGTAAGCGGCTCGATTGGAGAAAATGGAAGGTGTTAGGCACCCCTTTCTCCCCGCCACATGACGGTTACCTCTAATAACTTAGTCATTTTGATTTTTAAAAGAAAGTGAAAAATGTGCCATGTGGGTGCATTTGTTCCCTAAGTAGGGATTTAATTTTGGCTTGATCATAGGTCATTTCATTGATGAAAATGACCCTTACGAACCTTTAGCCTTGGAGTCCACTCATTTAATATAAAAATAAAGGAGAAGGAGGAGATATTAGAAGAAGGAAAAGGAGAAGATAGAGAGAGAGAGAGGGGGGTGTGTGCTTCGAACCTACCTTGTATCTTTGATCTCCTTTTCTTCTTCTCCTTTTTTTTCTTCTTCTTCTTCTCTTGAGTCCTTATTGAAATATGAGAATGAACTTTTTTTTTAGAAGATGATATGAGAGTAGTGGAGTAGAGGAAAGAGGAGTAGAGATTATATTTTTTTTAAGACTTGGTCACCATTTTTGGGAGGAGGGGAGGGGTATTTATAGTTGTTTGGAGGATGTTTAGGGGTATAATGGGGTGAGAGGTTGAAAGGATGGATAATGGCATAGGTTTTAAAGTTGGGGGTATGAAATTTAGAGTGAGATTGAGGGTAATTTTGTAATGAGTGAAAATGGGTGAGATTTTGGTCCAAATGGTTTGGATCTTACCCAAATCATTTAGGTGGAATGTTTGGTGAGGTGAGATGATGGGTGTTTAAGAGGGTGATTGATTGATTGAGTGGTGTTTGATTTAAGAGAATGGAGGGTGTAAGATGGTGATTGGGAGGATGAGGGAGATGGTGACATGTGACATGATGTGTGGATGTTAGAGATTTGGATTTAATTGATGGGAGAGGTTGAGTGTTTGATTTGAGAGGATGGGTGTAGGTTTAGGTTGTAGAGATGGGTTTATAGGAAATGATGATGGTAGATTAGGGAGAGGTATGATGATGGTAGGTTAGGGGGAGGTGTGGGTTGATGTGTTTGATTTAAGAGAATAGGGATTAGGGGGTTATGAGGGTAGGTTAGGGGAGTATGGGTTGATGTGATTTTTTAGAGAAAATGTGATGTGGGTAGTTAATGTTTTAGAGAAAAGTGATGGGTGGTTGGTTTGATGAGGGAGGTGAGAGGGGATGATGACATGTGTCACCTTTTGATGGTAAAAGAGTGATTGGTTGATGTCGGTTGTGGTTTATGGGTTAGGGTTGTAGGTTGGATAATTGGATATGGATAGTATGATGTCTTGTGGGCTTTTAATGTTGGGCTTTGGTTTGTAGGTTATTTTGGATTGGGTAGGGTTAGTTTTTGGATTGCATTTTGAGGATGGGTAGGTTTTAGGGTTTAGGTAACATGGGGTTAATTTTAGGTTAAGGTGTAAAATGAGAAATTGGTTTAGGAGAGGGTTAAGGGTTTATGGGCCTTGCATGGGCTTAAGGTGCTTGGGGATTTCGAGGTGGATGGTGGATGATGGGTTGGCATCCCAAGTCTCAAATTTTTTAATTTTTTAATTTTTAAAGATTTTTGTAATAGTTGGTTCGGTCAAAAATGCCGCGTGTTGGCGAATCGGGCTTTTTAGGCCCGTTGAAAGATTTCATCGATTTTTTTTTGGATGTAAGCGTGGAACGGTGAAGGTTGGGTCATCATGGGATGGGTTCGATCCCTTTGGTGGGTCCCTTAGACCATTGGGTGGTCTTGGGGGCCTCGATTCAATCAAAATGTCACTTTTTAGTGATTCGGGCCTTTGAGGCCCGTTGACCCATTTATTTGAAAAATTGATATTTTTGGGCTTTTTCGAGTGTGGGCCCGTTCAAATTGGGGTGTTTACAGCTGTCCTTCTTTGCAGGAATTGCGTGCAGAGAACTGCAAAAAATAGACTAAACCCCTATTTACACGGGCCAGAGAACTTTGTAAAACACGACTTTGAATTATCGATTAAATTGATGACTTTTGTAGAAAATGACTACTCTAGCACAGGGTCTGACAGAGTTTTGCCTTATTAATTCCTTGATCTCGATGGTGCGAAGCTCATGTGAGATCTCGGATTTGATGATAGTTTGATGAGTTTTGAAATTGGGATATTTTTTTTTGTCGTGTTTTAACAAATCAGAGTTGAATGCAACTCGAAAGGATTTTTGAAATTCTTTTGTTTTTATTTTTATTTATTTATTTTATTTTTTTATTTTTACTTTTTTGCTTTTTGTTTTTTTTTTGTTTTTTATTTTTTGTTTTTATTTTTATTATTATTTTGTTTTGTTGTTATTCTATTTCTAGCATAAGTTAACCCTCTCAATTCATGCATTGTCCCTTGTAATGACGCCTTTGCTCATTTCAATGGTGTAAGCAATATGATTGTTAACAGTTGTCACAGATCTGAGAGAGAATTTTGCTGTTAGAGTCGAATCCACCAAGATCTGAAGGCAGGAAGGCTACATAGTCTGAGTCGCCTCCATTTAGAACACATTTATTGCGACAATATCAACAGGTGCATAAGTTGCGAATGGGTGTATTACATCGGTACTACTCTCTTGCAATATCAACATACTCTTTCGCCCTTCTTGATTCAATATCACACCATTATCTCTAGCTTGCATTTTACTAGCCATAATACTTGCAACGCGTTCGCACTGTCGATCTAAGGTAGAAACCTATCGCTTTTCTCCAATTCCAAGGTTAGAGTTAACTAGGGTTTTATATATATTGTAAACTGCTTTGTCATTCACTTCTACATGTTCAACCCATATGACCTTGGAGTGACTATTTGGCATTTCTTGGATTACACAGCTTAATGGCCTTCCTTGATATCTCAATATCGGGCTATGACACAAATGATCCAAGGAAACATTGACCACCATCCAAATCCCCTCGGCATGTTTTTCACAAGAAACTCTCTCAAGTCAGAACCAGAGGTGAAGGGACTTGAAATTCTACTGTCATCACTTGAAGGGCTCCATTGTAGTTTTCTGCTATGCTTAGTGAGTCGTGATACTTTGGATGTTGAGGTGGTGATGAGCCAGGCTACTCGAATTCATGCTTCGGAGGAACGCTTTGACTCATTTTTCATTTCTTACAATGATGCTTGATCGACTGCGTTGTATCCCCTCTTTTTGTATTTTTTTGTCATTATCTGAATGTATGCAAAATGTTGAGAGATTAATGCAAAGAAAATAAGTTTTCTATTTACTTGGCCTCAGGTATATTTAATGATTTGAAAACTTGAAGTTTTAATAAGTCCTAGATTTTTCATCATCGGTCAAAATAGTACTTTTTTTTTTTTTTAATTTTTGGTTGTGACGATCTTGGTGTTTTTACCAACCACAGAAGATATAAATGTCAATTGCTCTTTTGGTTCCTTTATAGTCATGCCCAATGCCCTGGTATTGAAAGACTATTATTTGTTTGGTTCTTAGGATTTTGGAAAGATTTCGCCATTCACAGTTTATACTCTTGCGGGCCAGGAGTTTAACCATTATTGCCCTTGGTGCCAATTACGATTTTCACCAGACCCGGTTTCCACATTTTTGCGTATCGACGTCCTTTTTGGGATTTTCATCGTGCCGGTGGTTTTTATCTTACCATAGTCTGATTTTTTTACTCATAGCGCCCTTTCGAATTTTCACTATGCCCTTTCAGACTATGCTTGTATTTTTCTGGATTTTTTCATTACAATTCTATTCGGAGTCTCTGTGTTTCTGTGGCTTGGTGACTCAAGTTGAGCTGCGAGATCGGTGACTCTACGCTTGTAGTGGTACTCTTTCTTGAGTGATAGATCTGGATTCCCCTCTTGAGTTTGCTGACGATTATTCATGGTTTGACAACTCAAGTTGAGCCGCGAGATTGACTACTCTACACTTCGAGTACTCTTTTTTTTCGAATTTCCAACCTGGATTCCCCTCTCGGTTTTCCAACGACTAATAAGACTTTGGAGGTTCGGACCAAGTCGCAAGATCATTGATGCTGCCATTGTCATTATGTTGTCCTAGGATGTTCTCTGATCAAAAAGGACTTTTGTTGGGACGAAACGTTGGCTTAGGCTAATGGTAGTGGAAGGTTACAAAAAGATTAAGGTCTGGATGTATTTAGAGTGGTTTAGACATGGGGTTTGTCTATTTTTGTTTTGAAAATGTGATATGCGTCTCCTCCCAGCGTCTCTCGAACTTGTTTAGGTTGGAGATTTGGGTCGAGCTCAGATCAAGTGTCCGAGTTTTTTGACTTTTTTGTATTTTTAGCCATTCACAGTTTATCCTCATACGGGCCAGGAGTAATTTTGATGCTTTTGATTTTTCTATTTCTTTCTGATCTTTTTTTTTGTTTTGTAGTTGTTGACTTGCCCCAGTCTTAGGTTAAGAAATGAACGTGATGGCTCAAAAGGGTTGACTAGGGTGTGATGATTTGTTTGGGATAGCAAAAATGGCCTTTCGGTATCTTAGGGTCAGATCTTAAGCGTAATATTTCTTAACAGTGTCAGCATTGATCGGTTGCAGGAAGACTTGTCCGTTCATTTCTGTGAGAATCATAGCTCTTCCCGTCATTACCTTCTGCACGATGAATGGTCCCTCATAGTTCGGTCTGAACTTTCCTCTGGCGTCTTCTTGGATTGGCAGAATCTTCATTAAGACCAGGTCTCCTGGCGAGAAATCCCTAGGCTTAACTTTCTTATTATAGGCACGAGCTATTCGTCGTTGATAGATCTGTCCATGGAAAATGGCTGCAAGGCGTTTCTCTTCAATCAGATTCAGCTGATCAAACCGAGCTTGAATCCATTCAGTTTAATCTAACTCTGCTTCTTTCAAGATTCAGAGGGAGGGAATCTCAACCTCTACGGGCACCATTCCAGAGACCAATCAATACGGAGTTGCCCCAGTCGAAGTTCTGAACAAGGTTCGGTAGGCGTGTAGTGCAAATGGCAATATGCCGTGCCAATCTTTGTATGTAACTGTCATCTTCTCGATTATTTTCTTGATGTTCTTATTGGCTGCCTCGACTGCTCCATTCATCTTAGGTCTGTAGGGTACAGAGTTGTGATAAGTGATCTGGAAGTCTTCGTACATTTTGATCATATCTTTGTTCTTGAAGTTCTTGGCATTGTTAGTTACCAATCCGCTTGGAAGTCCATACCTGCAAATGATGTTGTTCTTGACAAACTTCATGACGTTGCTTTTGGTGACATTGGAATATGAAGCCGTTTCTACCCACTTGGTGAAGTAATCGATAGCAACAAGGATGAAATGATGCCCGTTTGCAGCTTTTGGCGAGATTTGCCCAATGACGTCCATGCCCCAAAGTGAGAAGGGCCAAGGAGTGGTCATATTATGTAGTTCTGAAGGTGGGGCATTAATCTTGTTGGCGTAGATCTGACATAGATGGCATTTGCAGACTTGCTGATCGCAGTCACTCTCCATTGTCGACCAATAGTATCCCATCCTCATGATTTTCTTGGCAAGCATATGACCATTCATGTGGGACCCACAGACTCCCCCATGTACAGTCTCAATTAGTCGTTTTACTTCTATTTCTGCCACACACCTGAGTAAGATCTCATGGTACGACTTCTTGTACAGAATACCGTTGCTCAAGAAAAATTGCCCTGCTAGCTTCTGAATGGTTCTTCTATCATTTGGCGTTACATCTGAGGGGAGGGTTCAATTTTCTAGATATGCCTTGATGTCTGAGTACCATGGCTTTTCCTCGGATTCTTCTACTTCGACGGGTAAGCAATAGGCTGGCTTATCTTGAATTCCAATCTCAATAGGGTCGATGATTAGGTCTTCCGATATGTTGATCATAGAAGCAAGCGTAGCTAGCGCATCTGCAAACTGATTATTAGCTCTCGGCATGTACGTGAATGAAATCCTATCAAAGTGTGAGCTTAGTTCTTCCAGATACTCATGGTAGGGGACCAGTCTCTATTCTCGGGTCTTCCATTCTCCAATCGTTTGATAGACTACTAAGCTTGAATCTCCTAAAACATCGATTTCATCTACCTCGAGATCCAGTGCTACCTTCAACCCTGCTATGCATGCTTCGTATTCAGCCTCATTGTTGGAACATTGAAATTTTAGTTTGATTGCGATTGGCACGTGGGATCCATCTGGCTTGATCAGAACTGCCCCTATTCCGTTTCCTTTCTGATTGGTTGCTCTGTCGAAATACATTTTTTGGCCTGGCTTCTCATTATCGTCTTCAACTTTAGTGATTAGTATGGCTTCATCGGGGAAGTTTGTTTTTAATGGCTCGTAATCAGGCAATGGATGCTCGGCAAGGTGATCGACGATGGCTTGCCCTTTGATGGCCTTCTGAGTGACATAGGTGATGTCAAACTCAGATACTAATAATTGCCAATTTGCCGTACGACCTGTTAATGTCGATTTCTCGAAAAGGTACTTCAGGGGGTCCATTCTAGCAATAAGCATAGTTGAGTAACTAAGCAAATAATGACGTAGTCGTTGAGATGCCCAGACTAATGCACAACTCGAATATTTTTCTTCATACTCGATAAATTTCTTGCTGAATAGTAAATGGCATGTTCCTTCCGTCCCGATTCATCGTGTTGTCCTAGTACACACCCCATTGACGTTTCTTGCATTGAGATGTACATAAGTAGGGGTCACCCTGGAGTAGGAGGGACTAGGACTAGTGGATTGAGCAGATATTGCTTGATCTTATCGAATACTTCCTGATAGTCTTCGTTCCACTTTTTTGGTGTGTCTTTCCTGAGTAGCTTGAAGACTGGCTCACAGATAGGCGTGAGCTGAGCAATGAAACGGCTAATATATTGTATTCTCCCCAAGAATTCTCGAACATCTCTCTCTGAAACGGGTGCTTTCATCTCGAGGATATACTTGATTTTTGTCGGATCTATCTCAATGCCTCTTCTGCTGACGATGAAACCCAGTAGTTTGCCCAATGTTGTCCCGAATACACATTTTGTAGGATTTAACCTTAAATTGTATTTTCTCAGCCTATCGAACAATTTTTTTAGATTTACCAGATGATCTTCTTCAATGCCGAATTTAGCAATCATGTCGTCTACGTAGACCTCCATTTCCTTATGGATCATATCGTGGAATAGTGCGGTCATTGCCCGTTGGTAAGTCGTCTTTGCGTTCTTCAGCCCGAATGGCATGATTTTGTAGTGGAAAGTACCCCATGGTGTGATAAATGCAGTCTTTTCCTGGTCTTCTTCCACCATTTTTATCTGGTTATAACCTGAAAAGTTGTCCATGAACGAGAACATGTCATGCCCTGCTGTACTATCGACTAGAGTGTCGATGTGTGGAAATGGAAAATCATCCTTAGGACTGGCCTTGTTTAGGTCCCGATAGTCAACACACATGCGTACCTTCCCATCTTTCTTGGGTACTGGGACGACATTAGCCAACCACTCAGGGTATGTAAAAACTGCGAGGAATCCTGTTTCGAACTGCTTCATGACTTCGTCTTTGACCTTGAGAGTCCATTCTGGCTTTAATCTTCTCAATTTCTGCTTGATCAGCTTGCTTTCGGAGGCAATTGGTAGCTTGTGCACAACAAGATCTGTGTCCAATCCTGGCATATCCCTGTACGACCATGCAAAAACGTCCTGATAGTTTCGTAAGAGTTCAACCATTTCTTCTTTCTGTTGCGACGTTAATAAGACTCCGATCTTGACAATTCGTGGGTCCTCTTCAGTATCAAGATTGATTGAATCTGCATCCTCAATGTTTGGCTGAACACCTTTCTCATGACGTTCTACCAAGTCTTTGAATTCTTTAGGTGGATACTCCATTTCGTCCTCAGACTCTTCTTCGATCCCCATGAGGTCAAAGTCGAGTTCAAGATCGAAATCATACTCGTCCTTTTCAAATTCTATTTTATCTAGATACTCATTTGATTGAGACAGATCCCTTGAAAACTCTTTTTTTGGCATTTGAAAAATATCTATTTTTTGTAATTTTGAAAACTTTTTGATTTTTTTGTCTTTTGAAATTTTTTTGATTTTTTTGTATTTTTGAGGAATATTTGTTTTTTTGTTACTTTTCGAATACTTGAAATAAGAAGAACAATCATGCAAATTCATTAATAAAGATAGGGAGCCCTTAGAACAGTCTTTACCCGAGGACGAGGGCTCATTATGATCCCCGGGCAAACTAGATTCGTTTAACGGCATTTTTTAGAGGCCTCAACAACCTCAAAGGTCAATGGGAACTCCTCCCAATTGTTCAGAATTTCCCCTTCTCTGAGGGGGCAGATGAGATGTAAAAGTGATGTATTGGGTGATTTGGTTGGTGGTTCGGAGATAACCATGATCTCCGATTGATTTTTGTCAGATGGGGGCATAGTCCCTCCCAAACTCGGTGGGATGACGACTGATGCCCAATCGATGCTAGTGGGGAAGGGTGATTTTTTCTCTTGGCTGATGGTGGTTTCTACTTTTGTGGATTCTAGAGCGGTCTCTGAGAGATTTTCATCAAAATCCCCATTGAATAAGACATCAATGCCTTCTATGAAAGATGATTGGGACTCAACGACTAAGTCTTCTTGAATGTGCACCGGTGCGAAATTTACCGTTTTTGACTTTTTTGCTAGTGGTGGTTCAGATAAGCTGTCGGGTCTGATATGTGATTTTGGGAAGCTAACGCTGATATGTGGAATTCTACCTAGATTCCAGACATTCGATTCACGATTTTGCCTTTTTGCTAGTCGAAGCTCTTTTTTCTTGTCATTCATTTTTGCAATATCCCTTTTTGTGGGCCTAAACCCTAGACTAAAGTAAGGATCGTGCTTTTTTGCTTCGATCAGTGTAGCTATCCCTTTTCCTCCTGGTCCCAACCCTTGCTTGGGTCGATAACCTGCCCTTTTCATAACCCGACCAATCATCAGATTTGTTCTTGATAGCTTTGCCCTTACTTTCTCCTGTCCCTTTTCAATATGATTAACAGCAGCGAATTGATAAGAGTGGTATATCATCTTATCCTTCATCATCTCAATGTCGATGAATGGCACATCTGGAGCTTTCCCAGCTGGGATAAGATTTTCTGCCAGTACAGATATCATTCTCTGCCTCATAATGAATTTGACTCTTTGGTGAAACGAAGATAGTACAACCCCTGCTATATGGATCCATGGCCTGCCCAGTAATAAATTGAAGGTTGTCGGTATCTCCATGATCTCAAATGTCACTTCAAAGGTGCAATGACCTATTGTGATCGGTAAATCCATTTTTCCCAAGGAATCTCTTCTTGAACTGTCGAAGCCTCGGACAACCTTGTTGTTTGGCTTGACATGTGACCAATCAACGTTGAGTTTCTAGAAGGTCTCAAGCGGACAAACATTAAGCGTTGAGCCATTATCAATTAATACTCTAGCGACCATCATGCCTTTGCATATGACCATGATGTTCAGTGGTTTGACGTGCCCCGTTCTCTCAGGCGTGAATTCATTCTCTGTGAAAATAATAGGATTGGGGGCCATGATCTGACCGACTGTTTGTTCCAACTATGCTAGTGTCGTGGTCGAAGGTACATGTGATTTCCCCAGAACTCTTAGCAGTGCCTCTTGGTACTCTTTCGATTTTTGCATTAGTTCCAGGATACTAATCTGAGCTGGCTCTTTGTTCAATCTGTCCACTACATTATGCTCACTCTTGAGAATGAGCTTAACGAAGTTTACAGCTTCTTTGTCGGTGACCTTCGCCTTTTCTTCTATCTTCTCATCCTTATACAGCTTATCCTTTCCCTTTGTTTTTCTTTTTTCTTCATCTGTCCCCTCTTTCATTGTCTTTTCGGTTTCTGCCCCGATGTTTTCCCCATTTTCTGGCAATTTTTGGCATTTTCCTACCCTTGTCATATGGTCGACATCTGCCACTATTATTTCTTTCATTGTTTCGAGTCCTGAGGTTGTGGTGATAGTGGTCTAATAGCTCCAGGGAACTGCCTGTTTGGAGCTATAGGGGAATGGTTTAGGTAAGCGTATGATCATGGGGGGTGGATCGAGTTTCATATTGAGGATGAGGGGTGGTGGCGGCGATTTAAAGGTAGTGGTGGTGTATGGAATGACAAGTGATGGACGTGGGGATGGAGCGTAGGGTACGTGAAGGGGGGGTTGAGTTGATCCTTGAGAATATGGTAGTGTGCATGGTATAACAAGGGGAGGTCGGGTTGAACTTTGATAGTTGGATGATCCGCAAGGTATGACTAGAGATGGTCGGGTAGCAGCATTTTGGTGAGTGGGATGGATGGTAAGGTCGACCATTCTGAGAGGTAATTGTAGATTTGGAGGTGGATTGGTTGTGTAGTGGTTGACTGTGTTAATTGATGATACCTTTGACTCTTGGGTTAAGTGGACCCTAATTTTTGCCCTTACTGGTGCTATCAAATCTGAAGGCTTGAAGTTGAGCTCTCCGCAGACGATATTTACCCTATGCCCACTCCCCTCTCCATTGTGAAATTACCAGCTTTGACACGATGGTGACCTAGAGGGGGGGTGAATAGGACTAATTTAAAATTCTACTGAATGTGAATGTTGGGATGTGAATAAATTTTAATGTCAGGGAGCATCCACTAAAACATTCATGTAGCAAGATATTCATGCAAGATATGATCAGTCATGATATGCATCCAAATTGACATAAAGATAAGAGAATCTAAGACAGAATATGATACACACGATTTATAGTGGTTCAGCACCCGTGCCTACATCCACTCCCAACAGAACCCAAATTGATGGTTCTTTGGTATCCACTAATACTGAGGTTTTTGGTTCACCTTAAACCGCACACAGAATTTTTCGGGTTAATTCCGCAACCCTACGATTGAATGGACCACATCCACTCAAAATCCTTGAGTTTTATACTTAGGAAACTCAGTAACCTTTGTCACTCAACTTGAGTCCGCAACTCAATCAAGTGCTTGATTTTGAAGAAGAAATCAAGTGAACTATTACAAGTGTATTTTCAGAATTTAAGATACGAACAATCAAACTCACAGTTATGACGATTGAAGTGAGTGTGTTGTTCTTCAGTTCTTCATTACTCCCTTCAACAATGGCTTCTTGCCTTGCTCGATGTTAGACTGTAACTCTCGAAGGGTGGAGTAAGTAGAGCTTGATCAACTAAGACGTGATAGTTTGGTATGCATGATTTTGATTACCCTTCACGACTCTTCTTCCTTCGTTAAACCTTTTAAAGTATGCTTATTGGCTTAGGCTGAACTTCGAAGTTGTTGATCAAGCAAAGAAGAGGCCTAGTGCTTTTCTTTTATAGGAAGAGCTCTTAACGGCTTTCTGTCAGTGGCACCTGAATTTCAACGGTGGCACCAACCAATCATAACGGTCGAAAATCTTACTGTTTCGCATTTTCAGCAGTACTGACGGTGGAACCTCCAAGCTTCATCGGTGGGACCGATGAGTACTTTTACGGTGGAACCGCCAGGAGTATGTTTCTGCCACCGAATGAAAACTCCTTCATTAGTTCTGGCGGTGGATGACGGTGGGACCGATAAAGTGTTATTCGGTGGAACCGATGCCTAAAATATCGGTGGGACCGGCAGGATTGTTCTTCTGCCACCGATAGAAAGTATCCCATGTTACTTTGTCGGTGGATAATCGGTGGAACCGTCAAGATCTTCATCGGTGGGACCGATGAATATTCTATCGGTGGGACCGACAGATTAGAGCTCCTGCCACCGATAGAAGATATCTCAAAATATTCGGTCGGTGGCTGGCGGTGGATCCTTTACTCATGCCGACAGCTTCTGATCCCCTTGAGATATACTTGTTCTGATGCTCCACGGGAGATGATGTCCCTTGACCTTGATTGATTTTGATATATTTTGGATTTGTCGTTGAGTTATGAATACACAACAATGTTTCTAGTAGTTACATCATGACATCACACGACTATCCTTGTAATTGACAACACATGGTACTAACACATTGTGAGTAAGTAGGGGGTTTTGATTGATATTTTGTTGTTGGGGCGGGTTGGCAGGCCCATCTAGGATAAAAACTTTTTTATCAATTAGGTTCTGTACTTGATGCTTGAGCTGCCAGAATTGGTCTGTAGAGTGCCCTGGTGCACCCATGTGGAATTCGCAGAATAAATTAGGGTTATATCCTGGTCCTTTTGCAGCCTCTGAATTTGGCGGGCATTTTGTAAGGTACTCACCCCTGAATAAGAGTGGCAGTAATTCTGATAATGTCATGGGTAATCTAGTAAACACTATATTCACTCTGTTGGGTTGTGCTTGCTGGTTCTATCCGTATAGTGGTACCTCTTGTGCAACTGGTGGAGGATTTGCCCTGAATTGGTTTTGAGGTACGGGATTCCAGACTGGCGGAGGTGTCGGAGCCCAAGAAGTTGACGGAGCTTGTGGTCTCGGTGCTGGTGATGGAATGAAGAGGGGTCAGTTTGGTTGTATATTGTTGACATGCATCTCTTCCTTCTTCTTTGCCATTGGCACTGGTTTCCTCTGAGAAGGGATCCCTGGTGCTGTCCCTAAGCTTGTAAAATCAAATATCAGACCAGTTCGGATCCCGTCCTCGACTCGGTCTGCTACCTATACCAGATTTGAAAATGTGCCCATAGTGTGCCCCACCAGATGAGTGTAGAAGGCATGTCGTAGTATCAAGATAAACGTAGTGTTCATCTCTTGCTCTGTCATTGCAGGCCTTATTTGTGAGGCAGATTCTCGCCATCTCTGTGCATACTCTTTCACCGTCTCCCTCTGCTTCCTTGTCATTTTGGCCATGCCGTTTCGATCTAGCCCCACATCAATATTGAATCGGTAATTTTGCCAGAACATTTCAGCAAAGTCTTGCCAGCTCTTAATGAGTGAGTGATCTAGTCTAGAAAATCATTTGAGTGTCGGCCCCGTTAAGCTCCTCTGAAACAGTTGCACCAATAACCTATCATCTTCACCATACTGACACATGGATCCACAATACAACTTCAGATGCGACAGCGGACACCCTACTTCGTTATATTTTTCAAACTCTTGACATTTGAATTTGGCCGGCAATTGAGCATTGGGATAGAAGCACAGATCCTTGAATCGGGTTCCACTCATGGTGTTTAGGCCTTTTATTCTCCTCATTTCTTCCTATAGAGACTCGATCTGTTGAGCTAGTTTTTCATCTGTTGCGCTTTTGGCTTCCGTGGCCCTATATTCACATTCATCGTCTGGAATGACCACCGGGAGTGGTCGGTTCTGTGGAATGTAGAGCGGAGGCCCCTGGTATTCAGGCACCGCAGGTGGCATTGTAGTCTGTGGTCCCTGCGGGGGTTGCTCGGGTAACTCTTGATTTGACCCGGATGCCTGTTGTTGTATTGTTTGAGCTTGCAGGATGCTAGCATTGGTAAGCACGGTACTCACTATCTTTTCTTGCCTTTCAATTATTTTTAATAACGCTGTTATTTGCAGGTCGATGCCTGATGCTTCGGTCACTGGAGGTTGTGTTCGTTCGGAAGAACTCATGGCGATGGTAGATGATCTGAGAAAATAGGGAGGCACTTCTGGCTGCTTGTATTTCTTTCGTATTGCCACCTGTGGGTACAGACAACCAAGCGTTACTATTTTATTAACAAAAATACAGATGCATGATGTTTTATTATGTCGGGTAAAATTGTTTATTATGAGTTTTATCAAAAAGGTAATTTCTCCACCCGGAGCCGGCATCAACACAGAGTTGGTAAAATATTTTACAAAAGAATTACATCAGCACAGAGCTGGCATCAACACGGAGTCGGCATTAACACGGAGTTGGCATCAGCACGGAGCTGGCATCGACACGGAGTCGGGAGAACACTTTGAAAGTAGAATTATCTCAGCACGGAGCTGACATCGACACGGAGTCGGCATTAACACGGAGTTGGCATCAGTACGGAGCTGGCATCGACACGGGGTCGGGAAAACATTTGAAAAAGTAATTTCATCAGCACAGAGCTGGCATCGACACGGAGTCGGAAAAATATTTTGAAAAAGTAATTTCATCAGTACGGAGTTGGCATCGACACGGAGTCAGGAAAATATTTTGAAAAAGGAATTTCATCAGCACGGAGCTGGCATTGACACAGAGTCGGCATCAACACGGAGTTGGCATTAGCATGGACTCGACATCGACATGGAGTCGGAAAACATTTTGAAAAAGTAATTTCATCAGCACGGAGCTGGCATCGACACAGAGTCGAAAAAGTATTTTGAAAAAATAATTTTTGAGATAAATCGAGTTAGAATAACTCGTGTTTTTGGTAGCCTCTAATTCAATTCTATGAAATCACCGCCGGCCAGACAGATCTCCAAGGAAGAGGTGGCGCACAATGGCACTCTTAAATCACCTTATTCCTTGAATAGACGTAGTCTATCCCCCTCGTATCAACAGGGTAAGATCTTTCTAGGCATCGACTTTGATCAAGGACTGCAATCGGTGCTTCTTGAAATCTTAATTTTTTTTATTTTTTTATTTTTTTAATCTTTTTTTAGTTTATTATTATTATTATTTCTTTTTTGAGAAAGTTGAATGCATTTGAGTTGATTGATTGGTTGTTATCTATGTTAGATTATGAACTTGATTTGAAATTGGATCTGGATTCGGCTTGTAGTGGACCTGGATCTTAGACCCAGTCGAAACAGATTTGGGTCACGGATCTAGTTGAAAAAGATTTGGATCCGGGTTGTGGACCCAGTTGGTATGGATATGGATCTGGATCGAGGACCCAGTTTGGAATGGATCTGGGTCGTGAACCCAGTTGAAAATGGATTTGGTTCGTGGACCCGGTTGAATTGGATTTGGGTCATGAAACCAGTTGGATTGGATCTGGGTCGTGAGCCCAGCTGAAAATAGATATGGGTCGTGAACCCAATTGAAATGGATCTGGGTCGTGGACCCAATTGTAAATGAATCTGGGTCGTGAACCTAGTTGTAACGGATCTAGGTTGTGGGCCCAGTTGGAATGGATCCGGGTAGTGGACCCAACTGAAATGGGTTTGGATCTGGGTTGTGAACCCAGTCGCACGAGATCTGGGTCGTGGACCCAGTTGAAAATTGATCTGGGTCGTGGACCCATTTTTGATTTTGACGATGGATAATAATGGGTTTGATTGTAGGCAAGATTGATAGTGTACCACGTGAAGTGGGGTCAACTTTGATCAATAGAATGCACGCGTTTTCTGTTTTGATCAAATAAAGAAGGGCAACGATGAGTAGGTCCTAAGTTTAAAAAAAAATTATCCATTTAAGCATTTTCAAGCCTTTAACATCAAAAGAAAAATAAACCCGAGAACAAAAGTTGTCAAGTCTGATGTCGGAAACAAAATGAGCAAAATTTTTTTTTTTTTTTAATCCGTGTCTCCAACACGGATGGGCATAAAATATGCCAAACCGTGCCTGAGATACGGACCAGTATGAATTTTTGGCTAAATTTTTTTTTTTTTTTTTTTTAAGTTTGTTAGTCCAAAATGAGGCACATTGCCTCTGGTTTTTGGCTTGGGCTAAAAAAAAGTTACATTTTTTATTTTTCATTTTTTCATTTTTTTGTTTTTGATATTCGCGCTTAAACGATGATAGGGGAACTCCAAGCCTGATAATCTTATTGGTCCGTATTCGAGGCACGGGTGGAACAGTCATTGTCTTGTTCGTACTTCTAACACGGTTGAAACGTCCACTGTTTCATTCGTGCTTCTAGAACGGATAAGGCACTTACTATTTCATCCGTGTCTTAAACACGGTTGGGGTATCCATTGTTACATCCGTGTTTCTGGAACGGATGAGACACATTTATGTCTACCCGTGTTATGGACACGGACCAAAAAGAAATCCAGTTTCTGTATATCATAGAAACTGGTTCCTTAGCCATGTCTTTCATGTCTCCCCTGTTTTAACTTTTTTTTTTGCTCACTATTTTTTTTTTCTCTTGTTGAACATGATGCAAAATGAATCCCTCCCCTTTTACCTAAGGGGAGATAAAAGAGAACAAAATAAGCCTACAATCTACTTGCCCCCTTTTGGCTTACAACTAGGGCTTCGAGGCCCGACCACAATAATCACATACAACCTTGCCTCGGGGGTCGATATGAAATTAAAAACTTGTGTCCTAGCCTCGTCTAATCGGGCACATGCATGAGTTTAATAGGTGGCTTCACGGCTACCCGATCTTCAAACCTCGATGCATACCGAAGTACACATGTCGTCGGTTGGTGATCGGGTTTGATGTGTTCATTCCCGACACTTGAAATAACGATCTCAAGCCGTGGAACTACTAAGCATCGGGGCTAAGTATGTTGAGGGTGGGGTGGCTTGGAAGTGAGGCTATGCTCGCAAAAGAAAGTAAATATTAAAACATGTCACTTGGAACAAAAAGGAAAGAACATGAACAACAAACACAAACTATGTTAGTAAACCAAATAAAAATAAAAATAGAAAATTTTGTTTTGATTTTGTTGGAAGTGACCGAGTTGACACGAGGGTAGAACCTTGGTCCCCAGTGGAGTCGTCAGTTGTAGCTACGTGGTTTTCGTCATTACGACGGCCACATCTACTAAAGATTGGAGTCGCCACCATTCAAGTTGGAGGTGGGTGTGAATGGTTACCCGATGGACATTTTTCAAAAAATGGCATTTTTGACATTTTTAGTGACTCACGATGGATACGGGGTGGTCAAACCGTGAGATTCGGGTAAGCGGCTCGGTTGGAGAAAAGGGAAGGTGTTAGGCACCCCTTTCTCCCCGCCACGTGACCGTAACCTCTAATAACTCGGTCATTTTGATTTTTAAAAGAAAGTGAAAAATGTGTCACGTGGGTGCATTTGTTCCCTAAGTAGGGATTTAATTTTGGCTTGATCATAGGGTCATTTCATTGATGAAAATGACCCTTACGAACCTTTAGCCTTGGAGTCCATTCATTTAAAATAAAAATAAAGGAGAAGGAGGGGATATTAGAAGAGGGAGAAGGAGAGGATAGAGAGAGAGAGAGGGGGGGTTGTGTGCTTCGAACCTACCTTGTATCGTTGATCTCCTTTTCTTCCTCTTCTTCTTCTCTTAAGTCCTTAATGAAATATGAGAATGAACCTTTTTTTTAGAAGATGATATGAGAGTAGTGGAGTAGAGGAAAAAGGAGTAGAGATTATATTTTTTTTAATACTTGGTTACCATTTTTGGGAGGAGGGGAGGGGTATTTATAGTTGTGTAGAGGATGTTTAGGGGTATAATGGGGTGAGAGGTTGAAAGGATGGATAATGGCATAGGTTTTAAAGTTGGGGGGTCTGAAATTTAGAGTGGGATTGAGGGTAATTTTGTAATGAGTGAGATTTTGATCCAAATGGTTTGGATCTTAACCAAACCATTTAGGTGGAGTGTTTGGTGAGGTGAGATGATGGGTGTTTAAGATGGTGGTTGATTGATTGAGTGGTGTTTGATTTAAGAGAATGAAGGGTGTAAGATGGTGGTTGGGAGGGTGAGGGAGATGGTGACATGTGACATGATGTGTGAATGTTAGAGATTTAGATTTAATTGATGGAAGAGGTTGAATGTTTGATTTGAGAGGATGGGTGTAGGTTTAGGTTGTAGAGATGGGTTTATATGAAATGATGATGGTAGATTAGGGAGAGGTATGATGATGGTAGGTTAGGGGGAGGTGTGGGTTGATGTGTTTGATTTGAGAGAATAGGGATTAGGGAATTATGAGAGTAGGTTAGGGGAGTATGGGTTGATGTGATTTTTTAGAGAAAAAGTGATGTAGGTAGTTAATGTTTTAGAGAAAAGTGATGGGTGGTGGTTTGATGAGAGAGGTGAGAGGGGATGATGACATGTGTCACCTTTTGATGGTAAAAGAGTGATTGCTTGATGTCGATTGTGGTTTATGGGTTAGGGTTGTGGGTTGGATAATTGGATATGGATAGTATGATGTCTTGTGGGCTTTTAGTGTTGGGTTTTTGGTTGTAGGTTATTTTGAATTGGGTAGGGTTAGTTTTTGGATTGCATTTTGATGATGAGTAGGTTTTAGGGTTTAAGTAACATGGGGTTAATTTTAGGTTAAGGTGTAAAGTGAGAAATTGGTTTAGGAGAGAGTTAAGGGTTTATGAGCTTTGCATGGGCTTAAGGTGCTTGGGGATTTCGAGGTGGAGAGAGTTAAGGGTTTATGAGCTTTGCATGGGCTTAAGGTCCTTGGGGATTTCGAGGTGGAGGGTAGATGATGGGTTGGCATCCCAAGTCTCACATTTTTTAATTTTTTAATTTTTTGAGATTTTTGTAATAGTTGGTTCAGTCAAAAATGTCGCGTGTTGGCGAATCGGGTTTTTTGGGCCCGTTGAAGGATTTCATCAATTGTTTTTGGATGTAAGCGTGGAGCGGTGAAGATTGGGTCATCATGGGATGGGTACAATCCCTTTGGTGGGTCCCTTAGACCATTGGGTGGTCTTGGAGGCCTCGATTTGATCAAAATGTCACTTTTTAGTGATTCGGGCGTTTGAGGCCGTTAGCCGATTTATTCAGAAAATCGATATTTTTGGGCTCTTTCGAGTGTGGGCCCGTTCAAATTGGGGTGTCTACAGAAATCATCATCACAAAAAATCAGCCCATTTCAAAACTTTGAACCCCATCAAAAATGGTTTACAAAAAATGGATGGTCCACGATTTTTCAACTTGTAAACATGGGCTAGAAGTTTTGGAATGGGCTGATTTTTGGTGAGGATGATCTCTACACTAAGGAGATCATCCTCACCAAAAATAGAGATCATCATCACCAAAAATCAGTTAATTCCAAAACTTTTAGCCCACTAAGGAGATCATTCTCACCAAAAATCAGCCCATTCCAAAACTTCTAACCCATGTAGGACAAAAATGATTGGCTAAAATGTTGGCCAAAATGTTTGGTATTGAACGGGACCCATACATACATATATATATAGGGAAATGTTCAGCACCCTAAGTTTTACCACACACTTTAACAAACGTTTTTTGTCCTACATGGGTTAGAAGTTTTGGAATGGGCTGATTTTTGGTGAGGATGATCTCTATGATTAGAAGATCATCCTCCCCAAAAATCAGCTCATTCCAAAATGTTTAGCCCCATGTTTACACGTTGAAAAATTGTGGACCGTCCATTTTTTATAAACCATTTTTGATGGGGTTAGAAGTTTTGGAATGAGCTGATTTTTGGTGAGGGTGATCTCCTCATCATAGAGATCATCCTCACCAAAAATCAGCCCATTCCAAAACTTCTAACCCATGTAAGACAAAACACGTTTGTTAAAGTGTGTGGTAAAGCTTAGGGTGTTGAACGGGACCCATATATATATATATATTAGATTTAATAAATATATAAATAATTTAAAATATTTAAAACATAATTTTAAAATTTGACTTGAATGTCCATCAAATTGATTCCACTAAAAAATTAGCAAGTTGACTCAAATGAAAATAAAATTATATTAAATTTATGAATAATTTTTAATAAATAAAAATAATTATTTTTATTTATTACAGAAATATTAATAATAAAATAAATTGGTCAAGTTTTTTATTTGATTCAATATATTTTTAGATCAAACCATTTTGTAAAGTTGTTTAAAAGGGTATTTTCCCTTCCAAAAGATCCTTAAACGATTAATATTAGTATTTTATTAATTAATAAATGATCTGCATTCTTTATTAGAGGACTATTCGGTACATATTCTTAATAAAGAGTTCTTCATAGAGGCATTGTCCCTGTTTTATTTCTAATCGTACTGGAATGACATTAAAAAATCACATTGATTCACACATGTCGTTCTGCACATTTCTCTGTCTGGTACCAACTTTAGTATTTTTTTTAAATGATGCTATGGACAAAAAATTTATAAAATATTGTAATTTGCAAAATTACTAAAATATTCTAAAAGCATCAAATATATCACCTTTCTTATTGAAAGAAGTGGCGTTAGTGAGGCTCGGAATTTTATCATTGCTTGATTGGATCCGATAAATAAATTAGAAATTTTATAGGGTTGGCGTAGGGGGACCATTACTTATCAAGGGGCGGGACCATCTAATTAAAAATGGATTATCAGGTTAAAGCTGATCTAAGTCAAACCTTGGGAACATAGATGCTAAATTAGATACACTTAAAACTTAACATGCAGATCTGACCATATATTTTCAAAATCTGTACATGCTTCCCCTTGGACGCCTTTGAGGAAGCGGGAATAAGTTTGTCTTCTCCAATAATGATAATAATAATGTAGTTATGATCATGGTTTTGCATAATATCTAGAATCCTTCTTATTATTTCAAATCAAATGTATTTTTTCATTGGGCTGTCTTATTTATTTAAAGTCATTGTTTGTATTAATAACAAGGTTATTTAGAGGATTTGCACTTTTCAAAAATTATTAAAATCAATAGTTATTTAAATCTATTTTCAAAATGATATCCATTCTCTAGTTTAAACTTCAAATTTTGATTTTGATTTTGATTTTGATATATATTTTTTTAATTTATAACCAGGTATCCGGATAAACAGCGGACTAGGCCCGTATTTGAACTTTGCCTAATCCATAGACCATGGTCTTGTCCTGTCCAAGTACTAATCCTGGGGCATGTGCAAGTGCAATGCCTACACATCACATGCACTAAGTAAGTGAGGGTGTGCCCGTAGGGCCGTTAGGGTGCATCCTCGTGGGTTGCCCTTGAGAAATTAATGCTCATATCACTTTGCAAAAACTAAAAATTTTGACACGAGAATTTGACGGGGCAAAGCCCACAAATTTTAGAAATTGAATTTTGACAGTCCTTGACTGTTGAAAATTTTCATGTTCCCTAATTTGACGGCTTAGAACCATCACATTTCTGCCATCCTCCATTAATTTGACAGCTTCGGTCCATTGAAAAAATTATTTGACAATAAAAAATTTGATGCCTTGGTCCGTCGAATTTTATGAAATTGGATGGCCTTAAGCTGTCAAATATAGATTTTTTTCACATTGTGTGTTGGGTATCAGATTCACGACCTATGGGTATTATATTTTGGCTGTGATGAATATATTTCTTTGTATATGGTCATTGGGTCAAGACTAGACTTGCCGCCTAGTTTTAATGTCTAGGAATCAAATATGAGTGATTTTTTTCTAAGCAAAGAAATTATAAATCAAATATAAGGAAAGAGAGAGAGAGAGAGAGAGATTAGTTTACCCCCAAAATAAAATTAAATAAGATAGATAAAATTCCATAATTCCAAAAAAGACACGTAAGATAACTTGATTAACATTAGAATATTGACAAATTATGGCAGAATATAACATGCAAATCATAATCTAATTGCTAGAAACAATGGAAAAAAAATAGTGATGTACTGCTTGAATAGGAAATTCAAAGAGACAATTGGGGGATTTTACCAGGCACTCGCTGAGAACACCAAACGGCTTACTTGGATGAGCAGGAATAGATCAGCCTGTGATGGCCAAAATAAGCAAATATAAACTGTTATTTCTCTAGGCGAAGGCATTGACACGATTGACTGGTTCTGGCTGAACCCAATTAATTTCTATAGTGCAGGCTAAAACACAAATTGGTGACTTTCTGGAAATGACCCTGAAGTTTTTGAGGTCCACTGGGTTACCAAGTTATGTTAAATCATAAAGTATCTAATCTGTTAGCTTAGCTTCATGAATAACACGCCTACTTCAACCGATTAAATGAAACTTGGCCATGATTATAACATTTTGGCACAAAATATTTCTGTTGGTTCGAAGAATACATGTACACATACAGTAAAACATAATCAGACATGTCTAGACATATAACCTGTTGCCACATAATTGTCCGCTCAAAGTTGCGTTAGCAAAGTAAGTGGGAATTAGACTATCATCGATTAATGCGGGTAATATTGTGCACAAACTACCATATTTGCATGATCATTGAACTTGGAATATAAGCTTCATTTCATCCAACCCACATTTATATCGAGCTAAAAAATATAGTATAATATAGAAGGTTTCTCTGAGACATGTTTGCAAGTACAAATCCCTACATTTCAATCGGTAGATATTCTTGATAGAGGAAGAAACATTTACCATATGGATGTTATGTGGCATGGTCCAAAAAGTAAATAAGAAATCATTTAGGAGGGATAATTAGGGGTACAACTCTAATCAGCAACTTTATTACCTTTACGGCCAACAAAATAAATAAATAAATAAAAATCACATTCAAAGGTTAGCAACTCTATTACTGAAGACCTCATCAATTAATTATCTAGAAGGCAAGACAATAACAAATCCACTAGCCTCCCTACACCTCCACTTGGAAAGATGCCTGTTTTCATTTGTGCCTTGAGGATGAGCTAGTAGCTCACCTGTTGTCCAACATTGTAGAGGTGTCCCTAAACGTTTCCTCAAAAAAATTGGGTCGCTAACATTTTTAACCAATGATGTAAACCCACCAAATGATTGCAAACCCATAAAGGGCTTTCTATTTTCTCCATCACAACCATCTTTAATGACTATCTTAGATGTATAAACAGCACCTGAAGAAATACCTTGCCTCCTAACACACAAACAAAACAAGAAATCCAAAAAATATCAAACCTGAAAATGACACTCTTCTCTTAGTAAATAGATTTAACACTGTTTCAGTGGCAAAGTTTTATTATCCTGAGAACACATGCAGAATTAAATTTCCAATTTTCCATCCCTATTGTGGTCTGTAGTGAGGAGATCCATTGTCCCCAGATCTATTTGTCATTGTCGAAGAAGTTTTCAGTGAACCAAAATAAAATCCTATTCTGGCTCCAGATGAAGCCGAATTCCATCCCATGCACCTTCTCTTTGGTGATGACCGATTTATTTTCTCAAAAGCTACTATGTGATCCCTTCACAATCTAAGGAGATTCCTTTCAACTTATGAAATGGCTTCAGGAATGTAGCAACTAGAAAAAAGGTAAATTTTTATGGGCAAACTTACAAATGAATGAGCTATTCAATAGGTTTGGGATATCTAGGACTTTATGGATGGTAAGCTTCCATCTACTTATTTGGGCATTTGTCTTTTCCCTAAACGGGTGCCTAATCAGAGCTGTGAAAATCAGGTTAGAAAAATTGGCAAGAGGTCTCTCTGAAGGGGTAGATTAACTTTGCTAAAACATGTCCTCTCTTCTATGCCAATTTATTTTCTATCAATCCTTCCTATTCCCTAGATATGGTTACTGAAGTTATTGTGAGACATTTTGCTAAAATCCTTTCGGGTGATGTAAATGATGGAAAGAAAGCCCATTTGTGAGGCAATATTCACAAATCTTGCATGACTAATCTCTGTAGGAGAATTAGAAAAGAGGATAACCTTTGGAGCCATTTTTTGCTGAAAAAAATGTTCCTAATGGAAGGTTGGGGATGAATGCATGCTCCAGTTAGGTGCGGTTAAATAATCTAGACTTAAAATAGCCGGGATGATGAAGCATACTATGTCCAAATCAAAACATATTATTTGAGTCAATAGTAATACCTGGATATTGAGTGAAAATTTGCTTGGTGGCAGATTATTGATGAGCGAGAGTTTTCTAAATATGCTCTTTGATGTCAAGATCAAAGATGTCTTTCGGAATGGAGATTAGGACATTGAGAAAATAACCCAGGAGCTTGGTCAAGACATTGGTAAATTTTTAAGTGATAATCCCCCATCATTTGGGATGGGTGAGAGGACTGTTTCGCAGCTAATCCAACAGTTCAAGAGCTTTTTTCGATTAAAAATGTATGGAATTCCATCCACGGGCATGGCAAACTAAACAGAAAGTGGTAGTTTGCACGGAACTCTTATGTTCCAACAAAGATGAAGTTCTCGCTGGGAGAATTCTACGCCAAGCATGCCTGGTAGATTCAGTTCGTATGAAGAGACATTCTCATATGGAATCTAGGAGTCTCTTGCTCAAAAGTGGTGGAGACAATATCATTTATTTTTCAAATGCCAATTTTCTCAATTAGTACAGGGACCTCTATACTTGTGGCATTTGAGGAAATTATTCCTAGGAATTTCTCGCTATCTTGGTAACTTGGTTACTAGCTTGGAGCAATGAAAATGGTTGCTGTATGGTTGGTCTACTTCTCAAGGCATGTTTCTTTATGGGAAATATGGATATCTAGTAATAAAGCTTTCTTCAAAAGATTGCTGCTAGGTTCTATCATCTCTTGTGGTCAAAAATAGTTTTTGATGGATTCGGGAGCATAATGGTAAAGCTATTCCAAAATCAAGAGTGAAGGCTCTAGAATCTATTATCTTGCCAAATATGGATCTATACAAATGCAGAGCCATTGAGGAGATCAGTGATATTATGTATTTATTGGAAAAAACTGGTACATTCTTGGAGAAATATAAATTTGGATGGCTCGAGTATGGGAAATCCACGAAAGCCTAAGAGTGGATGCATTATAAGGTGTGAAAGCGGAAAATTTTTTATGGCTGTCTGGCACTTTCTTGGGTTAGTTGATGAATACAATGGGTGAGTTCTAGGCTTTTTCAGGATATCTTCAAAATTTTAAGTTTGAAGACATAAACATTATTCTAGAGTCAAACTCTTTACTTCTTTTAAATGTTATAGAAGGAGGAATCCATCCATGAAGGGGGAATCAAGTTTTATATATAAGTGGTTTGGATTGATTAGTATTGTGTAAAAGCTCCCTTCGACCAATCAAGATTGATAAACTACGAAGATTAGAACACATAAAACAAAGAACACAAAGAACACAAGATTTACGTGGTTTGGCAAAATTGCTCACGTCCATGGGCGGCGATGATAATTCTTTATTGATGAAAACTGCGAAAATACAAATACAACTTTTAGGACTTCTAAACTTGGAATATATGTAGCATCCTAAGGCAAACACATGCATTTTTTTATTACGAAAATGCCCTGAGAAGTTGTACGGACACATACGGCCCTACACCCCGATTACAAGATAGCCTCAAAAGACTCAAGTTAGGGCCATAAACCAACAATAAAAGTATGCTAATTGGTCAATCAACCCCATTTATAGGGAAAGGAATATAATGTAGCAAATGGTTTCACAACGTAAAAGAAGCCCATATTCAACAAAGGCGTCAAAATTTTCATTGTCAATTTTCTTTTTCTCCAGGCAGAAACTGTCAAATTAATGGAGGATGGGAGAAATTCGACAGCTCTAACTGTCGAATTTGGGGACCAAAAAAAATTCAACAGCCTTAGGCCCCTTAGACCATAGAAATTGGATTTTTAAAATTCGTGGGCCTTGACCTGTCAAATTTTCCCAATTTTCACGTAGTGTTTAGCTATCCTGGCATCTCAATCCTAGTTGTTGATGAATTTTTTTTTTTTTTTTGATGGGTGCTACCCCCAGCTAAAGTATTTCAATTAAATGCTTATGATGTAGAATATATACAATTCTAACTAGTTTCCTAATTCTATTAGGATTTGTTTTTATTTTCTAATTACGTTAGTAGTACTATTACCTGTTCGTCCCTATTTTTGTTTATATTCATTTTTATTCTATAGGCTATAACTGGAAGTGCTTAGAAGTATCCAATTGAATTATAATAGATTTCAAAGCTAGTATTACATTATAAATAGATTAGAAAGTTACATTTAAATATTATAGAATATTTCTAAGTTGTTATGCTAGAGTTATATATATAAGGAGTTCCAGAAACGAAATTCAATGATTTCCAAATGAAGATTTCCAAGATTTCTCTGTTAATTACTTTTTAGTTTTATGCTTTATTTTCTTCAAGACTATTGCTTTTAGTCTATTGATTCAAATTGATTTTTTGTGTTCCATTAAATACAATCTCATAATTCCTTTCAAATCTATTGATTTGCACGCTTCCGTTACGTCAGGTATATCATAGCTCTTACTTACTATTATCCACAAAAGATGGTTGTTAAAGGTATTTTTTCACAAAATTTTATCTAAAAACCCAATTGGAAGCCAAATTGTAGAAGTTTGAAAAAAGAATCACCGATAAAATTATGGCTATATTGGAATCACATGTTCAACGCATAGTTATCAACACCATTGAGAATCAAAAAGGTAAGAAAAACTTTGGAGATGTAAACCACAATGATACCCACCAGTCCTCCGTCAATTCCCCTCATAAATCAACCCCTAGAAGCTCTTCTAGAGAGGCCAAACTCCCTCAAAACAAGAACCTTTCCCCTAATTTTTGTATTGCCCAAATATTACTATTCCCACATCTCATACCACTCTCCTTCAACTTCTAGTCATACTGCATCATTCTTATACCCTCAAAATAAAATCCCTCACCCTCCAACAACCACATATCAACCCCACAAAATGTTTCTTATAATCCTAACCCTCCATATATCCGTTAAAACCCATTAGACAACTTTAATGACCCCTCAAGAACCATATCAATCCCATATATGGATTACATAGATGAATTGGATCCCTATACTATCCCTCCCACCACCAAACATCCTATTTTGACTATGATAGACTCACTTACCCCCATATTGCGAATCCAATGAAAGACGATGCCATTCTCCCCCACCCACAAATCAATTCTTCTATGATTTTGAGGAGGTTGAACAAATGTTAATGAATACCAGATAACCCACCCCAACATCCTCACAAGAATGGGCAACAAGAGTGATCATTTGAATATAGGCTTAAAGTGGATACTCTTACCTTTAATGGATTTTTGTACATTGAAGACTTCCTTGATTGGATTTTTATTGTTGAAAGGTTATTTAAATACATGGAAATTTCAAAGGATAAGAAGGTTAAGCTTATGGCTTTTAAGTCAATCGGGGCAGCCTCATCTTGGTGGGACCATCTCGAACAGGATTGACTACATCAAGGTTTTTGAGTAGGGCAATCATGGCCAACCATGTAGCAATTACTTAAGTAACAAAACTTACCACTGGATTACATTCAAGCCTTGTTCATCAAAATAAAAAATTGTAGGCAAGGATCCCAAAATGTATAAGAATATATTAATTACTTCTCTTATCTTATTGTAGAAAAGATAATTATCAAGTCTCATAATGAGAGCTTGACAAATATTTATAATAACTAATGTGTGACTGGACATAAATGTCCTTACATAAAAATAAATAGAAAACTCATAATAAACTACATTATTTCCAATACTCCCCCTCAAATTGGAAAAAATATATCAACTAAGCCTAGTTTGACAATATGAGAGTTAGTGACAGAAGAATCAATAGACTTCGTAAGCATGTCGACAAGTCAATTTGAAAAAGATACAAAGATTGTTTGAAGAGCACCAGATCTAACTTTCTCCTTGAGAAAGTGATCATCAACCTCTATCTACTTGGTTCTTTCATGAAGAATTGAGTCAGAAGCAAGCATAATAACAAATTTGTTGTCACAAAACAAGGTGGAAGAATTAGAGACGGGAAATCTCCAACTCTGTCAGTAGAGATCTAAGCCAAATAAGCTCACATGTGTCAAGGGCCATAACACGATACTTAACTTTAGTAGAAGAATGGGAAATCACACTCTATTTCTTGCTTTTCCACGAGATCAAATTACAACCATGAAAAGTACAAAAACTAGAGGTAGATCACCTATCTGTAAGATAACCAACATAATCAGCATTAGTAAAGCAAGACAAAGGAGGTTAAGTAGTGGACAAGTAGTATAACCCAAGACCAAGACGTGACTTTAACTAGCGAAGATTATGATAAATAACATCAAGATAAGAAGTGCGCGGAACATGCATGAACTGGTTAATCACACTAACCACAAAGGTAAAATCTAGTCTAGTTTTAATCAAATAGATCAGACGACCTACTAGTCTTTGATAAAAAGACTGACAGATAATAGATCACCAGATTCAACATGAAGACGATGATTCTAATCCACTGGAGAAGTAAGACGACAACGAAGCATACCAGTATCTTGAAGAATATCCAATGTGTATTTACACTAAGATAACGAAATACCACAATAAAAGAGGGCCACTTCTATCCTCAAGAAATATTTGAGAGAACCGAAGTCGTTAACCTCAAACGCATAACCTAATAACATCTTTATCCTGTCAATCCACTTTGCATAAACTCCAACTAAGATAATATCATCCTCATAAATCAGAACAATGGTGCAACAACCATCTAATCTTCAACAAACAAAGCAAGTATGATCTGAGTGGCATTTAGAGAACTCCATAGATAAAATAAACTCAGAAAAACACTAAAACCAAGCTCTTGGAGACTGTTTTAAGTCATATAAAGTTTTAAGAAGGCGACATACTTTTCTAGAATACTCCTCTTGAAGATAAAATCTAGGAAGGGATTTATATAGACAACCTTAGTTAGATCACCATTCAAAACAACTTTTTTCACATCGAGTTGGTGAAGAAGCCATGAGTAACATGCAACTAAAGAGATAAGAAGGCAAACAATAGAAAGTTTAGCTACATGAGCAAATGTAGCGCTAAAATCCTTTTCTGGAGTCTATGTAAATCCCTTAGTAACTAGGTAAGCCTTGATCAACAGTGCCATCTGCCATATACTTGACATTGAAAACCCATTAACAGCCAACAATCCACTCCCTAAAGGGAAAGGGAACAAACTTCTAGGTATGATTCTTATACAAAATATCAATCTCATTAATCTTGGCTATTGTCCATTGAAGATCTCGTAAAGCCTCTAAAATAGATTGGGAAATTCTAATAGAAGTAATAACGACAAAGTAGGCTTGATAAGAAGGAGAGAGTCCTTGATAGGAAACATATTGGTCAATAGGATGATTAGTAACACACCACCATTTACCTTTGTGAAGTGCAATATGTAAGTGAGTTAGAAACAGTTGGGCTAAGAGCAAGGGTATGAGATAATATACCTAAGTTCAAGGAGGAGGTTGGAAAGGTTGAAAAGGGGTGAGGGCAATGAGAGTAAAGCTTAAGTGTTGAAGAAATTGGATCGAAGATCGGAGAAGACAACATTATAGGAAGAGTAGAAGAAGAGTCATGCAAAAAAAATGTGACATGAAAGTAGGGAACATTTAAAAAATGACATCCATAGAATAAATGACACGATAAGAAATAGGGTCATAACAAAGATACCCTTTTAATATGGATGAGTAGCCTAAGAAAACACACCTAGTGGTTTTATCATCTAATTTCGTATGATAATGGGTGCGGTTCAGAATAAATCAAGTACACCAAAAAACTCTTAAGTGTAATTGGAAAAAATATGTTATCAGGGCGAAAAACATGAAGAGGCACTTGTCCCCTTAAGGTACGACTCGGAACACGATTAAGAAGAAAAGTCGCAGTGAGAACCGCCATTTTCCAATATAATTTAAGAACATGCATGCCTCGAAGAAGGTAACAGACAATGTTCATAAAGTAGCGGTTCTTTGAGTAAATTGGTAAAATATACCATGTTTATGAAGGTGAGAGCAAATCCCATCTGAAATATATTCACCTCCATTATCAGATTGAAGAGCTTTAACAGTGCTATTGTATTGAATCTGAATCATTTTAAGAAAGTTAACAAAAATAGTAAGCATTTCAGACCAATATTGCATCAAGTAGACCCAAGCACAATGAGAATAGTTATCGGTAAATGTAACATAATACCGATGATCAGTAAAAGTAGCAATAGGGGAAGGCTCCCGTACATCAGAATGAACTAAAACAAACATAGTGGTAAATCAATGCATGCGAGGGATATATGAAGTACAAGTATGTTTGGAGAGCTCATACATAGAACACTAAAACTTAATTGGAAACCAACCTTCAGAGAAACCCAATACCCTCCCACCACTTGGATGCATCTAATTATGGTAGATTTGTGCAAGAATAATTGGCCACTCCACATTTAATTTTCGAACTAAAGCTTTCTCAAAAGTTTTTAGAAAACCCCAAAGATTAACCAACGATTTTTTTGGTAACCTTGCAAGTTCCCTACAATTGAATAATTCCATTACTTTAAATCCCTCTTCAATCTCTCCATTTTCATAAAAAATCTGAAAAGTGGGGATTCAGAAGCCTTGGGCTCCCAAGATTTCTAAACAATCTTTAAGAAATTTGGTCAATCAACACAAAAATCTAAATTGCCTTGGGCTACTGGGAGGCTTTTCAATATATATCAACAAAGGAAATGATCTAAACATAGCATAAGCACATGCTTAACCACATGATTGCCTGAGACAGTAATCAAATTTGGGGAATCCAGGGCCTTATCCAATCTTTCCCAAAGCTGAATAGATTGATGCCTATTGTTAAACCATATAAATTTATTACCCTCGAAACCCACATTAACTAGCCCCAAGGAAGAAATAAAACCACCAAATTCCACCATAACCGAATGATTATGATGTAGGCCTCCTCCCCCTCCCTCCGCTTAACAATGATAGAGTTGAATAACCTACAATCATCAATATTTCTGAGTTCGAGAACTCTTGAGAAATTTTCCCCATCTCTTTTCGATCAACCACAAAATATGCTCGTTTGACGACATAAACCTTTGCAACATGGTCATCAATTAATACTTCCAACAAGTAGACTTGTGCTTGGAATTTTAACATCTTAAGTTTAGACGAATGACCAAGCCAAAATACCAAGATTGATTCGCAATTACTATTTGTGTCATTGTTAAAAGATGCGTACTATAATTTATTAATAATACTTAAGATATTATTTGGTTTATTAGGCATTGGCTCCAATAGAGTGATAAAGTAAGGATTGATTACTTTCTATTTTAAATTTCATTAATATTTCTTGGGATGAAGAGTTCAGGACACCCCTAAAATTCTAAATAATGGCATTCATGGTAAAAATAATTGACGTCTAACCTAATTAGATAGAGAGATCTCGTCATTAAAGGAGCTCCAAGTGAAGACCACAAAAACTCCTACATTTTCAATCATCCACTAAATTTCTTACCATCATGATATGATGTGCAATCTCATATATGAGGATTTTCAAAGTCTTGTGGGTGAGTTGGGTCAACTTCATTTAGAGGTGGGATAAGAACTTATATTCTTGCTTTTTGAAGCACCGAATCAACAGCCACATCTTGATCCACATCATCTGGAAAGTTGTCCTCGATAATATCGTTTCTTCTTTTCAGATCCATATTAGGATTCTCTTGAAGATTTTCTTGAGTGCAATTTTGGAGACCAACATTTCTGAAACACACCAGACTAAGACCACACATTCTCATTTGTCCATGTGCATTGAAAAACATGCCAAAATTATGAGAATACCCACAATATGCACATTGGGATATCCTTTAATACACACACAGACCAATGGGACCATGTGGCCTTGGTGTGGTCTTTAAAATCATACTTGATTTTCTTTATCAATAATAAGAGTGCAATTTTGGAGACTCATTAAGACCCCACATTTCCATAGGTCCACATGTATTGATGGGCATCCCAAAGAAACGAAAATACCCACATTATGTAGGTTGGGATGCCTTTCAATACACTTGAACCAATGGGAATGTGTGGTCTCAATGCCTCCAAAATCGCACTCCAATAATATGTGGTTCCTCCATAATAAGAAGTTTACCTTTTCTAATAAAAAGAAATTGAATTTTACTGTTTCCTCAACAACAAAATCTTCACAATCAGACAATTTTATAGGAGAGTCCACATCGATCGGTGGTTCAGCAACAAAGGCCATGTCATATTTGTCTTCTTCCTCCTCACTTTCAGAAATTGGATTTGCTTCAAACTCTTTTCCTTTAAATTTACCTTCTACAATAACTTTCATCCTAAATGAGTAAACTGGTTCTATAATAAGTAAACCTTTAGGCTTCCAAATTTTATTCTTCTTAATCACAACCGGATTGGACTCCTCCAAAACAATATCAACTTGATTAATCTTGCACGTCGGTGCTTTACGGCCTTTTTTATAACATGAATTAATGCAATAATCTAGCAATGACACATAATCAATAGGTTGCCAAAACCCATTGGTTTCGAGCCCAATCCATGTTCTCTTAAGATCCTAAGATAGAGTAAGACACATACTCTAACTGCATTCAGCCTAGTTCCCTTCCTTGTAGCTTCATCTATTGTGAGCACTTCACCTACCACTTAAGATTTTTATCCTCATAAAAAAAATAAGGAAGATCCTGGAATGAAATGCACCATGGAATGACAAAGGTCTTTATTTGAAGGCCTATTTAACAGAGACCATTTGAAAACTCACATGAACAACCCAGCAATATCAATTCCTTAGTTCATCCAAAAAGTTTTCAAGTTTTCCAATAATGAGAAATTCAGAACATGCTTAAATGCATCACAACTACCCTTTATTTTCCATCCATTTATAGCTTCACGAGTCACCACAATGCCTAGACGAAACCTTCTCTCAGCCCATCTTCCTTGAAAAACTTACCTACTAGAGAAAACTTGAATAGCTTCAAGCCTGTAGCTTGAGCACCCTGTTCATTGAAGAGAATTGTTGGTTCACCAAAACTAGAAGAGGGATGTCGGATAGCAAGGCCATCATCTTTCTTAGTGGCATAATCCATTGTTACTATATCTGCAAAGGATTTCCATGGATCCATATTCACTCACATAGCAATATGAACTTCAATCTCACCAAAGAAGCAGACCATAACCAACTCCAAAGAAAGATGGGAAGTCAATTGGAAGTGGAAGAGATGGATGATCCTCATCTCTCCAATCAAAACACCAACCCAACATAGTTAAGGGGTCAATCCCCCAAGGACCATGGAGATCTTGGAACTTCGATGAAGAAAATGAGCAACCCCAAATGACTTCCACTACTTGAAAATTGGAAAATTCGACAAGAAAATTCAACAAGCAAAGGCCCACGAATTTTAGAAACTAAATCTCAGTGGTGCATAGCCATTGAAATTTTAATGTTCCCCATATTCGATAGCTTAGAGCTATCGAATTTCTCCCATCCTCCGATAATTTGAAGGTTTCGACTCGTAAAAAAAAAATTGATGCCTTGGTCCGTCAAATATAGGCTTTTTTCACGTTATGAATTCCATCCTAGATTGATCGTCTCACTCCTCTCCCAGCTTAAGCTTGAATAATAAACAGAGTCTTTAACAAGCTTCATTTGTTCATTGACTCCACTCCACATATTCCTCTTTCTTGCTATGTTAAAAAAAAAGCAGGTGTACATATAGACAAGTACGACAAGTATATCATCAACACAATTAGTAGGACCCCTCTTGGTATTCATAGCATATCATTGTTAGTTGCGTCTATGTGCATGTGCATATATACATCAACACAATTACGTACCTCTTTGTTCAAAGTTTGAAATTATGTTTAGGTGATATTAGAGTCTAAAGTGCTTTGCCTGAAAGTAAGCAAAAGTAACATGTTATCTTGATATTTGAGTCTCAAATACTTGGCCAGAATGTAAGAAAAATAACTTGTTATCTTTATTTTTATTGTGTTTGCTAATCAAACGAACTTGTTATCTAAAGAAATTTTAATTGAACATTATGATCTGTTAATATTTCATGTGTATAAAGTAATGAATGTATTGAGAGATCTAGAAGGAAACTATGATATCCTTGCTTATGGGAATGCCTATCAAGGTTTATACATATCCTACAAAAGTTCCTCAAAGTAACCGCCTACAAACACCAAATTGCTAAATTCATTGAATCGCCAACCTGGTTTACACCACCATGGCTCTCACACGGCCTAGCTTTGTGAATGATGCACCACCTTAAATAGCTTCAATGAAACTAATTAAGGAATCATTATTAAATGTTGGCATTTGAATATTTCCATTGGTTGGATGAACACATGTATTGTGGCAATTTGAGCGTATGTGTCAATTTCAAAGAAGATAACAGGTTGTCCCTTCTATCCCACATTTCAAAGAAGATAACAAATCTGAAAGAAAAGCTTCTCACAGAAGGGGATGGGTTGCCCATACTATTCCATATTTCATCCTCAAATCACAACATGAAAAGAGGCCATATTTGAGGACCCAAGGCTGTCAAATTTCATAAAATTCGACAGATCAAGGCGTCAAACTTTTCATTGCCGATTTTGTTTTTTGACGAGCCGAAAACGTGAAATTAATGGAGGATGGAAGAAATTCGACGGTTCTAAGCTGTCGAATCGGGGAACATAAAAAATTTCGACAGTCATGGGCTGTCAAAATTCGATTTCTAAAATTCGTGGACCTTGGCCGATTGAATTTTCTTGTCAAAATTTCCAATTTTCACGTAGTGAATTCCCGTAAACCTTTTGTCCATCCTTCCAATCCCCAAGAGTGTCTCGGCCCAACTTCAAAAGTAATTTGCAAATTTTTTTGGGGGTGAAGGAGATGGGGGTAATCAGAGGATCTAGTACATTGGAAATCGATTACTTCACCAAAATGCAAAGGTGGCTTGGGGCTTGCTGACATTCACAAATCTGAAATTATTTGAATTATGTTGGAGTTTACTATCTAAAAAGAGTCTCTAGAGTGATTTTATTAAAGTGAAACACACCATTAATGGGGACAATTGGTTGACTAACATAACAAGAGGTGGAACAATAATATGGAGGGCAATGGCAGGAGCTCTATGGCATACTATTTTGAAGTTTAGATTTGTTGTGAATAAGTATATGAAATTTTATGCTATGAAGATGCCAACTTGGTTAAGTTGGTAAAGGTGTGTGTAGTGTCGATCTCATGACCTAGGTTCAAATCTGGTAGAAAGCACTTTAAAATTGACATCCAAGTTCTAACCACCTTGCTTGCCTAGCAAAAAATAGCACAGTTTATGATATGTTCCATAGGTGGAATGATACACCCACTTTGATTGATCGATTTTTAGGATATAAATTGACCAAGGTATATGGGAGAAAGGTGGGTGGAAAATACCAAAGCTTATTGAATATTTTGGGAACGAAATGGTTTGCTGGATTGCAAATTTGGAAAACTGAACCAAGGTACATATGGTAATTAAACTAGTTTGGTCTTCTATTCCATCAAGAATTCTTTCAACTAAAGGGACATGGAATTCTGTCAGAGACGAATGGGTAATCCGAAAAAAGTGAAAGGTGCATTGCATTAATTGGAAATCAAAATTGGCTACTGAGATCAAGATATTTCATTGGAAAGTTTTGCATCAGGTGTGTCCAGTTGAAGACTTCCATACTTCTTTGTTGGTATGTCTGGTGGAAGATTTCCATACTTTCAACTTATTTTTGTATGTCCTCCATGCTTATTTGAACTTGGGTGGAAAATCTTGAGGTGCTATATGAGGAAAACTAACTTCCTGATTAGTATAATGGACTATTTGGAAGGTGAGTGATGCGGATGTATTTGAAGAATCCAAAGCTTCATTTGAGTTGGCAAAGGGAATAATAATCAGATGGCTGGAAGAATTAGAATCTATTATTAAGCCAATCCATCTTCATTAGATGACATAGTTAGAGAACTATGCTAGAAGATCAAGTCCTTCATTGGGCAATAATTTAGCAATAGAAGAAGGCCTATAATGTGGAGAAAACCACTTAAAGACTGACTTAAGCTCAATATAGATTGTTCAAGTATAGGTAATCCCGGACCTTTGGGAGGGGGACTCAGAGTAACTTTGTACAGGAGGAAACATTTTTTTTTTTTTTTTTTTTGTAATCAAAAGAAGGCTAGAAAAGCTACTAAAGCAAGATGAACTTGGACTAATGTCTCCAAAATTTGCTAGATAGTCAGCCATAGAGTCCACACATTCTGCATTGTCCATAGAAGATTGGCTAGCACCTTGTGAATCCTAAACAACCAATGGTTGAGAGCTCATAGAGAAACTTCCCCATCGAGCCCATTAACTAATAGTAAAGAGTCCAATTCAATGATAACCTTTCTATTAGAAAGATAAAACCTTCCCGAGGTTTGGGATAAGGCTCTACATTCCACCAAGTTATTTGTAGAATCCCCAAATAACCAAGTAGCTACCTGAAGAAGATTCCCATCCTCATCCCTTAGAACTCCTCCACCACATTCAATTTAACCCAGCCTTTAAATATGTTAGTAGTTGGTTCTTTAGGGAATATAAAGGAGTTCAGAGCATTATTGAAGAGCTTGAAGTCATTTAAAGTTGAAGAGAAATGCATTGTTATAGCTAGAATCTGATTCGAAACAGGTAGTAATAGGGTACTTGGTCATTTTCCTTGGAAAATTGATCACATTATGAGAACTATTATAGGTTAATGGAGAGGTGTCCTATGTAGCAAGCAATGGTAATTTTGTTACAGATACTAATGTCAAATTCTCATCATCTTTGGGTTCTACTATATTGTACTTGACTAAGGGGTATTTCATTGGTCTTCCTGTGTTACCAATCTTTGTAATTAAGGGTATGTCTATTTGTATCTTGTAAATCTTGTCTTCTTATTTATAAAATCTCACTTTATCCAATAAAAAAAAGTATTGCGAAACACAATCAAACATGCTTAGGATATGAACAATTAGTGTTGGAAATGTGGACAAACTACCACACTCGCACAATCTTCCAACTTGAGTATTGTTAGCTTTGTTTCATCCAACCACGTTTATAAATAGGGTACAATAGGAAAGGATTATCAAAACCATTTTTCCAACTACAAATCCCCACGTTTCAATTGGTAAATTGTAATGCCTTGTAAAATTAACAAGAATGACGAAGATACATGGGATTTTCGAAAAAAAAAATATGATGTTCGAATTTTCAAATCTCTTAAGAAAATTGAACTTGATCAAATTGACTTCAACATTGATTCTGAAACCGTAGAAAATCATGGTTTAGATTGTTAAATCAGACAATCAAGTAAAAATCGGCAGACCCAATGAAAAATCGAAAATCGTGAAAAAACGATATTTTTCAAATAGTGGAATTTTGAGGCAAAAATTATGCCATTAAATAAAGCACAAAATTGACCATGTCAACAACATGTTGACCCCCCCCCCCCCCCAAACCTCTCCCACATAAAGTTGACACTTGGCATCAACACTAGCTAACTAACTAACTAACCCTAGTTAACCTAATCCTAATTAAACTAACATAAGACCAGTAACCATAACTAACCCACCTAATATAAACCTTTTTAACAATATTATCTCATTTCCTCCCTAACTATATAAAATTTCACTTTGACACACTCTCCTCTATTACATTGTCTTTCAAATTTAAAATTAACACATACATGATTATCATTGGAATATAAATAAACAATTTCAAAATATTTTGTAACACATAATGACTACTTGTGAGAAATTATAAATTTCTTATCCTTGATGTTTCTTCTAACTTGATTTGAGCTCCCAAAAGTAGTGTTACCATCCCTCTTCTTACTTGCTTAATGATTAACTCCAACCAAGCTTCTCTTAGCCTTACAATGGAGGTGGTAGTAATGGATTTGTGAGGTGGGTGTGTATGTATGAATATTTTTGTGAACTTGAAAATTGAAGGAGAGTGCCAAAGAGTATAGTGTGCCATATGGTAACAATTTTCTTGAATTGTAGAGAGAAAATTTTGAGAACGAGGTTTGGAATGGCTTATATTGGGTGGGTGAACAATAGATAGTTGACTTTAATTAGCTTAACTAGGATTAAGTTAGCTAAGGTTAGTTAGTTGACTAGTTTTGGTGTCACGTGTAAACATGTGGGGAGAGATAGGGGGAAAAGGTGGAGTTGTTTACCAAATGACATTGGCCCAACCACTCCTTAGTCAACATGTGATGTATACACTACAATTTCAGGCTTTCCATTGGAAGGTTACAAAACTTTGAATGTCACGTGCGAATATTCCATTTTTATTCGTTTTTCATGCTCTATCTAGTGTAGTAAGTTTCACCCCAAATTCCACCATTTGAAAATTCTTGATTTCCCACGATTACCAATTTTAAATGGCTTCGTTGAATTTTGCTCTAGCATCCGATTTGAGGCATGCTAATAATCTAACTTATGTTTTCAACGATTTGATCAAATTCAAGTTCCTATAAAAATTTGATACATCAATTTTCAGCAAAAAACCCATGTATTTCCTCAAGATTCATTTAACTTTATAGGTTATTATAGATTTGCAAAGAATATAAAATATCTTTATATTCTCCTTGCACCAAAATAGGAGAGTTGCCTTCTTGGACCTGTAATACCTTCTTTTTTGGGTAGTTTATAGTCCATGATTCATAAATATGGGTCGCGTTCGGCAACCAACGCTGGGAACCAAACTTTGTCCTACATGGCTTAAAAGTTTCAGATTGAGCTGATTTTTTGTGAGGATGATCTCCTTGTGATTTTTTGTGAGGATGATCTCTACAAGGAGATCATCCTCACAAAATTAAATTCAGGCCAATCTGAAACTACTAACCCCATCAAAAGTGGCTTACAAATTAATAATAAAAACTCGACGGTCCATAATTCTAAACCACTTTTGATGGGATTAGAAGTTTCATATTAGGATGATTTTTATGAGGATGATCTCCTCACCATAGAGATCATCCTCACAAAAAACCAGCCCATTCAAAAACTTCTAACCCATATAGGACAAAGGCGTTGGCTCTGTGTTGGTTGTCGAACGCTACCCCATAAATATTGTTCATTTTAATTCCATCTTCTACCCTCGAGACAAACCTAGTTATTGGACCCCTTTCTTCTTGGACTGCCATGTCAGCCTTCCTTAAAAAGAACCTCCTCGACACAAGTGTGCTTGGTCAGATCAACACCTGGGTAGAAAGCATAATCACCATGCATTTCAGCTCCTGATTCTTAATGTTTTCCAATCACCTATTTACAATTTATTATTCAAACACATGGGAGAGCCTATAGTGACCCATAGTCACTTCCCGCTATGCTGACATGCCCAATTTTATCCACGACAACTAGGAGAACACCACTAGTACTAAGGCATTTGTACAAACAGATGGAGAGATATTTACTTCTTTTACTTTTTTCTTCCTTAAAACAGTTTGCTAGCCTTCTTTCCTCCAATTCACTTATCTTCTCATTATTTGAGGGACCCTCCGGAGATTTTAGGTATCCAACCCTTTTTAACTAATTTATGAGGCCATTGACCTTTGGATGTAGAGTGACCAAAGATTTTGCATACCAAACAATATATTGTATCCATTTAAGCACAAGATTGGCAATAGTCTTCTGCTAAACCACGATCCATTTTAAGAGTTAAAAAGGGGGCACTAACTTGATTGTAAATCTGGTGAAAAAGATTCCTTTACATTATCCAAACACATAATTAGTATAAAACTCCAAAAATATTTTGGAACCCCCATAGAACGTCATCAAAGGAGGGATTGAGGCTGCTACATGATCTTCAATTTCAAATGAGTGCCAAAGGTTGAGGATTAGCATCTTACCTAAAATATTCCATGGCCCTTTCTTATGAAAAAGATCACTAGCTTCAATTCATCCTCCACATATTTGAAGTATATAACACATGGTTATCCTTAGAGAAAATCTAGAGAGATCCCTTGATTTTCAACTGTTTCTTTAACCAAATTAAAAGGAAAGTGGTTGTAAAAGAAATTTTCTATGAGACATTTGTCCCATATGGCAATACCTTCATTCAACAATTGTTTAGGGCGTTTTGTAGTGATTCAATCTTCCACAAATTTTTGTTTGAAAAAAACCAGTTTAAAACATTCTCTTGAAGAAGCTTTAGTTCCATACCTAGCTATGGTACCCTTTGAAGGAGCATTCTTCATTTCCCTAATGTTGCTGGCAAAATCAAGCCCATCCATGGTTGGCAAAATTAAAAACCCTAAAAAATTCCCTTATACACTCCTATTCTCCTCCAAGAACCATTTATCTGAGTCTTCATCCATTAGTGAGTTTGGAAATAATAAGAAAACTTACGCAATGTTTGGAAAGTGTTGATCATAGTGATTTGTGCTTCCCATAGCATATGATAAGTTCAAATAGGCTAAATTAATATTTAATCCACTGATAGTCTATACCATTACATGATATGCAATCTGCATCAAGTAGGAGAATTTCTATAAATTTCCTCAGCAATCGTTCTAAAAGAATACTTGGTGTGGTCACCATGGTTTTAAATCTTGACCGAGACCGAGACGAGTCATCTGATACGTATCGGTATAGTCCACCAATGAGATGGATAGACAATTCAATGTATCATACGAGATTTTAAAACCCAAGTTCATTTTTCTCATTGTTGAATGAGACGTCTCAAATGTATCGGAAAACTCTTCCGAGATGACTCGGTCTCGTTCACGGATGAGAGGAGACGTCAAAACAAGTTTTAAAACCATGGGTATGGTACCTCAAACTAGTAAAGGAGTGATTTTAGTGGTCTGGTTACATCTATCTTCATCAACTAGACAGATTTCCTGCTTAGCCTTGAAAAAAGTGAAATAGTGATTAGACAATGGATGACAAGTAAGATATTTTCTTCATAATAGAGGGTCCACTCACCACTTTAGAATTTACCCAAGAACCTTGAAAACAAATCTCAACTAATCAAACAAGCAAACCATAGAGCCATGAGTTGGGACTTTTCTTCTCCTTTTTATCTTTTTTTTTCTTTAGTTTCACCCAGTTATAAGGATTGAAAAGCGAACTGCCAATAAAGGAAAGAATACATCATGGATAGGATTCTAAAACAATTTTACTTCCCCAAACATTTAGTTGTGCACCTTAGTAAACATGTATTAATCAATCACAAAGTAAATTCAAAAAGAAATGCTCAAGCATTATATGTGTGGGCATGTTAAATATAAAGCTCTACATCATCATCACCAATGTGAGAATTTTGCAATGCATTGCTTGGCCAACCTGCTTGTCAGTCTTCTTCAGTTTCAGCAGTGGCGAAGAGTTTTTCAGCTAGATGTCCTCAACTTTCCATTCTTTACAAAGTGGATTGCCCGAAACTGTCATTTTTTTGAATGTGGAAGTGTTTCTATTGGTTTGTTAAAAAGGGAACTCCAGTAGTGTATGAAACTTGATTTTGTCTCTAAGCCTAGGCATTCTATAAGCACGAAAGAGTGAATTAATTTACAAGGTGATGGGTTTCCAGTTGATGGGAGGTAGTAGTCCTAAATTCAGGATTGTGGCGTGAAGGAAACTGGACCATGGATGGTTCAAAATTAATATGGATGGTTCGTGCTTGGAGAATCCAGATCCCTCCAGAGGGTTAAGGGATTGGAATGGAAATATGTTACTCATGGCTGTTAGAACGTTTGTAACTTCAAAATTTGTCAGGAAGGAAGGTAGTTATTGAATTAGATTCAATGCATCTGGTTAAGGGCCTGAAAGGTGGTACCCTTCTGTGGTGGATGGACCACTTGATTAAAACTTCAATATAGAGAGATTATCATCTGCGACTTAGAGAGCGATTCATTCATAGAGAGAAGGGACTATGGTGGCTGATTCTCTAGCAAAATTTGCAACCTCTTCTAAGTCATCTGGTATTTTTTCTTCCTTTGCTGATTGTCCTTTTATCAGTGAGAAAAGTTCTAATGGGAGACCATGTTTCTCTCCCTATTTTTTGGCAATTTGTAATTATAGGGGTATCCCCCTTTCCTTTTGTATCTTGAATTTTATTTTATTTTCTAAGCAAGCAAAGGGTCAAATTGATATAGAAAAAGTGAACAACAATGGCTTAGGGCATATGTCCAACAAAACAATCTTGGACTCAAGAAGCTCCAAAAGTTGACACTAAAAAACTTGGGCAACTGAGGATGAAATTCTTTTTTTATTTCCCCCAAACACTACAAAAAATTACCAAAGAACACACCCTACCATAATAATGAGGGAATCATCTTCTCGATCTAGATTTTGTGTTGATTGGAGGGCCCAAAAAGGGCCAAGAATTTTTTTTCTCCTCGATATACCCTGCAGATACCTTGATTTCGGTTCAGATTTGATTTCCCATTTGTCTCTCTTCAGAGCAAGCTAATCCTATAATATCACTCTTTGATTCCTCCCACAACGATTGCTTTTCCATCGATTCCAATTCTGAATGGGTTTGGTCATCTCCATAACAAAAAACTAAATTTTATGATATGATTAATTTTATTTATTTTTCCTTTTTTGCTAAGTAAGCAAAGAGCATATTAAATGGGAAAAAATAACAAAGGAATTCCTGATATGATCCATGTCTATATAGGAATTCCTGTCATGAAAGAAGGATATTAGGATATACTTGAATGCCTATTGTGATTGATATCCCACAAAAGCTACCCTATTGCATGTGGGGTTGCTTTGGCCTAGGTAGATTCAGTCAGTTATTCAATATGCAATCTTCAAACTGGTTCACACCACAGGGGGCTCACACTGCCTAGCATTGTGCCAATGCACCAAATTCAACAGGTTCAATGAGATGTAGGTACGATTATATATAACATTTTGGCATCTGAAATTTCCATTAAAAAAATTCATTAATTCGATGAAGACATGTACAGATATCATGAAACACAATCTTACATGCTCGGATAATATGTCGAGCGAAAATTGTCCACTTATGGCTGTTTTAACCAATTACTTAGCAATCTACTTCAATTAGTGTTGGCAATGAACACAAACCACCATCGTTGCATGATTTTGAAAAAGTAGATTTGCTAGCTTAGTTTCATACAACCCAGATTTCTAATGAACTTAAAACTAGAGTATAACGTGCCCAGATTCTCAGACATATTTTCATGGAGAAATCGCCTACATTTCAACTGGTAAATATTCTTTGAGAAAGATAAAAATACTACAGGGATATACTGAAGTATATTTCAAAAATAAGAAAGAAAATCATCAAACAAGACAAATAAGAGAAGAACTCTATTGGGAGGGGGATAAATCAACAACTTAAATATATTACTCATCTAGTTCGAAGATAGATAAAAAAAAAAAACTTATAATATTCGATCACATTCCGAGGCAAGCAGCTCTACTACTGATGACCTTATAAATCTAGAAGGAAAGCTCCTTAGACCTTCACTAGGATCCCTGCATCTCCACCATCAAGGAGACCTATTTTCGTCTGCCTGGAGACCATTTTTTTTAATTGAGAGTAACACCTTCTAAGGGTGGAGAGGATTCTCGGAAAATTTCCCAAAAATTCCTTAAAAGACTTGGATCACTAACCTTTTTACCGATGGTGACAACCTATACCAATAATCAAGGGCCTTGCATTATTATTATTATTATTTTTTTCCTTTTGGACTGATATCTGAAAATTATCTAAAATGAATAAACAGCTTAAGAAGAAATAACAAAGTTTTTGTGATAAAGTTACACAATTGGGTCTCATTACCCTGATAAACATAAGGGGGATTAAGTTTCTACCGGATTTCCATCCCTATGTATGCAGGGAGATTTTTGAGGGGACTAAGAAAAAGTACAGAATTTTTGTAGATAAAGAAAGGCAATTACAAAATGGGATCCAAAAATCATTATAACCACTCAATAATTAGCGGAAATAAATGAAAGAAAAGATATAGATGAGATAAGTTGAGGTATTACTCAATCAGAAGGTGTTAGGGAATTCGATGCTTAATTCAAGGAATCACTCAACCAACTAGGGGATTCACTTACCAGCCTCTAGTGTTTCTGCAATACAAGAATCCAAAAAGAAAAAGAAATCTTACACTACTTATAACTATTTTTTCTTGTTTTCTTAACTTATTACATAACATAAGAATCTTAGAAATTAGAACCTAATTAATGATCCCATCATGAAACTTAACAAATCAACATGTGTTCTAAGTTTGGAACAACTTCCAAAAACTTTGAAAATCAACCCCCACATATCGAACGTCCCTCCCTCTCATAGACCTAATTTTCATCATTTTTGTGGTCAAAGTCAACTGCATCATCCCCCTTTCTTGAGACAAAAACTCAACCTCAAGTTTGGTTAGAATTATAAGAGATTAACCTCTCATGAATTCCTTGGAAATCTTCACAAAATCATATGATACTTTCATTTGGTTTAGATATGTCACTTGTGCGATAACGATGAATTGAGGTCATCTTGCACACAAAACAAAACATCAATGATTCAGTCCAGCCTCGATCTCTACACTATTGGCCACAATTTCATTGAGGTCAATTTAACCCTTTGATGCATAGTGGTGCAGGGAGATTTTTGTGGAGAGTCAAAGAAAAAATGTACATAAAATTTGTAGATTGAGAATCCAATTATAAATTGGCATCCAAAGATCATTACAAGCATCCCAAAAAAGGAAAAACAGAACCTCGACTTTGGTTAGAATTATCATGAACTACAAGCAAATCTTCACAGAATCATATGACAATTTCATTTGGCTTTGGAATGTCCATTTGTGCAATAATGATGAATTATTTGCACACAAAATAAAACATCAATAATTCAGTCCAACCACGATTTCCACACTATTGGCTGCACAGTTTCCTTGACAACAAACCCGTTGATGCATAGTGAGGCAGGGAGATTTTTGTAGACTCGAGAAAGAAATGCAAAATATTTGTAGAAAGAGAAATCCAATTACAAAAAAACAAGACATGAGAAAAGATAGATAAATGAGAAAATTTGGACGATCACGAACCAAAGGGGTTAGGGAATCACTCATCTATTTAGGGAATTATTTGACTGATTAAGAGATTCACTCACTCTATAGGATCAAAGCATTATTGTATTATGTTAAGAAAATAATACAAAAACAGATTTTTCTAAGTTACTTATCCTACCCAAACCATCCCACCCTACTTTAGACATCTTTTTCTTGTTTTTTCATCTAATAAATACGCTAAATACTCTATAGGCAAAAACATTGAAATCTTAAAAATTATATCACGCCCCCGATTTAGGATCTAGATTTTTTTAAATCTCGAGGGTGCAGCGAAAAATAAATCAAAATCTAGATCTTCAGAGTTTAAATACCATATGGATTTCCTCCAAATAATTTCGACTAAGTTTTCCCTTATAAATTGGACTTCTGAAAAAAATTTCACCTATAGAAATATATTTGTATAATCAAAATCCATATATCCACAGCATTCCAACTGCCATATCATAATGAATATACATTACTTAAAAAAAATCATAAATATAATTATAAGTAAAAAGTATACATAAATCAACTACACATGTCATATCAATCAATAGTTGTCCACATCATAAACATTAACTCTCACTCTTTGGACATATACATACAAGTAGACATAATACACATGATCCTAATATATATAAAGAAGTTCAAAACTACAAAAATAGTTTCACTAAACTCATATTTCAGCTCACATATAATAGAAATAATGTTCATCATCCTGATCTTGTGACTTTTCTATATATTGTTCTCTATCAAAAATAGCTAGGACATCTATAATATTTTGTTAATAAAGTAAGTAATAAAGAAATTACTTAATAGTAAACTCACATTTCAAATTAATAGTCCTAATATGATGGATAAATAAACTAATCTATTATAAATAATAGAGGTTTTCAAATAAATAAACAAAATGAATAACATTCGAATAGGCTAATCTTTGATAAAATAGTAGCGAAATATCTCCATCTCATAATAAAACAAAATAAACATAAACATATCATAAAAATGTCAATCTTGGTGGTATATTTGATAAAAATAACGAGGTACACGGCCGATACAAAGTATTAATTTGTATATTAATGTTTCATTACTTAACCAGTTTGAACTCATCATTAGTTCCTGATTTTATGGTCGGTAAGACAATTTACCATAATTCGTTGATTGTGTTTTCCAACTCAGGTTAGCCGTTGATCCCTAACGAAAATTGATTGTTTGACTACTATAGATTGTAAATGATTATTTGACAAGTCAACTCCATTGTACCTCTTTAGTATGCATATGTACTCAATCAATTTAGTTATCTACAAACCATCTTTGCATTACAATTTGTTGTTTTCCAATAAAGATAAGATAGGAATTTCTCAAATAGTGGGTAAAATAGTATTCTCAAGTGATATCTTATACTACTAAAAAGAATATCAAATCCTTATTATTCAAAATTAATTAGTTGTTTCTGGAAAGAGTTATCAATTAATCTTATAGGCATTCATTATCCCTTTAATGAATAACAAAAATAATATATATATATATATATATATATATATATATATATATATATATATATATATATATATACCCAAGTATTCTAGAATTATAAACATGTAGCAATATATTATAGTAATAAATCATAAAACAGTAAACATACAGGTACACTATCCTACAGTTGCCATCCTAATTGTATCACATGTTCTATTATAAACTTGGAAGTTCCTTAACACAATCATATCCAGTTGAGAATCTCATTCTCGATTCCAACCAATGGAAAATATCATTTTCGATTCTATTCAATCGAAACTTTCATTCTCGATTTCAAATTTAAACTTAAATATTTCATTTTATTTTAATAGATTATCATCCAATGAAAATACACTTTCAAAATAGGACATCTTAACATTTTTAAAATGAACACTTTATGAAAATTACTATGAAAATTAATTTGTTAAACAAATTGATTTTCAGGTTATACTCACCCAAATTCAATTATTTTTTATGTCACAATATTAAAATATTAGAGAAAAGTTATATGAATTATTCTACAATTTGATGCATGAATTTTGAATTTAATTAATAATAAATTTAAAAATAACTATTAAAATTGAAATAAAATATATTTCATTAAAAACTATACTACAAATTTGAAATTATAAATTTCCTACCTTCACAATTGGGTTTTACACGTCCCTACGAAATTAAAATGATCTTTCTTGTTAATTTTCTCAACGATTCAACAAAATAATCCAATGACTAAGTAGATCTTAATGTTGTGGATATTTTGTTATTCAATGTCAGATCTTAATTCCCATCTAAAATACGTTTAAATCTCAATCGAATGTAATGTAAACGACCCATTATCAAAGCCCACTCGTCTCTTTTTCTATTTCTACTTCTACTTCTTTCTCGTAGTATGAATGAACATCAATTTATATTATAATATATAAAAGAAATACACCTAAGTATATAATTTGTTAACACATTTATAGATTATAATATTATATTACATAATATAATATAATATAATAATATATATATTTATATTCATTACACCTTACCTCTTTAATACTTCAATAATTTCAAATATATCCCTCTTATATAAATAATTATAATTTAACCTAATTTTATAATAAAATTTTATTTTAATATCTTTAATAATAAAAAAAATAATTAAATAATATTTAATTAGACAAATTCAAACTGTGTATCTCAAATTTTCAAAATTCCTCACCGATTATTTTTTATTAGTCAAAATACCCCTTACGCCCTAAATTCTTTTGATTAAGTTAATATTTTCATAATTTATCATATTAAAGTCGGATTTAAGCGTACTTACAATCTAAACGATGCTTTTCAATGCTTTTGAACTCAATAGTAATGTCAATTTTGACTAAAAGAGCTTTTTATAAAATTTTATGTTTTATCTTCTTTGACTAAATATTCTAATTTTTCAATTATAATCATGATAAGGTTTTCTGAATTGTACATTTCTTTTGTCAAATTCTCTTTCTAACAAATCGTTATTTTAGATCGACAATGTTACAATTTATTTTTAATATTTAAAAAAAAATTAAATAAGAAAGTAAGTCAATATAGTTGACTCAATTCCTCGACATACGTAGTAAAATTTCATAACATTACAAATTAAAACCTAAGTATCTACCTTATTTTGAAATACTACAAATTAACATTTGTTCCAAGCTTGAAACAACTTCTAACAAGCCTCGAAAATCTATCCCCTTGCGTGGGATGTCCCCCATTTCTCATTCCTTATTGAGAAAAAAATTCAACCTCAAGTTTGGTAAGAACTATTAGAGATTAACTAGTATTGAACTTCAGATATCTTCAAAAAATCAAATGACAAATTTATTCAACTTTGGCACGTCATTTATAAAATAATGCTGAATCTCCACCATTTTGACATATGCAACGCACAATCACCTTGAGGCCATTTGAATGCAATCGATGCATGAAAGATTACACTACCACTATGAACACTTAACTTATTTCCTTAAATTCCTCATTGATGTTGGTAGAAATAAATACATATTCCTTTCTCCTTAGTTGGTTGGACAACCATCTTGTGCTTTGCATAAGAAGGTGTAGAATCACTTTGACACCATTATGCATGAAAGAATAAGTGTTAGCTTTGTCTCGATATGTGATATCATATAGCCATGGCCTTCCTAAGAGGATAGGACAAACCTTGATTGGGACATTCTAAAAAATAACACCATCCTTATATTGCTCAATGTTAAATGAAAGGTAGCAGTGGCAGGTCACACTCTTCTTGCATTCAACGCCCACCAAACCTCTACAATAAGGTGTAGTTGGTAACTTGAGTATATCAACCATGTAGCTTAAAATTATATTTTCTGAACTTCAACTATCTAAAATCAATTGGCACAACTTGCTTTACAGGTTGCTTGTAGTTTGGACAAAACTATGTTGAGTTGAAAAATCAACATATTGTACTAGCAATAAGTTACGAATAATACAACTAAGATGTTCACCTTCTCCAAACTTCTCGACTTGGGCTTCTAATTCAATTTTAGTGATAAATTTTCTTTCACCAGTTATGAATGTGGATTGTAGTAAAAGCTCGAATACCACTTGACAAAGTGGAAGCATGTGAATCAATAAATTCGAAAGGAATCAAGAGATTGCGTTTAATGGAACACACAAAATCAATTTGAATCAATAGATTCAATTGATAAATAAACAATAACTTGAACAAGATAAAGCAAAAAAGTAGAAAGTAAGTAAGAGATGAAAGAGAATTGTATTAATATGTTTTGAATTTCATTGAATTTCATTTTTGAAGCTCCTTATATGAATAACTTCATCATAACAATGTAAAAACCTTATAAAATACTAAAAAGTAACTTTCCTAACCTATTATAACTCAATTTGGACACTTCTAAGCACTTTTAATTATAGCCTAAAGAATAAAAATGAAATTAGAACAAAATAAAAACCTAAAAACAAACTAGAAACTAAACAAATTAGAAACTACACAAAATATAAATTTCCTCAAGTGAATATGAAATATAAATCTTACTAGAACTTTTAAAATAGAAATAAATCCTACAAGAATTAGAAAACTACTTAAGACTCTATCTAAGATTCTAGATGTCCTACATCACATGAGCTCACATGTATTGAGGGCATCCCCAATTTACAAAACTACCATCGTTAGGATTCATGTGATTGGTCAAGCAGGATTTTGTGAAATCTAGGATTGACGTTTCTGTGATAAAAAATCTTCCCAAAAAAAATACTTCACTTATAACCAATGCACACGTGCACACAATCTTTAAGGAAATAGATACAAAACATGTTGTAATTAACATAAAATATATATTCAGTGATAATCTTTACTATTACACAACATACAAGGAAACAAATAGCATCATCAAATTGAAGAGCTATGCGATTTCTTCAAGCAACAATTTAAAAGCAAGCTGAGTGTTGTACCTCAGCAGCATATGATAATTTCAAACCATTACTGAGGGTTGTAGAGATTATTTCATCTCCATCTTCATCAACTAGAAAGTTTTATCACTTAGCCTCTAAAATAATTAGTTGGTGATTAAATTAAACAATTGAAAGGACATAAAAAAGTTCCATCATAACAGACAACTGGCCTCCTTACCACATTGGAATTACCATGGAGGTATGTGTTGGGTCTTTTCTCCGGTTTTAGGTTTTTTATTTTTTATTTTTTTCATCCAGTAGTAAGGATTGGAAAGTAAAGTTCCCTTGAACAATGGAAGTCAAGTGGTCAAGAAATCATCATATGGGGCCGAAATTTGGAAAATCTTTCCTCAGTTACTAAAAATGGGGATGTCAGATCTTTCCTAAGGGAAGACAGAGAACTTCCCAATAAAGGGAAGACTAAGAGAACTTCTTGAAAAATAGGCTAGCCAACTCCAAAAACTACATAGCTTGTCACCAAATGAAACACAGATATAAACATATAAATGACATAAAAGAAAAGCTCATGGTGTAAACAGATCTGACAAAAGGGAGAAGCCTTTACCTTTTTATGAGATTTTTCTTCAGCTACAACTTTCCACAAGAAGGCCATGCCGATCTACTACCAACATAAAAGGAAGATAAAAAACATAGAAGCTTTATATATTAGGTATTTTACAAATATTCACTAAGATGCACTTACTAACCTAGTTCATGATGACCAAACTAAACCCAAAAGAAAAAAATTAGAAACCAAAAGAAGGGACTGTACACTAAAAGCATCAGATCATTTCCAAATCCATTTGTACACCCCACAGCCCATAAGTATGAACATTATTATGGACTATTTTTCTTTCTAGAAATCAGTTATTTTTTAAGATTCAAATGCTTCCCTAAAAGAGGACAGAAACTCAATTTACAAATGGTTGACAGAAAATGCATATGATTAGTTCTCCAGTGCTTGGGCTTAACTCTAACAAAAGAAGAATGTTAGAAAGTCGGTTTCCACGCAAAATTATCAAGGAACCCAAGATGTATTCCTATCATTTAGGAAAAACCTGAGAGTTGCTTGTTGAAGTTCAGTTTTGATGGGCCAAAAGGGCGTAATCCAGGTTTAGAGCGTCTTTTCTTCACTTTTTAGCTTTTTCTTCTTTTCATCGAGTAGAAAGGATTGGACAGTAAAGTTCCCTTATTGAAGTGGTCTTGAAATCATCATATAGGGCAGAAATTTGAACAATCTTTCCTCAGTTTGTAAATGGGGATATCAGACCTTTCCTTAGGGAAGACAAAGAGAACTTCTTAGTAAAGGAAAGACTAAGAGAAGTTCTCTAAAATTAATGCAAGCAAACATGGCGGGTTGGTTGGATCTTTGATTCTCAAACGAAAAATACATTGTTTGTGAAAAATGAAACACAAATATAAACAATGAAAGAAAAGCTCTTGGTGTGAACAGATCTGATAAAAGGGAGAAGTTCTAACCTTTTTTATGAGGTTTTTCTTCTGCAACAACTTTCCACAAGAACGCCATGCCCATCAACCACATCTTCCACAAAAATTAAAAAAAAAAGAAAGAAAAAACATAGAAACATTCTGCATTTAAGTACTTAACAATATCCACGACGATTTACTTTCTAAACCTAGCTCATGACGCCGAACCAAAACGAAAAAGATAAAAAAAATTAGAAATTACAAGGGGCTGTAAACTAAAACCATCAGATCATCATCTCCAAATCGCTTGAACATTACTAGAAGTATATAGAATACTAATTCCGTTAAATCCATACACTGTGCAGGCGTACCTTATGTCCTTATTACCCTTTTCATCTCCCAAGAGAAACATCCAAAGTCACGCTTTCATTCATGCTCCCACCTCTCAATTAAATTAAAATTAATTTCAAAATTTACCGTTTCTAGACAAAGATAAAAAAAATAAAGATGAGAGAGAGAGAGGGATAAGTTTAAAGGATGTGACCGGTCAGGCGTGGATCTGTCACTTCCAAATATCTTCTCTTCTTTTTCTCTCTATAAGATATATAGAACTGGAAAAACCCAGAAAGACATCGGAAAACTTCAGATTCCTGCAACCGAAGCTGACAGAAGAGAAGTGAGCACGTACCAACAACGGCATACCCTCATACAATTGCTAGAATGTGCTCACTCTCTTCTGTCAATCTCTTTTCCCAGAAAAAAAAAAAAAGAAATTCTCGAAAAAAAATATTTAGCTATTTAAACAGAAGGAAGAGCAAATCACAATCCACAGTGAAATTCATATAAAGAAATGTAATCGAAGCCGTAACTGTCCCACTCACTCTTACTCTCACTTTCATAAGAAAGAAAGGCCTTCATCTCAGCCAATCAAGAAAAAAAATAGACTTTGGTTCAGGATTTATGTAGAAAGAACTATACAACTAAACCATTTTCTAGTTTTTTTCTCCTATCTCTGTCGACGGGATCTATCCCTTCATGCAAAACAAACGCACACGTGTCTATGGCACGTACCTTGTGTACTAGATGAATCCTGTACTGCCGGTGAAGACAGAGAAGTAGGTGATGGGTTTACTTCTACTTGTGCTCTCCACCACCACTTATTCTAACCAGCGAGAAGAGAGAGAAACTAATGTACGGAGTTTTTCTTTTATTTCTTTTTTACAAACAAAACAAATATGTCCAGAAACAATTGATTGGTTGGGGTGTCGTGATGTCGATAAGATAGGCTTTTGATCATATATTTTGAGTTGTGATATTTTATCATAGGATATGAAGGATTTGTGGCCGTTGGATAGCTGTTGTGATGTAGGCTTTAGTCAATAATGGCATTTGTTTGAGTTGTAGGCAAGAGTGGAGCCAAGATTTTCTTATAGTGGGGGCAAATTATGATTAATTGTATAGTTGAACAACTTGTAGATAAATGATTTTAGGGAGAAATTAGAAGGTTTTTTTATTAAAAATTGAAGAAAAAGATATTTAGGCCATTTTCAATTAATATATGAGAAGGCCTAGTCAAGAGACAATGTCATTAACAAAATATTTGAAAGGAGGGGGGGAGGCAAAAATTGGAGGGAGATGAGGGTGTGAGGGCAAATAAGAAGAGACGTGAGGGAGTAGGGACTAATGGGGCATGTACGTAGTTGAAAATATAGGGGTCTCTCAGTTTTGTGGGGGCAATTGCCCCTACCAGCTCCTTGCTAGCTTTGCCCCTGATTTTGGGTGCACGAATTTAATGGAAGGAACAATATAGTGCAGAAGACGATCGACACTAGTAGATTAAGATAATACTGGCAGTAACTTCTCCAAGTTATGGACGATTAGGGATTCAGCTTGGGGTCAAACCAGAATCACACCAACATAAGTCCTTTTTTTACTAATTAAGATCCAAATATCCAACACTAAAACAAATTACCAATATATGTCCATTTGATTTGGTTCGATTCTATTGAATTACCAATAGACCACCCCCCCCCCCCCCACTCTGATATACTACTCCTCTACTCTCTCAACATGGCATGTGATGAAATCATAGATTTTCTTTTCCCATGATGTGTAGAGCACATTTCCGTCAAATCTTGAGGAAATGAAATGTGCATTACCTAGGCCCACAACTTCGACTTTAACATTAAGTACTTTGGTTCAGGAAATTACACGAATGGTCCAAAAGTCAGATTGTTAGGGTTAAAACAACAAGTTAGTTTTGTATAGTCGGGAAAATCGATTGGGACAAGAAGGAATAAGACAAACAAAAGGTTGGATAAGCACGATACTAAAAGACCAAAACAAGGTCTGATCATACAACTGAATCCTTTCATTTAATGCAAAGTCCACAAGTACAAATCAAAGCAACACTAATAGTGATGTTTTCTGACTTATCAACTCCAAAATAATAAGTTCAAATTGTAGACACCCCATTTTGCATCTGACTGATTTGACAATTCATCACCCTTATTGTTGTGGATTCCTAATGATAGGCATAAAATATGTAAAAAAATCGAAAGTTTTTAAAAGGCCCTCTTCCAATTCCTTTCAAGTCCATGTGTTTATTTCTCAAATCCTCACTATTATACATCTTCTTTCCTTGGCACGCTCGACATAGAATGACGCACACTTATGATCGCTACATCATACACTTGATTTAATAAGTACACACTATTAAATTCACCACACTTCGATAATCTAAAGATCTCGCAATATTAGAAAAATGAGACCTTGAGACTTAGAAAGAATCACATTGGAATAAAATAAATCTCATGCAAAAATTTGTAAAAATTGGTAAAATGACAAAAATACCCCTCATGGATCTCGTACCTTTGAAAAGTCTAAAAATACTTTCATTACCCTCAAAATATGATTTCGAGTCTAACAAAACTAAAATCGATAAAAATGAATAAGTTTATAAAAAAAGCATCAAAATGACCAAAATACCCTTTACTATTTGATTTTTACCTACAGACCTTGATTCTTAGGAAAACATGACCAAAAATGAATTTTCACCAAATTTACGTACATCAAAAAACTTAGAAACCTCCTTTTAGGAAAATTTAACATTTTAAACATAAAATAACATTTTAACCTTAGTTAACAAATCAAATCGAAAATTCAAACTTAATCAACCAATAAAATTACATTAAGTAAAATTTTAACTTTAATTAACCAATTAAATCAAACATTAAAATTAAAATCTTGAGAATCAAAATTGACGAATCAAGTCGAACCTTAAAAACTAAAATCTTGAGAACCTAAATTGACCAATCAAATCGAACCTTAAGATTAAATCTTGAGGACCTAAATTAACCAATCAAATCGAATATTAAAATTCAAATCTTGAGAATCTGAATCAATCAACCAAATCGAGCATTAAAATTAAAATATTCAGTTAAGCGACCAATCAAATCGAAAATTAAAATTAAACCCATCATCTAACTAATCAACGAATAAAACATATGTTAAAACATTTAGCCAATCAAAGGATTATTAAAGCAAGAAGCGCAAGATCCTAACCATTTTCTTTTTTAGAAATAAAGGATAGGGAATCCCACTATTCAACCAACAAGAGTAAAAAAAATAAGATAGGAAACTGTCCCACGTTCATAAAATGCTAAAAAAAAGGAATAAAAAAAATTTAGAAAGAAAATTTTGTAAAGAGGACATGGGGAAAGACTTACACGATGGGGAGAAGAAGTGAAAAAAAAGACTCAATTTCACCTCTTTTTTAGACAACAAAAAAGAAAAAAATAACGAGAAAAGGAAGATATGAGAAGGCTTGACTTGCATTTTTCATCTCCCTGAATTCTCTCATTCATCCTTCATTAGTAGTCCACAATAGCACTCTTCTTCGTCCTCCATATAACAAACCCATGTCTTGTTCATCTTTCTATTCATTACAACAACTTATAATCCCACTTCTTGCTCATCTCTCATTTGCATTACGACAGCCACAAACCACCGCACTCACTGCTCTTCTCTAAACAACAGTCCTAACGCCCCCCTACTTCATCCTCTTCTCTGTTAACAATGGCCTTCAACGTCACACTCTACCTTCTTCTTCCCTCCATCAGACCCATCTTCTCTACATCTTCTAACGGTTCTCTTAAGCGACTCACACTCACAACATGGTCGTTGGACCAACCCCTTCCTCTCATAGTCATTTCTTCTTTTCATAATATCTAATAACAACATTTCTCATCTTTGAATACCGTTCTTAGGAGCTCTACTCAGTTTGAAGGAGTTATTGCAACAACCATTTTACCTTCCGAAGCGAGTTTCATTTTTCCATGTTTTTATTCATTGTTTTCATGTTATTTTATTTTATTTTTTCTCTCTTTCTTATACTTATGTAAAGAGAATTTATACAACTATTTTATTTTTCATTTTTATTATTGTTCTCCAGTACTTTTTAAAATTTAGAATTATTCATAGCTTCCACGTGGAGGATTTATTTTCAAATAATGTTCCTTCAAACTTGGACAAATGGCTTTCGAGAATCAATCAAGTCAAATGGGATTTCTTTGATTTTTCTTCTACCCCAATTATCAAGTGGTTTCTTTTTTGCATTTTATAAAAATATGTTGCATTTTACATGGCAAAGTATTTTTTTTTGTACTTGTACTCTATTGAAAATCTATAATGACTCATCACTTTGATAACAGTCATGTTCATGTTTAATAATTCAAACTCGTAGTGATACTTGGCATTTTGGAACTTAGTTATGCATACGATGCATTTTTACCAATTTGGGAATATTTTGTGCATATGATCCATTTATAGGTTTAATAACTGTTAGTGTTTGGGATCAAATTTTTACGAATTTAGAAATTATTCACCATGTTTGGAATTCGAGTAATTTGGAAAATTAATCAATTAAAAAAATAATCGATACGTGTTTCAAGAATTGTTAATTTGGAGATTACTAGAGCATATGAGAAACTCGGATCGATTTGGCAATTATGCATGTTAGAAGTTTTTATCAATTTGGTAACCATATACGAACATTACGAAATTGAATAAATTCAGTAATTAGTTATGCATATTGTAATTTTTACCAATTTGAAAATTATTTATGTGTGTAATGTTTACCCATTTGGAATTTATTTTTGCCTGTGATGAAATGTATCCAGTTCGGTAATATTTTGTGCTTATAATGCATTGACCAATTTGATAATTTTATATATAACAACCCCACCAATTTAGGGATTTTATGTACATGATGCTTTGGCTAATTTGTTATGAATTTTCATCAATTTGAATTTATCAATTTTGGTAATTAATTGTGCTTATGGAATTCTGCCCATTTTGGTAATTATTTGTATATACGGCGATATTTGATATTTTTAATAATTATTCATTCATAAGGGGGATTTTGATCATTTTGATAATTTTTTATGCATATTGGGCTCTTTAGTAATCATTTATGCATATCGTGATATTTAACATTTTCGGTAATCATTTGTGCACGTGGAATCTCAATTGAATTTTTCTTTGCACGTGAGCCTTAAGGTATTGAATAACTTAGGCTTTTTCAAGTTTCTCTTTTTATCCCTACATGTGAAATTTGAGAAATTGTATGATATTCGAAAGGATCATAGCCCTAGAATTTATACGGACGCCTTGACATATAATAATGATGATGATTGAATCATAGCTTAACCCTAGTCTTCTTCTTTTGACCTTAGGAATTCTTAGGATCGTTGTAGAAACTGATCACCTTGATCGGTGTGGGTTCGGAACCTAACACCTTTTGAAACCTGATCTAAGACTTTTATTAAGTAAATTTTTTAATCAAACTAGTTGACTCAAGAAGATTTAGAATAGGCTAGCTTTTGCATTTCTTTTACGGGTGTGTTTGTGATTTATTTTTGTAATTATTTGAGATCGTGAGTATTTGCATATGTTGCTTACATTGGTGCAAATTTATAAAATGCCTCGGACGCATCTTATCCCTTTGCACACACTCATGAGCAAACATATTCATGTTTGCATCACGACATACCCTTATTAGTCTCGTAGTCGAATCCAAGCTAATCTATTTGTTTTTTATATAGGGGACACACGTGAACATTACAACTTTAATATTGTACCTTCTGATATATCAAAATGAAACACCACTTCTCGTCTAACTAGGTAAAACTAGGAGGTATATCAATGTTTTATACTGAAGTAACCTGAGCTTTGTCCTATCCTAGCCTCAATCATATAACAAATAGAGGATTTGAAGTCTGAAAAGAAAAAAGATAAGGCTATAGAACTTCAGGTTGTGTTTGACATCGTCGAAGACCAAGAAGATGATTAATTACTTATCAGCCATATCTTAGCTCATTGAATAACTCAGGTTGAAATTGTCTCGAAGAATATTAAGGACGCATATGATCTTGCTTTTGGATTAGGGGCAATGACTCTCTTTTCCTGTTGTCCGATTACTAGAAAAATTTATAATGCTAGACATGGATAAGTATGATAAAATTGGATACCCTAAGACTCACTTGAAAGTATATGTCGGTATCATGTAATCTCAAGGATTGAGCAAGGAATATATGGCTCAATTTTTTCAGAGAACTCTAATAAGACATGCCTTACGCTAGTTCATATCACTAGACTCATCTCATGTAAGAATTTGGTAAAAATTGATAAAGGAATTTATAGATCAATACTCATTCAACACAAATAATGAACTCATAAGAAAAGATTTAGAAATGACAAAGCAGAAGTCAAGAGAAACTTTCACTGAGTTCATTGTCCAATAGAAAGCTAAAGTTATTCAATTGTGGGACAAATCTCAAGAAAATGAACAAGTCAAGATTATCCTTAAGAATCTCACTTCCAATTATGTCAAATACTTGATGACTCAGTGGCTTCCTACTTTTTAGTCTCTCATTGAAGCTGAAAATCAAGTTGAAGATGCTTATTCTTTGGGACTCTTTGATAACTCGTCCAAATCAAAACTTAGAAATTTCAAACCTAGTACCAATTCCTTACAAATGGTCAATACCTATTTTGCATTAACTCCTTAAGCTACTCAGTCCTCCCTAGCAAAACTTAGAAAACCATTTTCTAATCTTGGAATGTCCCTTAATATCACCTTTCAAAAATTGATGAAAAAAGAAATACTGACACCATTGCAATATAAGCATTTGTCTAATCATTTCTCTCCAAACATGAATAATGGGTAATTATGTGCATTTCATAAGATGTCTGATCATGTTTTTGATAGGTGTATTACATTCCATCATGCAATTCAAGACCTCATTAAGCAAGAAAAAGTTACCATATCCATCCTTACTACTCTTAATGTTAAGACTAATTATTTGCTTGTTTTCCAAAACCAACATCCACTTACTTTGAACATAATCTCCTCATTCAAACCTAAATCAGTTTATACAATTTCCTTTATTTACTCGATGAGATCTAATAGTTTATCCCCAGTTTATGCAATTTCCTTTATTTACTCGATATGTCAAACTAAGGAACATTAGAAAGAAGGAGAATCAAAAGAATTGACAGAAAAAAAGAATATTAGACTAGGGGCATTTTGGATTATATATTTTCTTTATAAACCCTATCCTAAGCCTAACTATTAAGTCCTCCTAAATGCTAATTGATTTGGTTAAGGTGCAAGGATCCAAAGAGTTATTGAGTTGAATATTCTAGATCATCAAAAAGAAAAAAAAGTCCATTAAATTGAAGATTCGAAAATGACAACTCAGGCAAAAGTTAGGGCATAACAATAAATAAAAAAAGAGTCTGCGATGTTGACAACTTGAAAATGCGAAATCAATGCATCCCTAGAAAAAGAAAAATAAAACCCACTAAATTAAAAACCTCAAAAGTTGACCTAGGAAAAATTAGGGTAAAGAAAAAAAAATCCCAGTGAGCAATAAAATCCAGAAGCAAACTTACGTAGAAACAAGGAAGTATAGAAAATTATTCAAGTCACAATATACATTTTTCATTCAAGAGCTGACATCCGATAAAGAAAATTTTAAATTTAAAGAAACTCAAAAGCCATCCCAAACACATGAGATCTTTAAGAGTATGTTGACTTGTTTAAGTGTTCGTTAAAGGAAAATGTAAAACCATCGACCACTTTGAAGAGAAAAATCTTCTATTATAATAATTATTAAGATTTTAAGTCCAGTTCAAGGATTTCTCAAGAGAAATTCGAAAGAAAATGATCAAATGCTTTATTGCACATATGATAATCACAAGAGTCTTGAAAATTTAAAAGAATATTTATTCTTTTGTTAGTCATTTATCAGAGTTCCTAATTTCTCGTCCATACTTTCTAAGTGAAATACATTCCATCAATTTCATAGTTAAGTTTTAGTTAGAAGTTAATTTTGAAACTAAGGGTATTTTTGAAAATCATTATGATTCCCAAAGTTTTCATTCTTAATCACATGATCAAAAAAGAAAATATTAATCAAAAGTCTAAGGCCCTGTTCGTTTGGGCTTTCGAAGCCGGCTTTTTGAACTTTTTTGGCTTTTAAGTCTAAAAAGCTAGCTGATACATGTTCGATTCAGCTTTTTTAACTTCATAAATTATTTAAAAAGTCAAAAAATGGCTCTTTTGAAGAGTCCCTCCATGCCGGCTTCTCCGTTTGGCTCTTGCGCGAAGTTTTTACCGAAAAACGGTTGAAGTGAAATTACCGAAATACCCATCGCCTTTAATTAAATTTACAAACCAAGTTATAACCTAAATTCTTTCAATTTTCTCTCTCGGCTCGTCTCCTTCAACCCAATCGATCAATTGTTACCCTTCTCGCTTCTCTCAGTCGTCTCCTTCAACCCGATCAACTGTCAACCCTTCTCCCTTATCTCGTCTGTCCCTCACGTTACAAGAATCGAGAAACACTTTACGTTTCTCATCTTCTCCAGCAAGTTTGATCGAATGTTTGACTGTCGACGATCGACCATCCTTCCTTGTCACAGAGATCTCTTCCCTCTCTCTCTCATCTTTTCCTCACAACTAACTGAACAAAAGCCCTAACGGTTGACGGCAAATCTCGTCTTATTACAGACGACCTCTTCTGTAACGGCAGATCTCATCGTTTGCTTTCCGCCATTAACGAACAAGAAAGGTATTGATTTTTAATTTGTTTTTTTTTTTTTTTTGATAATTTGTTTTTTTTTTGTTTTTGATAATTTGTTTAATTTGTTTTTTTTTTATTACTGATTTTTTCTGTAAATCGACTTGATGAGTTCTTTTTATTTCGGATTGTTACCAATTCGAAAATAATTCAATGCTTAAGTCTTATAATGTGATTAGCATCTCTTTTGCAAACATCAGTCCTCGAAATCCATTATCATTGTCTTGTGTTCATTGAACCATTTCGTTCTTTGTTATTTTATATTCTACACTCCCTTCATCAATAAAAAATGGATCGTTATTTAAACTTACCAAAAATAATATTTTCTCTATTTAATTAACAATGAAAAACAAACAACAAATGCAATGTCAATACATCTCATGGCTTGTTTAAAGAAAATTTCATGATAAATTTACAAACTGGAATACTAATTTTAATTCAATAACTATTCAAGACCTGATGTGTTGAGCCTACTGTGAGGGATTACCCAACAAACCCAGTTTCATTTACATCTACTTGCCTTCTAAAATTTTCAACTTTATCTTTCATAATGGAGAGATCCATGCATGCATTTAGATTAATTTCTCAGGTTTCATTTGTGTAATTCTTGCAATTTGATCATGTAGAAGTAGATTTCCTTATATGACATGGTTGACAATGGTAGATCATGGTTTTTTCAATATATGATCTCATTTATGTTTGTATCCATGATTGGTCTGACCTAATATTGGGTCTCGAGTGATCATATTTTCAAAGCATAAGGGCGTCATGGTCATCCATCCATGTATACCGTTTATGCCTCCATACCATGTATCCATGATTGAACCAGCTTATCTTATGGATGGTCTAGGATGATCTCCTTGATGAATTTGGCTTGTATGGTAGCATCATTACAATCATGAAACACATGTTATTTCATGCCACATGCTTAATTTTTTCATGTCATACAGGATTTTAGTTTAAATGACCAAAGAAAAATTCATTTCCAAAGAGAAAAAAAGAAAATTATATTCATAACAAGAATTTTCTGGAAAATATAGGATTTTAGTTTAAATGACCAAAATAACCTTCAAATGGCATACCCCAACCTTTAGTGGGCCTGTAGGACAATGGCCTAGTCACACAGCCATGCTCGTGCCTACAACAACCCAAGAATCGTATCATATTCTCTAGGGTGGTGCAATTTGGTCTGGCTCAAATCGAGAACCGAACCAAACCGATAGTTTGAGGTTGATTTGGTTCAGTATATAATGGGTTGTGGTTTATGATCTAAGAAAATGGAGAGCCAATCGATTCATTTTGGTTCTCAGTTCAAGGCTTATATAGAATCATACCAACCTGAGCACCTAACCCTCATATAATAAATACATATATATATTAAAGATATCGAGATGAATGAGTGAAAAGATTTGAAAATGAATATATTCAAAATAATACAGTACTGTAATTCTAATAGATGATCAATTAGGATAAAGTTGATTGAGATGGTTTAGGCTTAGGCGCATCCACGGAATGCCCATCACAGTTTTAGAATGATTGGATTATAAAGTATCAAGTAGTTACTAGAGTTTCTGAAAAAATTTCAGATATAATAGTCTTCCCTTAATTACGAGAAAGTGTTCTATATATTTTGGGGAACGATGTGCTTAGCATGTTATGTGAATGTCAGATTATATATGGAATGTTATGTGGATATTAAATTGTGTATTATGCAGGTATTTTCTTTATCAGGAAAATTTCATATGTCCATTTTTAAGAGGAGGTGCTGCCGAAATTTTGATAAAATCATAAAATTTATATATTTATTTAAATTGAAAATAATTATTTTAATTATTTTTTAATATAAATTGATTATATATATATTAGTATAATTATATATTTATTGTATTCTGATTATTTTTTGTGCATTATCAATATTAAGGGTATTCTGGTCATTTTACCAGAATCCAGCAATAAAAAACTATAAAACGAACAGGCTTTTTTGGCTTCTGTGCTTCTGTAACGAACAAGCTTCTGCCGAATATGACTTTTCAGGCTCTGGGCTTCTACTTCTTCCAAAAGCCAGCTTCTAGAGCTGAAGCTGGTTTTTGTAAAGAACAGACCCTAAGTGTCTAGCGGAGCCCAATACTAATTATGAATCTAAAGGCATGATAAGCCTATAAAAATCCAATCTCTCAATTTTTGAGCTTGACAATATTGATACTCTAATTAACCGCAGCCCAAGAAGTATGCCTTCCAAAAAGTTCAAGTTTGAGAAACGAGACTTTAACTTTTTGAACAATAGACTATGAGTTTAAGTAGGATTTTAAAAAGTTCTTGCAAACCATAACCCGAGGTGCGTGAACCTCCAATAAGTTTGAGTTCGAGAAATGAGATTAATTTTTTGAATTATAGAATATGAGTTTAAATCAGATTGTAATAAGTTCTTGCAAACTTCAGCCTGAGAAACATGGCCCTTAGTAAGTTTGAGTCCGAGAAATGAGAATGACTTTTTGAATAATAAAATATGAGTTCAAATAAGATTTTAATATGTTCATGCAAACCCAAACTCGATGTAGACATGAGAATGTTCACTTTTGAACCTCAATGCTACGTGGTTTGGAGTCGCCACCATTCTTTTTTGTAAATGGGTGTGAATGGGCACTCGAATCGATTCTTTTGAAAATCATTTTTTATGGCATTGTAGTGACTCTCAATCATGAAAAAGGTATGGTCTACCTAAGATCTAAGTAAGGGGATTCAGTTAGAGAATGGGGAAGGTGTTAAGCACCCCATTCTTTCCACCTATGGTGGTTACCTTTACATTTGGCCATTTTTGAAAAGAATAATATAACAAGTAAAGTGAATGGGATGCATGAAGTGGGTGAGTGCACATGGTGTGTATGTACCTCTTTAGAAAATGATTTGATGTTGGTGTTGACATGACAAATATCTTATGGAAGAAGACATTCTATAGAGTCAACACACTTTTACATGAGTTGAGATGTTGTTTTAGGATTTTAGAGAAATTCCATGGATGGAGTACCCTTAAATCCATAACCTTAATGTATGCATGTTTAGCTAGAAACTTAGTGTTTTAACTCCATCAAGAGAGTTACACATTTCTTCATCATAGCCAAACATGTGTGAGGTGTGTGCATAGTATACATTATGATGCATGATATGAGAATGGGTTAAAAGGGCTTCAACCTCCATTCTTTCGACCAAACCGCCTCAAGCATTCCATGCCCAAGGTTGATGTTCAATCTACTCGGGATGAAGGAGGGTTCTCCATTACATCCTAAGGGTTTCTAAAAAGAAAAAAAGAGGGTTAGAAGAAGAAGATGCAAGTTAAAAGAAAATAAATAAACAACTACTATCCCACCTTGTCCCTTTTGGAAGTCTTGAGAGAACTTGAGCTTGAGTAATGAACTTGAGAGTTGAAGGTGAGTTGAGAGAGTTGAAGGTTGAGATGAGAGATGAGAAGAGAATTTGGTAGAGCTTTAGGTTGAGAGATGGGGGCTTGAGAGCATGAATTATTCTTAGAAAATGAGGGTATTTATAGAGTTTTTGGAGAACTTTTGGGGATAAAGTGGTCCAACCCTAAAAATAAAGAGAATGGACACAAAGTTTAGGTTATTTCTTTTTGGATTTTTCATTTGTATGAGGGCAAAGATGACATTTGTGAAGAAATCCTAAAAACATTATTTGATCATTGGTTTTTTGATAAATAGAGGTGAGAGAATAAAAGTACTTTTGGGAGAGTGAATAAGGGAGTGACATGTGTAAAGGTGGAGTGGTAAGTAAAAAGTAGATTTTGGTTCATTTGTAAATAACAAATAAAGCAAGGGTGGAAGTATAATTTTGAAATAGGCCAATGGGAGAACAAAAGTACTTTTGGGAGGATGAATAGGAGAATGACATGTGTAAATGTGAAGTGGTAGGTGAAAAGTAGATCTTGATTCATTTATAAATAACAAATAAAGTAAGGGTGGAAGTATAATTTTGAAATTGACCAATGGGAGAACTCTATGTATGTACTTGAAGATTTCCACCTTTTGAGGGAATAATGGGAAGTTCTCTCACCTTTATGGATTATTACCAAAGACCAAATAACCTTTTTGATTTGACTAGACCTTTTGAGAAGGGCATTTTTGAGTTTTCACAAAAAGGAAGTTAACCCTCCAATTAGATAATGCATTGGGTATTGGGAGCTTATGAGGTATCAACATGTGTCATCATATGAAGGGGTGAGAGAATGGACTTGCAGAGGGCTTGGTGTTGGGCTTGGGTTTGGGTTAGGATATGGACTTGGGTTATGGGTTTAGAATGGCATTGGGTTTTGGGCTTAGGTTGGCTAGGTAATGGATTTGGGTCATTGGACTTAGGACTTAGAGAATGGGTTTGAATTTAGGTTAAAATATAAACTTTGTTTTGGGCTTAGATTTGGTTAGAGAGTGGACCATGCTGAGGGTATGAGTGATGGATCGGTTAATGGAGAATGAATACGAATTTGGAGTGGATTAGGGACAAGGTTGAGCATGCAAACTATATGACATGATGCATGTATGCATGAAAATGATGCAAAATAGCAATGTGGGTCCATCGAAAATCTTGAGTTCTAAATCGAAATCAATTCGAGGAAATTTGGATCTTCCTAACGGGTTCGTGCAAATTGGGGTGTCTACACTCGATAAGTATGACTCTAGTGAGTTCAAGTCCAAGAAACGAGACTTCAACTTTTTGAACCATAGGATATGAATTCAAATAGGATTTTAACGAAGTTCTTACAAACCCTAACCCAAGAAACGTGACCCTTAGAAAGCTCGAGTTTGAGAAACGAGACTACAACTTTTCAAACTCTAAAAATGAATTGCAAATAAGATTTAATGAAGCTCTTACATTACCTTATTTCGATAATTCTATGACTCCAATTACCTTATTGTTCAACCATACCATAATTTTGAAAAATTCAATATTCTTATGATTACTTTCATTACATACGTATACTTCAATTTGAATCATTATTGTCAACAAAAGAAGATCTTTAGGACATGATATTTTTTTTATCGATGAGAGTTTATATTCAAGAATTCGATAATAAATGCTCTAGAAGCATCACACTTAAAGTTCTTAAAATTCGAAGATCTGACACTTTCCACCAGTGAGAGCTCACGCTCGAGGATTTGACACATTTTAATTCGGGGAGAGTTTTATCCTCAGAAATATAAATGTCCCGACGAATTACCGAATCAGAATGCAAAATGAGATGTCATTGGCTTTGGCATTTGGATGTTGTACTATCTACTAAAGTAGATTTGTCATCTAGTTTGCTTCCACCTTCTGTTAAAAAGGGTATCTATAGATACCCTATTTTTGCATCTACCTGATTTGACAATTTGTCATCCAGTTATTGTGGGTTCTTAATGACAGGCATAGAATATGTGAAAAAATTGAAAGCTTTTGAGAGGCCCTTTTTCCAATTTTATATGTTTATTTTTCAAATCTTCACGATTCTACTTTTTTTTTCTTGGCACGCTTGACATAGAATTACGCATGCATAGGATCGTTACATCATATACTCGATTTAGCAAGTAAACACAATTAGGTTCATCACATATTTCGATAATCTAAAAACCTCGCAACTCAAGGAAAATGATACCTCGAAATTTAGAACCAATCACATTGGGACTAAAAGAAATCTCATGCTAAAATTCACAAAAATTAACAAAATGACGAAAATACCCCTTGTACCTCTAAAAAGTCTAAAAATACTTTCATTACCCTCAGACTATGATTTTGAGTCTAACAAAACTAAAATCGGTGAAAATGAAAAAGTTTACAAAAATTTGTAAAAATGACCAAAATACCCTTCAATATCTAACTTTTACTTAGAGACCTTAATACTTAGGAAAATATGACCAAAAATAAATTTTTGAAAATTTTACATACATAAAAAAAATTTAGAAACTTCTGCTTAGGAAAATTGAAAATTTTAAACATAAACAACATTTTAACCTTAGTTGACCAATCAAATCGAAAATTCAAACTTCATCAACCAATAAAATAACATTAATTAAAATTTTAACCTTAATTAACAAACCAATATTAAAATTTAAACTTAATTACTAATCAAATCAAATCTTAAAATTAATATCTTGAGAACCTAAATTGACCAATCAAATCAAACCTTAAAATTAAAATCTTGAGAACCTAGATCAATCAACCAAATCGAAAATTAAAATTAAAATGTTAAGTTAATCGACCAATCAAATCGAAAATTAACATTAAACTCATCATCTAACTAATAATCGAACAAAACATATTTTAAAAAATTTAGCCAATCAAAGGATTACTAAGTCGTGAAGTGTTGGATCTTAATCCTTTTTTTTTTTTAGAAACAAATGATTAGGAATCTCATAGTTCGACCAATAAGAGTAAATTTTTTTTTTAAGGTAGGATACTTTCCCATGTTCATAAAATGTTAAAAAAGAAAAGAAGGACCCTCAATTTCATCCTTTTTTTAGACATCAGCAAGGAAAAAAAGAAGAAAAAACGAAGAAATGAGAAGACTTGACCACAATAGCACCCTTTTTCGTCCTCTATTAACAACCCACAATAGCACACTTCTTTGTCCTCCATACAGCAAACACAAAGCCATGTCTTGCTCCTCTTTCTTTCTCTTCATAACAACAACCCACAATCCCAAGTCTTGTTCATCTCTTTCTTCATTACAGCAGTCACAAACTATCACACTCACTGCTCGTCTCTAAACAACAACCCCAACGTCCCCATATTTAATCTTCTACACTATTAACAGTGGCCATCAACATCACACTCCACCTTCTTCTCCCCTCCATCAGATTATCTTCATTACATCTTCTAACGGTTCTCTCAAGTCACTCGTACTCAGCATTATCGTCGAACCAGCCCCTTCTTCTATCAGTTATCCCTTCTTTTCATAACATTTAATTACAACCTTTCTCATCTTTGTCTACTATTCTTACGATATCTACTCAGTTTAAAAGAGTTATCGCAACAACCATTTCACCTTCCGAAATGAGTTTCATTTTTTTATCTTTTTATTCATTATTTTCTTATTATTTTCATTATTTTCTATTTCTTATACTTATTTGTAGATAATCCATTTGACTATTTTATTTTTCATTTTCTTATTATTCTCCAATACTTTTTTGAATTTAGAATTTTTCTTAGTTTTCACGTGGAGGATTTATTTTCAAGTAATGTTCATTAGATCTTTGCACAAATGGCTTTCAAGAATCAATTGTGTCGAATGGGATTTCTTTTATTTTTTTCTACCCCAATTATCAAGTTTTTTTTTTTAGTTTTTATAAAAATATGTTAGCATATTATATAGCAAATTTTTTTTTTTTTTAAATTCTACTCTCTTGAAAATCCATAATGATTCATCGCTTTGATAACATTCATGTTCATGTTGAATAATTCATATTCGTGGAGGTACATGCCTTATTTGAAATTTAGTTATCTGTATGATGCATTTTTACCTATTCAGAAATATTTTATGCATATGATCCATATATAGGTTTAATAATGTTAGTGCTTGGGATCAAAATTTTAATAATCTAGAAATTATTCACTGTGTTTGGAATTTGAGTAATTTAGAAAATTAATTAATTTGAAAATAATCGATACGTGTTTCGAGAATTTTTAATTTAGAGATTACTAGTGTCATTGTAGACACCCCATTTTTGCACTCGCCTGATTAATCAACTCGTCAACCCGATCGCAACGGTTCCCAATAATGGATGTCTATTCCAATGTTTTATTTTGTTACCAGATATGTTTCAGAAATCCGGATAAGGTATCTCAAACTAACAAAACTTAGAAACCACGCTATGCTAGGAAAATACGACCCCAGAAACATAGAAATCATCATCTTGCAGACAAAAAGAAGCTTCACGATAAAAATCATTAAAAATGACCAAATTATCAAAATACCCCTAACATCAAAACAAACCTAGAACCTACGTTACGATTAGAAAAACTCATTCAAACACATAAAATAATAAATTGAAACTAAACAAATCATTTCACCAAGTTTCACAGGATTCGACAAAATTACGAAAATGCCCCTCATAAAGTTCACAATCATTTCACACAAAAACTTCATAAATGACAAAAATCAATATTCCCATCGAATTCCTTATGAAAAATTGATTTCAAAACATCTTGGAACATTGAAAAACGACTTAAAATGTAAAAAATCCTCTCCGAGGGCAAAACGATAATTTCACAAATTTAATAATTAAAATTTTTGAAATTAATAAATAAAACATTAAATAATGTAAAGTGAAACATTAATAAAATTAATTTAAAATTTTAAACTAAAAAATCGATCAATCAGGCTTTCAGGCAAAATTGTTGATGGCTGCCAAGATATTTATCCTAAGACCCCTCCATTTGGGGGCCCAAAGAATTAAAGATAAAATAAAAGGGGGTTCTCCAAAAGTCAATCAAGTAAGACTAAAGTCAATATTAAAGTCAATCAAGTAAGGCTAAAGTCAAAATATTAAAAGTCAATCAAGAAAGACTAAAGTCAAAGTATAAAAGTCAATCTCATAAGACTAAAGTCAAAACCCTAAATCAAAATCCTAATCTAAACTAATCAAGTCAATCTCATAAGATTAAAGTCAAAACCCTAAATCAAAATCATAATCTAAACTAATCAAGTCAATCTCATAAGACTAAAGTTAAAACCCTAAATTAAAACCCTAAAGACTAAGTCAATCTCATAAGACCAAAGTCAAAATCCTAATTAAAATCCTAAAAGAAATCCTAATCAAACCCTAATGCTTCTAAAAAACTTTATAAATAGGAGCCTCTACACCCTATTTTCGTATCAAAGAAAAAATCCTAGGAAAAGTAGGTGAAGAAGCCTCTATAACCTCTCCAAAATCCTAATTTTAGAGTCCTAACTCCTTACGTAACACCTCTACTTCGATTTTAACCTGAAAAACACCTAAAATCCTCTCAAAAACACCCCAAAAATCCACAACAAATTCGAAGCACCCAGATCAAAGAAGGAGATACCTTACCTCGAAAATCAGAAATCAGATCCGGAGACAAAACGAAGTAAGGAGTACGATAGAAGGATCAGTTTCCCCAGATATGAGAGAATAACACCTTTGCAGATTGAAGATAAGATTTTTATTTTTTTTATCTAGGTTTTGTCATTAGCGATGTAGTTTTATTTGGGATAAGTAGAGGCCGGGCGGGGTTGGTGCCTAACACCTTCCAATCCGTAATATGATCCCCGGATTCAGTTTTTCTGTTATAGATTAGTTTTCTATCCGTTTTAAAGTTAGTTTGGTTCCTAGACCATGATAACTAGGTGGCGACTCCCAAACCTCAAGGGTCAAAAGCGGATCTGCGCACCCCACAAATCGAGGGCGCTTTTAGTGACGACTCCACTGGGGACATTGAGGATCAAACTTGAAAAATCCCAAGTATGAGAGTATCGCTAAAATAACCTAGATTTTTTTTAATTTATTTGTTCTTTGTTCATTTGTTTATTCATTATTTGCATCTTTGTTTTTGTTATGTTTTTATTTTATTTTGCTTTCAATTATTGAGCATGTGTTTGGGCTTTAAATATTTGGTTTCGATATACTATTCTTGTGGGTTAATCAAGGGTCATCCAATGTGATCCTGAATAATGAAGGGTTGCGGAATAATTGGTTTTATTGAAGATAATATGATGATTGGTGGACCATTGCCATTTAATTTTTACGTGTGAAGATTTTTTTATTTTTATTTTTTAGGGGTGCGTGCCATTGATCATTGGACAATGTTTTGTTTTTTAGTATTTTTTTTTTAGATTTAAAAAAAGAGAGTGTGTAATTAGTTTCTTTAAATAAAATAATTTTGTTTTTTTGTGGGTTAGGAAAATGGTGTTGTCCATTGGCAACAAGAGGGAAATTAAAAAGAAGAAAATTTAGCAAAAAAAAAAGGGAGAAAATGTTTTCGTTTTGAGGTTCTGTCAACAACATATGTGGGTTGGTGTGTCATTAACAATAACGATTGGTTTTCGGTTTACACACCCACTTAATAACAGTGTCTAAGAATATGGGATGGTGTGTAATAAGTAAAATTTAATTTTTCCTATTCCCACATTGTCTTCTCCAAGAGAAAACGCTGGTTCATATGGTCTCTGTTCAGCCGATTAAAATTAGCGAAGATTAACATAAAAAAAATCGATTTTTTAACCCACATCATCTTCTTACAACGCTGGTTCATATGGTCTCTGTTCAGCCGATTAAAATCAGCGAAGATCAACATAAAAAATCGATTTTTTAAACCCACATCACCTTCTTACAACGCTGGTTCATATGGTCTCTGTTTAGCCGATTGAAATCAGCGTAGATTAACATAAAAAAAATCGATTTTTTAACCCACATCATCTTCTTACAACGCTGGTTCATATGGTCTCTGTTCAGCCGATTAAAATCAGCGAAGATCAACATAAAAAATCGATTTTTTTAAACCCACATCACCTTCTTACAACGCTGGTTCATATGGTCTCTGTTCAGCCGATTGAAATTAGCGTAGATTAACATAAAAAAAATCGATTTTTTAAACCCACATCACCTTCTTACAATGCTGGTTCATATGGTTTCATTGTTACAAACCGATTTTTTCTATGTATCTAGTTCGACCGAATCACCAAATCGTTTGATTTAAACTGGTGATCATTCGTTTCGGTTTGAGTTTTCGACGAATCTTTTTTCCCCAAACTGAACTTGCTAATTTGTTTTGTGTATTCATCGATGTTTATGAAGTTATTAGGATCTAGACTTCATTGATGATTTGAATTGAATTCCGAAGGTGCTGCTTGCAAAATTGGAACCATCCGATGAAGTTGCAATTCTAATTTACAAGATTTAAATGTGGGGACATCTATGTTTTTTTTTAAAATCAAAATAATACGTGTTTTTGCTCTTGGCTAATTTTTTTTAATTACTTAGTAGTGAAAAATTGGGGGTGTTGATTTTTGTTCTATTTTATTTTTAACCCGAAATCAGTCAGTTAAAATTATCAAGAATACATTTCACGGAATTCTTAACATGCACTCCAAATCTCATTGAACACGTGGAATCTCTATTCCATCATTGGCGCTGGTCAGAACGCGTGTTTGACCCAAAAATCAAAATAAAAAAATGGGAATTTTGCAGCCAAAGTTTAGAATTGGATTTTCAATACTATTTATTGATTTTAATGAATGAATTTCCACGTGAAAGTCGATTTGGGATGTGTTAGTTTTTTCTCTTTAATAAAAAAGTCGGTTTATAGTCTGGATTTTTGGCCATTTTAAATTGGTATTTTTTATTTTCTTTTGTCTTAAATCCATTTATAGTCCGTTAAAGTTATTCTAACATAAAATCAATTGGTCGATTTTTGTAAAACCACTATGTATTCCAACAATTACCACTTTTCCTTAATTCGAAATTCTCTTAAATCTCAATTTATTTAAGGTCACTCAAGTAACTTTTGATTGAAACACATAAATAAATATTTCGGATTAAATGTTTGCTTCTAACATGGATATATGCTTGATATGCTTATCTTTAATCATATGATTTGAATGGTTTTGATCTTGATTAAGTATTCATGTGATTGGGATAGTATTTTTTTTCAATATTCATGTAATTTATGTTATAATGATTGGTTTGATTGGACTTATGGGCCCATGTGTTTGGAAAAGGCCCCAGGCATACCCTACCCTACTTTGCACACACCACATGCACGTTTACTATTTTATCCACTTACACGTCCCATATAGCCAACGTGGCACTAGTGCGTGGTCCGGTCTCTTTGGAGATGCGACGTCATTCATGAAAACCACAACTCCAATCACGTACCTTAGGGTATATCAAACTAGGGCATCAATACCGTCTGAATAGATGATTCTGAGAGGTATATTGATTCACCCAGGTTGGAGCGACCTGAGCCTTTGACTTATTGTGAGCCGCACAGTCACATGTCTCGATTGCCAACGTAGTACTAGTACGTGGTCGGTCCCCTCGTGGGATGCCAAACCATTTATGAAAGCTATAACTCTTGACTCGTACCCATAGGTATGTAAAAGATAACCTGAGTATATCAATTGCATTTCTTGGTCAAAACCGGTGCCTAAGCAAGATCTTGCCCCACTGTACCCTACTATACGAGGGGGATAGACTACGTCTATTCTAGATGAGAGGTATTTAAGTGAGCCCTTACTCAGCATTGTGCGCCACCTCTCAACTGGAGATCAAACTGGCTATTTTTGGCGTCAGAGAAGTGAGTTGAGGTTTTAGATTATCACCTATACGGTATATCAAACCAAGTCACCACGTATCGAAAGGTATATTGGTGTGCTTGAGCAAGGGTGGCTAGATAGAAATGCATTGCACGTAGTAAGATTAGAGTCTAGAAACCTTCCCTATGGGTCACGACTCGAACTTATCGTGGGTATTCCCGGGTTGTTTATTGAATTGAACCTTTGGAATGATAAATGTATGTGAATGATGTGAATGATGAGATCAGAGTGTATTATGGTCCCCAAAGATAAAAAATGTTTGTTTTTGGAAATTAAAATGGGTGCACCGACCCAATAAAGAATCCATTCTTTTACAATAATGACCCAGTCCATCTTGATCCAACAATCATGATGGACCGGGCCATTAAAATCAAAATGGAAATCGAATTTTCAAAGAGGAAAATATTTTCCAGAAAAGAATGTTTTCCAAAAGAAGTGTTCTTTAGAAAAAATATTTTCCAAAAAAAAATATTTTTTCAAAAATGTTTTTCATAAGAACAAGATTTTCTGAAAGGAAAATATTTTCTAAATAAAAAGAAAATTGACGTTTTACATGGACCTTGGAAGAATACTAAAATACCCTTTTGTGTCAAACCAAGATGTTAGTCGCAGCCGATAACCCAATCGATCAGTTAGTCAAAACAACCGTCATGAGGATGCACCCTGTAGAGAAGAATCCATTCTGGAAGATTCATGTTGAGGAGTGCTCTTTACTTCCATTAATTTGAGATAGACTGGAACCTCTTACATGTTATGGCTAAGCGATGGAACCCCTATCTTCACATATTCGATATGAGGTATATGCACTTGTGCCCCACTCACGAGGATTATTGTGGCATCATGAGGATATTCACTTCAAGACCTCTAGTCAGGCCCTCATTGAAGACCGGATAGTCTGGTGACCTCGCCACAGGACTGAACATTTCCAAGGAAGAAGCCAAGGTCTTACTCCATGACGGGAGATTGGACTTAGCACCTTTATTAGGCCCGTATCGCTCCCGTAGTCATCCTATAAATGTAAAACCCGAAGCCTGGCGAGCTACTAGAAATTATCGATTGTACCTAGGAATCCTAGCCCAATACATGCTGACCTCTAATAGTGATGGCCAAACTATCCCTAAGTTCTTCATAGATATAGCCTCTCAACCCTCAAGGAAAGCCAACCCAGTACCCCTCATCCTAGCTGAAACTTTCTCAGGTTTAGATGCCATAAAAAATGGTGAGCGGGCAAAGGAAGTCCCTACTTACTCTATATGTGACTTTGTGATCGTCTCAAAATCGTATATGTTCCCTCAAACCTCGAATATGGGCCAGAACACTTTTCCAAGAGAAACCTATTAGTGCGTCACAACTCAGTCAAAGCTTGGAGCAAATGGTTAGGCTCTCATCTTGCCTGTCATATCGGTTTTAGGTGCCCTTGGTGGATGACTGACCCCCCTGTTCTAGGAACCAAAGGATCATACTATGTTCGTCTGATTGGTTTAGAAGAAAGATCTTTTTACCATCCTAATCTGATCCCAGAACAATACGACGTACCTACAGAGTTATCTTTACCTCAGCACAAAGCCTTCTTTCCCCCCCGAGCCTTTGACTGAAAAGTTAGTACACCTCATTGAGAAAGCTTGGAACAGGCGCACCTTAGGGTATCTAGATGGACCAGCAGAATTCAAAGAGCCAATTGTTAGAGCTAAGAGGGTCAAGCCTGATAGCAATCCTGATGACCATCAAGACAAAGCCAAGCGTCCATGTAAAAATAGTTCAAGTCAAATTTGTTGAAAGATGTTTTTAATAAGAACATTTATTTGTCAATCATTTTCAATAAAGCTATTTTTCTTTCAAATAAATATTGATTTCTTCTTTGAATGTTCATTATGTGAATGGATTGGTGCACAAACCTCAATGAAATGATTCCTCAAAATGTTATCAAGAGGGTAATACTGAAATTGACTAAATTTACCTTTGATGGGGTCATATAGGATTATCATTACGTCCAAACTCAAGCGTCCACCTCCTAGTTGGAGTCGTAAGTCTAGTCGTTTAGAACGAGCTACAGTACCAAGTCAATAAGCAGAGATAGCTTCAGAATCTGAACTTATAGAGATCCGTAAGATCTTGGCAGCTTTTGCCAATGATATCAACAATATAGAAGGCAATGTGAAAATGTTAGAACAGACCTCGGAATCAACAGGAAATCCCCTAAATGATCCAAAAGGAAAGAAGGTAGAAGAGAGACGTCCACGTGAAGTCTTCAAACTCGACGGAGATGAAGAATATGTTGATGAAAATCCAATGTTAGCTAATAGAATGCCTCAATTAGAGTCGACTATGAAAAGTATAAAAAACATCGATGAAGTTGCAGTAGATATTGAAGCTCTGAACCGTATCCCTAGAATTCATTTGCCCGAGAAGTTTGTGATGCCAAAAATGGACAAGTTTAGTAGTATAGGGTGTGCAAAAACACATCTTAAGGTGTATGTTACTAACATGCGCACTATGGGGTTCAGTGACGAACATATGATGTTGTTTCAGAGAACTTTATCAGGGTCAGCACTACGTTGGCTAATGTCTCAAGACCCAGTTACTTTGGGCACCTGGGAGAGCATGTCAAAGGCTTTCTGGCATCCGTATAAGTACAGTACCGAGATTGAGACCTCAAGAAGGGATTTAAAAGCAACTAAATAGAAGAATGGGGAAACATTCACTGATTTCATTGGTCGCTGGAGGGCCAAAGCTGCCTAAATGTGGGATAGACCGTCAGAGAAAGAACAAGTAGCGATTATCCTAAAGAACATCTCATAAGGATATGCTCAACACTTAATGCCCCAATATCTCCCTACTTTTGAGTCATTGCTACAAGCCAGAAGCCAACTTGAGGACGCTTTTGCCTCTGGGATTCTCTCAAACCCTTCGGATAACAAGCTTAAGAAATCCAATGTTTTTAAACCTAGCACCAACCATGTCTATATAGCCAACACGTCAGCTACCCCAACTCAACCCCCAGTCCGAACTAACAACCAGGCTCACCCAAGTCAACCTCAAACTCCGCGTCAATTTACCAATCTAGGGATGAGTCTCATTGTAATTTTTCACAAATTGGTGAAAAAAAGGCTTTTTACCCCTATCTAACCCCGACCTTTACCTAATCCCTTGCGAGCTGGACACAATTCCAACTTGTTCTGTGAGTTTCATCAAAATCTTGACCATCACACGGATCGATGTATTACCTTACGCCATGCCATTCAAAATCTGATTGACAACAAAAAGGTCACAATCCCTAGCCTACCGAATGTCACCACTAATCCACTGCCTACCTATCAACCTCCACCAACTTTGACCATGGTTTCTCACACACCATTGCCATTCGATCCTGTCTCTCTTATCCATCCCATCCAAGGCAAATCGCCTAGTTATCCCCTTGTCAGGATAACCTTCACTAATGAGGTTTTCACCACAAATTATGAACCATTTGATTTAACCACAAATGATATGTATTGTTTATCCCCACCTTGATACAGTTGCCCCGCATTCACTAGTTACCTGTTGGCCCAGATGAACTTGAAAAGCCCTGTACCTTTGACGGATGAAGATCCATACTTGCTGACTGAAGAAGATGAGCCTTATTCTCTCTTCTGTGATGAAGTTAGACATATGACTCGAGGGGGAAGAATTTTTAAGCCACAAGAACTCTGTGTTGATAATCCGGCAGCCTTGGCAAGAAAAGAAAGAGAAGATCCTATCACAGAAAATATTGAAGAAGATAACTACGTGATCAAGCAATTGAAGAAATCAGGAGCCAACATCTCGGTTTGGGATTTACTTATGGCTTCCACTGCCCATAGGGAGGCTGTTCTCAAAGCATTAAGTACAGCCCATGTCTCCCTTGATACTTCTCCAGATCAGTTAGCCAACATAGTAGGGACGACTTACGTGAAGAATATCTTATCCTTCTCAGACCCAGATCTCCCAAAAGAAGGAGCAAGCCACACCAAACCACTGCACATCACAGTTGACTTTAATGGGATGAGGATACCTCTAGTACTGATCGATAATGGGAGTGCATTGAATGTTTGTCCTTTGAAGATCGCCACTTACCTTGGATTTAAAACTAAAGATCTCAAGTCCACTAATCAAGGGGTTAGGGCCTATGATAATACCAAAAGGGATATATTGGGAATTCTGCACCTTCGATTGTCCACGGGCATAGTTGAATTTCTGGTAAAATTTCAGGTCATAGACATCCAGTCCTCTTTTAATCTGTTATTAGGAAGACCGTGGCTACACCAAATCAAAGCCATACCTTCCACGCTGCACCAGAAGGTTAAGTTTATCAAGGATGGGCTAGTGATTACTTTCCATGGAGATGTTGAAATTGTAGGGATTATAAACAGTACTGAAGGTAAGGATGAGCCGTTACTTGAGATTCAGCCAAAACAACAGAGAGTAGAGCTTAGTGGGTTCGAGTTTGAAAATATATGCTCAGTCCAATGGGATCCAGCCATAAAAGAATATTTTCCAATGGAAAATACCTCTAACTGCTACATGACCAATATATTCAAGAAATGAGATTTTTTTCCTGGTATGGGTTTGGGTCGCAAGCAACAAAGTATTAAAGAGGTACCAGTGATTAAAGATGTCATTGACACATTTGGGCTAGGATATAAGTCTACTAATGAAGATTGAGCCCAATACTGAAAAATAAAGCAGGACAAGGCAATTGCGAAAAGGCAAAGACGCACCATGGATCTCATCAAAATGAAGTCCTATCGTAAGACCCTTAATAGCTATTTTGTGAAAGAAGGAGAAGATTTCTGTTATTGTGGGCTCCCCGAGTCATTCATTGACCACATCACAGGTACTCATCTGCCGGGGTTTGAGATCTTCTTTTGTATGGATTGGCCTGAAAAGGAAGTAAGCACAGAAGCTGAAGAGAAAAAAATTGAAGACTGGCAGCTCGATCTGGACTCCCTCAAGATTGATCAACTATTCATTGAAGATCATAGTGTCCTGGTCTTGTCAACTGAGAAGGGGATCCTAAATCCTCAGTCTGCAATCAAACCCGCTGTAGGATGTCTCTCTAGCTATCATGTAATTAGTCCTGTGTTGCATGTTAAGACTGGGTCTGTTAGTCCCCTTAATCCTGTTCAATCTGACATGCCGGATGAGTCATTTGTTTATGTTGAGTCAAGTAAGTCCATTATTTTTACTAGGTTAAGTGAGTCTGTCAAGTCGGTAATGAGTCATGTTACCCCATCTCCTTTTAATGAAATGAAAGAAATTTTTGATTACCCCCGAGCGCAATAATAATTTAAGTAATAATCTGAATTCGGAGGGAGAAGCTTCTGACGAAGAACCTCCCCCTGAAATAATCAAATTACCTGAACAAGAAAATGAATGTCAGGCTCAACCTCCAATAGATAAAGTAGAGGTTATCAATCTCGGAACAAAAGAAAGTTCTCAAGAGATTCGGATTGGGATCACATTATCTCCCGATGAACGTAAAGGGATAATAGACTTGCTCAGAAAGTTCAAAGACGTGTTTGTGAGGTCTTACGAGGATATGCCGGGAATAAGCACAGACATTCTTCAACATCATATTCCGTTATATCCGGATGCTCGACCCATTAAACAGAAACTTCGACATATGAAGCCGGAATGGACTCTGAAAATTAAAGAAGAAGTTATGAAGCTGATTAACGCTGGATTTTTGGAAGTAGTAGAATACCCTGAGTGGATTGCCAATGTCGTCCCGATGTCGAAAAAGGATGGAAAAGTCAGAATGTGTGTGGACTTTAGAGATCTAAACAAAGTAAGCCCAAAAGATAGTTTTCTTTTACTACACATAGATGTTCTAGTAGATAGTACAACAGGACATGCTTTATTGTCCTTTATGGATGGTTTTTCGGGGTACAATCAGATAAAAATGGATCATCGGGATATGTAAAAAATGTCGTTTATCACACAGTGGAGAACATTTTGCTACAAGGTTATGCCTTTTGGTCTGAAGAATGCCGGAGCCACTTATCAAAGAGCAGCCACGACTCTACTACATGACATGTGTAGACACCCCATTTTTGCACTCGCCTGATTAATCAACTCGTCAACCCGATCGCAATGGTTCCCAATGATGGATGTTTATTCTAATGCTTTATTTTGTTACCAGATATGTTTCAGAAATTCGGATGAGGTATCTCAAACTGACAAAACTTAGAAACCACGCTACGCTAGGAAAATACGACCCTAAGAACATATAAATCATCATTTTGCAGACCAAAAAGAAGCTTCACGATAAAAATCACTAAAAATGACCAAATTACCAAAATACCCCTAACATCAAAACAACCCTAGAGCCTACATTACGCTTAGGAAAACCCATTCAAACACATAAAATAACAAATCGAAACCAAATAAATCATTTCGCTAATTTTCACAGAATTTGACAAAATTATGAAAATACCCCTCATAAAATTCATGACCATTTCACACAAAAAAATTTCATAAATGACAAAAACCAACATTCCCATTGAATTCCTTATAAAAAACTGATTCCAAAACATCCTGGACCATTGAAAAACGACTTAAAACGTAAAAAATCCTTTCTGAGGGCAAAACGGTAATTTTACAACTTCAATAATTAAAAATTTTGAAATTAATAAATAAATCATTATATAACGTAAATTGAAACATTAAAGTCAATCAAATAAGACTAAAGTCAATATATTAAAAATCAACCAAGAAAGACTAAAGTCAAGATATTAAAAGCCAACCAAGAAAGACTAAAGTCAAAATATTAAAGTCAATCTCATAAGACTAAAGTCAAAACCCTAAATCAAAACCCTAATCTAAACTAATCAAGTCAATCTCATGAGACTAAAATCAAAATCCTAATCTAAACTAATCAAGTCAATCTCATAAGACTAAAAGTCAAAATCCTAAATTAAAACCCTAAAGATTAAGTCCATCTCATGAGACCAAAGTCTAAACCCTAATTGAAACCCTAAAAGAAACCCTAATCAAACCCTAATTCTCCTAAAAAACTTTATAAATAGGAGCCTCCACACCCTATTTTCGTATCAAAGAAAAAACCCTAGAAAAAGTAGGTGAATAAGCCTCCACAACCTCCCTAAAATCCTAATTTTGGAGCCCCAACTCCTTACCTAACACCCCTACTTTGATTTTAGCCTAAAAAATACCTAGAAACCTTTCAAAAACACCCGAAAAATCCATAATAAATTCAAAGCATCCAGATCCAAGAAGGAGATACCTTGCCTCGGAGATCAGAAATCAGATCTGGAGACAGAACAAAGCAAGGAGTACGGTACAAGGAGCAGTTTCACCAGATCTGAGGGAATAGAACCTTTGCGTATCGAAGGTAACATTTTTCTTTTTTTTTTATCTAGGTTTTGGTCATTAGCAATGTAGTTTTACTTGGGATAAGTAGAGACCGGCATTGGCCGGGCGGGGTTGGTGCCTAACACCTTCCAACCCCGTAACATGATCCCCGGATTCAGATTTTCTATAGTAGATTAGTTTTTTTTATCCATTTTAGAGTCAATTTGGTTCCTAAACCATAATAACTAGGTGGCGACTCCCAAACCTCAAGGGTCAAAAGCGGATCCGCGTACCCCGCGGATCGAGGGTGCTTTCAACATGATACACAAGGAAGTTGAGGTCTATGTAGACGATATGATAGTCAAGTCCAAAGAACGACTGGGGCACGCTACTGCATTAAAAAAATTTCTCACAAGGATTCAAAAGTACGAACTCCGCCTCAACCCGCAGAAATGTGTGTTTGGACTAACTTCTGGAAAATTGTTAGGATTTGTGGTCAGTCAAAGAGGGATCGAAGTAGACCCTATGAAGATTAAAACTATCCAAGAGATGCCACCGTCGAAAATTGAAAAGCAAATTCAAGGTTTTCTAAGCAGAATCCACTATGTCAGCAGATTCATCGCTCAACTCACCAACGTCTGCGAACCTATTTTCAAACTTCTCAAGAAGAATAAACCAACAGTTTGGAATGAGAAATGCCAAAAGGCCTTCGACCAAGTCAAGGAGTATCTCTTGAACCCGCCTATTTTGGTTCCACCCACACCGGGTGACCACTTCTTCTTTATCTGTCAGTCATAGAAGAAGTTATGGGATGCATGCTTGCACAGTATGACAAAGATACTCACAAAGAAAGGGCTATCTACTACATCAGTAAGCAGATGTTAGAGTATGAACGAAAGTATTCAGCCTTGGAAAAAACTTATTTGGTACTAGTATGGGCTACTTAGAGACTTCGACACTATATGTTATCTCACTCAATTATCTTGTTATCTCGGATGGATCCTTTCAAGTATCTTTTCGAGAAACCGGCACTAACAGGGAAAATCGCACGATGGTTATTGTTACTATCAGAGTTTGAAATCACGCACGTTACACAGAAATCTATCAAGGGGAGAGCTGTGGCAGAATACTAAGTAGATCACCCGATAGTAGAAGGAATAAGGCCTGTTGATCAATTTTCAGATGAGAACATCTTGCATGTTGAAGAAGAGCCTCATAACCAAACATGGTAGTTGTATTTTGATGGAGCCACCAATCAGAATGGGTATGCAATAAGGGCAGTTCTGTTTTCTCCGGAAAGATGCCACATTTTGATCGCTATTAAGTTAGTTTTCTCTAATACCAATAACACAGCCGAATATGAGGCATGCATCGCTGGACTTGAAGCTGTTTTCAATCAGGGCATTACAGAAATCGAAGTTTTTGAGGATTCAGCCTTGGTCATACACCAGTCATTGGAAGAATGGAAGACTAGAGACGAAAAACTGAAGCCTTATCATGAGTATTTGTTAAACTTAGTGAGTAAGTTTGAAGTTATTCTGTTCCAACACATTTCAAGGGAAGATAATAGATTTGTTGACTCGTTAGCCACTCTATCTTCAATGATCCATTTACCCCCTAGCATGGAATTGAGGCCGATCACTGTTGAAGTCAAAGACAAACCTGCATATTGCTGTTAGATCAATATTGCTACTCGACTACCTGATGGAAAACCGTGGTACACAGACATTAAAAATGTGTTGGAAAAACAAGAATTCCTAGAAGAAGCATTGAGGAAGGAACGACAAGCCTTACTAAGATTAGCATCTCAATTTATTCTGTGCGCAGGAAGTTTATACAAAAGGTCTTATGATGGTATTCATTTGTCATGCATTGATGAAGATCAAGCTGAACAGATAATGGTTGAACTGCATTCAGGTGAATGCGACCCTCACATGAGTGGGAAAATGCTAGCTAAGAAAATTATGAGACAAGGGTACTACTGGCCTACGATGGAAACAGATTGTCATCACATGGTCAAGACCTGTCACAAATGCCAAATACATGCAAATCTCATACATATGCCACATTCTCGATTAGTTAGTCTGACTTCACCATGGCCATTCACAGTTTGGGGAATTGACATTATTGGTAAAATATCACCTAAAGCGTCAAACGGGAATGAATACATTTTAGTTGCTATCTATTATTTTACTAAGTGGGTAGAAGCTGCCTTTTATGCTGTCCTCACTGCGTCTCGAGTTGCAAAGTTTATCCAAACGAACATCATCAGCCGGTACAGGGTACCTTCGGAGTTGATTTCTGATAACAGGTCACATTTCAAGGCTGAGGTTATTACTTTGTGTTTAAAGTTTAAAATCTAACACCACAAATCATCTCCATACCATCCTCAGACTAATGAAGCAATCGAAGCAGCTAATAAGAATCTTAAGACTATCATAAGGAAAATGTGCCAATCACATCGAGATTGGTTTGAAAAATTGCCATTTGCACTATGGGCATATCGAACTTCAATTCGATCCTCTACTGGAGCTACTCCCTATTCCTTAGTATATGGCATGGAAGCAGTCTTGCCAGTTGAAATGAAAATTCCATCTCTCAGGGTCTTGTTGGAAAGTCAGTTGTCAGAAACAGATTGGGTTCACCACCGATATGAAGAATTGAATTTGATCGAAGAAAAATGACTGAGAACTTTGTATCACGTGCAAGCTTATCAAAGAAGAGTCGCCCGTGTATTTGACAAAAAAATCAAGGCCCGTCACTTACAAGTCGGAGATTTAGTACTCAAAGATAATCGGGTACTTATCTTTGACCCTAGAGGGAAGTTCAAACCGAATTGGGGAGGTCCATACATCATCAAGGAAATATTACCAGGAAAAGCTGTCAAACTTCAAGATTATGATGGAATCGAGTTACCAGAACCAACCAACCTTGACCAAATCAAACGGTACTACATTTAAGGAGGCCATTTTTGGCCGAATCAATTTTCTTACTACCTAGTTCATTATCTCCTGTCCCAACACTAACAAGAGAAAAAATATGCCTTTTACTTCTTAGCCTGATTACCTAACCTAGGGGAGGGAAAATCCAAACTACGTTTTGGTCTGATCCCAAAAATTTGGGGTACGTAGGCAACCTGATAAGTTACTTCAGGCCCGACCACATCAAAATAAAAAATAGATTCCTCGATAAAGAAAAAATCTAAAAGGAAAAAATTCAAAGGAAAAAAAAATATCATCATGGGGAATAAAATTCAAGATGAAATGCTACACAAGGGGCATTTGGGTTTTTGAGTCTCAAAATTCCTTTCTTTTTATACCCAGTCCTAAGCTTACCCATAAAAGTCCTCCTAAGTACTGTGTGAAAAGTCAAGGAAGATAGTAAAGCATGATCAGACAGTAACTCTAGAAGACCAGAAGAGAATAAAAAGATAAAAAAAATGATGAAGCCTACTAAGTTGAAAACTCGAAAAGGGCGACTTACGCAAAAATTAAGGCAAGCTCGCAAGGTTGAAAATCTGAAAGGACAACTTTGACAACGATCAGAGCCGAGAGGAAAAGAAGAAAAAACTCGCTAGATCGAAAACCTAAAAAGACGATCTAGGCAAAAGCTAGAGCAAGCTCGATAGATTAAAAATCTGAAAAGGCGATCTAGGCAAAAGTTAGAGCAACAAAGAAAAATAGAAGAAAATCCCAAACTGAGAGTGGTCCGAGCTGAAACATCAGAAGTCCGAATAATCAAGGTCAATACTTAGCTTAAACCAATCATAGACTCGGAAGCCACAAGTATCTTGTCTACGATTGATCTGAAAATTCTTACTTCCCCAAGTAAACCAAGGGAGAAAAGAATGAATTTTATGATGAGTCTCAAAAGGGAAATAATTTTGTTCTCTTTAGCCTGACTCAAAAGCTTCAACAAAATTAATCAAAATTAAAAGTTGGATCTTTATTGTGCTTGTGGTAATCAATTTTTTTTAAACCTTCATAAAAGGGGCATTTTTCTTTTTCCTCTAATATGTAGTTTCCCCTTATACTAGGGGCATTTTTTTATTTTTTATTTTATTTTATTTATTTATTTATTTATTTTGCATGATGTATTCAATTATTTTCAATGCCATGTTTATTGTCAAACTAGGGGCATTTTATTTTTGAGCAATGTTAATCCTAAAAGATAATGAGAACCCCAAACTTAAAGTTACCCTCTTGATAACAGTTTTTCGAAAAACTCGTGAGGTTCAAACTCAGGTTTTAAATTCATAAAACTTTGAGGTTCAAACAAATGCATTTTGTATCTCACATAGGAGATAGGGCATTCATTCTGTCCCAGATCTATTCATTCCCAAATTCATTTCCAGATTTCATTTTCAATCGTTCTTTCCCAGATTTATTCCTTCATTATCAGTTTTACTTAGCCAGATGCTGCCGAGGGTTTTCTCATAACTATGCTCAGATGCCTCCAAGGGTTTTCTTGGAATTATGCTCAGATGCCGCCAAGGGTTTTCTTAGAATTATGCTCAGATGCTGCCAAGGGTTTTGTTGGAATTATGCTCAGATGCCGTCCAGGGTTTTCTCGGAACTATGCTCAGATGCCGCCAAGGGTTTTCTTAGAATTATGCTCAGATGCCGTCGAGGATTTTCTCAGAACTATGCTCAGTTACCGCCGAGGGTTTCTCGGAATTATGCTTAGATGCCGCCAAGGGTTTTCTTGGAATTATGCTCAGATGCTGTCGAGGATTTTCTCGGAACTATGCTCAGATACCGCCAAGGGTTTTCTTGGAATTATGCTCAGATGCCGTCGAGGGTTTTCTTGAAATTATGCTCAGATGTCGTCGAGGGTTTTCTCGGAATTATGCTCAGATGCCGTCGAAGGTTTTCTCAGAATTATGCTCAGTTACCGCCGAGGGTTTTCTCGGAATTATGCTCAGATGCCGCCAAGGGTTTTCTTGGAATTATGCTCAGTTACCGCTGAGGGTTTTCTCGGAACTATGCTCAGATGCTGCCAAGGGTTTTTTTGGAATTATGCTCAGTTTATATTCACTTCATGCTCCGATTTGACTCATTTCCAACTCAAACTCTTTGAAATCTATCTCAGATTTTGAGTCCACACACTTGCACAATTGCTACATCAGTCAAGAAGAATTTTCTAAAATTCAAGGATCTGACACTGCTAGTGAGAGCTCCCGCTAAAGGACCTGACATTTTTCTAGTTCGGGGAGAATTTTACCCTTAAGGATCCGAACACCCCGACGAATTGCTAAATCAGGCTACAAAATGAACTATTACTAGCTTTGGCATTCAGATATCCCACTATCTATCAAAATAGATTTGCTATCTAGTTTGCTTCAACCCTCTACCAAAGAGGGGCATCTGTAGACACCCCATTTTTACACTCGCCTGATTAATCAACTCGCCAACCCGATCGCAACGGTTCCTAATGATGGATGTCTATTCCAATGTTTTATTTTGTTACCAGATATGTTTCAGAAATTCGGATGAGGTATCTCGAACTGACAAAACTTAGAAACCACGTTACGGTAGGAAAATACGATCCCAGAAACATAGAAATCATCATCTTACAGACAAAAAGAAGCTTCACGATAAAAATCACTAAAAATGATCAAATTACCAAAATACCCCTAACATCAAAACAACCCTATTACCTACGTTACGATTAGAAAAACTCATTCAAACACATAAAATAACAAATCGAAACTAAACAAATCATTTCGCCAATTTTCACAGGATTCGACAAAATTACGAAAATGCCCCTCATAAAGTTCACAACTATTTCACACAAAAAACTTCATAAATGACAAAAACCAACATTCCCATCAAATTCCTTATGAAAAACTGATTCCAAAACATCCTGGAATATTGAAAAATGACTTAAAACGTAAAAAATCATCTCCGAGGGTAAAATAGTAATGTTACAAATTTAATAATTAAAATTTCGAAATTAATAAATAAAACATTAAATAATGTAAAGTGAAACATTAATAAAATTAATTTAAAAATTTAAACTAAAACATCGATCAATCAGGCTTTCAGGCAAAATTGTTGATGGTTGCCAAGATATTTATCCTAAGACCCCTCCATTTGGGGGCCCAAAGAATTAAAGATAAAATAAAATGGGGTTATCCAAAAGTAAATCAAGTAAGACTAAAGTCAATATTAAAGTCAATCAAGTAAGGCTAAAGTCAAAATATTAAAAGTTAATTAAGAAAGACTAAAGTCAAAGTATTAAAGTCAATCTCATAAGACTAAAGTCAAAACCCAAAATCAAAATCCTAATCTAAACTAATCAAGTCAATCTCATAAGATTAAAGTCAAAACCCTAAATCAAAATCTTAATCTAAACTAATCAAGTCAATTTCATAAGACTAAAGTTAAAACCCTAAAGACTAAGTCAATCTCATAAGACCAAAGTCAAAATTCTAATTAAAACCCTAAAAGAAACCCTAATGCTTCTAAAAAACTTTATAAATAGGAGCCTCTACACCCTATTTTCGTATCAAAGAAAAATCCTAGGAAAAGTAGGTGAAGAAGCCTCCACAACCTCTTCAAAACCCTAATTTTGGAGCCCTAACTCCTTACTTAACACCCCTACTTCGATTTTAGCCTGACAAACACCTAGAATCCTCTAAAAAACACCCCAAAAATCTATGACAAATTCGAAGCACCTAGATCTAAAAAGGAGATACCTTATCTCAGAGATCAGAAATCAGATCCGGAGACAGAATGAAGTAAGTAGTACGATATAAGGAACAGTTTCACCAGATCTGAGGGAATAACACCTTTGCAGATCGAAGGTAAGATTTTTATTTTTTTTATCTAGGTTTTGTTTAGCGATGTAGTTTTATTTGGGATAAGTAGAGACTGCCATTGGCCGGGCGGGGTTGGTGCCTAACACCTTCCAACCCCGTAATATGATCCCCAGATTCAGTTTTTCTGTTGTAGATTAGTTTTTTATCCGTTTTAGAGTCAGTTTGGTTCCTAGACCATGATAACTAGGTGGCGACTCCCAAACCTCAAGGGTCAAAAGCAGATCCACGCACCACGCGGATCGAGGGCACTTTCAGTTATACCTCAAGTTTTTAATTCGTATATCGAGGAAATCAAATAGTGAAATTTTGAGAAATTTCTAAAAGAGGGACTTGGGGTAAAATACTAGAATTTTAGTCTATTCATTTTTAATGAAATATGACTTCACCATTGGATTCAGAATGGCTGAAAAATATAGTTTAACTAGTAAGCACACTTGAATTCGAGTTCGGATGGGAAAGTTTTCAAATTCTTGATTTCCATGTAGGACAAGACCTAAAAGGGTGAATTTTTTTAGATTGAAAAGTAGTAAAATCTAATTACACCATTAGGTCTGCAATGACAAATTATAAGGAATTGAGTATTTATTCATCAATTTTTGAGTCTGAAAAGTTGAGTTACCATCCAATTAAGAACAAATAAGAAAATATCAACTTTGCCCCTTAAATTATTATAAAAGAAACTTAAAGTTTCTATTATTTCATTCTCTTCTCTCCAAGCGAACCTAAATCTAGTTGAGCAAACCACCAAGGGTTTCAACCCTCTTCACTTCAAGATCCTTCGCAAACGAGTCATTGTTGAGCCTCGACAAAGAAGAGAATGTTGCCAGCGTCAATGAGCTCTACGTTTCCACAATCATTGATTCTTGTTCTTTTTCTTTCTATGCCATTCTCCATCAGAAATTAGCAAGTGGATTTCAAGACATTTTCACTCAGGGTTTCATCTACCTGGGAGAAGTTTTGCTCTTTATTGTAGAAGGGAAAGAAAGTGTCATCATCAATGTCTTCGCAGCTATTGATTGTTTTGCACCCAAGACCACCCAACCTAAAGTTTTGTGTCGTTTCTTTACCACCGTTTAACTATCAAAAATGATTCGAGGTAGGATGCATTCCCTTCTACCTTCTAGTTATACTAAATTTCATAGAAAATTCATTTAAATCTTTGTCATTATTGTTATTTTCCAATTATCTATTACTTAATTTATTTATTGCATTTGAAGAATCAAATCGAACTTGTTATGTGTCCCATATGCCGTATTTTTCAAAGTCATGACTTGAATATATCGATTGATTTGGTGTTTGTCATAGATCTATAATTTAGATTGTGATTTGGAGAGATTTTAGGTCGAATTGGGGATTTGATCAGATGAAATTTGAAAGAAAAATCGAATATGGCTCGTGTATGGTGTTGGCATTTTTTTACTACCATCAAAAATAATGTTCTACCACAACCCAAATTTTATGCTAGTGGTGGCACCACCAGGAACACCCTTCTGCCACCACCAACACTATTTGAGTAGTTGTTCCTCCAATTATTTTCCCAGTCTTATATTTCATTAAAAACATTTAAGTGAATTTTTACCATTTATTTATCTTAAGTTTTATAATGAAATTAAGGTTTTACCCCCTATTTGAAAATTTTGAGAATAATTTTAAAATCTAAATCTCATCGTATCAAAAATCTAATTTTTGGTTTTAAAAACAAAACATAAATTTTGGTATTTTTTCCTGATTTTCAAAATCTGATATTTTTATCGTTCCTTTGAATTAAATAATAAAAATTACATGTCATTTTTCATGTTATTGAGGGCTTCTATTTACAAAAATTTATTTTCAATTTAAACAACTTTGAAAATTCACTTTTTCCAACACTTAGCCAAATTTTCACGGTTTTTATTTCTTATGGCTTCATCGTGATTTTTTTAGTTTTTCTACTCAATCAAAATCATCGAATAGAATTGATTGATGTGTTATAGATCTCGAATAATTTGAAAAATAAAAAGTACTTTGATAAATATGTAAAAAATTAGATGATAGTTTGATCAATTGATTGATGGATGGATAGAGAAAATATATGTTCTCGACTGATTGATGGGACAGTGCCTCCAGTCGTATGTAGTAACCATGCCACATAAGACATGACAGATAGATAGATGGGTGCATATCTCACATTTCTATGATCACGTGAGATACTATAATTAGATGGATGGAATGACAGATATATGTCATTGGAAGGCATTATCGAACCTTACTTGTATTTTCGATAAAAAGAAACTAATATATATTACAAAACAAAAACTATTTTATTTATCAAAAAATAACTGTAGAAAACCTACAAGGAGTGACATGTTGCTGTGTATCCGGATTCGACGAGTCTATCTAGGATAGCATTAGATGTCATATGCTCTTCAGTAATATGAGATATATTAGAATATATTATAGCTTATGAGATCCAAGAATTTCTCTTACTTCTTTCTTGGGGAACTTTGAGTGTAAATACGATTTCTGTATAGTATAAAAGTAATTGGGGTTCCCAAGCATTGTCTCTTAATAGAATTCGACGTGAGAGGTCTCCTAGGCTAGTTAATAATCACTGTCAGTCTGTAATCGTCAAATGATAAACCTTACCATTAGATGAACTCAATATTGGGTTCTTGGTCAACAACCAGTCTGAGTTGGATAAATGGTCTCAAACCGTGATATGCTAGACCAACCACAAAATCAAATTATAAAGATGGGATTTGAAGTCTGAAATATTGAATGACCATAATCGAGGTAATTATAGTGTATTCCTCCGTTATCTTATCGACTACACTCTCGAGTTTGTATTATGTATATTTTCTTTATTTTGTAATGTTGATAGATATTTTTCATTTGAAAGTTGTATACGTTACTTTAAATGATAAAAATGATTTATTGAATTTTGTCTCAACTGTTTATTGATTATACTTAGATATTTATCATATGTTACATTATGAAAAACTAAGTCATTTAACTGTTCGGGTGATTACTCGTGCGTTTATAACTCGTCGTTAGAACGACATTCATTCTGTTGATTAACATCCCCTTGTTACACACCCTATCCTTTACCCTTATAAATTGCCCAGCTTTTAAGGAGTTATTCAAGGAGGTCCTTGTAAAGTGTTATGTCAATGATTTATAGCCCTCGTCAACTTGAGGATTATTTTAGCGATTTAGTAGTTGTGTTGTAATTTCTATTGTGGGGCTTGTTGTAATTTTGAGAAGTCGTATTTGGGAGATTCTTATAGCGTGACTAGTTTATATTTTCTGGATTTTATGTAGTTGATTGATGATGATTAGTTTTTATTCTGCTCTGATTTTTGTTAGATTTTCAGATATTTGTTTATGCTACGTATATTTTCAATTCATAAGTATTATTATTTATGTTTGTTCCATCAGGTTGTGTGTGTGTTTATTTCACACATCGAGATTCTGACTGATGAATCCTCGGGATTCATGTTGGCATTTCAGGGCATGACAACTAGAGCATGTGAGAAACTTGGATCGATTTGGAATTCATGCATGTTAGGAGGTTTTACAGATTTGGTAACCATATACGCAGGTTATGAAATTGAATAAATTCGGTAATAAACTACGCATATTGTGATTTTTACCAATTTGAAAATTATTCATGTGTGTAATGTTTACCCATTTGAAAATTATTTTTGCCTACAATTGAATGACGTCTAGTTCGGTGATATTTTGTTCTTATAATGCATTGACCAATTTGATAATTTTATATGTGACCTCACCAATTTTAAGGATTTTATGCACATGATGTTTTTGCTAATTTGTTTTGAATTTGTATCAATTTGAATTTACCTATTTTGGTAATTATTTATGCTTAAGGAATTCTACCCATTTCGATAATTATTTGTATATATGGCGATATTTGATATTTTTGGTAATTATTCATTTATAAGGAGGATTTTAATCATTGTGGTAAATTATTGATGCATATGGAATTTTCCTATTGTCATAATTATTTATGCATATTGGGCTCTTAATAATCATTTATGCATATCATGAAATTTGACATTTTCGATAATTATTTGTTCACATGGAATTTTAATTGAATTTTTCCTCCCCCATGTGAGCCTTAAGGTATTGGATGACTTTGGTTTTTTCAAATTGCTCATTCTATCCCTATATACAAAATTCAAAAACTTGTATGATATATTCAAAATGATCATAGCCCTAGAATTTATTTGGTTGTCTTGACTTAAAATGATGATAATATTGGATCATAGCTTGACCCTAGTCTTATTTTTTTTAACCTTAGGATTTTCTAAGATCGAAGTAGAGACCGATCACCTCGATCAGGCGGGTTCGATGCCTAACACACCATAACTCGACCCCTTGCCCATTTCTCTTACTGGTGGACCACCCCAGGTCTCTTTTTGAGTTATTTTAGTTCATAGACCTAAATTGGTGGCATCACCTCATTTCTTGAAAATCCCCATCTATCTTAAGATATTTTTTTATTATTTTAGCAAAAAGTGTCAAGGGGGTTTTACAAATCAATTCAGTAATCAATGCACTCAGATAGCACAAATCAAACTCAAGTGCTAATATTAATAAGGTGTGAGAGCAGAACCCAAGAGCACAGCTAGCTATGCTAGCCAACTTATAACCTATTCGACTTATACACCTGGGCCAATTATGTGGTGACACATGTTCGGACTCGAGGCTATAAAACCCTCACTAAATGTAAGAAATGGGGTTTATATTTTTTACAAAAATGCAAGTAAAATCCCAATTACTCCATCTTTCCCTAATCTGGACTTCAATTTAAACGTCTTTACCATTTTTGACTTGATATTTGGAGAATTTTTGGCATACAACACATCGAGGCCTCAAACCTTCTCTACATGAATGTTCCAAAGCTCGGATCCAGCAGTAACAACATGAGTAGAGGCGTACTCTTGAGGGAGCACCACTTGGAGTAGAAAAGCTAATGGATCAAGATCTACCAAGCCTAATCAAGAACTCTACACATCTTGAAGAGTGGGGCTTAAAAAACCATCCACACTTTTGGCATCATCCATGGGAATCGTGCTTATGAACCACTCTTATAATGAGTCTCATGATCATAGAAGGGACAAACAACTGGCCTAGGTTAAAGTATCCTAAAGGTATAAAATGCTGCAAGGATGTTTAGAACTATAGGGAAGCTAAATTCCCCAGGTTTGATCAAAGCCAAAATGAAATTTGACCCTCAAGTGCATATATTTTCAAATTCCAACAGATTTTTGGTGGTGACACTATTAGAATAACAAACACTTTTGTGAAATTTGGGCACTGAAGATTGTAATGCTAGGATTTGACGATGATATCACCAAAATTCCTATCTACCACCACTGATAATGTTATTAGTAGGGACTGGAGGAGGGCCTTAGTTTAAGCAATATTTGGGTCTATTAATTTGACTATGAGAAATTAGAAGCATGCAAGGGCTAAAAGGTCTACCTATAGGATCACCAATCTAGCCACCTAAGGGAATGTAAGATTGGTCTAGAATTGTCCTTTTACATGATTAAGATGGAAAATATCGATGATTACATGCGTACCTTGATGAATTCATATTGATGACGAAGTCTTCATGCATTTTCCACTGCACTCAAGATTGATGCATCGAGTAACTCTTGAAATTGACAAAATAAGGCACTAACATAAATCTTAGCCTCGTTATTTGTACAAGGGTAATTCGAAGGACATGAGTATGATTAATTGTAAAAGTCAGTAGCATGTCCTTATTTTTTATTTTTTTTTTCTTAAAAAGGTCATTAAAGATGAGTGCCTTGAAAAAAGCATGGCAATGCCCAATGTTAGGGGACACATAATCTATGTTTTGGGATTAACCCTTGTAAAGTCTCATAATTGCTCCACCCGAGGGTTCTAAATCTTTTTTTGGAACACCCTTAGAATACTTAGTATGGTGAATAGTCCTTCCCTTAAAAAAAACCTCCCCAACTCTCAAGTTCAATAGGATTCCTTATTACATTTTTAGAAGGAAAAAAGAGATACCTCCTTAGGATCACGTGTTCCTCCTTTTTATAGATTTGTGAAGATGCATAACTTAATCCCTCTTTCCTTGATCTTTGCCTTAGACTTCGGAAAAGATATTCAAAAGGAATCTTGGTATAATACCTACTTTTCTAGGATTCGCATGAATCCCATCAGATCTTTCGTAGTTCCATCTTTATTTAATCAATCCGAGTGATCTTTGGCTTTGACTCATAGTGACACATGGCATTCTGTTACTGATTTAAAGTTTTATCCTCAACAATTGAACTCTCTTGGAAGCTTTGAAAAAAGCAATATTGCCCAGTCTTTTAGGATCTCTGACTTGTACTTTGCCACATGTTGCTATCACTCTGTAGTTGGTTCGAACATGCTCCTAGGATGTATTGATAACGTTTTGCCTTCTCTATTTCATTTCATTTTTCGAGATTGAGCTAGATAATACCATTACATGTGGTGAAATAATGATGGTCTAGTAAATCGTGCGTTGTCTGAAATATCTTCGTGTTTCGTGCGCAGTTATCTATATCACATCTTAAGGATTACCATCAATTTGAAACGTTAATGATTTTCATTAACTAATGCCAATAATGACTTCAACTCCCAAAATCTTGTCTATTGCTCTTCCTTTCCTATTTCTATAAATTCTCTTTTCCCTTAAATTTTATTCATTTTGTTATTTTATGAAGGTTTCTTATGCTTTTCTTTGGTTTCATTTGTTTCAAGTGTTGATCTCTTTTCTTATGGGAGAAACCCTTTCAACTAGGTAAAAAATCATCCTTATTTTATTTTTCTTTTATCCTCCTTCCCTGGGGAAGGTCCTGTTTTGTCCCCATGCCTATGGTGAAAAAGATATACCATCCACCTTATAGATATACCATAGAAAGATTTAGGGAAGAATTCAACATTGTTGATAATATTGGGACAAAATACTCTGACGACCCTTCCTTGGCTCCTCACTTCTTAGAAGTTTCAACAGTTATTTTTTTAGGTCAATTTAGGATTGGTTTAACCTTTCCCCCCAACTCCCTTACTTGAAAGGTTCTTAATTTTTATAAATGTGCCATTGAGAAAATAAATGACAACTTCTACTGCCTAATTAGGTTGATTGAATTGATGAATACCCAATTAGGGGAAGGGCACAAACTCGGTCGCTAGGATATGCGTGCTCAATTTGAAATGAGGCAATATCCTTAAAAAAAAGGATACTTCTACCTTATCAAGAGAAGGGGAATACCTCCCATTCTCAGACTCCCTGACTCGGATAAAGAGTGGTTTCTTTACCCGATCCTTCTTACTGACCAATGGGAGAGAGACATCAGGCATGTTGTTCCTTTACTTGTCTTCAACTCCATTAATTCTTTAAGTTAGTTTTTAGTCCCCGATCATTAAATGTTACAAAATTTTGAGGTTGGGTTTCATTTACCTTTTTTGATTTTTGTAGATTTCCAAGGGATAATAGGGTTCTCGAGTTTGTGATGATTACGTTGTTATAGGATAAAAAGTGATTCGTCGTGTTTTGTATGTATTTGGGATAATTTTTAATAGATTCGTTGGGGATAATTATAAGTTTTGAGAGTCAAGGGGTATTTTGTAATAATCTACTAAGGGGAGAGTTATACAAATGAGGAATTGAGGGAGTTACTTGTAATTTCTAAATACTCCATTTAAATAGAAGAGAGAGTTTTAGAAAAGGGATTGAAACCCTAATTTTTGGAACTTCTAATTGCTATAGAGCTTGGAGATGGAGAAGATGAATTGGAAAGAAAAGGAATTCTCCCTCACCATGAGAGAGTACTTTGATTGATGAAGCTTCAAACATGTAAACCTTCATTTTATTTCCAATTTCTTAATGAAATTTCTAATTTCATGCAATTTCTTTTTGTTTCTTGTACTCCGAATTTTCTTTTCCTTTCAAATATCTTAGTAAAATTTATGATCTCCTACCCTTTTTCTTCTTATCTTCTAGATCTACAACTTGATCCAACCACCTCATCATGTTAAGATTGGATCCTTAATCCATTATCTTAATGAGATATCAAAATTCGTTTAGACAAGAAGAATAAAACTATGATCTGACTGCAAATAAAGCAAGATGATCTGCAAAACGTTAAACATTCCAAGTTGTGAAAAGATTTGCTTCATCTAAGTTCTTTAATTCAGACTGAGGGGGCTCCATTCAACCATTAAGAGTAGGTAACCAATTATTCCATATCTTTGTTTAATGTTTATATTGTATTCTATATGTACAAGAGTCTTGATCTAGAGGCGAGATGGTGTTTACATAGCACGTTCTAGTTGGATATTATACAACTTGGGCTCTAAGCAAGATAGAAAATGACTTGTTTAATAATCCGGTGTGTTTTGAATTCTAACCGGAGCGTGCCACCTAGAAACCCTATATTTCAATTCCATAGGAATGAGATACCACAATTGATCCTGATTGTATGTACAATTGGGTCACTTCGGTTTCTCAAAGATCATGAGAGTATTTGTCCTCTTCAAGTTTTACGTGTAGTTTTTAATCTCATCCAATACTATTAAAATGTTTATTATTTTATTTGGACAATGACAGAAAACACCTATTTTTTTAAAAAAAATGTACCAAAATATCCCTTCTAAAAAATATGGACTTTTTAGTACTTACTTTATCAAATATAAGTCTAATTGAAGCAAAAAATGTCATAATTACCCTTTCATAGATTTTCGAGGTTTAAAGAAACTATTTATTTAAGGTAGTCCTATGTTTTAAAATTAATGACATGCCCCTTGTCTATTGTCATTTCCTATAGATCAATGAAAAAAAGATCTAAATGAATATGATCACATAGATGATGATGATGATGACTACAACGATGATGATGATGATGATGATGATGATGATCATCATGGAGATGACTATGGTCATCCTCATCATCATCAAATATATTTGGTATGTATATATATATATATATATATTAGATTAATAAATACATAAATAATTTTAAATTATTAAAACATAATTTTAAAATTAGACTTGAATGTCCATCAAATTGATTCAACTCAAAAATTAGCAAGTTGATTCAAACGAAAATAAAATTATATTAAATTTATGAATAATTTTTAATAAATAAAAATAATTATTTTTATTTTTTACAAAAATATTGATAGTAAAAAAAATTGGTCAAGTTTTTTATTTGATTCAGTATAATTTTAGATCAAAACATTTTGTGAAGTTGTTATAAAGGGTACTTTTCCTTTCAAAAGATCCTTAAACAATTAATAGTAGTATTTTATTAATTGGGATTTAAATAGTCGTATTTTTTATTAGAGGACTATTAGGTACATATTCTCAATAAAGAGTCCTTCATAGTCATTGTCCCTATTTTATTTTGAGTCGTATTGGAGTGACATTAAAAAATCACATCAATTCACACATTGCTGAAGTAGATGTATGTATCGAGTCGAATGTTCACATAAGAGTGAATAGCATCAATGGCTCTGCACACGTTCACATCAACAATGTGTAAATCGATGTCATTTTAATGTCACTTCAGCATTTTCCTTTTCTTTTATGAAAATAATTTAACTGCTGAATCTTTGGTCCAACATTTTACAAATCAATTAATCACTTGGATAAATTAAAAAAATCAATTTAACGTTTTCCAATAAAATCCATAATGTCGGTATGCACATTGCTCTGTCTGGGGCCAACTTAGTATTTTTTTTTAATGATATTACGGACAAAAAAATTTATAAAATATTGTAATTTGCAAAATGACTAAAATATTCTAAAAGCATCAAATATATCACCTTTCTTATTGAAAGAAGTGGCGTTAGTGAGGCTCGGAATTTTATCATAGTTTGATTGGATACGATAAATAAATTAGAAATTTTATAGGGTTGGAGTAAGGGGACCATTACTTATCAATGAAATAGGGGCGGGACCATCCAATTAAAAATGAACTATCAGGTTAAAGCCGATCCAAGTCAAACCTTGGGAACATAGATGCTAAATTAGATTCACTTATAACTTAACATGCAGATCTGACCATATATTTTCAAAATCTGTACATGCTACCCCTTGGACGCCTTTGAGGACATGGGAAGAAGTTTGTCTTCTCCAATAGTAATAATAATACTAATGTGGTTATGATTAAAATATGCAAGTTTCACTATGTAAATACTAGAAAATTAGACATAAAAATTTGATGGGCCAAGGCCCACAAATTTTAAAAACTGAATTTTGATGTCTTAGGACTGTTGAAATTCTTGATGTTCCCAGATTTGACGGCTTAGAGCTGTCGAATTTCTCTCATCCTTCATTAATTTGACAGTTTCGACTTGTTGAAAAAAAATAATTTGACAATGAAAAATTTGATGCCAATTCGACCTATTTAGAGGATTTGCACCTTTCAAAAATTATTAAAACCAATAGTTATTTAAATCTATTTTCAAAATGATACCCATGCTCTAGTTCAAACTTGAAATAATAATCTAATTCAAAAAGGACACCTAAGATAACTTGATCCAATTAACTTGATTAACATTAGAATATTGACAAATTATGGCAGAATGTAACATGCAAATAATAATCTAATTGCTAGAAACAATGGAAAAAAAATAATCGTGATGTACTGCTTGAATAGGAAATTCAAAGAGACAACTAGGGGATTTTACTAGGTACTGATTGAAAACACCAAACGGCTTAATTGGATGAGCAGGAATAGATCAACCTGTGATGGCCAAAATCAGCAAATATAAACTATTATTTCTCTAGGTGAAGGCATTGACAAGATTGACTGGTTCTAGCGAAACCCAATTAATTTCTATAGTGCAGGCTAAAACACAAACTGGTGACTGTTCCTGGAAATGACCCTGAAGTTTTTTAGGTCAACTTGGTTACCAATCATCTAATCTGTTAGCTTAGCGTCATGAAAAACACGCCTACATCAACAGATTAAAAGAAACTTGGGCATGATTATAACATTTTGGCACAAAATATTTCTGTTGGTTCCAAGAATACATGTACACATACAGTAAAACATAATCAGACATGTCTAGACATATAACCTGTTGCCACATAATTGTCCACTCAAAGTTGCATTAGCGAAGTAAGTGGGAATTCAACTATCATCGATTAGGGCTGGTAATATTGTGCACAAACTACCATATTTGCGTGATCATTGAACTGGGAATATAAGCTTCGCTTCATCCAACCCACATTTATATCGAGCTAAAAAATAGAGTATAATATAGAAGGGTTCTCTGAGACATGTTTACAAGTACAAACCCCTACATTTCAGTCGGTAAATATTCTTGATAGAGGAAGAAAATTTTGCCATATGGATGTAATGTGGTATAGTCCAAAAGAAAATAAGAAATCATTTAGAAGGGATAATTAGGGGTACAACTCTAATCAGCAACTTAATTACCTTTTCGGTCAACAAAATAAATAAATAAATAAAAATCACATTCAAAGGGTAGCAACTCTATTACTGAAGACCTCCTTAATTAATTATCTAGAAGGCAAGACAATAACAAATCAACTAGCCTCCCTACACCTCCACTTGGAAAGATGCCTGTTTTCGTCTGTGCCTTGAGGATGAGCTAGTAGCTCACCTGTTATCCAACATTTTAGAGGTGTCCATAAATGTTTCCTAATATTTCCTCAAAAAAATTGGGTCGCTAACATTTTTAACCAATGATTTAAACACACCAAATGATTTACACCCATATAGGGCTTTCTATTTTCTCCATGACAACCATCTTTGATGACTATCTTAGATGTATAAACAGCACCTGAAGAAATGCCTTGCCTCCTAACACAGAAACAAAACAAGAAATCAAAAAAATCTCAAAGCAGAAATGACACTCTTCTCTTAGTAAATAGATTCAACACTGTTTCACTGGCAAAGTTTTTTAATCCTGAGAACACAAGCAGAATTAAATTTCCGATTTTCCATCCCTATTGTGGTCTGTGGTGAGGAGATCCATTGTCCCCAGATCTATTTGTCATTGTTGAAGTTCTCAGTGAATGAAAATAAAATCCTATTCTGGTTTCAGATGAAGCCGAATTCCATCCCATGCACCTTCTCATTGGTGATGACCAATTTATTTTGTCAAAAGCTACTACGTGGTCCCTTCACAATCCAAGGAGATTCCTTTCGACTTATGAAATGGCTTCAGGAATGTATCAACCTAGAAAAGGGTAAATTTTTATGGGCAAGCTTACAAATGAATGAGCTATTCAATAGGTTTGGGATATCTACAACTTTATGAATTGTAAGCTTCCATCTAATTATTTAGGCATTCATCTTTTCCCTAGGCGGGTACCTAAAGAGAGCTGTGAAAATCAGGTTAGAAAAATTGGCAAGAGAGTTGAGGGATAGAAATCTAAACTTCTCTCTGAAGGGGTAGATTAACTTTGCTAAAACATGTCCTCTCTTCTATGCCAATCTATTTTCTATCAATCCTTCCTATTCCCAAGATATGGTTACTGAAGTTATTGTGAGACATTTTGCTAAAATCCGTTGGGGTGATGTAAATAATGGAAAGAAAGCCCATTTGTGAGGCAATATTCACAAATCTTGCATGACTAATCTCAGGAGAATTCGAACAGAGGATAACCTTTGGAGCCATTTTTTGCTGAAAAAATATGTTCCTAATGGAAGGTTGGGGATGAATGCATGCTCCAGTTAGGTGCGGTTAAATAATCTAGACTTCAAATAGCCGGATGATGAAGCATACTATGTCCAAATCAAAACATATTATTTGAGTCAATAGTAATACCTGGATATTCAGTGAAAATTGGCTTGGGGGCAGATCATTGATGAGCGAGTGTTTTCCAAATATGCTCTTTGATGTCAAGATCAAAGATGTCTTTCAGAATGGAGATTAGGACATTGAGAAAATAACCCAGGAGCTTGGTCAAGACATTGCTAAATTTTTAAGTGATAATCCCCTATCATTTGGGATGTGTGAGAGGATTGTTTTGCAGCTAGTCCAACATTTCAAGAGCTTTTTTCCTGGCCTGGTGAACTAAATAGAAAGTAGTAGTTTTCATGGAACTCTTATGTTCCAACAAAGATGTTGAAGTTCTCGCTGGGAGAATTCTACACCAAGCATGCCTGGTAGATTCAGTTTGTATGAAGAGACATTCTCATGTGGAATCTAGGAGTCTTTTGCTCAAAAGTGGTGGAGACAATATCATTTATTTTTCAAATGCCAATAAACTACTTCATTGATCCCTCAAAAAAAATAACAACCCCATATATGCATTACATAGATGAATTGAATCCTTATACTATCATTCCCACCACTAAACATCCTATTTTGACAATGATAGACTCACTCACCCCCATATTACGAATCTAATGCAAGACGATGGCATTATCCCCCACCCATAAATCAATTCTTCCATGATTTTGAGGAGGCTGAATACATGTTAATGAATACCAGATAACTCACCCCTACATTCTCGCAAGAATGGGCAGCAAGAGTGATCGTTTGAATATAGTCTTAAGGCGAATATTCTTACCTTCAATGGATTCTTGTACATTGAAGACTTGATTGGATTTTTAATGTTGAAAGGTTCTTTGATTGCATGAAAATTTTGGAGGATATGAAGGTCAAACTTGTGATTTTTAAGTTAATTGGGGTAGCCTCATCTTGGTGGGACCATCTCGAATGGGATTGACTACGTCAAGGCTTTCAACAAGTGCAACCATGGCCAACTATGGAGCAATTGCTTAAGTAACGAAACTTACCACCAAATTACATCCAAAGCTTGTTCATCAAAATACAAAATTGTAGGTAAGGATCTTAAAGCGTATAAGAATATGTTAATTACTTCTCTCGTCTTCTCTCAGAAGAATTGTAGAAAATATAATTATCAAATCTCATAATGAGAGCTTGGTAGATATTTATAAAAATTAATGTGTGAATGGACATAAATGCCCTTACATAGAAATAAATAGAAAACTCATAATAAACTACATTACTTCCAATACTCCTTTCAAACTGGGGAAAATGTATCAACTAAACCTAACTTGATAAGATGAGAGTTAATGACAGAACAACCAATAGACTTCATAAACATGTCGACAAGTTGATTTGAAGAAGATACAAAGACTGTTTGAAGAGCACCAGACCAAACTTTCTCCTTAAGAAAGTGAATTTCAACCTCTATATGATTGCTTTTTCATAAAGAATTGAGTCAGAAGTAAACATAATAATAGATTTGTTGTCACAAAACAAGGTGGAAAAATCAGAGACAAAAAATCCTAGCTCTGTCAACGGAAATCAAAGCTAAATAAGCTCATGTGGGCCAAGGGCTATAACATGGTATTCGACTTTAGCAAAAGAACGGAAAATCACATTCTATTTCTTACTTTTCCACGAGGTCAGGTTACCACTATGGAAAGTACAGAAAATAGACTTAGATCTCTTATCTGTAAGAGAACTAGCATAATTAGCATCAGTGAAGTAGAACAAATGAGGTTGAGCAGTGGACGAGTAAAATGGCGCAAGACCAGGACGCGACTTCAAGTAGCGAAGATTACAATAAACAATATTAAGATGAAAAGTGCGCAGTGCATGCGTGACCTAACTAACCACACTAACTGCAAATGTCAAATCTTATCCAGTGTTAGTCAAATAGATCAAAAAACATATGAGTCTCTAATAAAAAGAAGGATAAGATAATAGATCACAAAATTCGACATAAAGACGATGATTCTGATCCATGGGAGAAAAAGTAGGACGGCAACCAAACATACCAGTATCTTGAAGAACCTCCAATGTGTATTTTCACTGAGATAACGAACATCATGACGAGAGCAAATCACGTCTATTTTCAATAAATATTTGAGGAGACCCAAATCCTTAACCTCAAAAGCACGATCCAATAACATCTTTACCCTATAAATTCATTATGTATCATCTCCAAGAATTTCCAATATTGGTTGTTGCCTTACCAAATCTGGACTCCCACAAATGGCAACACATGATTCTACACCAATAATTCCCTTTTCTACTAAAGTTGCCAAATCAGCTTCATTGTCATCTCCCTCACCATTAACTCTACTGACTGTGACAATGACGAAGTGCTTTAACTTTCCAATCTTGGACCTACTTAGACTTAATTATCTGATTTTTCTGTTGATTGGTTTTAGGACATTATTCCTTAGAATGCTCAAAGGCCATGCATGTTCCACAACATTTCCATTTGAACTGAATCGCCTACATCAACTCATGACGAGATTCCCCTATAATCCCAATTGAATCCGTAAAGCAATAGTCAGGCTCAATCTCAACACATATCTTCGCATAGGATAATCTGGTTCTATTTGCTGTAAGCTCATCCATATGTAGAGGATTACCAAAGGTGCTTCCAATAGAACCCAGATAGTCAGGTCCCCAGAATTGAAGTGTGAGTTTTGGCAAACGGATCCAAACATGGATTGAGTTGAGCATCTCCCTAGTTAGAGACAAACTAGGTTGCCACCTTTTTAGGATCAAAGGGCACCTCCCCTATAGTCCAAATAACTGCGTTTTAAATTGTTTCGCAATCTATCGAAACACTGAATTTAAACAAAAAGAATCCACCATCCAAAGAAATGACCTTTACAGATCCTTTAATCCCCCAAAGCTTGTTAATCGCAGTCTTTAAGCCCAGGAAATAAGGTCTCTTCCCCAAAACATAGCCAATAAGAGAGTTCCCCCATTGATCAACTTCTTTTTGGACTTCCACCTCTGGGATAGAGATAACCTTCTTTCCTTTCAAGTCCGATTTCAATTTGAGGGTCCTATCCATGGTGTTATCTCCACCTTTAAAAAGGTTTTTCCTTGAAAATTCACTAGACGATTCACCCATTCTAAGAGAAAACCAAGATTTATTCACAGAAATTTGTAGGTTGTTTTATTTTCAATCCAAAGATTGAGTCGAACTCCTTCTAGGATTTCTTTTTGATAAATCTCTAGGAAAAATAGAGACAATAATCCATAATAGTAACAAACTCTAACTAATCCTAATCTAATTGAGTATTTATCCTAATTGTATGTGAAAATAATATGTTGAATCACTATAGGCATTATTACATTGCACCCTATATTGTATTTTATTAACCTCCATCAATTGAATGTTCCTTCAAATAAGAACTAGGTGTTGCATTTAATATCAAATCCTTTAATCTCATAAACTGGATTTTTTATGCAATCAGAATATGTCCACAATGCAAGGGTCACCACATATTTGTCACATTCGGCCCATATCTTGAAGACTATCACAACGATAGATTACCACTCATTGGAGATTATAAAGGATGACAATTTGCGGTCATCCAAATAAATATATTTACATTGTTGAGGAAGCTTAAAGTTATTTTATTTTAGAAAATTAGGTTATGTCATTTCTTGTATAAATTTTTTTTGCTAAAATCCTAGTTAATCAGATTGGCAAAGTTCTTTCTTCTTTGGATCTATGGAACGAGATGTGTTGTAGTCACTCATGATTTCATTGGGGAGATGAATGAAAAGGTTTAGTGTGGGAATTTTGTGTTGAAATTTACATGTGAAAGTGTAAATAAATGATAAATGATATTTCTCCCAACTATTCTAAAATCTAAATGATCTTCTTTCTCTGGCCTTATTAAATATTGTAAAAGCCACCTTGAGTAAATTACTAAAATTTTAAATTGGGTCTCAAAAGGTGGAGTGGTTTATAAGGCATTGTCTTTTAGTAACTCCTACCCATCTTCTTTTCATGATGATCTAATTATTTCTAAAGGGCCACCAAAAGTCTCGAGTAAATTTAAGAGATGTCCTAAAACTAGATGATGATCCATCCAAATAAGAAATTAGTAGGTGTAGATTCCTAAGGTTTAGTGGTCCTAAAACTTAACACTACGTGAGTGTGGGAATCGCCCATTAATTTTTTTTTTTTTAATGTTTACTTGAAGTTGAGAATGCTAAACCATAACATTAGCACTTTTGAATACTTAACATTTTTTAAAAGATGCATGCCTATGGGAATGTGCTCAAGAATGAGTTTATTTCTATAGTAGGTCTGGTGTTGAGAAATAGCCCCTATATAGGTATATCCTCTTTTACAACCTTTACCTTCTTTTGATTCCTAGTCTATATGGATGCATTGAGTATGTGCAAGTGTGAATGCATGTAAAATGTTTTCAAGGAACTTATATGGACTTCTAAATGTGAGGGATAAACCCATAAAGAGGGTATACTCCTCAACCTTATTTTTTAATTTAAGAATGCTTATATTACATGCTATTGAAATGGCCACACTACATGATGCATGCAAAAGCTTTCAAAAAGATTATTATGGCCCAGAGATGATGAAGATCATCCCATGAAGGGAGTATACTCTCAACCCACACTTGCCATTGAAAATGCTTATTCTACATGATGATTATGCAAAGGCTTCAAATAAGCTTAGTACGGACTTAAAGATGGTGAGGACCTTTCCATGAAGGTAGTATACTCTCAATCCTTATCTTTCGATTGAGTATGCCTACACTACAAGATATGGAGCATGAATGAAATACAAAAAGAAAAATCAAGTGAAGGCGGTAGAAGAGGGATTGGGGGATGATAAGGTCCCAATAATATCATTTTGGGACCGTAATTTCACCGAGATTACCATCATATAAATACTAGTTCCCTTACAATAATAATAAATTTTATTAAATCCCAAATTAATGTGACTAACAATAGTTTGTTACTAATTTCAGGTGAAAAGGGCACATTCGGAAACCAACAAAAGAAATAACAATTATGGTTACAATACGCGGGCCGAAAGGAAGTTTCTAGAAAAATATCGATCGATTTGGGCGCCACGTCACCGCGCCGCGGCTAGCCATGACCGCGCCGCGGTCATTTTGAGGAATTTATCCTCGAGATTTTTACAGAAGCTTCTAGAAGCTTCGGTGGTTGTAACTGATTGGGTCATTTGAATCGAATTATCCGCTAAATCACCCCGATTACCCGAATAAGAACATTATAAATTTGAGGGTTGATTTCAAAGAAGGGGTCCCCTCTTGGGTCCCTCTTAGGCTCTTTTCTTCTATAATTTTCTTTAGTTTCTTCTTTTAATTCTCTGTAATTTTTCCTTTTGGTGAGCTTTTGAGAGGAGTGAGAACATCAAGAGTAATCCATTAGCTTAATTGTAACTCTTTTGAGAGATCATCAAGGAAGGAATCAAGTTGCAATACTATTCTACATTTTCTTCTCCATCTATCATCTTCTTACTTTTATTATTGTTGCAATATGATCCTTGCGATGATTGGCTAGATCCTCTTTAGAGAGATCAAGGATGCCGGAGCAAGTTCATTCTACTCATGTTATTTCAATTCTATATTTCTGTGTTTAATGTTAAATTTATGAATCTCTTCATGATAAGATCATCTAACTCATGTTTCTAATTCAAGCTTTGATGAGTATTACTTAGATAAGTTCAAGAACACTCATGCTCTGTGATGAATGGAAGCATAAGTCGAATAATCTTGCCTAAATCAGAGATCTTCATGGATACTTTTGAGTTCCAATCAATGGATACATCGAATCATCTTCCGATCCACGAGCAATGACTTGCTACGTGGATTGAGTCATATTTAGAATTAATTAGCATTTTTGATGACTTGCAATGGTAGGCTTGAGCTCTCTATACCCTTTCTCACTAGTTTCAATTTCTCTTTTCTATTGTTAATTTTCATTTTCTAATTTGCAACAAATCAATTCTGTTTTAAAATCAATTTGTTTCTAATTCTGTTTTAGACTTCTAACCGTATGAATCTTTGAATCTTCATTGTCCCTGTGGAACGAATTCGACTTGCCCAAAGTCTTAATTCACATCTTAATCTCTGCATCTCTATTGCAAGATCTACAACCGATCAAAATGGCGCCGCTGCCGGGGACAGCGAGTTGATTCATTTTTCAATTCGGAAAGTATCCGAAACAGAACCGAATGTGTTTTACTTGAAACAGAAGCCAAACGAACAGAAAAAAATTTGAAAAAAATTTCATTACAATCCTCAGGATATCAGAAACCATTTCCAATTTGAAAAATCGATTTTCATCAAAATTTTACCGCGCCGCGGTTGCCCCTTAGTGCGCCGCGGTGACGTGGCAAAATTTTCTGCTGATTTTTGTTGGAAAAGTTTCTGACATCATGGACATTGTAATGGTCATATTGATTTTTTTTTCTTAGTATTCTGATTTGAATAATTTTGTTCTGTTTAGGTGAAGGACTTGACGGAAGTCGACGGAAATTGACGGAAGGCGACACGTGGAATTTTTATCCACTACATTGGTTCCATCACCAAGAAGATCAGCACTTTTCAATTCTCTGCATTTTATTTTTTTTTAGAAACCAACTTGTATTAGGAACTTGAATTTGTATTAAATTTTAATTGTATCCGAGAGGGCTTGGATTGTAATAGAATTAGGGACGGACGATAGTGGGACGAAACTATCTCAGCCCCTCGGGTTCGTACACCAAATTTGGTGTTGGTGGCCCGAGTCGACTCAACTCGATCATCCCCCGTCTAGAACGGGAGGTAAATTTCGAAACACTCACGCATCTCTCGCTAGTGAGTTTCTGTATTGATTTTGAGTGACTAATCTGTACACATTGGATTGCACCTAGTAATAAGGGCACCCTTACGAGGATGGCACCATAAGATAAGAATCGGATTTCATCACCGATATCTTGCCCTTTTAGGAAAATTGAATTCACAGCAAATTAATTAATTAAAATTTGATTAGACTGGACTCTAGGTTCCATCGAGCTCATTAAGCAAAACTAATCAAAAGTTGCACCAATTGCACTTCTTGATCGTGAACAGTGCCTAGCGCAATCTTGCCCTGTAGTTCTACGTGAATTCAGGGGATAGACTACGTCTATTCAAGACGAGAGGTGATCTAAGAGTGCCCTTGCTAAGCATTGTGCGCCACCTCTCCTCTGGAGATTAAACTAACTGTTCCGATTTCAGAGATTTGGGTTGGAGGCTTTGATTAATCCTTTGAACCAGTTAGGAGCTGTCTAGTAATAGGCACCCAGTTATCACGTGTGAATTCCTCCCTCTCTTGTGTGCAAGTCCAAAGTGTGTGTTACAGTAGATACAGAACCTCGAGCAGATTTACATCGTCATGGAGTTTAGGAGAGAATCATTGATCTCGTGCGGCTTATGTGATAATTATGGTCATTCTCCCGAGCATTGTCCGAGTCAGCCCATGCTACATGTTACACAGGCCAATATGCATCATTCTCAAAACTCGTATTGGATGCCAACACCCAGTTCGTTCGACCAACCATACCACGTAGATAATTTGTTTCCACAAAATTCCATACCGTGTCAGAACGAGTTCACTCAGGGTAGTCATTTTGGTAACCATGAGGAGTTTTATTTGCATAACACCTCGATGATGAATCCAACCATAATTTCCCAACAATCCTATGATTCTCAACATTTCTCCAATTACAGAGCTACAGAGCTTGAGCCAACATCCACTCACTCATGTTTGTCTTCTCCTCAATCGTCGTCATTAGAGTCTATGATGTCTGCCTTCTTAATTCAACAACAACAATTAATCCAACAACAACAGCTCCATCAACAAATGTTGGTAAATCATCAACAACAGTTGTTAAATCATCAACAACAATGGGATATGAGTCAAGCCTTAGTCAACATAGGAACTCAACTGAGTCACCTAGCGTTGTCCTTAGAAGAAGGAAAATTTGATAAATTCGAAAATAAGGATATCTCAATCCCAGAAAATCCACCATTCTTTCAAAATAACCTTAGTGACCAGTTCTACTCTTTTGAAGATGTCGATGATTATCCATCAACAATTGATAACCCTGTCTCAATTGAAGTTCAAATTCAAACCAATGAGGTTACAATTCCAACCGAAGCAACGATGGAAGTCCAACTAGGTCAGCTTATTGTACCCTCAGAAGAAAGAGAGAATGGACAATTTTCAAATGAGATAACCCATGAGAGCCAACCAATGTTTCAAAGTCCTAATAAGCAAGGTGATTGTACAAATTTGGCTAAGCAAATTGATCCGCCATTAGAGGATACTGTTGTCCAGGAGGAATCAACGACCAATTCTACTTTGTTAGTCACACCAATTCCGATCATTATTGATTCAATTTCGTATCCCATTCAACCCATCATTTCACAAAAGTGTAAAGACCCTTCATGTCTTACAACCTCCATTCTCTTTGGGAATATGATGATTGAAACTTGTTTTGAAAATGTGATGACACTAAGAACTGATGACAAACGAGAGTTGTTGATCATTTTTAAAAATAATTTCCAAGTCCTAACGATGGTAAAAATTTGTCTACCTATTAATTGGGGTAGGAAATCGATCGTTGTGTCCGTCAAGATGAATGTTAGGAAAATTTCTAGATATCAGACCTTTTGATAGGTCCGGCTGAAGACGTTAAACTTAGCGCTGCTTGGGAGGCAACCCATGTGCTTTTATTTTAATAAGTAGTGTAGTTAGGACATAAAATTTTTCTTAAAAAAAAAAAAAAAAAAAACCCTCTAGCCTTAATCCCTTTCCCATTCTCTTCATCTTCAAGTCCACTATCAAACCAAATCAATGAGTGTCACTAGGACTGCAGCCTGGTTACTAATTGTTGATTGAGTAGCAGAGATAGATGTTAACTTATATTGAGGAGAAAAAGGCACAGACTACTGAATGTTCGGATTAAGATAGGTTTAAATTTTAGATTAGGATGTTCTTAATTTCTTAATTAGTTTTTTTTCTATTTTAGAAAGGATTTCTTTTATGCAAAAAATAAAAATAAAAAACTGCTTCGGAAATTATCCTTGTTATAACTTTCATTCTTTTCAGATTAGTTGTAACAAGACTTTGCACATTAATGCCCAATCCGTTCAGGTGTGATCTAACCTTTTTATTTTTCCTTACTGCTTGCATATTGAGGACAATATGTCATTTAGGTTTGGGGGTATTAGGTTAGTTCACAATTGCATTGCATTAGTAGTTTAGTTTCAGGTTTATTTCATTGCTAGTTTAATTTCATGTTTAAAAAAAAAAAAAAAAAATTCAAAAATATTCAACACTTTCGAAATATTTTCTTCAAAATCTTTGTATATACTTTTTACATAAGAATTTCAAATCTCAGGCTCATATCCTAATTTTTGATCAAAAGTTCTTTTTGGTTATTCCTCATTAAGAAAATTATGAAAGAATTACTTTAAAATTTTACTTCTGATTAAGTATTTGGAAAGATAAGATTTTATGGAACAAAAGTTGACCCTCTTCTCTGTCTAGAGTGTTAGGGAAAACCTAGTCTAGTGAACTATGACTTCTTTGTCCCTTGGTTGGCTTGTTAGAAGAAAAACAGAACTGAAGTTAGTATTACTTGAACAGCAACCATAGGATTAGACTGGGTACCTTGAAAAGGGCTACCTGCTTTTTGTAAAAAGAATACCAGAAAATGGTGAAGTGTGATAAAATCTGAAAAAAGAAGCAGAAAATACGAGAAAAATGTCAAAGATGGCTAGAACTGCAAAAAATGAAAAAAAGAGTCCAATGAGACCAAATAGTGCAGTAGGGTGAAAGCCGTCAATGGTAAAAATGTGAGTAAACTGGAATGTCACAGATAAAGCCCCTTAGAGGTATTAAAGTGAATATCCACACCTCTCACAATCCTAGACAGGATGCTTAGTTTCGAGTTAGAACTTAGGTAGAACCGACCATTCTTAGCAGTTAGGAGGTGAAATCTTGTTCCTAAAAAGATATTGCTTTTAAAAGAAAAAAAAATCAGAAAATCACACAAGCACTCAAGTTATCTTTCAAATTTTCTGAAAATAAGGAATAAAAACTTAGAACTTTGTTCAAACATAAATGATCTTTGACTGATTTATGAAATGTCGTTATGTTTACTTTACATACTTTGATTTTGATTTTAATATTTTTGTAAAATGTTAGAATTTTGTGGGTATATTCTTTCACTGCAAACCCTCACGAGTCAAACTCGTCCACTAGGGGTAACCTAGGGGTTTAAGGGCTTACTGCATAAGCTAAATGCAGTCGGGAACCTCACGAAAGAGGAGTTGTTTAGATTTAAGTTTTGCTCGGGACTAGCAAAATTTAGGTTTGGGGGTGTGATAAGGTCCCAATAATATCATTTTGGGACCGTAATTTCACCGAGATTACCATCATATAAATACTAGTTCCCTTAAATAATAATAAATTTTATTAAATCCCAAATTAATGTGACTAACAATAGTTTGTTACTAATTTCAGGTGAAAAGGGCACATTCGGAAACCAACAAAAGAAATAACAATTATGGTTACAATACGCGGGCCGAAAGGAAGTTTCTAGAAAAATATCGATCGATTTGGGCGCCACGTCACCGCGCCGCGGCTAGCCATGACCGCGCCGCGGTCATTTTGAGGAATTTATCCTCGAGATTTTTACAGAAGCTTCTAGAAGCTTCGGTGGTTGTAACTGATTGGGTCATTTGAATCGAATTATCCGCTAAATCACCCCGATTACCCGAATAAGAACATTATAAATTTGAGGGTTGATTTCAAAGAAGGGGTCCCCTCTTGGGTCCCTCTTAGGCTCTTTTCTTCTATAATTTTCTTTAGTTTCTTCTTTTAATTCTCTGTAATTTTTCCTTTTGGTGAGCTTTTGAGAGGAGTGAGAACATCAAGAGTAATCCATTAGCTTAATTGTAACTCTTTTGAGAGATCATCAAGGAAGGAATCAAGTTGCAATACTATTCTACATTTTCTTCTCCATCTATCATCTTCTTACTTTTATTATTGTTGCAATATGATCCTTGCGATGATTGGCTAGATCCTCTTTAGAGAGATCAAGGATGCCGGAGCAAGTTCATTCTACTCATGTTATTTCAATTCTATATTTCTGTGTTTAATGTTAAATTTATGAATCTCTTCATGATAAGATCATCTAACTCATGTTTCTAATTCAAGCTTTGATGAGTATTACTTAGATAAGTTCAAGAACACTCATGCTCTGTGATGAATGGAAGCATAAGTCGAATAATCTTGCCTAAATCAGAGATCTTCATGGATACTTTTGAGTTCCAATCAATGGATACATCGAATCATCTTCCGATCCACGAGCAATGACTTGCTACGTGGATTGAGTCATATTTAGAATTAATTAGCATTTTTGATGACTTGCAATGGTAGGCTTGAGCTCTCTATACCCTTTCTCACTAGTTTCAATTTCTCTTTTCTATTGTTAATTTTCATTTTCTAATTTGCAACAAATCAATTCTGTTTTAAAATCAATTTGTTTCTAATTCTGTTTTAGACTTCTAACCGAATGAATCTTTGAATCTTCATTGTCCCTGTGGAACGAATTCGACTTGCCCAAAGTCTTAATTCACATCTTAATCTCTGCATCTCTATTGCAAGATCTACAACCGATCAAAATGGCGCCGCTGCCGGGGACAGCGAGTTGATTCATTTTTCAATTCGGAAAGTATCCGAAACAGAACCGAATGTGTTTTACTTGAAACAGAAGCCAAACGAACAGAAAAAAATTTGAAAAAAATTTCATTACAATCCTCAGGATATCAGAAACCATTTCCAATTTGAAAAATCGATTTTCATCAAAATTTTACCGCGCCGCGGTTGCCCCTTAGTGCGCCGCGGTGACGTGGCAAAATTTTCTGCTGATTTTTGTTGGAAAAGTTTCTGACATCATGGACATTGTAATGGTCATATTGATTTTTTTTTCTTAGTATTCTGATTTGAATAATTTTGTTCTGTTTAGGTGAAGGACTTGACGGAAGTCGACGGAAATTGACGGAAGGCGACACGTGGAATTTTTATCCACTACATTGGTTCCATCACCAAGAAGATCAGCACTTTTCAATTCTCTGCATTTTATTTTTTTTTAGAAACCAACTTGTATTAGGAACTTGAATTTGTATTAAATTTTAATTGTATCCGAGAGGGCTCGGATTGTAATAGATTTAGGGACGGACGATAGTGGGACGAAACTATCTCAGCCCCTCGGGTTCGTACACCAAATTTGGTGTTGGTGGCCCGAGTCGACTCAACTCGATCATCCCCCGTCTAGAACGGGAGGTAAATTTCGAAACACTCACGCATCTCTCGCTAGTGAGTTTTTGTATTGATTTTGAGTGACTAATCTGTACACATTGGATTGCACCTAGTAATAAGGGCACCCTTACGAGGATGGCACCATAAGATAAGAATCGGATTTCATCACCGATATCTTGCCCTTTTAGGAAAATTGAATTCACAGCAAATTAATTAATTAAAATTTGATTAGACTGGACTCTAGGTTCCATCGAGCTCATTAAGCAAAACTAATCAAAAGTTGCACCAATTGCACTTCTTGATCGTGAACAGTGCCTAGCGCAATCTTGCCCTGTAGTTCTACGTGAATTCAGGGGATAGACTACGTCTATTCAAGACGAGAGGTGATCTAAGAGTGCCCTTGCTCAGCATTGTGCGCCACCTCTCCTCTGGAGATTAAACTAACTGTTCCGATTTCAGAGATTTGGGTTGGAGGCTTTGATTAATCCTTTGAACCAGTTAGGAGCTGTCTAGTAATAGGCACCCAGTTATCACGTGTGAATTCCTCCCTCTCTTGTGTGCAAGTCCAAAGTGTGTGTTACAGTAGATACAGAACCTCGAGCAGATTTACATCGTCATGGAGTTTAGGAGAGAATCATTGATCTCGTGCGGCTTATGTGATAATTATGGTCATTCTCCCGAGCATTGTCCGAGTCAGCCCATGCTACATGTTACACAGGCCAATATGCATCATTCTCAAAACTCGTATTGGATGCCAACACCCAGTTCGTTCGACCAACCATACCACGTAGATAATTTGTTTCCACAAAATTCCATACCGTGTCAGAACGAGTTCACTCAGGGTAGTCATTTTGGTAACCATGAGGAGTTTTATTTGCATAACACCTCGATGATGAATCCAACCATAATTTCCCAACAATCCTATGATTCTCAACATTTCTCCAATTACAGAGCTACAGAGCTTGAGCCAACATCCACTCACTCATGTTTGTCTTCTCCTCAATCGTCGTCATTAGAGTCTATGATGTCTGCCTTCTTAATTCAACAACAACAATTAATCCAACAACAACAGCTCCATCAACAAATGTTGGTAAATCATCAACAACAGTTGTTAAATCATCAACAACAATGGGATATGGGTCAAGCCTTAGTCAACATAGGAACTCAACTGAGTCACCTAGCGTTGTCCTTAGAAGAAGGAAAATTTGATAAATTCGAAAATAAGGATATCTCAATCCCAGAAAATCCACCATTCTTTCAAAATAACCTTAGTGACCAGTTCTACTCTTTTGAAGATGTCGATGATTATCCATCAACAATTGATAACCCTGTCTCAATTGAAGTTCAAATTCAAACCAATGAGGTTACAATTCCAACCGAAGCAACGATGGAAGTCCAACTAGGTCAGCTTATTGTACCCTCAGAAGAAAGAGAGAATGGACAATTTTCAAATGAGATAACCCATGAGAGCCAACCAATGTTTCAAAGTCCTAATAAGCAAGGTGATTGTACAAATTTGGCTAAGCAAATTGATCCGCCATTAGAGGATACTGTTGTCCAGGAGGAATCAACGACCAATTCTACTTTGTTAGTCACACCAATTCCGATCATTATTGATTCAATTTCGTATCCCATTCAACCCATCATTTCACAAAAGTGTAAAGACCCTTCATGTCTTACAACCTCCATTCTCTTTGGGAATATGATGATTGAAACTTGTTTTGAAAATGTGATGACACTAAGAACTGAGGACAAACGAGAGTTGTTGATCATTTTTAAAAATAATTTCCAAGTCCTAACGATGGTAAAAATTTGTCTACCTATTAATTGGGGTAGGAAATCGATCGTTGTGTCCGTCAAGATGAATGTTAGGAAAATTTCTAGATATCAGACCTTTTGATAGGTCCGGCTGAAGACGTTAAACTTAGCGCTGCTTGGGAGGCAACCCATGTGCTTTTATTTTAATAAGTAGTGTAGTTAGGACATAAAATTTTTCTTAAAAAAAAAAAAAAAAAAAACCCTCTAGCCTTAATCCCTTTCCCATTCTCTTCATCTTCAAGTCCACTATCAAACCAAATCAATGAGTGTCACTAGGACTGCAGCCTGGTTACTAATTGTTGATTGAGTAGCAGAGATAGATGTTAACTTATATTGAGGAGAAAAAGGCACAGACTACTGAATGTTCGGATTAAGATAGGTTTAAATTTTAGATTAGGATGTTCTTAATTTCTTAATTAGGTTGTTTTTTTTCTATTTTAGAAAGGATTTCTTTTATGCAAAAAATAAAAATAAAAAACTGCTTCGGAAATTATCCTTGTTATAACTTTCATTCTTTTCAGATTAGTTGTAACAAGACTTTGCACATTAATGCCCAATCCGTTCAGGTGTGATCTAACCTTTTTATTTTTCCTTACTGCTTGCATATTGAGGTCAATATGTCATTTAGGTTTGGGGGTATTAGGTTAGTTCATAATTGCATTGCATTAGTAGTTTAGTTTCAGGTTTATTTCATTGCTAGTTTAATTTCATGTTTAAAAAAAAAAAAAAAAAAATTCAAAAATATTCAACACTTTCGAAATATTTTCTTCAAAATCTTTGTATATACTTTTTACATAAGAATTTCAAATCTCAGGCTCATATCCTAATTTTTGATCAAAAGTTCTTTTTGGTTATTCCTCATTAAGAAAATTATGAAAGAATTACTTTAAAATTTTACTTCTGATTAAGTATTTGGAAAGATAAGATTTTATGGAACAAAAGTTGACCCTCTTCTCTGTCTAGAGTGTTAGGGAAAACCTAGTCTAGTGAACTATGACTTCTTTGTCCCTTGGTTGGCTTGTTAGAAGAAAAACAGAACTGAAGTTAGTATTACTTGAACAGCAACCATAGGATTAGACTGGGTACCTTGAAAAGGGCTACCTGCTTTTTGTAAAAAGAATACCAGAAAATGGTGAAGTGTGATAAAATCTGAAAAAAGAAGCAGAAAATACGAGAAAAATGTCAAAGATGGCTAGAACTGCAAAAAATGAAAAAAAGAGTCCAATGAGACCAAATAGTGCAGTAGGGTGAAAGCCGTCAATGGTAAAAATGTGAGTAAACTGGAATGTCACAGATAAAGCCCCTTAGAGGTATTAAAGTGAATATCCACACCTCTCACAATCCTAGACAGGATGCTTAGTTTCGAGTTAGAACTTAGGTAGAACCGACCATTCTTAGCAGTTAGGAGGTGAAATCTTGTTCCTAAAAAGATATTGCTTTTAAAAGAAAAAAAAATCAGAAAATCACACAAGCACTCAAGTTATCTTTCAAATTTTCTGAAAATAGGAATAAAAACTTAGAACTTTGTTCAAACATAAATGATCTTTGACTGATTTATGAAATGTCGTTATGTTTACTTTACATACTTTGATTTTGATTTTAATATTTTTGTAAAATGTTAGAATTTTGTGGGTATATTCTTTCACTGCAAACCCTCACGAGTCAAACTCGTCCACTAGGGGTAACCTAGGGGTTTAAGGGCTTACTGCATAAGCTAAATGCAGTCGGGAACCTCACGAAAGAGGAGTTGTTTAGATTTAAGTTTTGCTCGGGACTAGCAAAATTTAGGTTTGGGGGTGTGATAAGGTCCCAATAATATCATTTTGGGACCGTAATTTCACCGAGATTACCATCATATAAATACTAGTTCCCTTACAATAATAATAAATTTTATTAAATCCCAAATTAATGTGACTAACAATAGTTTGTTACTAATTTCAGGTGAAAAGGGCACATTCGGAAACCAACAAAAGAAATAACAATTATGGTTACAATACGCGGGCCGAAAGGAAGTTTCTAGAAAAATATCGATCGATTTGGGCGCCACGTCACCGCGCCGCGGCTAGCCATGACCGCGCCGCGGTCATTTTGAGGAATTTATCCTCGAGATTTTTACAGAAGCTTCTAGAAGCTTCGGTGGTTGTAACTGATTGGGTCATTTGAATCGAATTATCCGCTAAATCACCCCGATTACCCGAATAAGAACATTATAAATTTGAGGGTTGATTTCAAAGAAGGGGTCCCCTCTTGGGTCCCTCTTAGGCTCTTTTCTTCTATAATTTTCTTTAGTTTCTTCTTTTAATTCTCTGTAATTTTTCCTTTTGGTGAGCTTTTGAGAGGAGTGAGAACATCAAGAGTAATCCATTAGCTTAATTGTAACTCTTTTGAGAGATCATCAAGGAAGGAATCAAGTTGCAATACTATTCTACATTTTCTTCTCCATCTATCATCTTCTTACTTTTATTATTGTTGCAATATGATCCTTGCGATGATTGGCTAGATCCTCTTTAGAGAGATCAAGGATGCCGGAGCAAGTTCATTCTACTCATGTTATTTCAATTCTATATTTCTGTGTTTAATGTTAAATTTATGAATCTCTTCATGATAAGATCATCTAACTCATGTTTCTAATTCAAGCTTTGATGAGTATTACTTAGATAAGTTCAAGAACACTCATGCTCTGTGATGAATGGAAGCATAAGTCGAATAATCTTGCCTAAATCAGAGATCTTCATGGATACTTTTGAGTTCCAATCAATGGATACATCGAATCATCTTCCGATCCACGAGCAATGACTTGCTACGTGGATTGAGTCATATTTAGAATTAATTAGCATTTTTGATGACTTGCAATGGTAGGCTTGAGCTCTCTATACCCTTTCTCACTAGTTTCAATTTCTCTTTTCTATTGTTAATTTTCATTTTCTAATTTGCAACAAATCAATTCTGTTTTAAAATCAATTTGTTTCTAATTCTGTTTTGGACTTCTAACCGAATGAATCTTTGAATCTTCATTGTCCCTGTGGAACGAATTCGACTTGCCCAAAGTCTTAATTCACATCTTAATCTCTGCATCTCTATTGCAAGATCTACAACCGATCAAAATGGCGCCGCTGCCGGGGACAGCGAGTTGATTCATTTTTCAATTCGGAAAGTATCCGAAACAGAACCGAATGTGTTTTACTTGAAACAGAAGCCAAACGAACAGAAAAAAATTTGAAAAAAATTTCATTACAATCCTCAGGATATCAGAAACCATTTCCAATTTGAAAAATCGATTTTCATCAAAATTTTACCGCGCCGCGGTTGCCCCTTAGTGCGCCGCGGTGACGTGGCAAAATTTTCTGCTGATTTTTGTTGGAAAAGTTTCTGACATCATGGACATTGTAATGGTCATATTGATTTTTTTTTCTTAGTATTCTGATTTGAATAATTTTGTTCTGTTTAGGTGAAGGACTTGACGGAAGTCGACGGAAATTGACGGAAGGCGACACGTGGAATTTTTATCCACTACATTGGTTCCATCACCAAGAAGATCAGCACTTTTCAATTCTCTGCATTTTATTTTTTTTTAGAAACCAACTTGTATTAGGAACTTGAATTTGTATTAAATTTTAATTGTATCCGAGAGGGCTCGGATTGTAATAGATTTAGGGACGGACGATAGTGGGACGAAACTATCTCAGCCCCTCGGGTTCGTACACCAAATTTGGTGTTGGTGGCCCGAGTCGACTCAACTCGATCATCCCCCGTCTAGAACGGGAGGTAAATTTCGAAACACTCACGCATCTCTCACTAGTGAGTTTCTGTATTGATTTTGAGTGACTAATCTGTACACATTGGATTGCACCTAGTAATAAGGGCACCCTTACGAGGATGGCACCATAAGATAAGAATCGGATTTCATCACCGATATCTTGCCCTTTTAGGAAAATTGAATTCACAGAAAATTAATTAATTAAAATTTGATTAGACTGGACTCTAGGTTCCATCGAGCTCATTAAGCAAAGCTAATCAAAAGTTGCACCAATTGCACTTCTTGATCGTGAACAGTGCCTAGCGCAATCTTGCCCTGTAGTTCTACGTGAATTCAGGGGATAGACTACGTCTATTCAAGACGAGAGGTGATCTAAGAGTGCCCTTGCTCAGCATTGTGCGCCACCTCTCCTCTGGAGATTAAACTAACTGTTCCGATTTCAGAGATTTGGGTTGGAGGCTTTGATTAATCCTTTGAACCAGTTAGGAGCTGTCTAGTAATAGGCACCCAGTTATCACGTGTGAATTCCTCCCTCTCTTGTGTGCAAGTCCAAAGTGTGTGTTACAGTAGATACAGAACCTCGAGCAGATTTACATCGTCATGGAGTTTAGGAGAGAATCATTGATCTCGTGCGGCTTATGTGATAATTATGGTCATTCTCCCGAGCATTGTCCGAGTCAGCCCATGCTACATGTTACACAGGCCAATATGCATCATTCTCAAAACTCGTATTGGATGCCAACACCCAGTTCGTTCGACCAACCATACCACGTAGATAATTTGTTTCCACAAAATTCCATACCGTGTCAGAACGAGTTCACTCAGGGTAGTCATTTTGGTAACCATGAGGAGTTTTATTTGCATAACACCTCGATGATGAATCCAACCATAATTTCCCAACAATCCTATGATTCTCAACATTTCTCCAATTACAGAGCTACAGAGCCTGAGCCAACATCCACTCACTCATGTTTGTCTTCTCCTCAATCGTCGTCATTAGAGTCTATGATGTCTGCCTTCTTAATTCAACAACAACAATTAATCCAACAACAACAGCTCCATCAACAAATGTTGGTAAATCATCAACAACAGTTGTTAAATCATCAACAACAATGGGATATGGGTCAAGCCTTAGTCAACATAGGAACTCAACTGAGTCACCTAGCGTTGTCCTTAGAAGAAGGAAAATTTGATAAATTCGAAAATAAGGATATCTCAATCCCAGAAAATCCACCATTCTTTCAAAATAACCTTAGTGACCAGTTCTACTCTTTTGAAGATGTCGATGATTATCCATCAACAATTGATAACCCTGTCTCAATTGAAGTTCAAATTCAAACCAATGAGGTTACAATTCCAACCGAAGCAACGATGGAAGTCCAACTAGGTCAGCTTATTGTACCCTCAGAAGAAAGAGAGAATGGACAATTTTCAAATGAGATAACCCATGAGAGCCAACCAATGTTTCAAAGTCCTAATAAGCAAGGTGATTGTACAAATTTGGCTAAGCAAATTGATCCGCCATTAGAGGATACTGTTGTCCAGGAGGAATCAACGACCAATTCTACTTTGTTAGTCACACCAATTCCGATCATTATTGATTCAATTTCGTATCCCATCCAACCCATTATTTCACAAAAGTGTAAAGACCCTTCATGTCTTACAACCTCCATTCTCTTTGGGAATATGATGATTGAAACTTGTTTTGAAAAGGTGATGACACTAAGAACTGAGGACAAACGAGAGTTGTTGATCATTTTTAAAAATAATTTCCAAGTCCTAACGATGGTAAAAATTTGTCTACCTATTAATTGGGGTAGGAAATCGATCGTTGTGTCCGTCAAGATGAATGTTAGGAAAATTCCTAGATATCAGACCTTTTGATAGGTCCGGCTGAAGACGTTAAACTTAGCGCTGCTTGGGAGGCAACCCATGTGCTTTTATTTTAATAAGTAGTGTAGTTAGGACATAAAATTTTTCTTAAAAAAAAAAAAAAAAAAAACCCTCTAGCCTTAATCCCTTTCCATTCTCTTCATCTTCAAGTCCACTATCAAACCAAATCAATGAGTGTCACTAGGACTGCAGCCTGGTTACTAATTGTTGATTGAGTAGCAGAGATAGATGTTAACTTATATTGAGGAGAAAAAGGCACAGACTACTGAATGTTCGGATTAAGATAGGTTTAAATTTTAGATTAGGATGTTCTTAATTTCTTAATTAGGTTGTTTTTTTTCTATTTTAGAAAGGATTTCTTTTATGCAAAAAAAAAAAAAAAAACTGCTTCGGAAATTATCCTTGTTATAACTTTCATTCTTTTCAGATTAGTTGTAACAAGACTTTGCACATTAATGCCCAATTCGTTCAGGTGTGATCTAACCTTTTTATTTTTCCTTACTGCTTGCATATTGAGGACAATATGTCATTTAGGTTTGGGGGTATTAGGTTAGTTCACAATTGCATTGCATTAGTAGTTTAGTTTCAGGTTTATTTCATTGCTAGTTTAATTTCATGTTTAAAAAAAAAAAAAAAAAAATTCAAAAATATTCAACACTTTCGAAATATTTTCTTCAAAATCTTTGTATATACTTTTTACATAAGAATTTCAAATCTCAGGCTCATATCCTAATTTTTGATCAAAAGTTCTTTTTGGTTATTCCTCATTAAGAAAATTATGAAAGAATTACTTTAAAATTTTACTTCTGATTAAGTATTTGGAAAGATAAGATTTTATGGAACAAAAGTTGACCCTCTTCTCTGTCTAGAGTGTTAGGGAAAACCTAGTCTAGTGAACTATGACTTCTTTGTCCCTTGGTTGGCTTGTTAGAAGAAAAACAGAACTGAAGTTAGTATTACTTGAACAGCAACCATAGGATTAGACTGGGTACCTTGAAAAGGGCTACCTGCTTTTTGTAAAAAGAATACCAGAAAATGGTGAAGTGTGATAAAATCTGAAAAAAGAAGCAGAAAATACGAGAAAAATGTCAAAGATGGCTAGAACTGCAAAAAATGAAAAAAAAGTCCAATGAGACCAAATAGTGCAGTAGGGTGAAAGCCGTCAATGGTAAAAACGTGAGTAAACTGGAATGTCACAGATAAAGCCCCTTAGAGGTATTAAAGTGAATATCCACACCTCTCACAATCCTAGACAGGATGCTTAGTTTCGAGTTAGAACTTAGGTAGAACCGACCATTCTTAGCAGTTAGGAGGTGAAATCTTGTTCCTAAAAAGATATTGCTTTTAAAAGAAAAAAAAATCAGAAAATCACACAAGCACTCAAGTTATCTTTCAAATTTTCTGAAAATGAGGAATAAAAACTTAGAACTTTGTTCAAACATAAATGATCTTTGACTGATTTATGAAATGTCGTTATGTTTACTTTACATACTTTGATTTTGATTTTAATATTTTTGTAAAATGTTAGAATTTTGTGGGTATATTCTTTCACTGCAAACCCTCACGAGTCAAACTCGTCCACTAGGGGTAACCTAGGGGTTTAAGGGCTTACTGCATAAGCTAAATGCAGTCGGGAACCTCACGAAAGAGGAGTTGTTTAGATTTAAGTTTTGCTCGGGACTAGCAAAATTGAGGTTTGGGGGTGTGATAAGGTCCCAATAATATCATTTTGGGACCGTAATTTCACCGAGATTACCATCATATAAATACTAGTTCCCTTAAAATAATAATAAATTTTATTAAATCCCAAATTAATGTGACTAACAATAGTTTGTTACTAATTTCAGGTGAAAAGGGCACATTCGGAAACCAACAAAAGAAATAACAATTATGGTTACAATACGCGGGCCGAAAGGAAGTTTCTAGAAAAATATCGATCGATTTGGGCGCCACGTCACCGCGCCGCGGCTAGCCATGACCGCGCCGCGGTCATTTTGAGGAATTTATCCTCGAGATTTTTACAGAAGCTTCTAGAAGCTTCGGTGGTTGTAACTGATTGGGTCATTTGAATCGAATTATCCGCTAAATCACCCCGATTACCCGAATAAGAACATTATAAATTTGAGGGTTGATTTCAAAGAAGGGGTCCCCTCTTGGGTCCCTCTTAGGCTCTTTTCTTCTATAATTTTCTTTAGTTTCTTCTTTTAATTCTCTGTAATTTTTCCTTTTGGTGAGCTTTTGAGAGGAGTGAGAACATCAAGAGTAATCCATTAGCTTAATTGTAACTCTTTTGAGAGATCATCAAGGAAGGAATCAAGTTGCAATACTATTCTACATTTTCTTCTCCATCTATCATCTTCTTACTTTTATTATTGTTGCAATATGATCCTTGCGATGATTGGCTAGATCCTCTTTAGAGAGATCAAGGATGCCGGAGCAAGTTCATTCTACTCATGTTATTTCAATTCTATATTTCTGTGTTTAATGTTAAATTTATGAATCTCTTCATGATAAGATCATCTAACTCATGTTTCTAATTCAAGCTTTGATGAGTATTACTTAGATAAGTTCAAGAACACTCATGCTCTGTGATGAATGGAAGCATAAGTCGAATAATCTTGCCTAAATCAGAGATCTTCATGGATACTTTTGAGTTCCAATCAATGGATACATCGAATCATCTTCCGATCCACGAGCAATGACTTGCTACGTGGATTGAGTCATATTTAGAATTAATTAGCATTTTTGATGACTTGCAATGGTAGGCTTGAGCTCTCTATACCCTTTCTCACTAGTTTCAATTTCTCTTTTCTATTGTTAATTTTCATTTTCTAATTTGCAACAAATCAATTCTGTTTTAAAATCAATTTGTTTCTAATTCTGTTTTAGACTTCTAACCGTATGAATCTTTGAATCTTCATTGTCCCTGTGGAACGAATTCGACTTGCCCAAAGTCTTAATTCACATCTTAATCTCTACATCTCTATTGCAAGATCTACAACCGATCAGGGGATGTAAGTGAAGTAAAAGAAATTGAAAATAACAGTACTTCCTAACTTGGTCTTCTTCTTCCTTTCTTCTTTCTCATATTCCCTTTCTTAGATATTCAAAGCTAAGTCTCAAAAGTGTATGAGAGGGAAATTGGACATAATTTTGGGGATTTAAAAGGCCTCAAAGAGAGAATTTGGTACAATTTTAGGAAGATATGAGACCTGATCCCCTTTAGGAGACCCTGGGATATAAAGGTCCACACACCACAAGTTCAATTTACTTTAAAAAAAAAAAATCATATTGAATGAACTTGAATACCTTTGAACAAAGAAGCTTTGATGGTCATTTTCCTCTCAATGAATATTGCCAATCATGACAATGAAAGGATAAGAGAATAAATGTCCTCAAGGTTTCAAGAGAGTTTTTTTTTTTTTTTTGAGGGGGGGGGGGGGGGGGGGGGAGTGTCTTTTCCCTTGAAAGGCATTGCTTGGTTTTGAGTCTCAAAAAACCTGGGGTTAGGAGGGTAATTGCTCATAAGTTCTAAAGAATTCTCTTTGAGAGATAAAGGGGTCTAAGTCCCATGACCTTGGTTAAACTATTGTGAATCCTTACGTGAGTGGCATAGGAGAAGAGGTCTAAAAGGTCAATTCCCTTGTCTTGGGTCGCAATAAACTAAGGAAAGAAGCGTAATTGTCTTTTGGGAAAGCCAAGGGTAAGGCTTGAGAACTTGCACAATTACGAGAAAACCTAAGGCTAAGGATTTAACATGATTAAGGAGGTGGTAAAGAAGGAGACTCACGTTGAGTTCTCTTGGAAAATGATGTATTAATGAGTTTAGGTGTAAAAGCACCTTAAGACAATTTATAACAATGGGTTAGAAAACCAAGAAAAAAATAGAAAAACTGACTGGGCCTTGGGTTATCAATGGCCATAAGAAAACCGTGAGTGCCCTTGGGTGACCTACATCCTAGATTAAAAGTATACTACTCCTTGGGTTACCCAAGGGCTGCTGTTAAATTTGAACAATCTCTCGAGGCCATATGCCCCAATCGGCCACTCTTGGACAACTTGAATGGCTTTGGGATCGATAGGCCTTGTTCTATTGGATTTTGAGATCTCTTGGGTTCATTATGGACAAATTGGATTGTCTACAATATGGAGAGTAGAATTTTTTTTTTTTTGTTGAATAAACAGATGGAAGGTGTATTGAATCAATCCAAGGTATTTTAGTCTTTGCAAAAAAGCTATATCTTATCAAATTATGTTGATGTTCCACGTGTTCTTGATCTTAATAGAGAACTGTGGGGACTTGGTAAGGAACATATCTAGAAAGGTTGTGATATGGCTATTTGAATATATGTTTTCTACGTTATTTCTGTACTCTTGTGTATGTAGAAAATCATATTAGGGTTTAGAAAATAATGGAAAAAGTGGGAGGAGTTGAACTTGACTCTCTCACTATGAACCGTGGTATATATAAAACTAGAAAACAAAGAAATTACATATATGCCCTTATGGCACATATATAAAATACCAATATATCTAATAATGTATAAGAGCAATTTTGTCCTTTCATTGTTTTATGTATTCCTACTCAACATTCCTCTACATGGGTCATTGATTCTGGAACATCTAAACATATGTATGGTATGTCATCTAGTTTCTCTAAACTCCAATTTTTAAATTCTAATTTTATTATTGTTGATGGATTCTTATGTAAAGTTGTCGATAAAGGTGATATTCACTCTATCTAGTATTTTTCTTTATCTTCAATCTGTTACATTCCTAGTTTTCCTTTTAACCGTATGCCTATTCACAAATTAACCAAGTCCCTCCAATATATGGTTACATTCACTCCATCTTCATGTGTTTTTCAGGACCTCAAAACAAAGAAGGTGATGTGGGGGGGGGGCATAAGAAGAATGATTTATACCATCTTGGTAAGGGTCCTAGAACACACGTGGCTGCACTCAAGTGTATCTTCTTATCAGTGGCAATATCATTTGAGTAATCCCTCTTTTAAGAAGCTAAGAATTTTAATTCCAAAGTTGAGCCAAGAGTTGTTTTAAGAATGCAAGGCTTGCCAAATTGACAAGCATCACCGTACATCATATCCTAGTCATATTGAACGTTGTAAGTCTAGACCTGTTGATGTAGTTCCTACAGACATTTGGGGTCTGAATACAGTCAAAAGTATATCTAGTTTTTTGTATTTTGTTATTTATGTTGATGATTTTTCTAGACTAATATGAGTCATCATTGGGACTACCCACAAAAATTTCAGCTTTTGGAGGTAGATCAGTTGACCTAGCAGCCTATGCAATTTTTCTAAGCAATCCTTTTGGATTGTGGAATGGGTTCATATGCTTCTCCTCTGCGTATTTCTTTTCAAAGCATGTACAACACAATGTCACTCCTTACCTACCAAACAAGTGGGCTATGGGGAGATACCCATATCTGGTTGATGTATTGTAAGAACCAATAATTGACTCAAGATGGGTGGGAGCCATATTGTAAATGTATCCCAACAACTTTTGCTGAAATATTAACCCTAGTAGCCCAGAAGATGGTCTATGATGCCATGCACATCCTCTCTCCATGAAGAAGCAACATTCTAGAGTACCACTCAACAAAGAGCTTGTTGTAGGGTGTACTCCAAAACCCATCACTTTTAAAGAATTGTGTTTCTTCGAGATTGTGCATCAAGTTGCCAACACCAAGGGGCTACCATTTCCCCACTCACGCATTCCAATGTTGTGTGCACAAGCATTCAAAGATGCAAGCATATACTTATCATAGCACTGGAGGGCATGAAGGGTATCTCAACTCACCTGTAGGACCCATCCCAAATTGAATCCCTGGCAAGTATCTCGGTTTATCACCTTTTTTGTGTTCATTATGCCAAGAAGTGTATAAGAGAGATTAAAGAGATTGGCCAGGAACATTTTGTGGCATGATAAGAATGGGTCAAAAAAGATTCACTTAGTTAATTGGACAGATGTGTGTGATTCAAGTAAGAATAACGGGTTTAGGTATTAGGGGCTTCAAGGTCGCTAATAGGGCATTGATATGGAAGTGGTTATAGAGGTTTGGAGTTGAAACTTTCAGTCTTTCAAGAAAGATAACTAGGGCCAAGTACAAGGAAAAGTCAAATGGTTGGGTTAACGAGAATGTTAAAATTTTGTATGGGTGCAGTGTGTGGAAGGACATTATGAAAGTTGGGCCAGAGTTCAGGAAGTGGGTGGGATTTAAGTGGGGAAGGGAGATAGGGTCAGATTTTGGGAAGACGGGTGTTGCTGGGATTCAACACTCTACTCGTGCTTCCCACGCTTGTATAGTCTATCTTTCAAAAAATGAGTTACCTTGTGCTACTTTCTTGATCCTTATTGGAAATAAGCTTATTTGAGATCTGGGCACCAGGAAGAATTTCAATGATTGGGAGTTGCAGGATCTTCAAGAATTAACTACTCAACTTGATAATATTCATTGGTCGAACATGGAAGAAGATCAATGGGAGGGATAGGACTTGTGCTAAAGGTTTTAACTTCTCTGTTAGTTCGTCTACATCTGGTATGATTATTCCTAATACTTCCTCTTTGTATTTCCCTTTCAAGTTCACCTGGAGTTCAAAGGCTCCTTCAAAAGTTTGTTTACTTACTTGGTTAACAACTCTTGACAAGTTACCCACTCTAGATCATTTAATGAGGCAAGGTTTAAAAACTGCAAACTTTTGCTATCTTCGCAATACGAGTGGCAAGTCTGTGGATCATGTTATATTGCATTGTCATTTATCTTATTCCATTTAGTCTCATTTCCTTAGACTATTCAAAATCTTTCAAGTGATTCCTAATTCATTGTTATTTTTATTCCAAAGTTTAGATCCATCCATGTTCACGGGGTGAAAGAAAATCCTTTGGTGGTTCCTTCCTTTGGCTACTACCTGGGATTTATGGTTGCAAAGGCATAGGAGAATTTTCAAAGGGGTGACTTCTTCAGGTCAAGATGTTATTTTGAGTATTTTGGGGTGGTTGTTCTTTTAGAGTAGGTTATGCACAAAATTCAAGGGTGTATCTTTTGAGGATTTTGTTTTTCATTAGGACTCTCTCTGGTGTAACTAGTCATTTTTGTTTTGTTTCGGTTGGTCATCTCGATCAACTGTTGTACTTGCTTTCGTTTGAATAAAATTTATACTTATTAAAAAAAATTCTAGAATGATATGGTTCTAATGAAAGATTTCTCTAAATTACTTTCTAAATTTCAAATTTTGTATAAAAATATTCTTGTTCAGTTTAGTATTTCATTCGCAACCTTAGATCTGATAATGCTTTTGAATATATAAGGAAATATGAATAGCAAGTATTTTGGTACCCAAAATGGCTTCATTCACCAAATTGAGTGTCCACACACATCCCAACAAAATGGCATGGCCGAATGTAAACATTAGTATTTACTAGATGTTGCTTGTACATTCATGTTGAATATCCATGCGTCGAAAAGTTTCTGGGGGGAAGTTGTGCTTACTGCTTGTTACTTGATTAACCGCTTTCATTGTATATTTTGAAAGGTCAATCTCTTTTTTCTGTATTGTTCCCCAATCTACCTCCTTTTGGTTTTCTTCCTCGCATTTTTGGTTTGGTCTTTGTTCACATACTGGATCCTAGTCTTTATAAACTTTCTCCACATTCAATTAAATGCATGTTTTTGCATACTCTTGTACTCAAAAGGGTTATCGATGTTATAGTCTCCTACCTCAGTGTTTTTAGGTTAGCTTTGATGTTAGTTTCTTAAAGTACACATTTCTTTTCTTCTGATAGTCAAGGTATGGACACTAACATACTTGCAAGCTCTCCGAGGCAATTTTAATTCATTTATTCCTTTGTCTATTGTCATTGATACTACTTTTGTACAACACTAGAACCTAAGCCTTTACAAGTCCATCGTAGGAGATTTGTATTTTCATTTGCATCAACTCCAATGCCTACTTCTCCCTCATCTCCTTTTATTGAGGATCCTTTTGCGGACTTAGCCATTGCTTTCCGCAAAGGTACTCATCATCCACTAGCTCATTGTCTCTTTTCATTATGTTTATCCACTGTTTCGTAGTTTTGCCTTAGCATTGTCTTCTGTGTCTATTCCTAAATCCTATGAACAAATATTATCTTACTCTAGATGGAAACAAGTTATGGATAAAGAAATAGATCCTCTTCACCAAAACAATACTTAGAAACTAGTTTCTCTTCCCTCGGGTAAATACGTTGTTGGTTGTCGTTAGGTATATACAATGATGTATCATCTTAATGACACAATTGAGCACTTGAAGGTGTGTTTAGTTGTTAAACGAACCAAACCTTTGGTGTGGATTGTTTTGAGAAATTTTCATTTCTTGCCTGTTTTCACTCTATTTGGGCTCTTCTATCATTTATTGTCTATTTGAATTGACCTCTGTATCAATTAGACATCAAAAATGTCTTCTTGAATGGTGATTTACAAGAGGAAATATAAATGGAGCAAGCTCTGGGTTATGTCATAAGTGAGAAGTCTAATATGTTTTGTCGATTGTGAAAAAACTATTTATGGGCCTAAGCAATCCCCATGATCTTGGTTTAACAAGTTTAGTGTAGTGTTGATGCAATATGGTTTTCAAAAGAGCAACTCTGATTACTAAGTATTTGTTTATTGCACCCTAGTGACGTAACTATTCTTATGGTATATAAGGATGATATTATCATCTCCGGGAGTGATTTTGATAGGAATGTTGCTCTGAAGTCCTACCTGCACTACTATTTTAACACTAAGGACTTGGTTCTTTACATTATTTCCTTGGTATTGAGGTTGCACGGTCTAAAACAAGTATGAGACAAAGGAACTACGTCACAAATCTATTAAAAGAGATATATATGTTGGATTCTATGCCTATTGATACTCTTATGGATTCTACTCTCAAGCTTGAGAGTGATCAAGTATTTGTATAATGATGCTAGATAATATTGACAGTTTGTTGAAAAGTTTATTTATGTCATTGTTACGCATCCAGATATTATATTTGCAATTGGAGTTGTGAATCAGTTTATGCATACACCTTGTCAACCACATTGGACTACCATGTACTGCATTTTAAGGTATTTAAAAGGACCTCTGGGTAAAGGCTTATTACATAAACCATCCCAATACTTGAAGTCATGGGTTTTCTTGATGTTTTTTGGGTTGGAACTCATTTTGATAGGCAGTTTACATCTAGATATTGTACTTTTGTGGGTGATAACTTAGTCAAATGGAGAAGTAAAAAAATAAAATGTGATTTGATCAGGGCCTACAAAGTCGTTTCTAAGGCCCGATTTATAGAGATTTTGAGAATAATTACACACTAAATCCCTTAATTAGACATAATACATTCATAGTCCATGTTTATCATTGTTTTCGAATTAATTGTGATTTTTAACTTAATTTTAGTATTTATTTATGGCATGTCCAAAACACGATGAATAAAAGGACAAAATTGGAATAAAGTAAGATCACATTACACTCTAGAGCCCAGAATAAAGAACCAATCCAAAATTCAAGCCCACTAAAGCTACTATGTGACTATGGCGGTGATTCACATGGATATCTCGTGTTGACGTGTCAATTATGCAAAAGTGGACACAAGCTAATTAGGATTTTCTTTTGGATAATACAGAGACTTTAGATTCGAGAGAAACTTAATCCAACTTTATAAATAGAGACTAGACCAAGTCAGAAAGGATATATCTTTTATCCATCTTTCTTTTATCTCGTTTCCTTAGTTTAGTTTAGCTTTTAGTTTTAGTTCTTTTCTTTTTTTTTTTGATTGATAAGTTGGGGTTGATGGGGCCCCTCTCAAAACCACTACTATCGAGTGTAAATACACGTTAAATCTTCCTCTACAATTCTCACAAGTTCTTGAGGTGCATTAGTCATGTCTTCTATAACGTAAAAACCATCTGAGAAGGAATCCAACTTTGTAAGAAAACCAACTGCCCTGTTTGTTTCTCTCCACTGAAATTCAAAGGAGCATTCCTCAAACCATTGGCTTTGCTCTGCAATTTCTAGCAGCACTTCTTCTTACTTCCATGAAGTCTTGATTTCCTTCTTAATGCACTTTATAGAGTATAAAGAATCTGAAGAAATCATAATTCTTTTAACTTCTCTTGCTCTTGCATACTTTAAAGCTTTTGAAATTGCCTGAATCTCTATATGAATAATATCCTCAACCTCCGTTTTGCTCCATCCAACAAATAGCATCTGCCCATCCGTGTTTCTATCAATGAAACCAAATCCCGCCCCCAACATCGAACTCGCACCATCTGTTCTTATCTTCACCACGTCCTTTGCTTGCCGAACCCATCTTATATGTTTCGTAATTGGTTTAACCACATTATAGCAGCAATTCCAATTATTAAAAACCTGAACCCATCTTTTCCGTTCATGCATTGTAATCAAAGGAAGAACAACCTTTCTATTTGGGGTCAATAAAGCAAAATACTTCTCTCTCTCTCTCGTCTTCTTCTTCTTATTTTATTTATGCTTTTGTTGGTCTTGCTGTAATCTGTGGCTAGACCTCCGTTAGAGAGGTTGATGAAGCCAAAGCAAGGTACTCTTATTTCAGTTAGTTTGTGTTTTAATATTTCCACTTGATGACATTTTAATAAATAATCTGCAGATCTACCTTAAACTATTTTTACTTCGATGATCTAGACTTAGAACATTTCAAGAAAGATCATGCTCTGTTAAGATAATTTAAGCAGTTTCTCATGATGTCTATCTAATACTCATTAAATATTCTTGATCCATTATATGAGCTAAAAAAGGGAATAATCATTTGATCCAACAACATTAGATTGATTGTTGGATCAAGATAAGAAAAACCAAACACAAATAATTGAATAATATTTAACAAATCTTTTTATTAGTTACTTAAGATCTTAATCATTTTAAGTTAAGATTTTCGAATCAACGTTGTCTATGTGGATTGACCTTGCTTCTCAAGGTGTTATTATTTTGTTTTTAACTATTTCATGTAACAATCTACGATGAACATGGTTCCTAGATCAAGTGTGGAAGCACGATACAAATCTATGGCTCACACAAAATGTGATTTGATGTGATTGAAGTCTCTAATTTATGAAATGGGTTTTGATAATCCTACCCTGATGATGATGCTCTGTGATAATCAAGTTGCTCTTTGCATTGTATGCAACCCTACGTTTCACGAGTTAACTAAACATATCAAAGTTGATTTCCACTTCATTAGAGATATGGTTCTACGCAAACAAATTGTTACTACATATGTTCGTTTGACTGATCAACTTGGTGATGTGTTCACAAAGGCATTAGGTCGAGGTTCTTTTTCTGTTTTATGTGACAAGCTAGGCATGCATGATCTACATGCTCCAACTTGTGGAGAGTGTTAAATATATTTTTTCTATATTATATCTGCTTTTCTGTGTATAAGAGAAGTTTTATCTTTTCACAGTTTTTTTTGTCTTTTTATCATATAAATAAGATTAGAGGAGATTGGAGAGTTTATTTCAACTCCTTTCTCTCTCTTCTTTTTTACAGGGCCCATCGAAGAGCATAGGCCTATCCTATTTGTGTCGTAGTTTAGATTCATGTTATATTTATTTTAGTAATTGGGCTTTAGTTATGGCACTATTTTATATTTTTAGAAGTCCTAGTTGTTTTAAAAGTTTATAATTAAATATTTTAAATTACGTTATTAGGTATTTTATAAATTTATTACAGTTTCATTTTTGTGTTCTATTTTATTTTAGTTGTTTGGTGAGTTTTAGTTATAAACATTTTTTTATTATTTATTTTTTCAGTCCTAATTGCTTTAAAAATTTATCATTAGTTATTTTAAATTAGTAGGAGAGTGTTTTTTTTTTTCAAATTAATAATTTTTCTATTTTTGAAATGTTACTATTTTGAATCCAGGAATGTTTTAATTATGATTTATTTTACAGAGACTTTTATGAATAATAACGGTCTTCTTTAAGAATCTTTGGGTGAATTTTCCCTGTGGAGTTTCTTGGTGTATTTTCCCTATGAGGTTTCTTGTTGTGATTTCAAGGTTTCATCATTCTCTCTCTTTCTTGAATCTAATACATTTCTTATATTCTATAAGTTTTCTTGGTTTTCAAGAAATATTGAATTCTTGATTGTTGTTTCTTGTTTTTTTAATTGTCTTGAACTTTTAGCATAATCATTAAACTAGAAATCTCAACCCTTTTCTTTATCCTATAAATCATAATCCCTAATGATAATTAGAAAACATTTTAATTAAATCCTACAACTCAAACCCCTTTAGATTTACCCTAACTTTTGGTAAACGTATTGTAGCCTAAATTATTAACCCACTCCCAAACTGATTTCCCTGGATCGTTTTACATATCTTCCCTCTCATCTTGCATTAGATGGAGGGGTAAAAATCTAATTTTCTCTTAGAAGGAGGTAGACTAAACCTTTTAAATTATATCCTCTTTTCGATTCCTATTTATTTGCTTTTGATTGTTACTATTCCTAAGTCTTCCTTCTTATCTAAAAAAATATATTCTCAATTTGTTTTTTGGGTGAAGGAGATGAGTGAAAAAAAAAAAAATTACACATTGGTTTAGTTGGTCAAAGGTGACCAAATCAAAACATGAGGGGAATTGGTTATTGGTCGTTGGTAGATTGCAACAGGTGCATCAGGGAGGCATGACTAAGTTATGTTGGCATTTATAATATGAGAACGATTTACGATTGAACTATTTCAAAAGAAAAGTACTCTATTGATGGAAATTGATGGTTATCTTGTCAAAGGAAGGATGGATCAAAAATCTTGAAGGAGATGGTTGGGAGTCTGAGGCATACTTTTTTGCATTCAAAATTGTAAGTCTTTAAAGGTCATGAAAATCTCTTCTATACCACAACCGGAGAGAGTAAGAGAGGGACACATGTTTGTAGGCTTATTTCTAGACGTTCAAGATATCACAAAAATAATTGATGTTTGGGAACATCTTATGTAGAAAATTGACATTTTGAGAAGGAAGTATAGAGATGACATTGCTAGTGTCATTGGAAATGAAAGTCTTCCTCCAACATCCAAGGATGGCTCATCTCTTCTAAGCATTCTTGGAAAAAAAAATTTGATTTTTCCATTAAAAACATCTATCATATTTTACAAGTTCTTTAACTCATTCCACTTCATTTTGTTTTTTAATTGGTAAGCTGAGGCTATAAAGGGCCCCACCCTAATTTATTAAAACTACTAATGCGAAAATAACAAACATTGATATCCTCAAGGAGGATATGGTAAAGGTCCATAGGAATGTTTAAAACATCTAAAATACAGAAGCTTTCATACAAAACCCCTCTTTTAGCTAACCAATCAGCTATTTTATTTGTCTCTCGCCAAATAAATTCTATCATAGCTGAGTTGAACCACCACATTTCTCTTTTAATATCTCTGGATATGCTAATCAATTTCCAAGGCATATTCCATTCCTCCTTTAATACAATTGACAGCCAATAACGAATCTGAATTCACGATAATATTCACGTGCCCCTAAATTCTAAGATGCTGTGAACCTTTGAGAATTGCTTCCAATTCAATAACGATAATATCCATTTGATTCGATCTCCACATACAGGCCATGATCATCTCTCCCTCATTATTTCTTGCAATAAAACCGATACCAACCCCCGTTTTTGACATTGACCCATCCGTATTCAATTTGATACTACCTACTGGAGGCGATAGCCATCGAATAACTCGTCATTCCTTCACTTTCAGTGTTTCATGATAGCCCCATAAATTAATCAACCTCAGTACTTCAATATTTGAAGTCGTAATACCTTCAATTCTACAGCTCACACCTACCATAATTAATTGCATAGCTGCTGCCCATTCAGCTCTTTTTCATCAAAAATACGTCGGTTTCTCTCTTCTTTCCATATATGAGACAATGTAGAATAGAGCATAAGGCTGAGAATTAGATAGATCGATTTACATTTAATGGCCCCAATTTCATCTTCAATGCTTCCCATTGTTTCTCTCTCTATTGCAGTCCAAAACAGCACACTCTTCCAGCAATCAGTACTGTAACTACACTTGAAAAATAGGTGCTCATTATCCTCCACATCCATACAACACAGAATACATCTAGAGACCAGCAGTAAACCTCTCTTCCCTAAATTTTTGACTGTAAACAGACTATGTTGCATCACAAGCTATGTTGTACAAGAGTGCCGTTGTATTCTCCACTTATTCCATACGACCTTGTGCCACATCACCTCTGAATCATGGATTCTAGTCACATTATATACTGTAGACACCCCATGAATTCCTAATGATGAGTGTAAATAACTCGAAGGCTTATGAGTATTTTCCCTAATTCCTTCCGTTTCTAATCTCTTCATCTCTCCTACTCGTTATAACTCGACATAGAAATTTACGTATGCTTAGGATCGCTACACCTTACATCCGATTTAGCAAGCACATGCGCTTTAGGTTCGCTACACGATTCAATAACTTAGAGACCTTGCTATACTAGGAAAATACGACTTTAAAACTTAGAAACAATCAGGTAAGGACTAAAAGAAACCTTACGCCAACATTTGTAAAAATCTGCAAAAATTGACAAAATGACGAAAATACCTCTCACAAATTTCGAACCCCTGAAAATCTCGAAAGTACCTCTATTGCACTCAGAATATGATTTCGAGTCTAACAGGATCCAAACCGATGAAAACAAAGAAATTTAGAAAAAAATCATAAAAATGACCGAAATGCCCCTCAACATCCAAATTCAACTTAGAGATCCCGATCCTTACGAAAATGTAATAAAAATTGAAATTCAGTTAAAAATCCAATCTAAACTAAAAATAAAATTTAAATTAATAAATTAAACAATTCAAATTAAATCCAAACAATTAAAATGAAAAATCAAATTAAACATCCAATTAAAATTTAAACCAATAAAATTCAAAACAAAACCAATCAATAAAGTTCGAAACCAAACCAATCAATAAAATTTAGAACAAAATTTTTTAAACCAGAATCGAACAATCACCATTTGACAATAAGGAACCATTAACATGATACGTGTAGCGTGGAATCCCCACCTCTTTTCTCCTAAAAAAAAAGTAGAAGACGTGTGAGAAGAAAAAGAATTAGAAAGAGAAGATTTTTTTTAGAAACAACGTTTCTATAAAAAGGCTCTCAGCTCTCTCTGTCCTGATCCCTCTCGATTTTCTCTCACGCACGACTCTCTTTCGGCACTCTTACTCTCTCTACTTTCTTCTCTCCCCACGTCCACTTCTCCATTGGATTGCTGCACATTCAACAACCCTACATCAGTCCTCCCTCTCCACGTCCTCAACACAGCCACTGCTACACCTTCAACAGCCATGCAACTTTTAGCCATTGCAACAGCCTTGCAGCAACCCCTTATCACCTCTCTCATGTCCCTGCAACCTCGCTGCATCGACATCCACTAAAACCTGTAACACAGCAACGTTCAACCACTACCATAGCCTTACAGTAGTCCCTTATCATTTCTCTCTCACGTTCTTCACTCCCTATAACATCTTTTCCGTCTCCTAGCCTCTCTCTATTTTCGTATCCCCTACAAACCAATGATACAGCCTCACTCCTCATCAATTCATTGCAACAAGGTCTGTTGCAGCCCCTTCGCTACTTGCATCTTTCACAGCGGATAGTCACGAGTTTTGCAGAGCATACCTGAAGTAATTGACCCCTGTCATCCCCACTTAGGTGAGTTTATTTTTGGTTTAGTTCTTATTTATTTTATTTTTTTCTCTTTTCGTGTTCTCCTCGGTTTACTTTTTATATATGGGTAAGATTAGGGACGTAGTGTTTCTGCAATTTTTCTCATTGGTTTATGTTGCGTATTGGTAGGATAGAGATTTTTTTTATATATATATCCTTATGTCCCTCGATAGAGTTATGAGAATGTCTCTTTATTTTTATGTAGTATTTTTTTTCTTATGTTTTTGCATTAGTGGATTAGGAGAATCTTTCGTATGTATGTTTTATGTTTTTCTCATTTATTTATCTATTTTTTATAACTTTATTCTCTTTGCATATTGATAAGATTGGTAGAATATTTTTTTTATATGCATTTTTATGTTTTGTTTTGCATATTTGTTTTACGTGGGCGTCATTTTTCCATTTTACTTGCATATTGATAGGATTAGAATAATTTTTTAGGTATTTTCCTATGTTTTTTTTTTTTTTTTTTTTTTTTTTGCATTTTGATAGGATTAGGAAAGTAGTTGTTTCTATCTTTACTTTATTTTTGTTTTTAATTTTATTTTTTTTATGCATTTTTATGAGTTCGTGATGACATGATCCTAGTATTTAAGCATGATGGTCCTAATACGATTTTGACAATGGATTTGTGATTGTTTGGAAACTATTCCATGTGATGATACATTTTAGTATGATGGGCGTATATGTCTTGATTGATAATTGTTTCGGAAAAATTTAGAGGCATGTCGCTCCATGATAGTTGCTTTGGGAAATTTAAAGATCACGCATATGCTTGCCCGTTTGACTCAATTTAAGAATCATTGGAGTTTGGAAATTTTGTATGCATGGATATTTGTCAATCTCTAAATTGGTAAGCATGATAATGTGGATTTTTTCTTGTTACTTTGTGAATTTCTAATTTAGTGATTCTTGGCAAATCTATGATTATCCAATTTGGAACTCTATATTTACAAAATTCTTCTTTAGGAAAGTTGTATTTGCAAATCATTGGAAAATTCATGTTTGTAACCTTGTGATATGAAACTGCATAATTTTCCGTTTTGGGGGGGCAATTGTTTATAGATTTCTAATTTAGAAATTTCCCATTTTAGCAATTCTTAATTTAAAAGATTATGCATCTTTATATTTAGAAAGTTCAAATTCATGGATTTGAAAATTTCTAATTCGAGAACTTACCTCTTGGAAACTTTCCATTTTGGAGAATTTATTTTATAAACTGCTAATTTTGTAACTCATCATATCTTTTTTCAAAATTCTAATTCCTGATTTAGAAGCACCATAAGTTCCAATTTACCAGTTTTTGCATTTGTTATTTTTCTATCTGGAGTATTTTTTATGAGTTGCTATTTTAGATGATTTGGAAATATTGTCATGTGGATTCTAGGACATGGGATTGAGATTCAGGGTTTTTTTCAAAGTTTCCCTTTTTGGTGTGAAATCCAAGGAACAAACATGTAATAATCGGAGGATTTTAGCCATAAGATTCGTTTGACAAACCCACTAGGAATTGATGATGATGATGGGACTCTAACCTTGACCATCGTCATTGTATGTTGACCGTAGTATAGTTTGTATCGTAATAGAGACCGATCATCTTGGTCTGGTGGGTTTGGTACCTAACACCTTCCAAACCCGTAATCTGACCCCTTACCCATGTTTTTGCTCGTGGACCAACCCGATCCATTTTAGAGTTATTTATGGTTCATAGACCTAAACTAGGTGGCGACTCTCATTTTTCAAAAATCCCCATTTACTAATCGTACCCTTTTGAGTTATTTAGTGAAAACGGGTCAAGGCGATTTCACATACAAATTTCAAAGTGAATTCCCCCTTCGCATTTTCCTTCCAAATTATCCTATTATTCTTGTTCAGCCACGGAAGATGGTGAGCTTCAATTAAATCTGTGATTTCTATTAGTCATATATCATCTCTCATCAGACCTTTCCAACATTCATTTCCCGCAAAATCAGATACCAAAGCATTCAAATTACTATTCATTCGAAAAGCAGACCTTCTTCCAAATTGATCAACTAACACACCCCCTTCCAGCCAAGGATCATACCAAAAAGATGTCTTCAAACCATCTCCCACTAAGAACTGAATATGATTTTTTGTAATTTCTCGGACTTTCAAAATACCTTTCCCAGCCTAAGAATCTATCGTTTTATATCCCAAACACCTATCGTTTTATACTTCCCCAAGAATCTTATCTTGTTTGTGAGTTAAAAAGGTTGCATGAGAGAGATTTTAAGTTGATTGGTTTTAGGGAGAAAAATCAATGGCATTTAGTCAGAAGTTGAAGATGAGTAATAAGTCAAGTTAATAAATATTTTAATTTGACTTGATCAAGTCAACTTTCGAGGTTTCAAAATGACTATTCAATGGACATTCAAGTATAGTTTATACTGTTACCCAATTTAGAAGGAATCAAAGTTGTTGGGTTATGTCTTCTATTTTTGTATATGGAGAGTTGTCGTGGATTCAACTCGGATCTTTTGATGATCAGTTAACAACCTACTTAATTGGTAATGTATGGGGTTTCCTCACCATTACTAGGGGTTCAGGTTTGGCCCATTTGGTTTTGATTTGGATCCGACCCGTCCACGACACGACCTTTTAGATTTAATGAAATATTCATATTTTCAAATATATATATATATATATATATATATATATATTAAAAAATATAGTTTTCCGAGCTTGATCCAAGTTGTTGAAAATGGATGGCCAGCGAGCACCTAGATTTAAAAATAAAATTCAACAGTGAAAAATAACTATATTTTTTTATTTTTTTTAAAGTTCATATAATTTTTTCCTCTACAAGGGCAGCAAAGAGAAAATGGCATCAAGAGCATTAGCCAAAAATTGTGTCATATTATCAAAATTCTTTCGGGGATTCCTGGGTTGAGAATTGTGTAAATCAAAGGGGGTATGCCCTTTTTATACCTGTAAATTTATTGTACTATATAATATAAAATCTTTGTTACTTAGCAAAAAGTTCAAAAAAAAAAAAAGGTTAACTTCAATAAATACATTGCTTGTCGCCTAATAATGTCAGAAAACAAAATGAATGACCACTTAGCTAAGTGGTAAGACCTTGTGGAGGTTGTTCCCAAGGTCTTAGGTTCAAACCCCTTCTTACACTAATAGTTAACTGTTAACCACTAACCCCACCCAGCAAAAAAAAAAATTATCAGAAAATTAATAACAGATAAAACATGATAGAGAAGCTCTTAATGTAAACAGAAGTGCTGGAAAGAGAATTTCTAACCTTTTTTAATAAGAAATTCCTTCTGCACCTCCTTTCCACAACAACACCATGGTCATCTACCGCAAACATAAAAGAAAGAAATGTAATTACACACACATAGATCTGAAGCTCTATAGCATCATCATCATCATCATTAATATAAGAAATGTAAGTATGCAATCAATATAAAGATTGCAATCATGATACGCATGATGAACCAGATAAACAAGCTTTGTTGGAGGCTTCGAACAGAGATTAAATCGGGGATGGCATATGCCAAAACTAAATATGTGCCATATGGAGTTCTATTGTATGCCAAAGCAAGGTTGGGAGGCTACAGGATATGGAACGCAATTGACAGGAAGATGCAACACACCATGTATCTATCTAGATCTCTGATCAGAAATGGCCGTAATATGTACTTGCATTATCATAGCTGATTAGGAGAGGATCATTGAATAAGATAGTGGTTCGTCTCAGAGTTGGACAACACTAAGATTGAGTACACATGGAAGGATGGCTCCTGGAATTTTTTAAAAATCCAGAAGGTTTTGCACATGGTGGTAGCTAATTCCAGTAGCTAATATGAAGTATGAGTTGGTACAGCTGAAGGGTTGATCTGTCAAACCAGGAAAAAAGTCATCCCACCCCAACCCCCATTAAAAACAAAAAAATTAAATTAAATAAATAAATTAAAAATAAAGAGCCTTGAGGTTAATTATCTCATAGGGCTTGATAGACAGAAAATGGAAGAATTTTTGGATGGTAAGGACTCCCTCGAAGATTAGATCTTTTGGGTGCAATGTATTCTTCATGGCTGGTTGATGATGTAAGAAAGAAGGGTACCCAATTAGCTTCAAGATACTTGTTATGTTGCAAGCATGATAAAAATATGATGCACTTAATTAACTTTTTGTTTGTCAGAGGATTATGATGTCACTAGCAGAATTTTTAGTATTGGTTTTGTAAGAAGGCTGAAATCACCATGCACTCGGGGCTGGAATCTTCACGTTTCAGAAGGAAAAAAATCCCAGGCATCAATACTTTTATGGGAAATTTGGTTGACAACAAATGAAGCTGTAGTCAAATATGCTAGACGACCATACCAGAAGGTTGACAACAAATGAAGCTATGGTCAATGCATTGAAGCAAATTGAACAGAGAATATTATCAACGTTAACGAAGGATAATTTTCTAATATCTCTGAAAGTACTCCTATTATCCATTGAAGAAAAGAAAGTACTGGTGGAGCTTACGACTCTTTTCCCAAGCAAGTAAGAGTGAAACATATTGACAAAAGGTATTTGCAGTATGATGGGGGTATCCCCCCTAGATTACTTGAACCATGAACCACAGGCTTGAAAGTACTGATGGAACTTAATATTGAAAGAAAGTATGCGAAGAAACCAACAACTTTGTTTGTCTTCCAGAAAATGTTAAATTGAATATAGTCCACGGTTTCCAAACTCGTCCAAGACCGAGACGTATCGCCCTAGTCATCTCGGTATCAAGCATGGACGAGACAAACGGACAAGTCAATTTTTCGGATGAGATTTAAAACCCTATGTTCATTTTTCAAATTTTTGAAAGCGACATCTCAAATGTATCAGAAAACTCGTTCGACAAGATGCAAAACTGAGTTTAAAACCATGATATAGATGGCTCTTGTTCGGGGAGTCCAGGTCCAAGTAAAAGGAAGACGGGGTGGGGGGGGGGGGGGGGGGGTGGGTTGGTTCTTAGGTGTAAGCAATATGCTTGGAATCTTGATCAGTGAATGAATATCATCTAGGACAAGTTGAAGTATTTAATTGATCCATCACTCACATTTTCATAGAAGGAAATCATATGACTGACTCCCTAGCTTCGGTAGTGACAAGAAACATGGATGAGAAATATTTAGATCTTCAAAGGATTCCCCCTCGGTGTGAGCTGATGAAAAAATTGAAGAATGGAACATTGCATCTGACCAAAAAAAGTTAAGGTCTATATATCTTAGGAAATCCTAAGATGGGTAGATCAATGAGGAGAAGATCTTGATCCCATCTAGTTCCATGAATCAGCATTAAATCTAGATTGAGAAAATAAATTTGTCTGTTCACAACGTAGATCAAATATATTATCCAACTGTTACCAACGTATCATATCATAATTATTCATTTTAGATTTTTTTACTAGATTAAAGACAGTTTAGTTTATTTGATGATGTTTCTAATTTAGATGTACAGCCATGTTTTGGAGTTTTCTTTTTGGCTCCAAGAATTGTTTGTGGAGTGTTGGCCCTTGACTCCTTGCAATATTTTTCATTAAGTAATCCTATGCTTTCTTAGCAAAAAATTGTTGTAGATAAAAAGTTGGTAGATAACAGTTTAGTTTACTTGATTTCTAACCAACAATTTAACTTTGGGACTCAAATAACATCACCTTGTCCTTGTTTTTGTTTTTGTTTTTGTTTTTGTTTTTTTTTCTTGGCCTAAGAAAGCAAGGGATTTGATATCAACATAAGGAGTAGAGTATAAAAAATGTATTGTGGGGGCATTCTTCCAATATATATAAATTAATGCCTAAAGTTCGGCAAACTCATAGCATCACCCAATAAGTTCCTTCTCAATCAATTTACTTGTTTGCTAATGTAATACCCGGAATTCTAATTAGTATCTCGAGAAAATAAAATAGTGAAATTTTGAGAAATTCTAATAGATAGACTTAAGGTAAAATACTCAAATTTTGTTCTATCCATCTTTAACAAAATTTGACTTTGTCATTGGATTTAAAATGATCGAAAAACATACTTTATCCTGTAAGCACGCTCGAATTCGAGTTCGGACGAAAAAGTTACAAAATTCTCGAGTTTCGCTTTAAATATTTACAAATAGGTAAACGACACTTTAGCGATATAATTTGAGGAATCTGATCATACCATTAAATTCGTATAAAAAAATAATCCCAAATAGAGTATAAGATTATCTAAATCAACATTCAAAATAAAAACATCTCCCGAAATAACGCTTACGTCCCACTTAAGTTATAAATATCTAAATTCTATTAGAAAAATCTGATTTTTTCTTATTCTCCTCTCTAAACAAAATTCATCCCTTTTTTTTCAAAATTTGCAACTTAGATCTATGTTGAGGTAGAATGATTCAAGCTTTACCACAAGAAGGAAAGTCATGCATGCCATTAAGGACTACGCGTGGATGCAAAGAAATTCGATTTTCGTCGAAAGAAAAATTTGGAGATTGGTCAGAGGCGATTTTAATCTCCGTTTAACCGTCGAATATAGCTCGAAGTAGGTTGTCTTCCTTTCTACCTTCTAGTTATGCAATAATTTCATAGAATATCCATGCGATATTCGATAGATTGATTATTTCATCACATTTATACATATTTGAACGTATTGGATTATGTTTACATGATTATTTTTTATTTGTTTTAGTTCATTCGATTTATTTGATGTATTTTATGCATTTTGAGTAATATAAGGTTTGTATCAATTTTTGTCAAGTTTCGACAAAAAAATAAACAATTCAAAAAAATAAATCCAAATGTTGAGTTTAGTTCCAATTTTTATTTATATTCCTTCTATATAGTTTACATACTCATTTCCTACTTTTATTTCATTAAAAACATTGAAGTAATTTCTAATTATTTTAAGTTTTTTTTATGAAGTTAAGGTTTTACCCACTATTTCGAAACATTGGAAATGGTTTTAAGATCCAAATTTCATCGTATTAAAATGTGATTTTTGATTTCAAAAATAAAACGTAAAATTTGACGTTTTCTTTTGATTTTCAAAATGCGATATCTTAAGTATTCATTGAATTAAGTAATAAAAATTTTATAGTGTTTCTCATGTTGTCGAGGGCTTTTCAATTTCGATAACTTTGAAAAATCATTTTTTTTAACACTTAGTCAAATTTTCACAAATTTCTAGCTTTTATGCCTTACGATTTCAATACATTTTTCGAGCCTTTTTACTCAACCAAAACCATCAAATGGAATTGGTTGATGCTTTATGGATTTCAAACAACTTTAAAGGCGAAAATACTTTAATAGATATGTAGGAAGTTAAACGATTAATTGATGGATGGGTAGAGAGAACATATATTCTCGACTGATTATTGGGACAGTGCCTCCAGTTCTACGTAGTGGTCATTAGGGGTAAAACTTGGTTCGGGTTGGTTCGATTTAGAGCAAAATCAGAACTGAACCGACCAACATCGGTTCTATTATATGAGAACCAGAATCGAACCGAATTGATCTAAAATTGAACCAGTCCAAACTGATCTTAACTCGGTTTGGTTCGGTTCAATTCCATGGATTGTCGAGAGATTCACTCGTTTTTTCGATCGAACTCTAAATTTGTTTTGCAGCTTAACAGAGAGAGAGAGGGGCACGACGACAATCGTAAGTCACAGAGACGATAAATATGAGACACACACACACACACACACAGCGGTCGGCTGCCGTAGGTGGCAGAGACGAACGAGAGAGAAGAGGCATGGTCCGCAATCGTATGTCGTAGAAAGAGAGAGAGGGACCGACCGATTGCACCGTCGGAGCTCGCACCGTCGAAGGTCAAGATCGCAGCTGTAGCCACAGTCGAAGAGAACCAGAGAGAGAGAGAGAGTGAGAGAGAGGGGGGAGGGACCGATCGATCGCATCGTCGAAGGGTCGCAGCCACAGCCACAGCCACAGGCGGAGATAACCAGAGAGAGAGAGTGTGTGAGTGAAAGAGAGGGGGAAGGGACCGACTAATCGCACCGTTGAAGGGTCGCAACTGCAGCCACAGTCGGAGATAACCAGAGACGAGACGAGAGAGAGAGAGAGGGAAGGACCAACCGATCGCACCTTTTGGAGCTCGGACTGACGAAGATCGTAGCCGCTGCTGCAGCCGGAGAGAACCAGAGACGAGAGAGAGAGTAGAGAGGGTTAGGGTTTAAATATTTATAGAATTTTGGTTCGATTCTTGGTTTGGTTCGATTATTTACATATCCTGAACTGAAAACCGAACCAAACCTATCGATTTTTAATTCTTTTAACCCGAAACCGAACCGTTATTCAGTTAAAATTGAACCAACCCAATCCAAAAGTCACGGATTGGTTCAGATCTCGGTTTGAAACGAATTAAGTTGCACCCCTAGTGGTCATGCCACATAAAACATGATAGATAAATAGATGGATGAGATGATTGATAGATGAAAATGACAGATGGTTGTCATTGGAGAGCACTACCAGACCTTATTTTTATTTTCGATACAAAAAAATTAGTATATATTATAGAAAAATAAACTATTTTGTTTATCAAAAAAGATTCATAGACAACCCATAAAGAGTGACGCGTTGCTGTAGACATGAAATATTCACAATAAACCTCAATACTACATTGTTTGGAGTCGCCACCATTCCTTTTTAGAAATGGGTGTGAATGGGCACCCGAATTGATTCTTTTGAAAATCATTTTTTCCATGGCATTGTAGTGACTCTCATTTGTTGGAAAGGACAAGGTCTACCTAAGATCTAGGTAAGGAGGTCCGGTTAGAGGATGGGGAAGGTGTTAGGCACCCCGTCCTCTCCACCAAAGGTGATTACCTTGCTTGGCCATTTTATTTTGTAAAAACTCAAGAAAACAAATATTAAAATGCATGAGAATGTATGATAAGAGTGGTGTGTGTATGAGAGTGAAACATCCCCTTTTCAAAGGGTTTTTAATTTCAAAGTGACATTAGGGGACATTCTATGGAAGAGAATGACCCATGTAGTCACATTGCATTTATGAAATGAATGTTAGTTTAAGCTCTTAGAGAGACTCCATGATGGAATTTCCTTGAAGTCACAACCTTGATGCTTGTATGCATGGCTAGAAACTTAGTGTTTTACCCCATCAAGAGGGTGACACATTTCTTCATCATTGTCATGCATGAGTGGGTGTGTGTTGTGTACAATATGATGCATGAAACTAAGGTTAAAAGGGCTTCAACCCCCATCCTTTCGATCGAACCTTAATCCAATCTACCGGGATGGGAGAGGGTGTGTATTACATCCTAAGGGATTTCTAAAAAAGAAAATAAAATAGAGGATTAGAAGAAGAAGATGCAAGTTTTAAAATAAATAACTACATCTTAACCCCACCTTGTCCCTTGGTGGTTTTGAATGAGCTTGATCTTGAGAAGTGAACTTAAGAGTTGAGTGAGGTGGTTGTAGGTTGAGTGAGTTGAACTTTTGAAGATGAGAGAATGAGTAGGGATTTTGGTAGAGTTTTAGGTTGAGAGATGGGGGCTTGAGAGCATGCCTTACTCATAGGAAATGAGGGTATTTATAGAGTTTTTGGAGAACCTTTGGGGATAAAGTGGTCCAACCCTAAAAATATAGAAAATGGACATGAAATTTAGGTTTTTTTTTTTGGATTTTTCATTTGAATGAGGGCAAAGATGACATTTGTGAAGAAACCCTAAAAGCATTATTTGATCCTTAGTTTTTTGGTAAATAGAGGTAAGAGAACAAAAGTACTTTTGGGAAGGTGAATGGGGGAGTGATATGTGTAAAGGTGGAGTGGTAGGTAAAAAATAGATCTTGATTTATTTGTAAATAACTCATAAAGTAAGGGTAGAAGTGTAGTTTTGAAATGGACCAATGGGAAAACAAAAGCACATTTGGGAGGGTGAATAAGAGGATGACATGTGTAAAGGTAAAGTGGTAGGTGAAAAGTAGACTTTGGTTCATTTGTAAATAACTCATAAAGCAACGGTAGAAGTATATTTTTGAAATGGACCAATGGGAGAACTCCATGTATGTACTTGAAGATTCCCACCTTTTGAGGGCATAATGGGAAGTTCCCTCACCTTTATGGATTATTACCAAAGACCAAATAACCTTTTTGGTTTGACTAAACTTTTTGAAAAGGGCATTCTTGAGTTTTCACAAAAGAAAAGTTGACTCTCCAATTAGATGATGCATTGGGTATTGGGGGCTTATGAGGGATCAACATGTGTCATCTTGTGAAGGGGTATGAAAGAATGGGTTTGATATTGGGCTTAGAGAATGAATTTTGTCTTGGGCTTAAGTTGGGCTAGAAAATGGATTTAGGTTATGGGTTTAGAATAGCATTGGGTTTTGGGTAATTGAGTTTAAGACTAAGAGGATGGGCTTGAATTTAGGTTAAAATACGGACTTTGTTTTGAGCTTAGATTTGGTTAAGGGGTGGACCATGGTGAGAGTATGGGTGATGGATCGGTTAATGGAGAATGAATACGAATTTGGAGTGGGTTAGGGGCAAGGTTGAGCATGCAAACTATATGACATGATGCATGTATGCATGAAAATGATGTCAAGTGGCAATGCGAGTCCATTGAGAGGCTTAAGTCTAACTTGGAATCAGTTCGAGAAAATTTGGATTTTCCTAACGGGTTCGTGCAAATTGGGGTGTCTACAGTTGCTGTCTATCCGAAAGTGACGGATCAATCTAGGATAGTGCTAGATGTCATATGCTCTTCGGTAGTATAGGATACCTTAGAGCATATACAACTTATGAGATCTGAGAATTTCTCCTACTTATTTTCTAGGGAACATTGCGTGTAAAGGCGATTTATGTATAATGTAGAGATAGGTAGGGTTCATATGCATTTCCTCTTGATAGGTTTCAACGCGATGGGTCTCTTGGGCTAGTTAGTGATCACTGTTAGTCTGTAGTTATCAAACGGTCGACTTCATTGTTAGTTGAGCTAAGTATTATGTTCTTAATCAACAGTCAGTCTAAGCCGGATAAATGGTTATCCAGTTGTAGTATATTAGACCGGCCACAAAATCAGATTATAACGATGGGATTCCACGTCGGATTGGAAGTCTGGAATAACGAATTGTCATAGTCGAGGCAGTTATATCGATGTATTTTTCTGCTCTCTTATCGACTACATCGTCGTGTTCTTATTATGTATATTTTCCTTATTTTGTAATGTTTGATAGATATTTATATTTGAAAGATGTATAGGTTACTTTAAATGATAAATTGAACTGACGATAATTATTTACTAAGTATGTTTAGACATTTATCGTATGATTACGATATGAAAAAAATTTGTATTATTTAACTGTTCAGATGATTACTCATGCATGTATGACTCGCTGTTAGGACGACGTTCATCCTGTTGAATAATATTCCCTTGTTACTCACCCTATCCTTCCCTTTACAGATTATCCAGCTGTTGATGAGCTGTTCCTTGAGGAAGTCCTTGAAGAAGGTCAGATTGATGTCTTGCCGCCGCTGTGTCTTTGAAGATTAGTAAATGATCCTAAAGGTTTTTGCTTGTAGATAAGAAACATGTTAGTTTATAAATTTTTTTAACCTGATGTATTATGAAATTAAGGATTTTGACTTATATCAGTGTTTGTCAATTTCTTCCGCTTACTCTAGACTCTCGTATAGATGTTAGTCAAATGTTTATTCCGCTGCGTATATTTTTTTTTCATAACTATTATTACTTGTGAATGTTCTAGTAGGTTGTGTGATTGGTTATCTCACACCTCGAGATTTTGACTGATAAATCATAGGGAATCGTGTTGGGATTTTGGGGCGTGACACCTAAGTAAGTAAAAGATTTGTTAATGACAAATATTACAAGAATCCATTGCATACCTGTAACAGTCAATTCTTGAAAAAAAGTAAAAAGAACTCCAAAACATGGACTTATATCCAAGTGAAGACAATTGCAAAACATTAACAAATAAATTAAATTGTTCCAATTTACTAAAAAATCTTATAATTATGATACGACACTTTGGTAATATTTTTCGATGTACTCCAAGATCTTGATCTAGATTAAAGTAATGATTGGTGTGTTTCGCCTTCCTAAAGATACATACCTTACTTTGATCTGAATTAGATGCAAGGTCCCATTCATCAAGCTTCTTTAAAATAGGCAATCACTACAATCTCACTCTTGGATTACTCCATCAATAAATGTGTATCCACCATCCTAACTTTGATTGGGATTAAGTATTGAATACTATTTGCCATTGAAAATTTACTATAGAGGCATGATGTTATATTCAATAACCTCAAATTCCCACCTAAGAAGATGAAATGGTCTATGAATTTCCTTTTCTGGGTTAAAATACCCCCAAATGATTTTCCAAGAACAACTGATTTTTCCACTTCAACATTCCCTATTCCTTTCCCATTCTTAGCTTGAGCAATAAACCTTGAAGTGATAATCAATCCAAAACTACCTCCTCCACTTTTTCTTACTCTATTTTAGGAGGTTTATTAGAATTTTGAACTAGGCTCCAATTAAGATTAACGACTGCGTCCCAATCCAAAGGTGTTCCTTCCAACGATTGGATTCCCTTCAAAATTGGAAGTTTTCGAAATTTCCCAAGTAAGCCCAGATTTTAAGTTCCTACTAACTGGTCTCAAAAACTATTCCCTCCACAATATATGACTCTATCCTTATAATCATGTGAAAGGAGTGCAATTTTGGAGATGACATTGAGCCAACATTCCCATAGGTCCACGTGCATTGAAAGGTATCGCAAATTTACAAAGACACCCACATTATGGACATTGAGATGCCCTTCAATACATGTGGACCAATGGAAATGTGTGGTCTTCAAAATCGTATTCATGTGAAAGAGTCCCCAACAATTGGGATCCCTTTAGTATATATATTTGGTAGGGGGTTCTGCACTGAAATTCTAGATTATAAGCTCCGAATAAATAAGTCTCCACAAATTTATCCCTCCATAATATTAGACTCTCAATCTTTATCATTATCATGCAATCAAATGATTGAGATTCCAATCAGTCTCCTAGAATCACTTGATGGTATGTTAATATTTTATATTATGATTTCCTTTCCTATGGGAATGACTAAGGGTATTTACATCCCAAAGTTCATCTATTGTAATGGTTGGGAGAACTTTTTTAGCTAAGGTAACTTTAGTTGAGTCATTCTTTGATGTTTTACTTGTCCTCAACTCCCCTTTTAGTAAACCAGGGGTTGTGCCTCTAGTAGTACATGTAACATCAATTTGACGGACATTGGCATCAAATTTACCCCATTTTCACATAGTGTAAGCTTGTTAGGATGCCTAAATCTTCTTCGTGGTCCGTGTGGAGTAAGCTAGTCAAGAGTGGGACATCAGTATTTTCCGAAAGCTTTCAGCATTCCCATTGCTCCAAGGTAATTCCTCAATCACTATCTCAAATGTGAATGTGCATAGGGAAGCCTCGTGATGGGATAACACTCTAGTCGGCCATCTTCTAGGTAAATGCCCTTACTTCCTTTGCCTAAAGTCTACAATTAAATTCATATGGAAGTTAAAACTTAAAATGGCACACTGTCATCTTGTCCATATATGAAGGTTCTTCCTATTCAAATTCAACAACGTAGAATAGTACAAGATGGTTTAGATATAACAATCTGACTTTGGAAGTTGGCTTCCTATTTTGAGAAAATGGACACCTGATATAAAGCTATCAAAAATATTAATATCGTATATTACATTTTGGGTGAGATTCCCAAGTCTTCCCCTTTAGTTTTGCTCCCCAAATTATATAAGCATGATTGGGAGGTAATGAGTAATCCATTGGATATGGATGAGGATACAATAGGCAGATCAAGGTCTCTGGGATATGTATGAAGTTTGATGTTCAATTTTCCTTCACGAGATCATTTATGCTTAATCGAGAAGGACGAAATGGTTATATTTAGAAAAGTCTATATGAATGGGAGCCAATTCCTTGTGTAGCCTGTGAAAATTTCTATCGTAATCCAAAAAATTTACCTAAAGAGTAAAACAAGGAAAATGAATCCATCTAAGAAGATTTGGGAAGAAAAGGAAAAATATTCAACTCTAACAACCCTAGTGCAAGTTTGGCAATGGACCATGAGGATGTTCTGGGAGGCAAAAGATGGTGTGGCTGAAAAAGGGGATTGAAAAAAATATTAATTCATAAAAAGACTTTAAAAAAAATCGATGTTAGATCAGATGCCGCTGTGGGCTCAATCTTTGAGGTGCCATATTGTGGAGCTCAAGATCCATCATCTGAAGCTAGAGAAGCGATAGTCTAGTAAGTACCAAAACCATCCAGGTTCATGTGGTTGTAGATAAAGATGTTCCAAAAAAAAAAAAATTTGGATCTTAACAAAGAAGTGGAATTTTGGGCTTTAGTTGATTATAATGGTAATTAAAATGACCCAAAAGATAAAATTAAGGAAAAATAATAGGGATTGATGCTGGAACACCCTCAAAATCTCACGAGGGAGATTCCTATCAATGGTGTGAGGATCCCAAATCCCATCCAAATTCAAATCTTGAGGATATTATTTCTTATCCATTCAGAAAGCTGGCTGAAAGCAAAGAAAGTTCTAATACAAACTAAAAGTTAAAAAATATAATTTTTCTATCCTAGAAAATGTGTACAAAATAGAGGGGCTTCTTCCTACTATTCCACTTCAAATGATTCTTCAAATTCAAGAATATAATTCTCCTAAGAAAATCAATGAGATCTAGCAAGAGGTAGGTTTTAGAAACTGTAGAAGGGTTGGAGGAATCAAAATAGTGAACCTGTAGGTACAGTTTGTTCCGAAGAGGTCGACAAATGGGATGTTAGATGTGAGTCGAACCGAACTCTATGAACCATTGGCAAGATTTAACAAGGGTAGATACAGGAGGAGAAGATCCTGTCTCACTTGGGTCCACCTATGAGCAGGAAATCTAGATCGGCATCGAGTAGATTTTTTTTGGGTTACGCCATCTATGATACTAGTTATGAGATCAGATTAATTCAGTGTTTAGAGATTAGTTATTGTAATACCTAGTGATGGTCCATTTTTAAACTATAAGATTTTATTCTTTGTATGTGTTCAGTTTCCTCATGAATTTTTTGTTGGAGATCATGAGTGTAATCTTTGGCCTACAAAATTCGCTTAAAGGGGGTATGAAACCTGAGTCGCTGTAATTATCTCTATTTAATTTAATTTGATTTTCCTTTGTTTGTTCTGCAAACATATAAAGGTATATATATTCTAGGTAATAGATGCAATACAAGTTTCAAAATCTATTCACTTACATATTTTATATGGAATCAAAGCACAGCAAATAGAAGAACTATGAAAATTTATTTGACAATAATTGGAAATTAGCAAACTGAATCTGGTACCTCAAGAGCTTATGATTGTTTCAAACCAGTGCTGAGGGTTGTAGTGGTTTCGGCATTTCCATCTTCATCAAATAGACAGATTTATTACTTCGTCTCTAAAACAGTTAGTTTGTGATTAAATTAAACAATTCATGGGAAATGAGGCAATTTCATCACAACAGAAAGGAGGTCCACTCACCACTTTGAAATTAAACATAAAGATATAGATCCAAAACATGTTTCAAAATATATTCACTGACAGTCTATACTGTAACATAATATAGAATGAATCAAAGCACATCAAGAATCAAAGCATATCAAATTGAAGAACTATGAAAATTTCTTTAGCAACAATTTTAAAGCAAAGTGAGTATTGTACCTCAACAGCATATGATGGTTATTTGAAAGCAGCACTGAGGGTTGTAGTGGTTCGGGTATCTTCTTCATCTTCATCAAATCGGCAGATTTATTGCTTAGCCTCTAAAACAGTTAGCTTATGATTAAATACAACAGTTCATGGGAAATGAGATACTTTAATCATAGCAGATAGGGGGTCCACTTACCACTTTGGAATTGAACATAAAACCCATCTAACCAACAAGCGAAAACATGGATCTATTCCAATAAAAAGATTGGAAAGTAAATGTTCTGCTAAACAATGGAGACCAAGTGGTCATGAAATCATTCTACGAGGCAAAGACATAATCATTATTGCAGTTTGTAAAAGGGGTATCAAGACCTTCCCCTAAGGGAAGATAAAGAAGACTTCTCAATAAAGAGAAGACCAAGAGAAGTTCTTCTAAAAACACTCTGCAAGATAACATCAAAGGTTGATTTCTTAAACAGTTTTAGTTGGCAAAATATTAACAGTAGCAACATAACATGAACCAACTCCACAAAAAAAAAAAAAGAAAAAGAAAAAGAAAAAAACATGCATTGCTTGTCAACAACAATATCACAAAATGAAACACAAATGTATAAAAAAAATTGAAAAAGAAGCTTGTAGATAGTATAAACGACTTAAACATAAATAGATCGATAAAGAGAGAACTTACTAACATTTTATAGGTGATATTTCTTCTTCAACTGCTTTCAACATGAACGCCATACCCATCTACCACAAACATAAAAGGGAGGAAGAAAACATATATAGAAGTTTTCTATATTTAGTTTTTGAGAAATCTATGCATCAAGATCCAGTACCCTAAATGCAGTTCATGATGCCAAAATAAAACCTAATCGAAAAAACAAAAACAAAAAAAAAAAAGAAAAAAAGAAGAAGGGACTATATACTGAAACCATCAGATTCAACCCATTTGCCCATGAACAGTACTTAAGAAATATAGAAATACTAATTCCGTTAAATCCGCACACTGTGCAGGCGTACCTCATCACCCATTTCATCTCCCAAGAGTACCATCGAAAGTCACGCTTTAATTAAATGTCCCCACCTTAATTAAATTAAAAATAATTCCAAAAATTACTGTTTCTAAAATTATATAAAAGAACATCTTATTATCCACTGTTTTTCTTATATATTTATTTAGGCGTCTCCATCACCAGCAAAGAAGACAAAACATAAATGAGAGAGAGAAACAGAGATAAGATCTACAGGATGTGAAGAGTCGGGCCTTGATGTGTCACTTCCAAATAACTTTTTATCTCTTTATCTAGCTTACCATCTGCTTCCTTTCTTTGTGTGTGTGCGCGGATGTATGTGTGTGAGAGAGAGAGAGAGAGAGAGAGAACAGAAACACTGGATTATGGGGAAGTACGTCAGACATAATCGGAACAAATCGGAAAAGTTTAGATTCCGGCAACCAGAATCTGACAGAAAGAGAAGTGAGCACGCACCAACAACGGCATACCCTTATACAATTGCCTGAGTGTGCTCACTCTCTTCTGTCAGTCTTATTTTCCAGAAGAAAAAAAATAAAATTTCCCGAAATAGAAATATTCAATCATCTGAACAGAAGGAAGAGTCAGATCTGAATCCACGGAGAACCCCATTTAAAGAAAGGTTACGGAAGCCATAACTCACTAAATCTTGCTCTCACTTTTAGGATAATAACAAAGAAGTGTAGAACTTCTGCTTAGGAGTTAGGGTTTATGTAGAAGAAACTATTCCCACTAATTCACTTTTTAGATCTTTTCTTTTCCCCTCTCTCTCTATGGATCTATCCATTCATCATGAGTAAAAAAAAAAAAAAAAAGCACACGTGTCTATGACACGTTCCGTCTATGATGACAGATGGGTTTCCTTTTGTTGTTTTCTCCACCGCTTTATTTTACATAGAAAAGAAAAAGAGAGAGAAACCAATGTACGGCGCCCTTTTTTTTCTTTTAATAGCTAAAGAAATGTGTCGAGAAACAATGGTTTGGGTGGGGATTCGTGATGGTCGTTAAGATATGTAGATGTTGTGATCATAGTTTACGATATTTGATCTTAATTAGGCTACGAAGGAGCATAATTATTGCTAGTTGGGAGGTAAAGCATTGTATTGGTGTGGTAGGTTTAATAAAACAATAATGGGTAGTTGTGCGGATGGTCACTGCGTCTAATAGGGGGGCAAGATGAAAGGCGCCCTTTCTTTTGTGATTACTAGTTGTATGAATTTAATGGTGGGTGGACCAACTGTAATACTATATTTATTTATGGATTAAGGAAAACTTTAGTAGAAAGATAAATGAATTTCCATGTTTATATATAGAAAGGGATATTGATTCCTCGAGATTTAGTCATTTCTTTTGTATCCAACGATAATGGACCTTATACGCACACTTTCTAAACACATTAGAAACGGACATGGTTGTATGATAATTCAGCAAGTGTCAATATGAATTTCCCATCACAGTGACTCTCTCACTTGATATGCATTTACCTGACTTGTCACTTTGGCCTTGTTTGGTATGCTGGAAATTGTAAAATGTAAAGATTTACGGCATTTTGCTTTGTGGCCATTTGATGATAATTTTAGAAGTCTCCACACAAAATTGCAAAATAAATATTAAATGAATTTTTAGGTGATTGATTGGTGGTAATGGATTTGTGCTAATTTCTTATTTTTTGAAAAAAAAACAAAAACAAAAAAAAAAAAAAAAAACAGAGAAAAAAATACCTCAAAATCATCTTTTAATATTTTTTTTCAGAAATCTTATATTTCACTGGCCATTTGATGATAATTTTAGAAGTCTCCACACAAAATTGCAAAATAAATATTAAATGAATTTTTAGGTGATTGATTGGTGGTAATGGATTTGTGCTAATTTCTTATTTTTCGGAAAAAAACAAAAAAAAAACAAAAAAACGAAAGAAAAACAGAAAAAAAAAAAAAAAAACCTCAAAATCATCTTTTAATTGTTTTTTTTTTTCAGAAATCTTATATTTCACTGGTTTGACGATTGAAAGAGATAAAACCTTCAAATTTTAAAACTATCAAATCAAGGTAAAACCATCATTTTTCACTACCCAAAAAACATATCTTGCTCTTGAGGTCTGAAAGTGATAAAATCTTAAAAGAACAAAATCATGTTAGATGATGGGTTTGGGAGAAAAAAAATCTAAGGGACTTTTGCTCTTGATGTTTGAAATTGATTAAATCTTAAAGAAGAAAATCAAGGTAGATGACAGGTTTGGGAGAAAAAAAATCAATGGGCGCTGATTAGAGATTGAAGATAATGATGTGGAAATTAGGTCAGTCTTCGTTAGCACTCCACATGAACGAGAGAGAGAGACAGAGAGTTAATATTTCATAGGGAAGTGAAGGATGGAAGTTAGAGAGGGAGAGAGAGACTGAGTGGGGAGGAAGAGAGTACCTAAAAGTGTTCGACTGAGAATTTTGTTCTAACAGTGGGTAGTAAACGTTTTACTACTTTTTTTTACTGTTAAACTTTGCTTACAAAATCGATTGTTGTACGACCTTTTACTATCCTTTTCTGTGAGGCCCTCATGAAACATAAACATACCAAGCACATGGAATTGGTAAAACACTGTAAAATATAACATTTCCGTTGTTTTGTGATGTTTCATGATGATTCCAAGCTGGCCCTTTGTTGCAATAATCTTATAATAATCTGATTCCAAGGCCTTCATGGAAATACCCTCATTTTTATCTCAAAATTTCTTTAGTAGGACATCCATGATGCTATTTCTTCGATGAATATCCATGGAGCTGCGAATCCAAATGTTTTTTCTGAGAGTTCTCTGCATAAAATCATGGGACATCATCAAAGTATATCTCATGAAAGCTATATCTTCAAGGATGGAATATGCCAAAATGGGTAAACTCAACTACCATTAATCTGATCAAGAAAATAGAGTATCTCTATGCTTTTTTTATTTCAGGGCAATTAGTTTGTGCAATTTCTTATTATAAGACAATTCCTAATGTTTTGGCCCTTAGATTAGGGGATATTCGTCCATTAATTATCTCCCCCAAACAAGGAGCTAATACTTAATTATGATAATGTGAACTTGCCTATAAAGTTATAACAAATCTAAACAGAAAGTGAGAGGCAATAGTATTCCAAGCCCTCCCTGAAGCATTGGAATGGATAAGTATTTATGTTTTAAAAGTGTTGAACTACTACCCAGCACTGCTTGTCCCCATGAGCGGACAAAGCTACTTTGAACACGAGGTACCATGGCGTTTAGTTGTTCAAAATCTTGTCTTGCTCAATCTATTGTCTCTCAGCAGATTTAGCCAGTGTAAGGTCAAGATTAAATCCTATTTATGCTTTATATAAATGCCTATCCTTTTACTTTCCTAGTTTAGAAAATACAAATTAATAATAATGACCTTTTAAACATCTTTCCTAATCCGTTCTAGAACCGGAATACATGACAACTTGTCATTTGAGATGAGATACACAAAATATGATATATTGTATCACATAATCTATTAGCACACAACATTTCTACGTGACTCTCAAAGATTAATTATAAGAATATAAGTCAATGCCCCCCCAATAGGAATAAGAAATGCATGATCTTCTTTACCCCATCTTGGATATCATTTTTGTATCTACTTAAGATTGTGATACATGTCCTAAGAATCCACGATACCCAGTATCTCAAACCAAGTCCGCACTATGGATGTCCTATTTATCCCTTCCTCTAACCATTACACGTGTCCTCGGATTTTGTAATATCCCAACTATGGCATCAAAAGAATGCCAAGTCAAGCCAAGGTGAGGGCAAAGACCCCCGTTTGGAGGTGTCATTCCCCATACACTTGATAAAATTGATGCAATTAGGCAAAGTAAGTCTATCCTGAGCTTAGATCTTCATTTAGTCTGGCCTAATCAAGCCTAATATGACCAGGCATAACCCTAGGTCCAACCTAAGCTTGAATCTCCATCCAACTTGGCCAAAACAGATGTAGAATAAAAATACAGGATAGAAAAATCAATCTAAGCACCCCTTTCATGAAAATCTGCACATTAAATGTGCCATCTCATTGAACTTATAAAAGGGACTGGGAAGGGACATTTGTTGATCAACCTACCCCCAAATAGTGAAATCCCGTCAATCCCAAATATTTTATTTGCTTAGTATACTAACCCTATATTAATTACACTGGGATACTTACTAATCAAATCAAGTATAACATTAAAGATGCATGAGCACATTCCCCAAATACAGAGTCAACTACTTCCATCCAACTCAACAATCAATTGGAAGATTGCATATCCCAATCTTATGGTGACACGTCTTTGAAATCTCAGCTATAAAAACCCTTTCAAAAATAGAGAGAGGGTTCAAATCCTGATTTCTCATCTCAATTTCACTAAAGCATAAATGACTTACTCATTGCAACTTTATTGTTCATCATCTTCTCAAACTTCCTCAATAGAGTCTTCACCATTATTGGCTTGATCGTCAAAGAATCATTGGTAGGAGCCTCCCCCTTCTTGCCTTCTCCTCTTCACCAAAAGAAGCAGTCACTGCAAAAACCCTTTGAAGCATCCAATCCTTCTAGATGATTTCTCAATTGTGGGTTCAAGTCAAAAGTCAGCCAAGAGTTCCATTGAAGATCTTGAGTAGTAGAAGCCCGAAGAAGCCTCCACACCAAGGATTCAACAGTTAAATAATCAGGGGAGCAATCTCCAAAATACTACACAATTATTTGACCATTAAGAATATGTTACCCATTCCTTATATTTGTTTCTATTATTCTCCTCGTATAAGAGGGTAATTTCAAATTCTCAAGGGTCATGGGAGCATTTGTCATTCTCAATTGGAAATGTGTAGATTTTAATCCCACATAGCATTGGCAACATATTTAGGAAAAATTACTTGAAGGACTTGGTGGAGAGACTTTTTTCTAAATAGTCCCTAAGTTTCGAGCGGTATCTTAATAGCCCATTTACTAAATTTTTCTTTTCTTAATAATCCCTGAATCTCATCTCACATTATAATATTTTTGAAATACCCAAACTACCATTTTCATATTTCTTTAGATAGTTAGATTTTTCAAGGTGATTGCGATCATTTTCTATGATTTTTTTGTATATCATGAATGACGATTGGAGAATGATATACTCTTATTTTTTAACATATAGATAAATTTTATTTATTTATTTTGATGATATTAAAAAAATGAAGAACGAAGTTTAAACTGTAAATTTTTTTTTATGATTGTGTTGTAATTCATGATTTGAGTGCCAATTTCGCAATTATAATATATGGATTTTGGGTGTTTCGAGGAGATTTTCCCAGTATCAAAGTCGAAAAATTGAAAAAATTGAAAATGAAATGAAAATTCTGGATCACATTTATAGTGTCGAGTTTACCAATTTTACAGTCTAGTTCAAAATATAATTGTCGAACTCGCCACTTAGTGTTGAGTTCAACTCTTTTTATTGTCTAGTTCAACAATTTTATCTTTTTGGAAAATATCATCGAATTCAACAGTAATTAAATATAACTTAATAGCGTTGAGTTCATTAATAACATGACCTATATCATCGAGTTTGATAATATTAATATTTTGAGTTTGACAATAATTATTGATTAACTCGATGCTTTTATGTCATGTTTAATTATTGTCGAGTTAGAAAATGCTTTCGTAAAATTAAGAGTATATCATTCTCCATTCATCATTCATGATAACAAATTGTTAGAAATGATCACAATCACTGTTGAAAAACCTAATTACGTAAAGAAGATAAGAAAAGGGTAATTTGGTATTTCATTACAAGAGCATACAAGGCTCATGGAGTATTAAGAAAAGAAAACTTTGCTAAATGGACTATTAAGATATGGCCCAAGACGCAGGGACTATTTAGATAAAAAACCTCTCATAGGGTCTTTTAAGTAATTTTCTCAAATATTTATTAATATTTTAAATAGAAAACTTGACTGTTGAATCCTTCATCATTTAGCCTATCATGCTGCAAACGAAACACCGGCTTTGATTATAAAATTCATTTTCATATTTTACAATAGGAAAATGCTAGAATGACAGAGGGAGACAATGTGACAAAAATGATGTGGTGGCGTGCTCATAAATGTAGATGCTTTTTACTCGTATCTCACGGAAAAACATCTATGGTAATATGTGCGACACCACATCATTTTATCACCTTTATGTCTCCGTTTGTGTCACCCCTGCACGACTCTTTACAAAAAAAATTCTTCATGTCCTTGTGCACATTACACTATAAATGGGGGCATCTTACTATCTTACACTATGCTGCTGGACAAAACCATAAAAAAAAGAATGGGTTTTTACAAAATGGTATAAATAACCTAAAAGCATCAAATAAATCACCATTATTTAGGATAAAAGTGGAGTTAGTGAGGCTCGGAATTCTAACTGAATTTGATTGGATCCAATATATAAATTATCAATTTTATAAGAGGAGGCCTAGGGGACCGTTACCTATGGATGAAGAAAAAGGGAGGGACCATCTAATTAAAAATCAATATATCAGGTTATCAGGTTAAAGCTGCTGTAAGTCAAAACTTGGTAATATAGATGCCAAAATAGATTCACTTATAAAGTAATGGGCTTGTTTTGCCGAAAGTTTTGAAAGGTCATATTAATTTGTTGCAATGTTATCCCCCTTGGATTCTATTAGGGCGTGGGAATGATTTATTTAAAAAGAAAATAATGGGTGATTTAGCATGCCCCCTATATTTTGTTGAATATTAGAGATATCCCCTATGTTTTGAAACTAATGACATTCGTCTCTTGACCTCAGTCTTTAAAATAGACTAAAAGGAAAAAACTCAAATGCCCTTATCTTCAACCTCTAGTCAAAAATCCAGATTTTTCTTCTAAAAACATCTCCAACTTCTTTGGATAAATTTTTTAACTCTCATCATCTCTCTTAAGGTTTAGCTACTTCAAGTTTTCAACTTTCAAATCTTAAAGGCAAGGTATCACTTTTAAAAAAATATCAAATGATGAAATTTTGAGTAGAAAAATCTAGGGTTTTCTGCGAAGGAGGCAAGATAGAAAATGATATGGATGAAAATAAGATTGAATAAATTAAAGTTACCCCAAAGATTGAAGAGCTTGAAGAAACACAAGATTTTTGAAAAATTAAAAAATGATGGGATTTGGATAGAAAAATCTAGGATTTACATAAATGGTTAGTCCTAGGTTGAAAATGATGAATTAAAGATAAGGTTGAGTAATTATCTAGAGGTTGAAGATGAGGGTAATCGAGTCTTTTCTCCTCCATCTATTTAGAAGATTGAGGTCAAGGGGTGCATATCATCAGTTTCTAAACATAAAGGGGTATCTCTAATATTCTAGAAAACATAGGGGCGGGGTGGGGGGGAATCACTCAAAAATAATTTATATATTAAAACACAACGGTTATCTTTCCAATGTTTATCTTCAACATAAGTAAGGGTTGGGATTTTATCTCCCCATGAATCTTGGGGAATAATTTCAACTATATTCCTTTTCTCTATCCCCTTTTTAATAAAATCCCTCCATCCTCTCATCTTTTACTCATTTTCTAATAATACCTCTCCAATTTTATTGTCTTTTACAATATGAAAAAGAGTCATATTTGACGACCTTAACCAAGGTGTCAAATTTTTCATTGTTGATTTTTTATTTTTTATTTTTGCTACAAGCTGAAACTATAAAATTAATGGAGGATGGGAGTAAGTTGATGATTCTAAGCCGTCGAATCTAGGGAACATTAACATTTCATCAGCCCTAAACAGTTAAATGTCATTTCTAAAATTTAATAGCTAGGCCCATCGAATTTTCCATTTTTCATGTAGTGTTTACCTTTCTACTCCTTTAACCCCAAAGAAGATGATCGTACCATAGGCACAAGCAAACTCTTTGGTTGAAATTAATATAACTATGAACTTGATTTTACATGATGTCTGAAATCTTGTCTTTTTTTTTGGAAAAACTAGTTTAATGCACATACGTGGCATGTGAAATATTAGAAGATCATATTTAAAAAAAATTTAAAATAGCTCAAGTGATGATCATCAATTTTATCTTTTAAAATCTACTTTAGTCCTAAATAATAATATGAAAATGGTATACTTTTAGCTATGGAAAAAATTAATCTTTTAATCAATCAAAGAGTCCATTTTAAATTTTCATAAATCAAATAAACACAAATTCAACAAATTTCATGATCAAAAAAATTAATTTCAATAACCTGAATTACAAATTAAAGATCATGTTATTTATTTTTATTTTTTTCTATGGTAAGTTAGGGATTTTATAAGGGAACCTACCCAAAAGCATAGAAAACCATTATGCATAATTGAAGGAGAGATCATCTCTAAGACCGCAAACAAGCTCATGGGGGATAACATGCTCTCCTTTAATGACAAAATGATCTTTACACAACACACCACTTTCACTTCACACCTAAACTCGAAACCACGAAGATCGTACAAAGGAGCGCATCAAAGATTGAATACTCTGACCATGCTGATATGTTACCACCTAGCCATTAATGCAAGAGCTTGCATATCTTAGAAGAGTCTGCTGATATAGCAATCCTATTTAACCATTTGAACATCGCAAATTTTATGGACTCTAGAAAGGCATGGAGCTCTATGAAAATGATATCTGATGACTCAACCAACCCTCCCCCAATCAACCCAAATAGCATTAGTCCTTTAGAGTCTCTACCATAAATCCTCCCACCTCCATTAGTTGACAAGGAGCCGTCGGGGTTCATTTTTGTAATGCCCAGATCAGGAGCTCTAGCTCCAAAAGACAAACTGTACTGGCTTAGTTATTAGAAATTAAATATTTGACATTGAACATTTATTTCTGTACAAAACTTACCTTAAGAGTTACTCAGAAATAATGAGATAAAGAAACTTATTTTCTATAACAAAATCGCTCATTTATTTTCTTAATTTTTAAGTTATATATTTATTTATGCTATCGCAAATTTTAGTAATAATAATAATAATTTAAAATATTGATAACTAAGTTTTTAAAAGGGTAAATTACACTTTGACCTCCTGTAGTTGGGCATAATTCCATTTTGACTCCTAATGTTTTCATAATTGCACTTACGTCACCTTTCACTAAATTTTACCCTCTTATTTTTTATTAAAAAAAAAATCATAAAAATATTAAAAATGACCTCTTCTAAGCATTCATTGAACCCATGATTTCACAAGCATATTTTTATTTATAAAAAATAATAACATTTCAAAAAGGGCAAAATGGACTTTATAAAAGAAATTTAACAGTTAGGTTGATGATTATTTGATGGAAGGGGGTAAGTGAACCCCTTAGATAAGCATAAGGGAGGTAAGTACAATTATCAAAATATTAAGGGGTCAAAATGAAATTAAGTCAAACAATAGGGGTCAAAGTGTAATTTACCCTTTTTAAAATTATAATATACACTCTGAAATCTGGAAAATTCTACAAGAAAATTTGACGACCAAGGCCCATGAATTCAAGAAACTAAAATTTGACGGCCCTAGGCTGTCGTAATTTGTGATGTTCCCTAGATTCAACAGCCTAGAGCCATCGAATTTCTCCCATCCTTCATTAATTTGACAATCTCTACCCGTTGAAAGAAAAAAGTCGACAATGAAAATTTTGACGCTATGGTCCATCAAATTTTATGAAATTCGACAACCTTGGGATGACGAATATGAGCCTTTTTCACGTTGTTATATTAATTAAAATAATAATTATACTATTTAAAATTGATAAATATTCTTTTGTATAAAGTTCGTATATTTGACACTTGTACATGGAAAAACTAGTAACCACTATCTATTATCAATTTTATTTAGAAAATTTATTAAATAATTACACACTTTTTTCATTTATTGACAAATCATTACTAATTTGTAGGTAAAAATAATGTATTTTGTAAAAGAGGCCAAATTATCCTCAAAAGTAGATGTTTGATATTTTTTAACTTGATTTGACTTAAGAGTGAGAAGACAAAAGTTTCTTTTACAAGCTTCATCATCTCTTCTTTTATTTTTCGTCTTCTTCCTTCTTCTTCATTATGCTTCCTCCATTTTTGTTTGTGAGGATTTTTCATTATCTTTTCTTCATCCTCCTTCTTTCATTTTTTTCATGTATTTTGATGTCTCTTCGTGATTGGTTATTTGATAATTTATTTTGATGGCTTGATGGGTTCAATTTTATTAATTGATTGATTATTTGTTTTGATTGGTTTGATGAACTTGATTTGAATTAATGATTACATTTTGATTTGTGATGAGTTTGGTTGGTTTAAATTCTAATTTGTCATTGATTATTGATTGGTTGATTTTGAGATTGATGGCTCATTAATGATTTAGGTGGGTTGATGATTAGTGATTCAATTGGTTAGTTAGTTGGATCAAAGATTAATTATTAAATTATGTAGATTAGTTGATTGGGATCACATAATTTAAATTTTAGCATTCCAACATTTTCGAAGGTTGGTTTGATTTAGTGAAATTTGATCAATTGGATTCTATTATTTAAAGTTTTTAATTTTTAAATTAACGTCCCAATATTTTAAATTTTCAAATCTAAAATTTAGATTTTATTATTTTATGTGCCCAATGGTTATCATTCCACGTAAATAAAAATCATCATTTTATGTGACGATGGGTATCATTCCATGCAACAGAAATCTTTATTTTATGTAAGGAGTTTCGTCATTTCATGTGAAATTTTTTTAATTTCATATGTCTAGTTTTGATCGATTTGTGCGAATATTGGTTAAAAATCTTAGTTTTGTTCTGGAATTACATTTTCTTAACGGAACGAGATTTCTAAGTGTGAGTCAAATGTCAGTGGTATTTTGGTCATTTTGTCAATTTGTGTGAATTTCAATATTAGGCTCCTTTTGATCATAATATGATTATTTCTAAGTCTCAAGATCCTATTTTCTTAGTATTGTAAGGTCTCTAGGTTATCAAAATGCGTAGTGATCCTAAGCGTACATAATTTCAATGTTGAACATACTGAAAAAGAGAAAAAATGAATCAAAATAGATTGAAAAAATTAGGAAATAGTTTCTCACAAGTTTTCGACTTCTTCATATATCTTGTGCTCATCATTAGGAATCTACCACAATTGGGTGATAAATTGTCAGATCAGGCGAATGTAAAATGGGGTGTCTATAATTGGAAATGATTTTGAATTGTAAAATTTCTTATATAATTTCTATACGTCTATGTATTTGGAAAGACTATTCTCACTTCTAATACCTTGAAGCACATTAAGAGTTGAATGAAGACTAACTTCATCATCAACAAGATAGTATGTTGAATTGATAATCTTGTCATCATCTGAAAATAACTCAACAAAAATCTCATTATCCTCAGACCCAGAGAACTCATAATCTTTATTTACCCCTTCATTATCATCTTTTTCTACATTTACATAATCTGTATAAGGAAACTTTTATTCTCTTTTAGGAGAAAGAGGAATGGAGTCCATTATCTCTTTATCATCTGCGCAAATATAACTTAAATAAAAATAAGGTATTAGAAATGGTCTACCTCATGCCCACACAATATATGTATAGAAGGTGAACCGCGACCCTGTACCCAATGCGACAAAGATGAAGCAGGCAAAGTAAGAAACTTGGCAGGATCATATGTTAAAGATGTAGCTCTAGTAAATTGGTCAAGATACATAGTCATTAGAGGAGTGTAACCCTCACATAATACAAATATATCACCTAGTCTACCTTGCAGTTGAAACTGCCCCAACCTCTTCATCAACTCTCTATCACTTTTAACATTGCATAGTATACCCCTTTTATTCAGATACTAAATGTTGATTATGTTAACATTAGTAAACTTATACAAATCTTGTATATTTTTTTAGCAAAAGAACTACTCATGCTACATATGAACATATGAAAGTTGATGATTCTCAGTTAATTCATGCTACATATGAATTAGAAGAACTGATTCACTTGAAAATTTCTCAGTCAATTTTAATTTGTATAAAATTAAAAATTAAACATGAAAATAACCTATTCACATTGTGTAAGAACAAATGAACCTAAATGTGTTCTGAATAAAATAAATAAATAAACATCAAAATTAACTAATTCACATAAACTTGTCAATATTTTGGAAAAAATTAAAGAAATACATAGTTGAGAATTTCTCCTTTGACATCAATGTTTTGAAATCAACGAGAAAACTAAATAATCAAGTTGATAATGAGGGTTTAGGGTAGAACACGATGATCTCGAGTTCAAAATGAGCTTCAATAGGGGCTTTTCATTAATAGGGGTTTTTGGTTTAGATCAAAGAGAAAATCTGGAAATGAAAAGGGCTAGGGTTTCGTCGTTACTTACGTTTTCACAATGAAGAACATTGAAGAAGATAAGAGATGAAATTAAGTTGCTCAACCTATAAGCCCCTGAAATTGACCTATTTCACCAATTAGGGTTTCATTGTTTTCATTTCAATAGTGAAGAAGATGAGAGTTGATTGACTTGCTCGACATATTCACGATTGAAATTGACCTATTTCACCTTTGGAGGAGTTAGGGTTTCATCATTTTTGTTTCAACAATAAAGAAGATGAGTATTTTGGAGTGAATTAGTTTGATCAATCAAACTATTAAGTGAAGAAGGGTATTTTTGTTATTTTAAATACTTGAGGGTATTTTAGACTTTTAACGATCTTTGTGAAATATTTTAGATAATGCTTGACTAGGTCAATAAAAGTCCAAAAGGGCAAACCTTCTCTTCTATTTCGTAAGGGGGGTGACCCTAATTTTGCCAATCTTGCAAGGGTGTGATACACATTTATCCTATATATAATTAGTAAGAACCAACTTCCTAGGGTGAGATTGGTCACCTAACACCTTCTAATCCCCTAATTTGATCCTTGGACCTAATTTTTTATTTTTTTTTGGACCAGACACCTATCCATCTTGGGAGACATTTTTCAATTCATAGATCGTGAAACCAGGTGGTGGTTCCAAATCTTATTAATTTAATCCTTTTATTCATTGAATGTTGGTGCACAAGCTGGCATTTTGGAATTAATTATGGCTTGGTTTGTATGGGAACAATGGACCCAAGGATGTGAGACCTATATGTGGTGTGGTGTGGTGTGTTATTGGTAGGATTAAACAGCACGACGAAGTAGTTATGATTATGTGCATATATCATAATGTGTGTACGTGTAGGCTGGAGTTGTTTGTGCTTTGCCTATTTAAGGACCATCCACTCATCTAGTGTGAGACACATTAGGGGTAAGTTGCATCCCTAAATGTGGATACATATAATGGATTGCACCTTTGTTGATGTGTGTGTCTATAAATCGACTCACTCTTCTTGAATAGGCTGAGACTAAGTTGGATGGACTTAGTGCCAACATGAAAACTTAAAAAGAAATTAATTCAAAATTTTATCCGTGACAACACCTTATCACTTATGAGATGGGCTGGACTCTTTTACTAGACCAATATTCTAGTTAGGGGTGTCAATGGGTACCTATTTAACCGAAATCGAACTGGAACCGAATTCCTTTGTTTCGGATCCCTTTTTGTTGGAACCAATTAGAACCAGGTCTAAAATGGAACTAAACCAATAGGAACCAGAACCATTAGGTTCAATCCAATAGGTACCCACGGGTATCCGAAATCGATTTAGTTTGTCATTTCTTTCCATACCATAGATGATTTAAGGTATTTTTTTTTTATTTCAAAAAATAAATGCATGTTATAAAAAATTCTTCAATTTTTCATATAAATTATCGATTGAGACTTAAAATGGGTTACTCTTCTAAATTTTTTTTTACTTTTAACAAAGATAATTTTTTATTTCTGAAAAAAATAATTATCTTGTATCTTAAGTATAACAAATTAATACTAAGTTAATAATTTTGTTGATAATATGTTAATTTTTTGACAGGAATATTTTTATAGTGATTTGAAATACTTTTTTTATCATTCAATTCTTGAGAACAAGAACTGATGAGTATCTATGATTTTTGGAGGTTTTGATTCCGATTCCGTTTATTTTGGAATTGGACTTGAAATCGAAATCAATAAGAACTAGAACCGAACTAATATAGTGGTTATGGTTCTAAGTACCCTAGGAACCAAATAAGAACTGACCCATTGACACTCCTAATTCTAGTGAGACTTTATTAGTTGATTTGATTGTACCAAAATAATATTTCTAGTAGGCAATTCAAGGTATGATAAAAGAGGTTCCATAAAGCATGGTAACTCGAAAAAAAGAAAGGTACAATCAGTCTGCTCCAAATATTTAGGTGTCAAGGCATTTATGATGATGTATGGTCAATTAAAATGGAAAAAGTATAACTCCAACACTTTATGAAGGTGAGGTTCAAAATAAGAATCAACTGTAAGGGTGTCAATTGAGCCCATTGACCCATTAGCCCAGCATGCCTTTCATGAAAAAAGAAGGATTAGAGTCTTGATCTTAAACCTGCAAAGGTATGGTCGGGTTAACAATTTTTCAACCTGTTAAATACACAGGGGGAGGGGAGTTCAGGGCACAATAATTCCCAATCTGATCCGGCCCAGCTCAGCCCGGCCTACTAGTATATTTTTTAAACGTATATATTATGTATAAATGGATGTTCGATTTTTGAACAAAAAGATAATTAAAACACATTATAAATTATAAGTTTACTTTAATTGCTAACCATTTTTCAATTATGACAGATATTGAGCCCTATTTTGATTATTAAAAAAATTGATATCAAACAGTTCCAATAAATTCAAATATGACCCGTTAGCCAGCCTGGCCTTCCTTAAAAAAGAGCTAGGGCCTAGATCTTGAGCCTGCAAATGTATGGTCAATCTCACAATTTTTCAACCCGTTAATGGAAAGGGGTGTTTAAGGGCCTAACAATGCCTAATCTGGCCGGGCTTAACCTGACACAACATGCTATTATATTTTAAATGTATAGATGGATGTATGATTTTCTAACTGAAACACATTTCAAATTATTAGTTTACTTTAAACGAGGATAGGTATAGAATGCCTATTTTGATTAAAGACAATATCAAAAGGTTGCGAATGATTTAAAAACGCATGAATTTAAGGTTGTATCCAATCCAAAAATCATCAACCCAAGTCCAGCAGAATCCGTTAGGGCCAGGCCTGGGCCTAGCTAACTTAGTCTGGATAGGAGCTTAGGGCTGGTCTAAGATATAGCCCAAATCTTTAGGATTAGGTTAGGGCTCAACCAAGTCCAGCCCAAACCTGCCCATTGACAGCCCAAGTTGTGACTTTAGAAATAACTCAATAGATTACTAGGATTATATTAGGCAAACAGTGATCTCCTAAACATGCCGTAGTTTCACTCTGTCGCCAAGATTGTACGCTCCACATGCATTTATAATTTGAAAGAAAGGATGTGCAACAACGTGGGTAGTTTGTACAATGAACACAACACAAGAGAATGAAGTAGGTAAGAGTGACAACATGATGATGTCAATGTAAAACAAGATAAACAATACGGATACCCCCGACACACGCTGCTTCGACCTTCTCCACCCGAACCCCACTACTGCCCTACTTACAATACGAACCTGACCCAAGAAATGATGCTTCGTGTCCTATTATTATTGTATGGGTCAGGTTAGGATGACTCATGAGTTAATAAATCATAGTTTAACACATGACCTCTACCGTTAAGATGCCAAAAAATTCAACAATTGACATTTTAATTGAATAATGATATTCGGACTCCTCCTCTACGTACTTCCCCTTACTCTGCTGATGTGGTACTACGACCATGTACATCCCCTCTCTCTCTCTCTCTCTCTCTCTCTCTCTCTCTCCTTTTATATATATATATATATATATATATATATATATATATATATATATGGGTTACAGGTTTTGGATTGAGCTGATTTTTTGCAAGGATGGTCACTATGATGAGAAGATCCTCCTCACAAAAAATCAGCTCAATCAGAAACTTCTAGATCCATCAAAAGTGATTTACAAATTATTGACAAAAACTAGAAAAAAACTCGACAGTCGACATTCTAAATCATTCAACAGCCCTCAAGTTTGCCAAGTTTGGTGTCAAACATTTTTCAAAACATAGGTTAGAAGCTTTGGAATGAGCTGATTTTTTGTGAGAATGATCTCTATGATGAGGAGATCATCCTCACCAAAAATCAGCATATTCCAAAACTTCTAACCCCATCAAAAGTGATTTACAAAAATTGGACGGTCCACGATTCTTCAACTTGTAAACTAGGGTTAGAAGTTTCAAAATGAGCTGATTTTTTGTGAGGATGATCTCTTCATCGTAGAGATCATCCTCACAAAAAATCAGCCTATTTTAAAACTTCTAACCCCATCAAAAGTGATTTACAAAAAATGTTTGGCACCAAACTTGGCAAACTTTGAGGCTACCGAACTGTTCCCTATATATATATATATAGAGGGTGCGGTTCTGAAAGCGCCCTTGACCCGTGAGGTGCGCGGATCCATTTTTGACCCTTGAGGTTTGGGAGTCGCCACCTAGTTATTATGGTATAGGAACTAAATTGACTCTAAAACGGATAATAAACTAATCTACTACAGAAAATCTGAATTCGGGGATCATGTTACGGGGTTGGAATCTGTTAGGCACCAACCCCGCCCGGTCAATACCGATCTCTACTTATCCCAAATAAAACTACATCGCTAATGACAAACCTAGATTAAAAAAAAATAACGAAAAATCTTACATTCGATTTGCAAAAGTGTTATTCCCTCAGATCTGGTGAAAACGGCTCCTTGTACCGTACTCCTTACTTCGTTCTATCTTCGGATCTGATTTCTGATCTCCGAGGTAAGGTATCTCCTTCTTGGATCTGGGTGTTTCGAATTTGTTGTAGATTTTTGAGATGTTTTTGAGAGGTTCCTAGGTATTTTTCAGGCTGAAATCGAAGTAGGGGTGTTAGGTAAGGAGTTGGGGCTCCAAAATTAAGATTTTGGAGAGAATGTGTAGGCTTCTCCACCTACTTTTCCTAAGATTTTTTCTTTGATACAAAAATAGGTTGTGGAGGCTCTTATTTATAAAGTTTTTTAGGAGAATTAGGGTTTGATTAGGGTTTCTTTTAAGGTTTCAATTAGGGTTTAGACTTTGGTCTCATGAGATGGACTTAGTCTTTAGGGTTTTAATTTAAGGTTTTGACTTTTAGTCTTATGAGATTGACTTGATTAGTTTAGATTAGGATTTTGATTTAAGATTTTGACTTTTAATCGTAAGAGATTGACTTGATTAGTTTAAATTAGGGTTTTGATTTAGGGTTTTGACTTTTAGTCTTATGAGATTGACTTTAATACTTGGACTTTAGTCTTTCTTAGTTGGCTTTTAATATCTTGACTTTAGCCTTACTTAACTTTAATCTTACTTGATTGACGTTAATTTTTCACTTTACATTATTTAATGATTTATTTATTAATTTTAAAATTTTTAATTATTAAAATTATAAAATTATCGTTTTACCTTCGGAGAGGTTTTTTTATATTTTAAGTCATTTTTCAATGTTCTAGGATGTTTTGGAATTGGTTTTCGTAGGGAATTAATGGGAATGTTGGTTTTTATCATTTATGAAATTTTGTGTGAAATGATCGTGAATTTTATGTGGGATATTTTCGAAATTTTGTGAAAATTGGTGAAGTGATTTATTTAGTTTTGATTGGTTGTTTTATGTGTTTGAATGGATTTTCCTAAGTGTAACGTGGGTTCTAGGGTTCTTTTGATGTTAGGGGTATTTTGGTAATTTGATCATTTTTAGTGATTTTTATCGTGAAGCTTCTTTTTTATTTATAAGATGATGATTTCTATGTTTCTGGGGTCGTATTTTCCTAACGTAGTGTGGTTTCTAAGTTTTGTCAGTTCGAGATACCTCATCCGGATTTCTAAAACATATCTAGTAACAAAATAAAGCATTGGAATGAACATCCATCATTAGGAACCATTGCGATCGGATTGAAGAGTCGATTAATCAGGCAAGTGCAAAATGGAGTGTCTACAGATGCCCCTCTTTGACAGAGGGTTGAAGCAAACTAGATAGCAAATCTATTTTGGTAGATAATGCGATATCCGAATGCCAAAGCTAGTGACAGTTCATTTTGCAGCCTGATTTAGCAATTCGTCGGGATGTTCGGATCCTTGAGGGTAAAACTCTCCCCGAACCAAAAAAATGTCAGGTCCTTGAGCGCGAGCTCTCACTGACAGTGTCAGATCCTTGAATTTTAGAAAATTCTCCTTGACTGATGTAACAATTGTGCAAGTGTGTGGACTCAAAATATGAGATAGGTTTCAAAGAGTTTGAGTTGGAAATGAGTCAAATCTAAGCATGAAGTAAATATAAACTGAGCATAATTCCAAGAAAATCCTTGGCGGCGTCTGAGCATAATTCCAAAAAAACCCTTGGCGGCATCTGAGCATAGTTCCGAGAAAACCCGCGACGGTAATTGAGCATAATTCCAAGAAACCCTTGGCGGCATCTGAGCATAATTCCGAGAAAACCCTCGACGGTAACTGAGCATAGTTCCGAGAAAACCCTTGGCGGCATCTGAGCATAATTCCAAGAAAACCCTTGGCGGCATCTGAGCATAGTTCCAAGAAAACCCTCGGCAGTATCTGAGCATAATTCCGAGAAAACCCTCGGTGGCATCTGAGCATAGTTCTAAGAAAACCCTCGGCGGCATCTGAGCATAATTCCAAGAAAACCCTGGCGACATCTGAGCATAGTTCCAAGAAAACCCTTGGCGGCACCTGAGCATAGTTCCGAGAAAACCCTCGGTGACATCTGGCTGAGTAAAACTGAAAACAAAGAAATAAATCTGGGAGAGAAACGATTGAAAATGATTCTGGAAAAGAGTGGTTGAATCTAGGAATGAATAGATTTGGGACAGAATGGATGCCCTATCTCCTATGTGAGATTCAGAATGCATTTGTTTGAACCTCAAGGTTTTATTAAAAAAGTTTTGTGAATTTAAAACCTGAGTTTTTATTTCTTTTGAACCTCAAGGGTTTTTTCGAAAAACTGTTATCAAAAGGTTAGCCTTAAGTTTGGGGTTCCCATTATCTTTTAGGATTAGCATTGCTCAAGAATAAATTGCCCCTAGTTTGACAATAAACATGGCATTGGACACATCATGCAAAAATTAAAAAAATGCTCCTAGCATAAATGGGAAAAGCTACATATTTAAAGGAAAAAGAAAATGCCCCTTGCATGAAGGTTTGAAATATTTGATTACCACAAGCGCAATAAAGATCCAACTTTTGATTTTGATTAATTTTATTGAAGGTTTTGAGTCAGGCTCAAGATAACAAAATTATTTCCTTTTGAGACTCATCATAGAATTCACTCTTCTTTCCCTTGATTCACTTGGGGAAGTAAACATTTTCAGATCGATCGCAGACAAGATACTTGTAACTTCTGAGTCTGTACCTGGTTTAAGCTAAGTATTGAACTTGATTATACGGACTTCTAATGTTTCACCTTGGACCACTTTCAGCTTGGGATTTTCTTCTATTTTTCTTTATTGCTCTAACTTTTGCCTAGATCGCCTTTTCAAGTTTTCAATCTAATGAGTTTGCTCTAGCTTTTCCCTAGATCGCCTTTTCGGATTTTCGATCTAGCGAGCTCTTTCTTTTCTCTTGACTCTGATTGTTGCCAAAGTTGTCATTTCAGATTTTCAACCTTGTGAGCTTGCCTTAATTTTTGCCTAAGTCGCCCTTTTCGGATTTTCAACTTAGCAGGCTTTATAATTTTTTTATCTTTTTTTTATCTTTTTCTTCTCCTCTGAACTTCTAGCATTACTGTCTGATCATGCTTTGCTACCCTCCTTGACTTTTTCACACGGTACTTAAGAGGACTTTTATAGGTAGGCTTGGGATTAGGTATAAAAAGAAAGGGATTTTGGGGCTCAAAAATCCAAATGCCCCTTGTGTGGCACTTTTCTTGAATTTTCCTCCCCATTTTGGATGATATTTCTTTTTCTTTTGAATTTTTTCTCTTTAGATTTTTTTTTGTTGGAGAATCTATTTTTTATTTTGATGTGGTCGGGCCTGAAGTAACTTCTCAGGTTGCCTACGTACCCCAGAATTTGGGATCAGACCAAGATGTAGTTCGAATTTTTCCCTCCCCCTAGGTTAGGTAATCAGGCTAAGAAGTAAAAGGCATAATTTTTCACTTTTTGAATAGGCTGCAAAGGGGTTGAGAAAAGAGATAATGAACTAGGTAGTAGGAAAATTGATTCGACCAAAAACGGCCTCCTTAAATGTAGTACCGTTTGATTTGATCAAGGTTGGTTGGTTCTGGTAACTCAATTCCATCATGATCTTGAAGCCTGACAGCTTTTCCTGGTAGTATTTCCTTGATGATGTATGGACCTCCCCAATTTGGTTTGAACTTCCCTCTATGGTCAAAGATAGGTGTTCGATTCTCTTTGAGTACTAAATCCCCGACTTGTAAGTGACGGGTCTTAATCTTTTTATCAAATGCACAGGCTACTCTTCTTTGATAAGCTTGCATGTGATACAAGGCTCTCAATCATTTTTCTTCGATCAAATTCAATTCTTCATATCGCTGGCGAACCCAATCTGTTTCTGACAACTGACTTTCCAACAAGACCCTGAGAGATGAAATTTCTATTTCAACTGGCAAGACTGCTTCCATGTCAAACACTAAGGAGTAGGGAGTAGCTCTAGTAGAGAATCGAATTGAAGTTCGATATGCCCATAGTGCAAATAGTAGTTTTTCAGACCAATCTCGATGTGATTGACACATTTTCCTTATGATAGTTTTAAGATTCTTATTAGCTGCTTCAACTGTTCCATTAGTCTGAGGGCGGTAAGGAGATGATTTGTGGTGTGAGATTTTGAACTTTGAACACAAAGTAATAATCTCAGCTTTGAAATGTGACCCGTTATCAGAAATCAATTCCGAAGGTACCCCGTACCGACTGATGATGTTCGTTTGAATAAACTTTGCTACTCGAGATGCAGTGAGGACAGTATAAGAGGCAGCTTCGACCCATTTAGTAAAATAATCGATAGCAACCAAAATGTATTCATGCCCATTTGATACTTTAAGTGATATTTTACCAATAATGTCAATTCCCCAAACTGAGAATGGCCATGGTGAAGTCAGACCAACTAATCGAGAAGGTGGTACATGTATGAGATTTGCATGTATTTGGCATTTGTGGCAGGTCTTGACCATGTGATAATAATCTGTTTCCATCGTAGGCCAGTAGTACCCATGTCTTATAATTTTCTTAGCTAACATTTTTCCACTCATGTGAGGGCCGCATTCTCCTAATGTAGTTTAACCATTATCTGTTCAGCGTGATCTTCATCGACGCACGACAAATGAATCCCATCATAAGACCTTTTGTATAAACTTCCTGCGCACAGGATGAATTGAGATGCTAATCTTAAAAGGGTTTGTCGTTCATTCCTCGATGCTTCTTCTAGAAATTCTTGTTTTTCCAACACCTTTTTAATGTCTGTGTACCACGACTTTCCATCAGGTAGTCGAGTAGTAATATTGATCTAACAGTAATATGCAGATTTGTCTTTGACTTCAACAGTGATCGGCCTCAATTCCATGCCAGGGGGTAAATGGATCATTGAAGATAGAGTGGCTAACGAGTCAGCAAATCTATTATCTTCCCTTGACACGTGTTGGAACAGAATAGCTTCAAACTTACTCACTAAGTTTAACAAATACTCATGATAAGGCTTCAACTTTTCGTCCCTAGTCTTCCATTCTTCTAATGACTGGTGTATGACCAAGGATGAAGTCCCAAAAACTTTGATTTCTGTAATGCCCAGATTCAACGCAGCTTCAAGTCCAACAATGCATGTCTCATATTCGGCTGTGTTATTGGTATTAGAGAAAGCTAACTTAATAGCAATCAGAACATGACATCCTTCCGGAGAAAACAGGACTGCCCCTATTCCATACCCCTTCTGATTGGCGGCTCCATCGAAATACAACTGCCATGTTTGGTTCTGAGGCTCTTCTTCAATATGTAAGATATTCTCATCTGGAAACTGATCAATAGGCCTTGTTCCTTCTACTACCGAGTGATCTGCTAAGTATTCTGCCACAGCTCTCCCCTAGATGGATTTCTATGTAACGTGCGTGATGTCAAACTCTGATAACAACAATAACCATCGTGCGGTTCTCCCTGTCAGTGCCGCTTTCTCAAAAAGATATTTGAGAGGATCCTTCCAAAATAACAAGACAATTGAATGAGATAGCATATAATGTCGAAGTCTCTGAGTAGCCCATACTAGTGCCAAACAAGTTTTTTTCAGGGCTGAATACTTTCGTTCATACTCTAACATCTTCTTACTGATGTAGTAGATAGCCTTTTCTTTGCGAGTATCTTTGTCATACTGTGCAAGCATGCATCCCATAGCTTCTTCTGTGACTGACAGATAAAGAAGAAGTGGTTCACCCGGTGTTGGTGGAACCAAAATAGGTGGATTCAAGAGATATACCTTGAGTTGGTCGAAGACCTTTTGACATTGCTCATTCCAAACTGTTGGTTCATTCTTCTTGAGAAGCTTGAAAATAGGTTCACAGACGTTGGTGAGTTGCGTGATGAATCTGTTGACATACTGGATTCTTCCTAAAAAACACATTTCTACGGGTTGAGGCGGAGTTTGTGCTTTTGAATCCTTATGAGAAATTTTTCTAATGCCGCAACGTGCCCCAGTCGTTCTTTGGATTTGACTATCATATTGTCTACATAGACTTCAGCTTCCTTATGTATCATGTCATGTAGTAGAGTTGTGGCTGCTCTTTGATAAGTGGCTCCGGCATTCTTCAAACCAAAAGGCATAACCTTGTAGCAAAAGGTTTTCCACTATGTAATAAACGACGTCTTTTGCATATCCCGAGGATCCATTTTTATCTGATTGTACCCCGAAAAGCCATTCATAAAGGATAATAAAGCATGCCCCACTGTACTATCTACTAGAACATCTATGTGTGGTAAATGAAAACTATCTTTTGGGCTTGCTTTGTTTAGGTCTCTGAAGTCTACACACATTCTGACTTTTCCGTCCTTTTTCGGCACCGGGACGACATTGGCGATCCACTCAGGGTATTCTACTACTTCCAAAAATGCAGCGTTAATCTGCTTCGTAACTTCTTCTTTAATTTTCAGAGTTCATTCCGGCTTCATACGTTGAAGTTTCTGTTTAATGGGTCGAGCATCTGGATATAACGGAATCCGATGTTGAACAATGTCTGTGCTTATTCTGGCATATCCTCATAAGACCACGCGAACACGTCTTTGAACTTTCTGAGCAACTCTACTATCCCTTTGCGTTCATCGGAGGATAATGTGATCCAAATCCGAATCTCTTGAGGATTTTGTTTTGTTCCGAGATTGATAACCTCTACTTCCTCCATTGGAGGTTGAGCCCGATGTTCATTTTCTTGTTCAAGTAATTTGTTTATCTCGGGGGGAGGTTCTTCGTCAGAAGATTCTCCCTTTGAAGTCAGATTATTAATTAAATTATTATTGCGCTCGGGGTAATCCATAATTTCTTTCATTCATTAAAAGGAGATGGGGTAACATGACTCATTGCCGACTTGACAGACTCACTTAACTTAGCAGAAATAATGGACTTACTTGACTCAACAGAAACAAATGACTCATCTGGCATGTCAGACTGAACAGGACTAAGGGGACTGACAGACCCAGTCTTGACATGCAGCACAGGACTAATTACATGATAATTTGAGAGACACCCAACAGCGAGTTTGATTACAGACTGAGGATTTGGGATCCCTTTCTCAATTGACAACACCAAGACACTGTGATCTTTAATGAATAACTGGTCGATGTTGAGGGAGTCTAGATTGAGCTGCCAGTCTTCAATTTTCTTCTTTTCAACTTCTGTGCTTGCTTCCTTTTCAGGCCAATCCATACCGAATAAGATCTCAAACCCTGGCAGACGAGTACTTGTGATGTGATCAATGAATGGCTCGGGGAACCCACAGTAACGAAAATCTTCTCCTTCCTTCACGAAATAGTCATTAAGGGTCTTACGATAAGGCTTCATTTTGATGAGATCCGTAGTATGTCTTTGCCTTTTCGCAATTACCTTGTCCCGTTTTGTCTTCCAGTATTGGGCCCAATCTTCATTAGTAGGCTTATATCCTAGCCCGAATGTGCCGATGATCTCTTTAATCACTGGTGCCTCTTTAATACCTTGCTGCTTGCGACCTAAGCCCATACCAGGGAAAAATCTCATTTTCTTGAATATATTAGCCATGTTACAGTTAGAAGTATTTTCCATTAGAAAATATTCTTTCATGGTTGGATCCCACTGGATTGAGCATATCTTTTCAAACTCGAATCCACTGAGCTCTACTCCATGTTGTTCTGGCTGAATTTTAAGCAACGGCTCATCCTTAGTTTCAGTACTGTTTATAATCCTTACAATTTCAACATCTCCATGGAGAGTAATCACTAGCCCACCCTTGATAAACTTGATCTTTTTGGTGCAGCGTAGAAGGTATGGCTTTGATTTGGTGTAGCCACGGTCTTCCTAATAACAGATTAAAGGAGGACTGGATGTCTATGACCTGAAATTCTGCCAGAAATTCAACTATGCCCGTGGACAATCGAAGGTGCAGAATTCCCAATACATCTCTTTTGGTGTTATCATAAGCCCTAACCCCTTGATTAGTGGGCTTGAGATCTTCAGTTTTAAACCCAAGGCAAGTGGTGGTCTTCAAAGGGCAAACATTCAATACACTCCCATTATCGATCAATACCAGAGGTACCCTCATCCTGTTATAGTCAACTGTGATGTGCAATGGCTTAGTGTGACTTGCTCATTCTTTTGGGAGATCTGAGTCTGAGAAGGATAAGATATTCTCCACATAAGTCGCCCCTACTATGTTGGCCAATTGATCTGGAGAAGTATCGAGGGAGACTTGGGTTGTACTTAATGCTTTGAGAACAGCCTCCCTATAGGCAGTAGAAGCCATAAGTAAATCCCAAACCGAGATATTAGCTCCTAATTTCTTCAATTGCTTGATCACGGAGTTATCTCCTTCAATATTCTCTTTAATAGGATCTTCTCTTTCTTTTCTTGTCAGGGTTGTCGGATTATCAACACAGAGTTTTTGTGGCTTAAAAACTTTTCCCCCTCGAGTCATATGTCTAACTTCATCACAGAAAAGAGAGTAAGGCTTCTTTTCTTCAGTCAGTAAGTATGGGTCTTCATCTGTCAAAGATACAGGGCTTTCCAAGTTCATCTGAGCCAACAGGTAACTAGTGAATGCGGGGCTACTGTATCGAGGTGGGGATAAACAATACGTATTGTCTGAGATTAAATCAAATGGTTCATAGTTTGTGGTGAAAACCTCATCAGTGAAGGCTATCCCGGCAAGGGGGTAACTAAGCAATTTTACTTGGACGAGATGGATAAGAGAGACAGGATCGATGGCAATGGTGTGTGAAAAACCATGTTTAGGGTTGGTAGAGGTTGATATGTAGGTAGTGGATTAGTAGTGACATTTGGTGGGTTAGGGATTGTGACCTTTTTGTTGTCAATAAGGTTTTGAATGGCATGGCGCAATGTGATACATCGATCTGTGTGATTGTAGACACCCCATTTTTGCATCCGCCTGATTAATCAAATCGTATACCCGATCGCAATGATTCCCAATGATGGATGTTATTTCCATTGCTTTATTTTGTTACTAGATGTGTTTCAGAAATCCGGATGAGGTATCTCAAACTGACAAAACCTTAGAAACCATGCTACGCTAGGAAAATATGACCCCAGAAACATAGAAATCATCATCTTGTAGACAAGAAAGAAACTTCGCGATAAAAATCACTAAAAATTACCAAATTACCAAAATACCCCTAACCTCAAAACAACCCTAGAGCCTACGATACGCTTAGAAAAACTCTCTCAAACACATAAAACAACAAATCGAAATCAAATAAATCATTTCCCAATTTTCACAAAATTTGACAAAATTACGAAAATGCCCCTCATAAAGTTCACAAAGATTTCACACAAAATTTTTTTATAAATGACACAAACTAATATTTCCATTGAATTCCTTATGAAAAATCGATTCTAAAACATCCTAGAACATTAAAAACCGACTTGAAACGTGAAAAGTCCTCTCCGGGGGTAAAACGGTAATTTCATAATTTTCATAATTAAAAAATTCGAAATTAATAAATAAAACATTAAATAATTAAAGTGAAACATTAATGAAATTAATTTAAAATTTAGAAATAAAAAATTAGATCAATCGGACTTTCAAGTAAAATTGTTGAGGGTTCGTGGGATATTTTCTTTAAGGACCCCTCCATTTGGGGGTCCAAAGAATTAAAGATATTTTAGAGGGGGGTTCTCCAAAAATTAAAAGTAAATGAAGCAAGACTGAAGTCAAGGTATTAAAGTCAATCAAGTAAAACTGAAGTCAAAATTAAAGTCAACTAAGCAAGACTGAAGTCAAGATATTAAAAGTCAATCAATTAAGACTAAAGTCAAAACATTAAAAGTCAATCAAATAAGACCAAAAGTCATAATAGAGTTCTAATTAAATAATAACTCAATCTAATAGAGTTCTACCTAAAACATTTCTAATTAAAACACAATTCTACCAAAAACATTTCTAATTAAAACACAATTCTACAAAAAACAAGTCTAACTAAAACACAACTCTAATTAAAAGAAGTCTAATTAAATACTAACTCTATCCAAATCAACCCCTAAAAAAATCTATAAATAGAGGTGCTCACACCCTATTTTCGTATAAAATCATAAACCCTAAGCGAAGTAGGTCTAAAAGCTCCCCTAGCCCCTCATAAACCCTAGTTTTGGAGCCCCAACTCCTTACCTAACATCCCCCCTTCAATTTTAATCTAGAAAATCCCTAAAATCCCTCCAAAAATACTTCTAAATCCGCAACAAACTTGAAGAGTTCAGATTCAGAAACAAGGAGATACCTTGATCTAAGAGATCCGAAGTCAAATCCGGAGACAGAACTAAGTAAGGGAGTACAGTACAAGGAGCTCTTTTTGTCAGATCTGAGGGAGCAAAATCCTTGCAGTCGGAAAGGTATCAGATTTTTTTTATTTTTATTTCTATCTATGTTTTTAGCAATGTGATTTACTTGGAAAGTTAGTAGAGACCGGCTTTGGCTGGGCGGGGTTGGTGCCTAACACCTTCCAACCCTGTAACGTGATCCCCAGACTTTTTTTTTTCTCTTTCGTAGATTAGTTTGCCCTTTTTTAGAGTCAGTTTGGTTCCTAGACCTTAACAACTAGGTGGCGACTCCCAAACCTCAAGGGTTAAAAGCGGATCCGCGCACCCCGCGGATCGAGGGCGCTTTCAGTGGCGACTCCACTGGGGATCTTGAGGATCAAACTTGAAGAACCCCAAGTATGGGAACGGTGCCAATAACCTAGTTTTTATTTTATTTGATTCTATTTAATTTTTAGTTAGTTTTTTTTTGGTTCGTTTATTGTTGTTTTGATATATTTGAAACTCCAATCATTAACTTCGGTTTAATTTTGGATATGTTAATCCGGCATATTATTATTCTTATATATGATTCAATCGAGAGTCACTTAGGGTGACTTTAAATAATACCAAATTTTAACGGATACTTTGTTGAGGGTGGAATAATGATCATTGAGGATGACGTAATGAAACGAAAATGATTTCTTTTTAAGGCATGTCGATCCATGTTTGTTTGGATAACGAAAGATTTTTTAGAAACATGGCTATATGTTATTTGATAATGTTTAAAAAAAAATAAGAGATTTTTTTTTTTTTTTTGTTTTGTTTTGTTTTGTTTATTTTCTTAGTACCTAGGTGTTTAATTGTTAGGCAAGACATGCTGCCCTTTGACAGCATATAGGAAGTAGTAAAGTAAAAAAAATTAAATTAAAAAAAAAAAAAAAAAATTTGAGGTTCTGTCGAAGCAATAACCTGCTGTGTGGGTGGTGTGCCGTGAGCAATACTGCCCTTATTTTTATACCACACCGCCTTTGAAAGCAACAATGTTGATGTATGATTGGTGTGTCAAACATAAAATAGGTAGTTTCGTTTTCTGCACACCATCTTCTTTAAAGAATCCATCCCATTTCAGCGTCGTTTAACAGAGAGGCCGAACATGTCTCTCTGTTTGATCGACTAAAATCTTAGCCCGATTGTTCGTGATTCTTAATCGCTGATTTGTTTTTGATTCAGAGTTTGGAACCGATGGTTCCTTTCGAAACCGACGGTTCCTTTCGAAACCGACTCGATTTAAATGATTTTTCATTGGTATAAATTGGTTTTTTTTTGTTGTCCTCCATGATCGTTGGAAAGCCGTGGTAAATTTAGATTTTGCTGATTTCCAAACCACGTAAAATCTCAGAGATTCGAAGGAAAGCTGGTTGTAAATTCGAATGGGAAACAGTTCCTATTCATACCGTAAGTAAACTCGAAAATCATTATGGTCCGTTCAACCCTCATCTTCGATACATATTGTGTATTCTTTGGCTTATTCGATTGGGTTTGAGAAATCCAATGGTCCTCTGAGTGAATTTATGATCAGTGTGTTAATTTGAAGTTGTTTTTTAGGTTCCTCTTCCCCGATCTGTTATTGCATCTGTTCGTCGCTTTTAGAACGGTTTTTGCTGTTTTGGATTTGTTTGGAAACAGGATAGATGGTCTCAATGTTGAAACTCAGAGAGGCCTTGGTTTTGTCTCGGTTTTCTCCGGACTAGATCACGAACAATGAGTACGTTAAGCCAATTTAGAAATTCCAGTTCTGAATCTTATTATGAAGAAGCTTCAATGGTGATCAACCAAAAATAACTGTAACCAATATATGAGCAGTGACACATAATTCAGTGGGCTGAATATCCTATTCGTGTGACTCATATTGACTTAAGTCCCCATTATGGAGAACCTAATGATTTGATTGAGCTGGTTAAACAAAAGTTTGGGTTTGGATTGGATGAGAAAATAAATAAATAAAAATTCTAATGGCACACCAAATTTTGTTCATAATGTTGAAGCTTTGCTTTGATTCCAAAAATACAGTTGGTGTGGCAATAAAATATTTATTTGTTTATTTAGTTTTTTTTATTTTATTTTTTTTAGTTTTTAAAAATAAAATAGAGTTTTTTTTTATTTGTTTTGTTTTGTTTTTTTTTTAAAAGGAGTCTTTTATTGTTTGATAAAATAAAAATTAGTTTTGTTTTTCTAGATAAAATTTTTTAAAATGGGGGTATTTGATTTTAAAATCTTCATACTATTGATCATTTATTCATCCTTGATCCAATGTGCCTTGAAATTTTGAATTATTTTGGACCATCCAAAATAACCCTTGATTGAAGCACATCAAGAAATATCTCAGATTAAATGTTTACTTCTATCATGGATGTGTGTTTTATTATGCTTAATCACATGATTAGAATGGTGTTGATCTGATTAAATATTCATGTGATTGGAATGGTGCTTACATCGATTAAATGTTCATATAATTTATGTTATAATGATTGATTTGATTGGACCCACGGGCCCACTTGTTTGAAAAGGCCCCGGGCACACCCCACCCTGTTTTGCACACACCACATGCACGTTTACTATTTTGAGCACTTACACGTCCCATTTAGCCAACATGGCACTAGTGCGTGGCCCGGTCTCTTCGGAGATGCGACGTCATTCATGAAACTCACAACTCATGTCACGTACCTTAGGATATATCAAACTAGGGGCATTAATACCATCTGATCAGGTGATTCTGAGAAGCATGTTGATGCACCCAGGCTGGAGCGACCTGAGCCTTTGACCTATTGTGAGCCACACAGTCACATGTCCCGATTGCCAACGTAGTACTAGTACGTGGTCGGTCCCCTCGTGGGATGCCAAACCATTTATGAAAGCTACAACTCTTGACTCGTACCCGTAGGTATAAAAGATAATCTAAGTATATCAATTGCACTTCTTGGTCAAAACCGGTGCCTAAGCAAGATCTTGTCCCGTTGTACCCTACTGTACGAGGGGGATAGACTACGTCTATTCTAGACGAGAGGTATTTAAGTGGGCCCTTGCTCAGCATTGTGTGCCACCTCTCAACTGGAGATCAAACTGGTTGTTTTTGGCTTCAGAGAAGTGAATTGAGGTTTTAGATTATCACCTATACGGTATATCAAATCAAGTCACCATGTATCGAAAGGTATATAGGTGTGCTTGGGCAAGGGTGGCCAGATAAAAATGCATTGCACGTAGTAAGCTTAGAGTCTAGAAACCTTCCCAGTAGGTCACGACTCGAACTTATTGTGGGTGTTCCCGGGTTGTTTATTGAATGAATGCATGTGATTGATGAATGTATGTGAGTGATGTGAATGATGAGATCAAAGTATATGGTTATCCACAAGGATCAAAAATTTTGTTTTTGAAAATTAAAATGGGTGCACCGACCCAATAAAGAATCCATTCCTTTACAATAATGACCCAGTCCATCCCGATCCAACAATCATGGTGGGCCGAGCCATTTAAATTGAAAATGGAAATCAAATTTGCAAAAGGAGACAAATAGTTTACAGAAAGAATATTTTCCAGAAAAGATTATTTTCCAAAAAGAAGTGTTATTTAGAAAAAATGTTTTCCAGAAAAAATATTTTCCAAGAAATATTTTCCAGAAGTAAGATTTTCCAAAAGAAAATAAAAAATTGATCTTTTACATGGACCATTGGAAGAGTACTAAAATACCCTTTTGTGCCAAACCAGGATGCTAATCGCAGGCGATAACCCAATCGATCAGTTAGTCAAAACAACCGTCATAGGAATGCACCCTATAGAGAAGATTAATTTTGGGAGATTCATGTTGAGGAGTGCCTTCTACTTCCACGAATTTGAGATAGACTGGAACCTCTTACATGCTATGGCTAAGCGATGGAACGCCTACCTTCACATATTCCACATTGGCGTATGCATTTGTGCCCCACTCACAAGGATTATTGCAGCATCATGGGGATATCCACTTTAGGACCTCTAGTTAGGCCCTCATTGAAGATCGGGTATTCTGGTGACCTCGCCACAGGACTAAACATTTCCAAGGAAGAAGCCAAGGCCTTAGTTCATAATGGAAGACTGGACTTAGTACCCTTACTGGGCCCGTATCGCTCCCGCAGTCATCCTATCAATGTAAAATCCGAAGCCTGGCAAGCCACTAGAGACTATCGATTATGCTTAGGAATCTTAGCCCAATACATACTGACCTCTAATAGTGATGGCCAAACTATCCCTGAGTCCTTCATAGATATAGCCTCTCAACTCTCGAGGAAAGCCAACCCAGTACCCCTCATCTTAGCTGAAACTTTCTCAGGTCTAGATGCCATAAAAAATGGTGAGCGGGAAAGCTTCAAAGGAAGCCCCTATTTACTCTATATGTGGCTTTGTGATCGTCTCAAGATTGTAGATGTTCCCTCAAACCTCGAATATGGGCCAGAACACTTTTCCAAGAGAAACCTATTAGTGCGTCACAACTCAGTCAAAGCTTGGAGTAAATGGTTAGACTCTCGCTTAGCCCGTCATATCGGTTTAAGATGTCTTTGGTGGATGACTGATCCCCCCATTCTAGGAACCAAAGGATCCTACTATGTCCGTCTGATCGGTTTAGAAGAAACATCTTTTTACCATCCTAATTTGATCCCAGAACAGTATGATGTACCCATAGAGTTATCCTTACCTCAACCCAAAGCTTTCTTTTCCCCCGAGCCTTTGACTGAATAGTTAGTACACCTCATTGAGAAAGCTTGGAACAAGCGCACCTTGGGGCATCCAGACGGACCAACAGAATTCAGAGAGCCAGTTGTTAGAGCTAAGAGGGTCAAGCCTGACAGCAATCCTGATGACCATCAAGACAAATCCAAGCGTCCATGTAAAAATAGTTTAAATCAAATTTGTTGAAAGATGTTTTAATAAGAACATATTGTCAATCATTTTCAATAAAACTATCTTTCTTTTTTTGAATAAATATCTCCTTTTCAAATACTCATTGTGTGAATGGATTAATTAATGGATTGGTGCACGTACCTCAATAAAATGATTCTTAAAAATGTTATCAAGGGGGTAATACTGAAATTGACTGAATCTACCTTTGATGGGGTCATATAGGATTATCATTGCACCCAAACTTAAGCGTCCACCTCCTAGTTGGAGCCGTAAGTCCAGTCGGTTAGAAAGAACCACAGTACCAAGTCAACAAGCAGAGATGGCTTCAGAATCTGAGCTCACAGAGATCCGTAAGATCTTGACAGCCTTTGCCAATGATATCAACAATATAAAAGGCAAAGTGGAAATGTTAGAACAGACCTCGAAATCAACGGGAATTCCCCTAGATGATCCAAAAGGGAAAAAGGTTGAAGAGAAACGTCCACATGAAGTCTTCAAGCTCGACGGAGATGAAGAGTATGTTGATGAAAGTCCGGCGTTATCTAATAAAATGTCTCAATTGGAGTCAGCAATGAAGAGAATAAAGGGTATTGATGAAATTGCAGCGGGCATTGAAGCTTTGAATCGCATCCCTAGAATCCATTTGCCAGAAAAGTTTGTGATGCCTGAAATGGACAAGTTCAGTGGGACAGGGTGTGCGAAAACACATCTTAAGGTGTATGTTACCAACATGCGCACTATGGGGCTCAGCGACGAACAAATGACATTGTTGTTCCAAAGAACTTTATCGGGATCAGCACTACGTTGGTTAATGTCTCAAGATCCAGTTACTGTGGGTACATGGGAAAACATGTCAAAGGCCTTCTGGCATCAGTATAAGTACAGTACCGAAATTGAGACTTCAAGAAGGGATTTGGAAGCAACTAAACAGAAAAATTGGGAGACATTCACTGATTTCATTGGTCGCTGGAGGGCCAAGGCTTCTCAAATGTGGGATAGACCTTCAGAGAAGGAACAAATAGAAATTATCCTAAAGAACCTCTCTCAAGGATATGCTCAACACCTAGTGGCCCAATACCTCCCTACCTTTGAATCCTTATTGCAAGCCGGGAGCCAACTTGAGGATGCGTTTGCCTCTGGGATCCTTTCTAACCCCTCAGATAACAAGCCTAAGAAACCATATGTTCCCAAACCCAACATCAACCATACTTACATCCAATACCTCAATTACCCCAGCTCAACCCCCGACCCAGGTTAATAACCAAAGTCACTCAAGTCAACCTCGAACTCCGCGTCAATTTACCAACTTAGGGATGACCCTTACCGTAGCTTTGCACAAACTGTTGAAAAAAGGGTTGCTTACCCCGATTCAACCCCGACCTTTACCAAATCCCTTGCCAACCGGACACAACCCCAACTTATTCTGTGAATTTCATCAAAATCCTGGCCATCAGACGGATCGATGTATCACCCTGCGCCATGCCATTCAAAACCTCATTGATAACAAGAAGATCACGATCCCTAGCCCACCAAATGTCACCACTAATCCACTACCTACCTATCAACCTCCACCAATCCTAAATATGGTTTCTCATACCTCATTGCCATTCGATCCCATCTCTCTTATCCATCCAATCCAGGTCAAACAGCCCAGTTACCCCCTTGTCGGGATAGCCTTCACTGATGAGGTTTTCACCGCAAACTATGAACCATTCGATTTAACCTTAGATGATACAAATTGTTTATCCCCACCTCGCTATGATAGTCCCGCGTTCACTAGTTACCTGTTGGCCCAAATGAATCTGAAAAATCCTGTACCTTTAACAGACGAAGATCCATACGTGTTAACTGAAGAAGATGAGCCCTTCTCCCTTTTCTGTGATGAAGTTAGACATATGACTCGAGGGGAAAGAGTTTTTAAGCCACAAGAACTCTGTGTTGATAATCCTGCAGCCCTGACAAGAAAAGAAGGAGATGATCCCACCAAGGAAAGCATCGAAGAGGATAACTCCGTGATCAAACAGTTGAAAAAATCAGGGGCCAATATCTCAGTATGGGGTTTACTCATGGCTTCCACTGCTCATAGGGAGGCTGTTCTCAAAGCACTAAACACAGCCCAAGTCTCCCTTGATACTTCTCCAGATCAGCTGGCCAGTATAGTGGGACAACTTACGTGGAGAATATCCTATCCTTCTCGGACTCAGATCTCCCAAAAGAAGGGGCAAGCCATACTAAGCCACTGTACATTACAGTTGACTGTAACGGAATGAGGGTACCTTTAGTTTTGATTGATAACGGAAGTGCACTAAACGTTTGCCCGTTGAAAACTTCTACTTGTCTCGGATTTAAGGCTGAAGATCTCAAACCTACTAATCAAGGTGTTAGAGCCTATGATAACACCAAGAGGGATGAACTGGGAATTTTGCACCTTCGACTGTCCACTGGCATAGCCGAATTTCCTGTGGAATTTCAGGTTATTGACATGCAGTCTTCTTTCAATTTACTGTTAGGGAGACCATGGTTACACCAGATCAAAGCCATCCCTTCTACACTACACCAGAAGGTCAAATTTATCAAGGATGGGCTGGTAATTACTCTTCATGGAGATGCTGAAATTGTAGGGATCATAAATAATACTGAGACTAAGGATGAGCCGTTGCTCGAGATTCAACCAGAATAACAGGGAATAGAGCTTAGTGGGTTCGAGTTTGAAAATATATGCTTAGTCCAATGGGATCAAGCCATGAAAGAGTATTTTCCAATGGAAAATACCTATAATTGTTGCATGGCCAATATATTCAAGAAAATGAGATTCTTCCCTGGTATGGGCTTAGGTCGCAAGCATCAAGGTATTAAAGAGGCACCAATGATTAAAGAGACCATCAGCACATTCAGACTAGGATATAAGCCTACTAAGGAAGATTGGGCCCAATACTGGAAGACAAAACGGGATAAGGCCATCGCTAAAAGGCAAAGGCGTACTGCAGATCTCATCAAAATGAAGCCCTATCGAAAGACTCTCAATGGTTATTTTGTGAAAGAAGGAGAAGACTTCTGCTACTGTGGGTTCCCAGAGCCTTTTATCGATCACATCACTGGTACTCGACTGCCGGGGTTTAAAATCTTCTTTGGCATGGAATGGCCCGAAGAGGAAGCAAGCATAGAAGTTAAGGAGAAGAAGGTTGAAGACTGGCAACTCGATCTAGACTCCCTCAACATCGATTAGCTATTCATTGAAGATCATAGTATCTTAGTATTGTCAGTTGAAAAAGGGATCCCAAATCCTCAGTCTGTAATCAAACCCGCTGTGGGGGCTCTATCAAATTATCATGTAATCAGTCCTGTGTTGCATGTCAAGGCTGGGTCTGTCGGTCCCATTAGTCCTGTTCAGTCTGACATGCCAGTTGAGTCATTTATTTCTGTTGAGTCAAGTAAGTTAGTTGTTTCTACTGAGTCTGTTGCTTCTAGGGAGTCTATTTTTCCTACTGAGTCGAGTGAGTCTGTCAAGTCTGCAATGAGTCCTGTTACCCCATCTCTTTTCAATGAAATGAAAGAAATTTTTGATTACCCCGAACGCAATAATAATTCAACTAATAATCTGGCTTCGGAGGGAGAGTCTTCTGACGAAGAACCTCCCCCTGAAATAATCAAATTACTTAAACAAGAAGAGGAACGTCAGGCTCAACCTCTAATAGAGGAAGTAGAGGTTATTAACCTCGGAACAAAAGAAAGTCCTCAAGAAATTCGTATAGGGGTCATTTTATCTCCTGATGAACGCAAAGCGATAGTAGATTTACTCAGAAAGTTCAAAGGCGTATTCGTGTGGTCTTACGAGGATATGCCGGGGGTAAGCACAGACATTGTCCAACATTGGATTCCGTTGTATCCTTATGCTCGACTAATCAAACAGAAACTTCGACGTATGAAGCCGGAATGGACTTTGAAAATCAAAGAAGAAGTTACGAAGCAGATTAACGTTGGATTTTTGGAAGTAGTAGAATACCCTGAGTGGATTGCTAATGTCGTTCCGGTACCGAAAAAGGATGGAAAAGTTAGAATGTGTGTGGATTTTAGGGACTTAAACAAAGCAATCCCAAAAGATAGTTTCCCTTTACCACACATAGATGTTCTAGTAGACAGTACAGCAGGACACGCGTTGTTATCCTTCATGGATGGATTTTCAGGGTACAATTAGATAAAGATGGATCCTCGAGATATGCAAAAGACGTCGTTCATCACACAGTGGGGGACCTTCTGCTACAAGGTCATGCCTTTTGGTTTGAAGAACGCTGGAGCTACTTATCAAAGAGCAGTCACGACTTTACTACATGACATGATACACAAAGAGGTCGAAGTCTATGTAGATGATATGATAGTCAAATCCAAAGAACGATTAGGGCATGTTACAGCGTTAGAAAAATTTCTCACAAGGATTCAAAAGTATCAACTCCGCCTCAACCCACAGAAATGTGTATTCGGAGTAACTTTTGGAAAGTTGTTGGGATTTGTAGTCAGTCAGAGAGGAATAGAAGTAGACCCTGTAAAGATTAAAGCTATCCAAGAGATACCACTGCCCGAGACTGAAAAGCAGATTCGAGGTTTTCTGGGCAGAATCCAGTATGTTAGCAGGTTCATCGCTCAACTTACCAACGTCTGCGAACCTATTTTCAAGCTTCTCAAGAAGAATGAACCAACAGTTTGGAATGAGTAATGTCAAAAGGCTTTCGACCAAGTCAAGGAATATCTCTTAAACTCACCAGGCTAACCACTTCTTCTTTATCTGTCAGTCATAGAAGAAGCTATGGGATGCATGCTTGCACAGTATGACAAAGATACTCGTAAAGAAAGGGCCATATTCCTATCGCTATTAAGTTAGCTTTTTCGAACACTAATAACACGACTGAATATGAAGCGTGCATCGCGGGGCTCGAAGCTGCTTTGAACCTAGGTATTACAGAAATTGAAGTTTTTGGGGATTCAGCCATGGTCATACATCAGTCATTGGAAGAATGGAAGACTAGAGATGAAAAGTTGAAACCTTACCATGAGTATTTGTTAAGCTTAGTCAGTAAGTTTAAATCTATCCTGTTCTAGCACTTGTCAAGGGAGGATAACAGATTTACTGACTCCTTAGCAACTTTATCTTCAATGATCAATTTACCCCCTCGCATGGAATTAAGGCCGATCACTGTTGAAGTCAAAGACAAACCCGCATACTGCCATCAGATCAACATTGCTACTCGACTACCCGATGGAAAGCCATGGCACACAGACATAAAGAGAGTGTTGGAAAAATAAGAATTCCCGGAAGAAGCATTGAGGAAAGAACGACAGACCCTACTAAGATTAACATCTCAATTTATCCTGTGCGCAGGAAGTTTATACAAAAGGTCTTATGATGGGATTCACTTGTCGTGTATTGATGAAGATCAAGCTGAACAGATAATGATTGAACTACATTCAGGAGAATGTGGTCCTCACATGAGCGGGAAAATGTTAGCTAAGAAGATTGTGAGACAAGGATACTACTGGCCCACGATAGAAACAGATTGTCATCACATGGTCAAAACCTGTCATAAGTGCCAAATACATGCGAACCTTATACATGTGCCACCATCTCAATTAGTGGGTCTGATTTCACCATGGCCATTCTCAGTCTGGGGAATTGACATTATCGGTAAAATATCGCCTAAGGCATCAAACGGACATGAATACATTCTGGTTGCCATCGATTATTTTACCAAATGGGTCGAAGCTGCTTCTTATGCTGTCCTCACCGCGTCTAGAGTTGCAAAGTTTATTCAAACGAACATCATCAGTCGATACGGGGTACCTTCAGAGTTGATCTCTGATAACGGATCGCATTTTAAAGCTGAGGTTATCAAATTGTGTTCAAAGTTCAAAATCTCACACCATAAATCATCTCCTTACCGGCCTCAAACTAATGGAGTAGTTGAAGCAGCTAATAAGAATATTAAGACTATCCTTAGAAAAATGTGTCAATCACATCGAGATTGGTTAGAAAAACTGCCATTTGCATTATGGGCATATCGAATCTCAATTCGATCCTCCATCGGAGCTACTCCCTACTCTTTAGTGTATGGCATGGAAGCAGTCTTGCCAGTTGAAATGGAGATTCCATCTCTCAGGATTTTGTTAGAAAGTCAGTTGTCAGAAGCAGATTGGGTTTGCCAACGGTATGAAGAATTGAATTTGATCGAAGAAAAACGACTGAGAGCATTGTACCACGTGCAAGCTTATCAAAGAAGAGTCGCCCGTGCGTTTGACAAAAAAATCAAGGCCCGTCACTTACAAGTCGGGGATTTAGTACTCAGAGAGAACATGGCACCTATTTTTGATCCCAGGGGGAAGTTCAAACCAAATTGGGGAGGTTCGTTCATCGTCAAAGAAATATTACCAGGAAAAGCTGTCAGACTTCAAGATCATGATGGAATCGAATTACTAGAACCAACCAACCTTGACCAAATCAAACGGTACTACATTTAAGGAGGCCATCTTTTGCCGAATCAATTTTCCTGTTACCCAGTTCATTATCTCATTTCTCAGCCCTTTGCAGCCTTTTCAAAAAAAGTATATTGTGCCTTTTATTTCTTAGCCTGATCACCTAACCTAAGGGAGAAAAAAATTCGAACTACGTTTTGGTCTGATCCCAAAATTCTGGGGTGCGTAGGCAACCTGAGAAGTTACTTCAGGCCCGACCACATCAAAGTAAAAAAAATCTATTTCCCCACACAGTAAAAAATCAAGAAAAAACTCAAAAGAAAAAGAAATCCAAAATGGGGAAGAAAATTTAAGGAAAATGAAAATAATTTAAAAGGAAATGTCACACAAGGGGCATTTGGGTTTTTGAGCCTCAAAATCCCTTTATTTTTATACCTAGTCCTAAGCCTACCTATAAAAGTCCTCCTAAGTACCGTGCGAGAAGTCAAGGAAGATAGCAAAGCATGATCAGACAGCAACTCCAGAAGTTCAGAGGAGAAGAAAAAGATAAAAAATGATGAAGCCTGCTAAGTTGAAAACCCGAAAAGGGCGACTTAGGCAAAAATTAAGGCAAGCTCGCAAGGTTGAAAATCTGAAAGGACAACTTTAACAACAATCAGAGCCAAGAAAAAAAGAAAAAACTCGCTAGATCGAAAATCTGAAAAGGCGATCTAGGCAAAAGTTAGAGCAAGCTCGATAGATTGAAAACCTGAAAAGGCGATCTAGGCAAAAGTTAGAGCAACAAAGAAAAACAGAAGAAAATCCCAAACTGAGAGTGGTCCGAGCTGAAACATCAAAAGTCCGAATAATCAAGTTCAATACTTAGAAGCCACAAGTATCTTGTCTACGATCGATCTGAAAAATCTTACTTCCCCCAAGTGAACCAAGGGAGATAAGGGTGAATTCAATGATGAAACTCGAAAGGAAATAATTTTGTACTCTTGAGCCTGACTCAAAAACCTTCAATAAAATTAATCAAAATTAAAAGTTTAGTCTTTATTGCGCTTGTGGTAATTAATTATTTCAAACCTTCATATAAGGGGCATTTTCTTTCTTTTTTAATGTAACTTTTCCCCCTTATACTAGGGGCATTTTTTTTATGATGTGTTCAATTATTTTCAAGGCCATGGTCATTGTCAAACTAGAGGCATTTTGCTTTTGAGCGATGTTAATCCTAAGAGATAATGAGAACCCCAAATTTAAGGTAACCCTCTTGATAACAGTTTTTCAAAAAACTCTTGAAGTTCAAAAGAAATAAAAACTCAGGTTTTAAAACTTTTTGATAAATCCTTGAGGTTCAAACAAAAGCATTTTGGATCTCACATAAGGAGATATTACATTCTTTCGTTCTCCAGATTCTTTTCCAGATTCAATCATTCTTGGAATCAATCATTTCTCTTCCAGATTCATTATCTTCCAGATTTATTCGTTCTCCGATTCGTTCTAATCAGTTTTCTCCAAAATTCATTCATTCCTCTGTCAGTTTTGCTCAGTTTCCGCCAAGGGTTATCTTGGATTTTGCTCAGTTGCCGCCAAGGGTTATCTTGGATTTTGCTCAGTTTTCGCCAAAGGTTATCTTGGATTTTGCTCAGATGCCGCCAAGGGTTATCTTGGATTTTGCTCAGTTGCCGCCAAGGGTTATCTTGGATTTTGCTCAGATGCCACCAAGGGTTATCTTGGATTTTGCTCAGTTTCCGCCAAGGGTTATCTTAGATTTTGCTCAGATGCCGCCAAGGGTAATCTTGGATTTTGCTCAGTTGCCGCCAAGGGTTATCTTGGATTTTGCCCAGATGCCACCAAGGGTTATCTTGGATTTTGCTCAGTTATCGTCGAGGGTTTTCTCGAAATTTTACTCATTTATGCCCAGTTTATGCTCAGTCTATGCTCAATTTATGCTCAGGTTTTACTCAGTTTCACACAGTGCACACACTTGCACATTTGCACTTTTTAGTCAGGGAGAATTCTCTAAAATTCAAGGATCTGACACTGTCAGTGAGAGTTCTCGCTCGATGACCTGACAACCTTTTAATTCGGGGAGAGTTTTACCCTCAAGGATCCGAACACCTCGACGAATTGCTAAATCAGGCTGTAAAATGAACTGTCACTAGCTTTGGCATTCAGATATCGCACTATCTACCAAAATAGATTTGCTATCTAGTTTGCTTCAACCCTCTGCCAAAGAGGGGCATCTGTAGACACCCCATTTTTGCATCCGCCTGATTAATCAACTCGTCAACCCGATCGCAATGATTCACAATAATGGATGTTATTTCCATTGTTTTATTTTGTTACCAGATGTGTTTCAGAAATCTGGATGAGGTATCTCAAACTGACAAAACCTTAGAAACCACGCTACGCTAGGAAAATATGACCCCAGAAACATATAAATCATCATCTTGCAGACCAGAAAGAAACTTCGCGATAAAAATCACTAAAAATTATCAAATTACCAAAATACCCCTAACCTCAAAACAACCCTAGAGCCTACGTTACGCTTAGGAAAACTCTCTCAAACACATAAAACAACAAATCGAAATCAAATAAATCATTTCCCTAATTTTCACAGAATTTGACAAAATTACGAAAATGCCCCTCATAAAGTTCACAACGATTTCACACAAAAAAATTTCATAAATGACACAAACTAATATTTCCATTGAATTCCTTATGAAAAATCGATTTTAAAACATCCTAGAGCATTAAAAACCGACTTGAAACGTTAAAAGTCCTCTCCGGGGGTAAAACGATAATTTCAAAATTTTCATAATTAAAAAATTCGAAATTAATAAATAAAATATTAAATAATTAAAGTGAAACATTAATGAAATTAATTTAAAAATTGGAACTAAAAAAATCGATCAATCGGACTTTCAAGTAAAATTGCTGAGGGTTCGTGGGATATTTCTTTAAGGACCCCTCCATTTGGGGGTCCAAAGAATTAAAGATATTTTAGAGGGGGGTTCTCCAAAAATTAAAAGTAAATCAAGCAAGACTGAAGTCAAGGTATTAAAGTCAATCAAGTGAAACTGAAGTCAAAATTAAAGTCAACTAAGCAAGACTGAAGTCAAGATATTAAAAGTCAATCAATTAAGACTAAAGTCAAAACATTAAAAGTCAATCAAATAAGACCAAAAGTCATAATAGAGTTCTAATTAAATAATAACTCAATCTAATAGAGTTCTAACTTAAAAATAATTCTACCTAAAACAATTCTAATTAAAACACAATTCTACCAAAAATAAGTCTAACTAAAACACAACTCTAATTAAAAGAAGTCTAATTAAATACTAACTCTATCCAAATCAACCCCTAAAAAAATCTATAAATAGAGGTGCTCACACCCTATTTTCGTATAAAATCATAAACCTTAAGAGAAGTAGGTCTAGAAGCTCCCCTAGCCCCCCATAAACCCTAGTTTTGGAGCCCCAACTCCTTACCTAACATCCCCCCTTCAATTTTAATCTAGAAAATCCCTAAAATCCCTCCAAAAACACTCCTAAATTTGTAACAAACTTGAAGAGTTCAGATTCAGAAACAAGGAGATACCTTGATCTAGGAGATCCGAAGTCAAATCGGGAGACAGAACGAAGCAAGGGAGTACAGTACAAGGAGCTCTTTTTGTCAGATCTGAGGGAGCAAAATCCTTGCAATCGGAAAGGTATCATATTTTTTTTATTTTTATTTCTATCTATGTTTTTAGCAATGTGATTTACTTGGAAAGTTAGTAGAGACCGGCTTTGACCGGGCGAGGTTGGTGCCTAACACCTTCCAACCCCGTAACGTGATCCCCGAAATTTTTTTTTTCTCTTTCGTAGATTAGTTTACCCTTTTTTAGAGTCAGTTTGGTTCCTAGACCTTAACAACTAGGTGGCGACTCCCAAACCTCAAGGGTTAAAAGCGGATCCGCGCATCCCGCGGATCGAGGGCGCTTTCAGTGATGGCCAGGATTTTGATAGAACTCGCAGAACAAGTTAGAATTGTATCTAGGTTGCAAGGGATTAGGTAAAGGTCGGGGTTGGATGGGGGTAAAAAGCCTTTTTTTTACCAATTTGTGAAAAGGTACAGTGAGACTCATCCCTAGATTGGTAAATTGATGCGGAGTTCGAGGTTGACTTGGGTGAGCTTGGTTATTAGTTCGGACTGGGGGTTGAGCTAGGGTTGTTGACGTGTTGGCTATATAGACATGGTTGGTGCTAGGTTTAGAAACATAGGATTTCTTAAGCTTGTTATCCGAGGGGTTAGAAAGAACCCCATAGGCAAAAACGTCCTCGAGTTGACTTCCAGCTTGTAACAAAGACTCGAAAGTAGGGAGATATTGGGCCACCAGGTGTTGAGCATATCCTTGTGAGAGGTTCTTTAGGATAATTGCTACTTGTTCCTTCTCTGAAGGTCTATCCCACATTTGGGCAGCCTTATCTCTCCAACGACCAATGAAATCAGTGAATGTCTCCCCATTCTTCTGCTTAGTTGCTTCCAAATCTCTTCTTGAAGTCTCATTTTCGGTACTGTACTTATATTGATGCCAGAAAGCCTTTGACATATTCTCCCAGGTGCCCACAGTAATTGAATCTTGAGACATTAGCCATCGTAGTACTGATCCTGATAAAGTTTTTTGAAACAACAACGTCATATGTTCGTCGTTGAGCCACATAATGCGCATGTTAGTAACATACACCTTAAGATGTGTTTTTGCACACCCTATACCACTAAACTTGTCCATTTCTGGAATCACAAACTTCTCGGGCAAATGGATTCTAGGGATGCGGTTCAGAGCTTTAATTCCTGCTGCAATTTCATCGATTCCTTTTATACTTTTCATAGCTGATTATAATTGAGACATCTTGTTAGCTAACATCAAATTTTCATCAACATATTCTTCATCTCCGTTGAGTTGGAAGACTTCACGTGGACGTCTCTCTTCTACTTTCTTTCCTTTTGGATCATTTAGGGGGATTGCCTGTTGATTCCGAGGTCTGTTCTAGCACTTCCATTTTGCCCTTTATACTGTTGATATCATTGACAAAGGCTGCCAAGATCTTACGGATCTCTGTAAGTTCAGATTCTGAAGTCATCTCTACTTGTTGACTTGGTACCGTAGCTCGTTCTAACCGACTGGACTTACGACTCCAACTAGGAAGTGGACGCTTGAGTTTGGGTGCAATGACAATCCTATATGACCCCATCAAAAGGTAAATTTAGTCAATTTCAGTGTTATCCTCTTGATAACATTTTACGGAATCATTTCATTGAGGTTTGTGCACCAATCCATTAATTAATTAAAAAAAAAAAGAAATCAATATTTATTTGAAAGAAAAGTAGCTTTATTGAAAATGATTGGCAAATAAACGTTCTCATTAAAACATCTTTCAACAAATTTGACTCGAACTAATTTTACATGGACACTTGGCTTTGTCTTGACGGTCATCAAGATTGCTGTCAGGCTTGACCCTCTTGGCTCTAACAACTGGCTCTTTGAATTCTGCTGGTCCGTCTGGATACCCTAAGGTGCGCTTGTTCCAGGCTTTCTCAATGAGGTGTACTAACTTTTCAGTCAAAGGCTTGGGGGGAAAGAAAGCTTTGTGTTGAGGTAAAGATAATTCTGTAGGTACGTCGTACTGTTCTGGGATCAAATTAGGATGGTAAAAAGATGTTTTCTCTAAACCAATTAGACGGACATAGTAAGATCCTTTGGTTCCTAGAACAGGGGGGTTAGTCATCTACCAATGGCATCTAAAATCGATATGACAGGCAAGGCGAGAGTCTAACCATTTACTCCAAACTTTAATTGAGTTGTGATGCATTAACAGGTTTCTCTTGGAAAAGTGTTCTGGCCCATATTCGAGGTTTGAGGGAACATCTACAATTTTGAGACGATCACAAAGCCACATATAGAGTAAGTAGGGACTTCCTTTGAAACTTTCCCGTTCACCATTTTTATGGCATCTAAATCTGAGAAAGTTTCAGCTAGGATGAAAGGTACTGGGTTGGCTTTCCTTGAGAGTTGAGAGGCTATATCTATGAAGGACTCAGGAATAGTTTGGCCATCACTATTGGAAGTCAATAGGTATTGGACTAAGATTCCTAGGCACAATCGATAATCTCTAGTAGCTCGCCAGGCTTCGGGTTTTACATCGATAGGGTGATTACGGGAACGATACGGGCCCAATAAAGGTACTAAGTCCAATATCTCGTCATGGACTAAGGCCTTGGCTTCTTCCTTGGAAATGTTCAGTCTTGCGGCGAGGTCACCAGAATATCCTATCTTCAATGAGGGCCTGACTAGAGGTCCTGAAGTAGATATCCCCATGATGCCACAAAAATCCTCGTGAGTGGGACACAAATGCATATACCCCATATGGAATATATGAAGATGGGGGTTCCATCGCTTAGCCATAGCGCGTAAGAGGTTCCAGTCTATCTCAAACTCGTAGAAGTAGAAAGGACTCCTCAACATGAATCTCCCAAAATTGATCTTCTTTACAGGGTGCATCCCTACGACGGTTGTTTTGACTAACTGATCAATTGGGTTATCGCCTACGACTAGCATCTTGGTTCAACACAAAAGGGTATTTTAGTACTCTTCCAAGGTCCCTGTAAAATATCAATTTCTTTTTATTTAGGAAATATTTTCCTTTCAGAAAATCTTATTCTTGTGAAAAACATTTTTTTGGAAAATATTTTTTCTTGTAAAACACTTTTTTTGGAAAACACTTCTTTTGGAAAATATTTTTTTCTGAAAAATACTTTCCCTTTGTAAACCATTTTTCTTCTTTGAAAATTTGATTTCTATTTTGATTTAAATGGCCCAGTCCATCATGATTGTTGGATCGAGATGGATTGGGTCATTATTGAATTTTTGCAAGAAATGGATTCCTTATCTGGTTGGTGCACCCAATTTAATTTTCAAAACAACATTTTTAATCCTTGAGGACAATCATACATTTTGATCTCATCATCCACATCATTCACAACAATCACAAAGTCTCATAAGATTCCATTCAATGAACAACCCGGGAACACCCATGATAAGTTCGAGTCGTGACCTACAAGAAAGGTTTCTAGACTCTAAGCTTACTATGTGCAATGCATTTTTATCTGGCCACCCTTGCCCAAGCACGCCTATATACCTCTCGATACGTGGTGACTTGGTTTGATATACCGTATAGGTGATAATCTAAAACCTCAATTCACTCTGAAGCCAAAAATAGTCAGTTTGATCTCCAGTTGAGAGGTGGAGCACAATGTTGAGCAAGGGCCTACTTAAATACCTCTCGTCTAGAATAGACGTAGTCTATCCCCCTCGTACAGCAGGGTATAGCGGGGCAAGATCTTGTTTAGGCACCGGTTTTGACCAAGAAGTGCAATTGATATACTTAGATTATCTTTTATACCTACAGGTATGAGTCAAGGGTTGTAGCTTTCATAAATGTTTTGGCATCCCATGAGGGAACCGACCACGTACTAGTACTACGTTGGCAATCAGGACATGTGACTGTGTGGCTCACAATTGGTCAAAGGCTCAGGTCGCTCCAGCCTGGGTGCATAAATATACCTCTCAGAATCACCTGATCAGACAATATTGATCTCCCCGTTTGATATATCCTAAGGTACATGACTGGAGTTGTGGTTTTCATGAATGACTTCGCATCTCCGAAGAGACCGGACCACGCACTAGTTCCACGTTGGCTATATAGGACGTGTAAGTGTGCAAAATAATAAACGTGCATATGGTATGTGCAACACAGGGTGGCGTGTGCCCAGGGCCTTTTTCAAATAAATGGGCCCATGGGTCCAATCAAACCAATAAATTACATGAATATCGAAATAAAACACTATCCCAATCACATGAATACTTAATCAAGATCAAAACCATTCAAATCACATGATTAAAGATAAGCATATCAAGCATATCCATGTTAGAAGCAAACATTTAATCTGAAATATTTATTTATGTGTTTCAATCAAGGGTTATTTTGGATGGCCCAAAATAATTCAGAAGCATATTGAATTGAGGATAAATGGATAATCGTTAAGATGGAGATTTTAAAATCAAATGACCCTTTTTTTTTTTTGTAAATAAAATCCTAATAAAAAACAGCCAACACGCGGATTGTTATTGACATACCATCTTTTACTAGTGTCACCCCAACTTCTATGTAAATTGTTAAATAATCACTATAATTAAGGTGACATTAGAACAATTGGTGTGTCAAACTCACAAAGACCAGAATCATTCTCTATTTAATCATAGAGAGAGCTGTTACAACGTTTGGGATAAAATTTTGAGACATTATTAGCATACTCATTATTTATTTACAACACCCCAATTATCTTCAAAAGTGAATAATTGCTTACATTCAAATTGGTGTATTATAAACAAACGATGGTGTGTTAATAATAATTTTCTAAAACTTCTCATCAAAGAGTACTCAAGAATTAAAAAAAAAAAAAAAAAAGGTTGCTGCCAATACTAACAATATATTTGATTTTTATTTTTATTTTTTTAAAAAATAAATAAACTCTCTTCGATTATTGCCAATGCATGAGTCCATTCTTTCTTTTTTCATGTTGCTGCCACACACCAAAACCTTTTTTTTAAAATCTTAAAGACACTCTTTGCTAGATTTCAAAACAATATGTAAATATTTGCTTAGAAATTATGTTGGAACGCAGCCCTACTCGATGATCTTAACCCAAGCAAAGGGCAAAGACGCATGGTTCTGTTATTCAAGTTTGGATACAACCCGAATCAAATCTCCGAATTTCCCATTCATCTGACCACATTAATCTGTGTCCGTCCGATTTGTGCTGTTATTACAGCATTCAATTTGAAATCACAAAAAAAACAAACAAACAAAAAACAAAAAACACAAAAGAAAAAATCTGATTTAAACATGGGTTGACGTTCGACTGGTGCTGCCATTGTAGCTCGAGATTAGATTCTCTCTTTCCCCTTTTTTTTTTTTTTTAAATGAAAAATTGAGAATGAAAACATCAAGGATCCATCAAGTTCATCGTCGAGATGAACATCCGCAACAATGGGTTAGAATTCATTGGTTCAAATCAGAAGAAAAAGAAAGGAAAAAACACATGAGAGCCCCTTTAAAAAAATAAAAAAACTTACTGATAAAAACAACGAGTTTTCTTCTTCAATCTCGACAGATTCAACCCACATTTCTCATTGTTCCTCAGTCGTTTCGAATGGACGGATCTGAAATTAGATCTTCCTTAGTTTTGATCATCAAAATCCAATCTCAACAACTTGATTAAAGTTCTTCGACCCAACAAATTCTAAATTTTATTCCGAATGAAATTTGTTCCTTCACTTTGGATCAATGATCTCTTGTTGATCTGAACCAGTATCTCCAAATTTCTCTTCGATCGACGGAAGAGAGATCGATGAAATCACTTAGTTTGAGTTGGTTTTTTTTTTTTTTTTTAATTCTGTTTTGAATCAAAAGGGATCAGCGATTTCGAGCAAAAATTACAAACGATCGGGCTGAGATTTCAGTCGATCGAATAGAGAGATGTGTCCAACTTCTTTGTTAAACAATGCTGAAACCAGGTCGACCTTTTGAGGAAGATGGTGTGCGAATAGCAACACATTTATTTTATATATGACACACCTCTCAATCATGCTGTCCAAGTGGTGTGAGACAAGAAAAAGAACATAATCGCTCACGGCACCCTTCACAAACAACATGTTGTCTTTGTTGGCAGGACCTCAAAAAGAATTTTTTTTTTAAACGATTTTCTTTTTTGCTACAACACAGCCCAACGTTGTTGTAGATTGATCCTTTTAAAAAAAAAATTTACAAAAAACAAAAAATGGGGGTATTAAAAGGATGAGCTTTTATTTTTTTCACATCAACACCCTCTGCCCATTATCATTGTTAATGGAACCTTAAAAAAAACAATAAAAATAAAACAAACTAAAAATAAAAGAAGAAATTATCGAAGGATACATCATCCACCAAAAACTTTATTTAAAAAAAAACAAACCTACGTGATTCACTAATCATCATTCCATCCTCAATTAAACTTCTTGATTTTGTTAGTTATTTAGGATCATTCTAAATACCCCTCGATTGAGCCACAATAATAAAATAAAACAAACATACAAGAGCAGAATATTCAGGACCCAAACACTGAACAATAGGAAGATAAAAAAAACTAAAAAAAAAAAACAAGAATAAATAAATAAACAGATAAGCCATTCAACTAAAAAATTAGATCGCTTTAGCGATGCTCCCGTACTTGGGGTTTTTCAAGTATGATCCTCAATGTCCCTACTAGAGTTGCCACTAAAAGCGTCATTGATCCACGGGATGCGTGGATCCACTTTTGACCCTTGAGGTTTGGGAGTTGCCACCTAGTTATTATGGTCTATGAACCAAACTGACTCTAAAACGGATAATAAACTAATCTACTACAGAAATCTAAATCCGGGGATCATGTTATGGGGTTGGAAGGTGTTAGGCACCAACCCCGCCTGGTCAATGCCGGTCTCTACTTATCCTAAATAAAACTATATCGCTAATGACAAACTTAGATTAAAAAAAAATAACGAAAAATCTTATCTTCGATCTGCAAAAGTCTATTCCCTCAGATCTGGTGAAAATGGCTCATTATACCGTACTCCTTACTTCGTTATATCTCCGGATCTGATTTCTGATCTCCGAGGTAAGGTATTTCTTTCTTGGATCTAGGTGCTTCAAATTTGTTATAGATTTTTGAGTTGTTTTTGAGAGGTTCCTAGGTGTTTTTTAGGCTGAAATCGAAGTAGGGGTGTTAGGTAAGGAGTTGGGGCTCCAAAATTAGTGTTTTGGAGAGGTTGTGGAGGCTTCTTCACCTACTTTTCCTAGGATTTTTCTTTGATACGAAAATATGGTGTGGATGTTCTTATTTATAAAGTTTTTTAGGAGAATTAGGGTTTCTTTTAGGGTTTCAATTAGGGTTTAGATTTTGGTCTCATGAGATGGACTTAGTCTTAAGGGTTTTGACTTTTAATCTTATGAGATTGACTTGATTAGTTTAGATTAGGGTTTTGATATAGGATTTTGACTTAAGTCTTATGAGATTTACTTTAATATTGGACTTTAGTTTTTCTTAGTTGGCTTTTAATATCTTAACTTTAGCTTTACTTGACTTTAATCTTACTTGATTGACTTTAATGTTTCACTTTACATTATTTAATGATTTATTTATTAATTTTGAAAATTTTAATTATTAAAATTGTAAAATTATCGTTTTGCCCTCGGAAAGGATTTTTTATATTTTAAGTAGTTTTTCAATGTTCTACGATGTTTTGGAATCAATTTTTCATAGGGAATTCAATGGGAATGTTGGTTTTTATCATTTATGAAATTTTTTGTATGAAATGGTTGTGAATTTTATGAGGGGTATTTTCATAATTTTGTCAAATTTTATGAAAATTGGCGAAGTGATTTATTTAATTTTGATTTGTTGTTTTATGTGTTTGAATGGGTTTTCCTAAGCGTAACGTGGGTTCTAGGGTTATTTTGATATTAGGGGTATTTTGGTAATTTGATCATTTTTAGTGATTTTTATCGTGAAACTTCTTTTTGGTTTGCAAGATGATGATTTCTATGTTTTTGGGGTCATATTTTCCTAACGTAGCGTGGTTTCTAAGTTTTGTCAGTTTGAGATACCTCATCCGGATTTCTGAAACATATCTGATAACAAAATAAAGCATTGGAATGAACATCCATCATTGGGAACCATTGCGATCGGGTTGACAAGTTGATTAATCAGGCGAGTGCAAAAATGGGGTGTCTACAGGTTCAAGGGCCATATATAAAAATATATGAAAAAATAATGGTTTCTCAAAATATAGGTTAGAGGTTTTGGATTGAGCTGATTTTTTGTGATGATCGTCACTATGATGAGAAGATCATCCTCACAAAAAATCAGCTCAATCAGAAACTTCTAAATCCATCAAAAGTTATCTACAAATTATTGACAAAAATTGACAAAAAATCGACGGTCCACATTTTAAATCACTTTTAATGGGGTTAAATCAGATAGGACTGTTTTTTTTTTTGTGGATGATCTTCCCATCATAGAGATCATCCTCACAAAAAATCAGCTCAATCCGAAACTTCTAACTAATATTTTAAAATTTTATTAATGTTGCATTGTTTTTACATATGTTTTTTCATATGGCCCTTGATCCTGACCCATATATATATGTGGGAAATGTTCAACACCCTACACTTTACCCTACGCTTTACCAAACGTGTTTTGTCCTACATGGGTTAGAAGTTTTGGAATGGGCTGATTTTTAGTGAGGATGAACGGGACCCTATATATATATAGGGGCGGCTCATGAGACATATGTAAAAATAATGATTTTTCAAAATATGGGTTAGAGGTTTTAGATTGAGCTGATTTTTTCGAGGATGGTCACAATGATGAAAAGATCATCCTTACAAAAAATTAGCTCAATCTGAAATTTCTAAATCCATCAAAAGTGATTTACAAATCATTGGCAAAAAATTGACAATCCACATTTTAAATCACTTTTAATGGGGTCAGAAGTTTCATATTGGACTGATTTTTTTTTCCGGATGATCTTCTCATCATAGATATCATCCTCACAAAAAATTAGCTATATCCGAAACTTCTAACCCATATTTTAAAATTATATATCTATATATATATATATATATATATATATATATATATATATATAGGAACGGATCAAGGTACATATGAAAAAACATATGTAAAAACAATGTAACATTAATAAATTTTCAAAATATAGGTTAGAAGTTTCAGATTGAGCTGATTTTTTATGAGGATGATTTCTATGATGGGAAGATCATCTAAAAAAAATCAGTCTAATATGGAACTTCTAACCCCATTAAAAGTGATTTAAAATGTGGACCGTTGATTTTTTGCCAATAATTTGTAAATCACTTTTGATGGAAGGATGATCTTCTCATCATAGTAACCATCCTCGCAAAAAATCAGCTCAATCCAAAACCTCTAACCCATATTTTGAAAAACCATTGTTTTTACATATGTTTTTACATATGGCCCATGAACCGCCCCCGTATATATATAGTTTTGGACTGAGCTGATTTTTTGTGTATGGTTTTTATGATTAGAAACCATCATTACAAAAAATCAGCTCAATTTGAAACTTCTAAGCCCATCTAAAATGATTTACAAATTATTGATAAAGAATCAACATCCCACATTCTAAATCACTTTTGATGGGGTTAGAAGTTTCAGATTGGACTGATATTTTTTTAGAATGATCTTCTTATCATAGAGATCATCCTCACAAAAAATGGGCTTAATCCGAAACTTCTAACCCATATTTTGAAAATTTATTATTATTACATTGTTTTTACATATGTTTTTATATATGTCCCATGATCCGTCCCCATATATATATATATATTTAATGTGTAGTTGTGTATCCCGAGAAAAAAATCTATAATTCTAACACATGCCACGACAAAAGAGTATGGGAGAATATGTTAGAAGAGTGGAATCAAAAAATCAGGATTCATTTTAATTATAGAGATATATGTGTGTAATGTTTTGTTGGAGTCCTAGCCACTTACTTGTCTATTAAAAAAAATGAATCAGTTCAACTAATCCTGTTGTACCTTTATTTAAGGGGTTTTTTCATGAAGAAGTCTATATAATCACGATTAAATAATCAATTATAAATAACATTTATAATTTTATCCTAGAGAATCCTCCTCGGACCCATTTTAATGAGTGTGTTTCTTAAAGTCAAATTATGGAAAGATACATAAACATGCCTCTATGAAAGGGATGTTGTAAGTATTCCAAAATTCATGTGGTATATGAAAGGCTTGGAGTCAAGAAGAAGCAGAGTGCTCAAGTCCAAGAAATGTCGACTCCTCAATTTAATGCACAAAGTTTGAATTTATTGAAGAGTGCTCATCCTGACAGGCTAATTCAAAATCTCATTGACGTGGTAGTTGCAAAAACCGTAGATTTTTCTCCTGGGGATACACAACCACACATGTAGAGATGTGAAATTGTGTATCCCAGAGGGAAAAATCTACGATTCTTGCAAGGTACACATCAATTGAGTTTTTGAGTTACCTTGTCAGATTGAGTTACAATTATTACACTTTATGGAAACATGTGTAGTTAATCACCTTGATAGAAATGTGATTCAGTCACAATATTATAAATAAAAATTAAATATAAAAGATATATGATTTTCTATTCATCCTTGGATAGAGAGGGAGGGTAGAGCTTTTGATTTTTTTCATGTAGTCAAAGAGTTGAATAATGAAAATAGATGGGGCAAATGACTAATCGAGTTGATCCAACCCTTAGTTCATCGAAAGGTTAACTTGGGTGTTACACAATCATGGTGTAATTACACCCTAGCCCACATAGCATGGTTTGAGATCTCTGTCAATATAGTTCAAATCTCAAGGAGGTTTTTAATTGCATCCATAATATGTATTTCAGGGAGGGGGGGGGGGTAAACAAAGGTAGACCTAGAGAATTTCACTTGTGGGGGTCAAACTAATTGTATGAAGATGAAATTAGAAAAATTATACATAATAAGAGGATTTTACTCAACGTGGAAAAAACTTATATTTGACAATCCAAGCTTGTCGAATTTTTCTTTTCGACGGGTCAAAACAGTCAAATTAATGGAGGATAGGAGAAATCCGATGGCTCTAAGCCATCGAATACGAGGAACATAAAATATTCATTGGTCATGGATTGTCAAAATTCGATTTCTCAAATTCATTGAAATTTTTTGTCAAAATTTTTACTTTTAATCCAGTGTTAGAAAATCATTTTTTCATTGAAAAAAAGAGGATTTAGAAGAAAAATATTTATAAAAAAAAAAAGAAGAAGAGAAGATTATTTTTTGGCTTTTTACAATTAAAGTTATAAAATCCTGAGTTTTCAATTCGTATCTCGATGAAAAATAAATAATAGAATTTTGAGAAAATCTTGAAAGTGAGACTTAAGGATAAAATTTTAGGATATTTCTGATAATTTTTAATAGAATCTAACTTATCATTATATTCAAAATGATCGAAAAATCTTTTACCTGTAAGCATACTCAAATGCGAGTCTGAATAGAAAAGTTATAAAATCCTCGATTACCGAGTCGGATCTACCTAAAATAATGACTTTTTGTTATTTTTTTTTTAAAGATTTGATCATATTATTAGATTCTTAATAAAAAATTATTGAATATGGACTACTTACTTATCATTTTTGGAATCTAAAAAGTCGAATTATCGTAAAAAATGAAAACGACGTTAATTTTAGAGTCCCATTGGGTTAAAAATGTAAATTTTTTTAGAGATAGAATTTATAAAAATTGATCATATCATTATATTCAAAATAAAAAATTAGACAAAATAGAATATTCATTCATCATTTTTGGAGTTCAGACAGTCAAGTTATCGTCGATTGAAACAATAAGTAAAATACCGATTTCGTCCCAAGACTTTATATAAATAAAAATTTTTATTTTTTTTATTCATCATCATCCCCAACCAATCCAAAACTGGTCAACGAGTTTAAAAAAAAAATTGATTTTCTTCCCAATTTTCAAACTCCGATTTGTCACGAATAGTCCGTCTTCCACCGTCGACGTAGAAGGAAGAAACGTTTGCAACCTCATTTTCTAAAAAACCCACCCAATTTTCTACCATTTTATTTTATTTTTTACCCTATATCATCAAAAAATAGTCATATATATATATTTGGGGGTTTTGTAACTTTGACCTCGGATTTGATCCGTTTTGGGATCAAATCGTCCTCCGTTGTAGAAGGGAGAATGGACGACAAAGTCGAAATCTTTGAAATCACCAGGTTAGATTAAAAAATCAATTATCTCAAAGTTCAAACCGTCTTGATTTCCATGCCGATTGTCTCAATTTCTGTGCACATGCTTCAATTCTATCGTCTAGAGATTGTAAAGAACTCTCAATTTCTATTAGTAATCATAGATTGTGAAAATTGCATTTAAACATTTTATTAAAAATTTGTGATATATTTTCAAAAATATAGAATTCAATTGGTTATTTCAAATTCACGTCAGAACTTGCATATTTGATATATTTTATTGTATTTTATAACAAATTATACGTGGGTAGGATATTTCACCAGATTATTTATGTTAGTTGGGTCCTATGCACCGCTCGGACTCCGTTTTGATTTAAGTTTTGTACTTTTTCAATATTATTAATAAAAATGAATTTCATAGTTAAAAAAATGATTTAATATTCAATGAACTCATATTGAGTTGATGAATATTAGAAAGTAAATATTTTGTTTGAAAGATTGAAAACTATAAAAATCGAAATAGGAAAAAATTATATAAAATGGTAAAATGCCAGAGTCGTACCCGAGGGGTGATGCCTATATTTTATATTGTTGTATTGTATCTAAGTGAATGGATATCTAGGTATAATATTACTTATTGAATGCTTATTTACTTTCTGTTAGCACGATGCGCTGTTTATTTTTTCGTTTTCTTATTTATTTTAGGTCGGGTGGCCACAATTGCATGGTAGGAAATTGGATATCTATTCTCAACCTTGTATTATTAATTTCTCTTTTTATTTTTAAATGAAAATAACATATATATATATATATATATATATATATATATATATATATATATATATATATATTTTATGAGCTGTTAAAGAGTTTGTGAATGCTTGAAGGGATAGTGCGTCATATCATCCAGAGTGATGTATTATCCTAGGATGTATGGTAGGAATCACCAAGCTCATACGTGGTATGAGACGCGTATGAGAGTAAAGTCACAACTATAATCCGGGTTTATTCCTCTCTATCTTTACCAGTGAACTTGTAATGTAAATGTGATCAGTGATCACTAATAATCTATAGTAGACAAACGTTCTGACACATCGAAAAGAGACTCATTACTTACGATCACATCAAATGGTCAGTCTGAGCCAGAAAAATGATCCCGCAAGTGTGGTAAATAGCGATCAGCCATAAAATCAGGAATTAATACTTTATTATGAAATATCATGTCCCAACCGGGAACGATCTAGTTGTGAATCTCAACTCTCAAATTCCACTACTCTACCATTATGTATTATGTATCTGTTGCATTATTTTGATATATAAAATGAAATGCATGTTTAATGTTTCCATTTGGTCAATAGATTTGTATAAAAAGAAAATGGTATAATAGGTATTGTTGATTGATGTAATGTGAATTTTAAAATATTTAGTTACTCATCCCTAGCTATATGTACCAGTTAATCGTTTTTTCTGTAAAACTTTACATATTTTAAAATGATTCAATATATTTATTCGTTTATGTTAGAAGAGGTTATTGATAAAAAAATTTTGCTTCCCTACTGGGTAACCATTGTTACTCTCCCACCTTCTCCATTTTTTTCATTTCAGATTCAGAGCTTGGCGAAGTAGGTATAGAGTACGAGTGAGGTTCATCTGGTGAATCAGATAGACGACCAGAGTCCATTACATAATGAATACTGGGATCATACCCCCTATTGGTGTTAGTTAGACCAAGAGTATTATAGATTTTGTATTGAGCGTTAGAAATTTGGTTAGAGTGGAAAATTTCTGTATAATTGTGTATATAAACTTTTTCTTCCGCATTCTGATCTTCGTACATTATTAGATGTATGTAGGTTTTCGCTAGTATTATATTTTATATATATATACAGGATTATGTATGTCGTTTATCAAGTGTAGGTTGAATGCTTTGGAATACTAACATAAACAGAGGAGACCATGCTGAAATTTCGAAGCGTTGCCTAGTGCCTCGAAATCTGACATGGAGCTTTGTGTTAGCGTTTGCCGAGGCATCACAAAATCTCTTAAAGTGAAGAAGTGGAGAAGATGAATTGAGTACAAACCCTAACTACACCTGTTTAACCAAAATAACCTTTATTTAGAAAAAAAACAAATCCCTAAAATTGATTTGATTTGATGAGTTTTAAAATTATGATTTGTTGAATAACATAACTGAAAGCGTCCTTAATCCACAGGGTGTGTGGATCTGCTTTTAATTTTTGAGGTTTGGGAGTCGCCACCTAATTATTACAGTCTGAAAAATCGAGCATTGACTTTAACAGATTAAAAACAACTAATCTACGAAAGAAACTATGGTTCGAGAATCACGTTACGGGGTTGGAAGGTGTTAGTCACCAATCCCGTCCGGCAAACGTCGGTCTCTACGATTTCCCAAAAAGGGATTACATTGCTAACATAACTAAAATAAAATAGTATAAAAAATATACATATACGTCGATCGCAATGATTTGTTCCTTTAAAATTGGTGGAATGGCTCCTCGTAAAATACTCATCGTTTTGTTTCCGTTACTCGATCTACTTCGGATCTCTAAGATGAAATACCTCCTTCTTAGATCTAAGTATTTTTTAAAATTTTTAAGGGATTTTTGTGTATTTTTTGGAGAGTTTTTTGAAGTTTTTTTTGCAAAACCTACGGTTTGGATGATAAGTAGAAAGTTAGGGCTTCAAAATCAGGGTTTGGGGAAGGCTAAAGGGAGTTTTTGACCTACTTTTTCTATGATTTATTTTGACCTACGAAATTAGGTTGTGGAAGCTCTATATTTATAGAGTTTTTTTGAAAGAATTAGAGTTTGACTAGGTCTCCTTTTAGATAAGGTGAATTAAGGTTTTGACTTAAGTCTTGTTTGATTAACTAGGTTTCTTTAGATTAAGATTTTAATTAGGATTTTGACTTAATTATTATGAGATTGACTTGCTCTTTTAAATTAGATTTTAATTATTATATACAATGAAAAAATATATTTTTAAGTTTTGTGGAGAACCCCCTTAATTATATTTTAATTCTTTAGATCCTAGATGGAAGGGTCTTTTAATAAATATCAAGGGACCTCCACTTAAATAAGTGGGCAACCATCAACAATTTTGCCTGAGGGCTTGATTAATTAATTTTTTTGGTTCAAAATTTTAAATTAATTTTATTAAGATTTTACTTTACGTTAATTAATATTTTATTTATTAATTTTAAAATTTAAAATTATTAAAATTGAAAACTTACCATTTTACCCCTGAAGAGAACTTTTGCGTTTCAAGTCGTTTTTCAATGTCTTGGGATGTTTTGGAATCAATTTTTTGTAAAGAATTCAATAGGATTACGGATTTGTGTCACTTATAAAATTTTTTGTCATGAAATGCTTGTCAACCCTTATGAGGGGCATTTTCATAATTTTATTGAATTTGATGAAAATTGGCGGAATGGTTTATTTGGTTTCATTTTGTTGTTTTATATGTTCGAAAGGATTTTCCTAAGAGTAATGTGGGCTCTAAGGATGTTTTGATGTTATGGGTATTTTGATAATTTGGTCATTTTTGAGTAATTTTTATCGTAAAATTTCTTTTTATATGAAAAATGATGATTTCTATGTTTTGGGGTCATATTTTCCTAGTGTAGTATGGTTTGTACAGTTTTGTTAATTTGAGATACCTCATTCGAATTTCTGAAACATATCTAGTAACAAATAAAACATTGGAATAATCATCCATCATTGGGAATCGTCGCGATCGAGTTGACGAGTTGATTAATCAGATAATTGCAAAAATAGGGTGTCTACAATAACATATTGGTGAAACTATGAAAAATTATTCTCCAAGTCTTATATTTCATAAAGTAAGTTAAATCTTACTGTAGGCACCCCATTTTCGCATTTGCCTAATTAATCAACTCATCAACCCGATCGCAACGGTTCCTAATGATGGATGTTTATTTCAATGCTTTATTTGTTATTAGATATATTTTAGAAATCCAGATGAGGTATCTCGAACTGACAAAATTATAGAAATCACGCTACGTTAGGAAAATATAACCCCAAAAGCTTAGAAATCATCATTTTTCAGATAAAAAGAAGCTTTACGATAAAAATCACTAAAAAAATGACCAAATTACCAAAATACTCCTAACCTTAAAACATCTCTAGACCCTACGTTACGCTTAGGAAAATCTATTCAAACACATAAAATAACAAATCGAAACTAAGTAAATCATTTCACCAATTTTCATAGAATTCAACAAAATTACGAATGCCCCTCATAAAGTTCATGACCATTTCGCACAAAAAATTTCATAAATGATATAAACCAATATTCCTATTGAATTCTTTACGAAAAATCGATTCAAAAACCGACTTGAAACGTAAAAGTTCTCTTCAGTTGCCTAGATATTTATTAAAGGATCTTCTATCTGGGGGCCTAAAGAATTAAAATATAATAAAGTGGGGTCCTAAAAAAATTATAGTCAATCAAGTAAGACTAAAGTCATAGGACTTAAGTCAAAACCCTAATTAAAATCCTAATCTAAACTAATCAAGTAAATCTCATAAGACTAGAGTCAAAATCCTAATTAAAACTTAAATCAAGTCAATCTCATAAAACTAAAGTCAAAATCTTAATTAAAACCCTAATAAGATTAAGACAATCTCATAAGACAAAAAGTCAAAACCCTAATTGAAATCCTAAAGGAAATCTAATTAAACACTAACTCTACCCAAAAAAATTTATAAATAAGAGCCTCCACACCCTATTTTCGTATCAAATGATAAACCCTAAGAGAAGTAGGTCAAAAAGCTTTCCTAGTCTCCCATAAATCTTAATTTTGAAGTCTTAACTTCTAACCTAATACCCATACCTCAACTTTAAATATAAAACACCTAGAAACCCTTCAAAAATACCCAGAAATCTATAAAAAAATTCGAAGAATCCAGATCTAAGAAAGAGATACCTTGCCTTGGAGATCAGAAATCAGATTCGGAGACAGAACGAAGTGATGAGTACTGTATAATGAGTTTCTCTATCAGATCTAAGAGAACAAGACCGTTGTCTTCAGAAAGGTATCTATTTCTTATTATTTTTTATCACTTAAGTTTTTTAGTAATGTAGTTTATTTGAGAATTAGTAAAGACCGGCGTTTACCGGGCGGGGTTGGTGCCTAACACCTTCCAACTCCATAACGTGATCCCCGGACCCGTTTTTTTTTTCCGTAGATTAATAGTATTTGTCATTTTAGAGTCAGTATTCGGTTCCTAGACTGTAATAAATAGGTGACGACTCCCAAACCTCAGAGGTCAAAAGCGGATCCGCGCATCTTACGGATCGAGAGTGCTTTCAGTGACAACTCCACTGGGGACTATTGAGGATTAGACTTGAAAAACCCCAAGTATGGGATGCATTGCCAGTAGAGACCTTTTTATTTATTTATTATTTTAGTTTATTTGTTTATTTTTATGGTTTATCCTTATTTTGGCTCTATTATTGATCGTTATGTTGCATATTTTGATTAGTACATTTTTTATGGATCGATCTAAGAACATTCGGAACAACCCTAAATAATTTGAGATTTCAAAAGGATGATTTCATTAAGGACGGAGTGATAGTTGTTGCACCATATAGATTTTTTTTATTTAGTTTGGGAATCGATCTATCCTTTGGCATTACATTTTTTTTTAAACGGGGGGGGGGGGGGGGGGGGGGGGCTGGTGTATGTTAAATTTTTTTGTGCTGCTAAGGGGCAGCCACATTTAAAAAAAAATTTAATGTGTAGCCAAGGGGCAGCAACGCTTTTTTTTTATTTTTTTTATTTTTTTTTGTGCTGTTAAGGGGTAGGGTAGCAATGTTTAACAAAAATAAGGGCTGGTGTGCAATTAAAAAAATGGTTTTAAGTTTTTCCATTTTTTCTTCAATAAGAAGAGAAGCAGACAGGAGAGAGAAACGTTCTCTCTATCTCTTTCTCTCTCTTCACCACCTCTCTCCCTCTCTCTATCTTCACCACCATTAATGAAGCAACAGCCTACTTTTTCATCTTATTTGTTGTAATAACAGCCCCAACATCCTCCATTAACACCCACCACTCACAAGTTCTGATAGATTTTCACATTTCACATTCAGTTGCAATGGAGAACCCTTAGTCTGATACTAACGAGTAAGAAGGAAGTAGCTGGATGGAAGCACAAATTCAAAGGTTTCATCTTTGAGTTTGAGCGGCCTGAAAGGGAGATGGATGTTACCATGCCTGAGTTCGTGGGTACCAACTAAAGGGAATAATTCTAATCAAAGATTTTTTATAATAAGCTGCTTTGGTTGTTTATTTTTTGAAAATCTGATTTGGATTTTATGTAAATCAAGAATTCTACTGTCGTGTTCTTAATCAAACCTGCAACATGAGAGTTCCCGTGATTCTCAAACCAATAATGGAGGAATAAGTGACAATCTTGGTTTATGAAATCTGTAGAAGCCATTCCACGAACTGTTTCACTTTAGTTTTGAGCTCCAAAGGAGCATTAGTGGCAGACGTGGTAGATTATGTTTCTTTCCCCAAAAATCTGGGTTCGTTTCAGAGATTTTTAAAAAAAAAAAATTTGTTGGTCTTAACAGGAAATTACTTTTCATTCAAAAGAATTTTTTTCTTTGTTTTAACAAAGAAAGTGTTTTTTTTTTTCACATCTTTCGGTTTGTCATCAAAATCAAAATCGCATGTGACAAAAATAAATAAATAAATAAGAACCTCTTTTCTTAGATTGTGATCCTTCTCGAGTCTTTGCTTCGGGTTTCTGAACATAAGAGTAAAGATTGTTTTTATGATTAAATCAGAAGTGTTGAGAAGAATTATGTTAAAGAATGGTTGGAATATCTTTAATTTGAATTCGATAAAACGGTTGTTAAGAGATTATAAAAAAATGGGGCTCAACCTAACTAAAATGAATTCTGACGTTTTTTTTTTTTTTCAACTCCTCTTATTGAAATACTTTTGAGGCTTTTGATTAAAGCACGTCTATGTGTTGGTTTCTTACTCGAACACTTTCAAGCTAAAAGACACTATTGTCACACCAATCGGTACTTACAACACATCACATGGGGATGTTTGATTTTTTTTGCAATCGAGTTGGCGTGGCAATAAATATTTTTTTTTGGTGATTTTTAAAATATTTTTTTATCAATATTTTTTATCTCTTATTTTTCTTTTTCTTTTCCCTTTTGAAAATCATTTGTAAAAAAAATAAATAAAAAAAAGTTGCTTGGCCAAACAACAAAAAATCAATTAGCTTAAAAATTCTTTTAAAATTTTTTCAAAATCATTTTAAAAAAAATAAAAAGAAAAATAAAATTTTTCTTTCCAATTTGTTAAGAAGAATCATTGTTCCTTTTTTCAATAACCATCATTTTATCCTCAATTTAATGTTCATTGAAACACCAATTCATTTAGGGTCACACAAAAGCAACCCTTGATAGGACCACATAAAAATTATGCCTATTGCATTGTTTGATCTAACAATTATTCTATGCCATAATTATTGATTGATTTACCATGATTTTAATTTTGAATTGAGCAATGTGATCAATGTATGGTTCAATACCTTCACTTGTAATGGTTTAATTGGACACATGGGCCCATTTATTTGAAAAAGGCCCCGGGCACACCCCACCCTGTTTTGCACATACCACAAGCACGTTTATCGCTTTGCACGTTTGCATGTCCCATAAAGGCCACGTGATACTAGTGCGTGGCTCGGTCTCGCAACGTCATTCATGAAAACCACAACTCAAGTCACGTACCTTAGGGTATATAAAACTGGGGCATCAGTACCATTTGATCAGGTGACTTTGAAAGGTATATTGATGCACCCAGGCTGGAATGACCTAAGCCTTTGACCTATTGTGAGCCACACAGTCACATGTCCCATTTGCAAACGTAGTACTAGTACGTGGTCGGTCCCCTCGTGGGATGCCAAACCATTTATGAAAGCTACAACTCTTGACTCGTACCCGTAGGTATATCAAAGATAATCCAAATACATCAATTGCACTTCTTGGTCAAAATCGATGCCTAAGCGAGATCCTACCCCACTGTACCCTACTGTATGAGGAGGATAGACTACGTCTATTTTAGACAAGAGGTATTTAAGTGGGCCCTTTCTCATCATCATCCGTCACCTCTCAACTAGAGTTCAAATTGGCTGCTTTTGACTTCAGAGAAATGAGTTGAAGTTTTGGATTATCACCTATACGGTATATCAAACCAAGTCACCACGTACCGTTTGATTGAGTATGCTCGAGAAGTATATAGGTGTACTTGGGCAAGGGTGGCAAGATAAAAATACATTATATATAGTAAGCTTAGAGTCTAGAAACCTCCCCTGTAAGTCAAGACTCGAACTTATCGTGGGTATTCCCGGGTTATTTATTGAATACGACCCTGTGATTGATGAATGTATGTGAATGATGTATGAGATCAAAATGTATGTGAATGATGTATGAGATTGACTTTAATACTTGACTTTAGTCTTACTTAATTGACTCTAATTTTGACTTTAGTCTTATTTGATTGACTTTAATATCTTGACGTTAGTCTTGCTTGATTGACTTTAAATTTTTGGAGAACCCCCCTCTATTATATCTTTAATTCTTTGGACCCCCAAATGGAGAGGTCCTTAAAGAAATATCTTGCGAACCCTCAACAATTTTGCTTGAAAACCTGATTGATAAATTTTTTGGTTTAAATTTTAATAATTAATTTCATTAATGTTTCACTTTACATTATTTAATGATTTATTTATTAATTTCAAAATTTTTAATTATTAAAATTGTGAAATTACCATTTTACCCTCGGAGAGGATTTTTTACGTTTAAGTCGTTTTTCAATGTTCCAGGATGTTTTGAAATCAGTTTTTCGTAAGGAATTCAATGGGAATATTGGTTTTTGTCATTTATGAAATTTTTTGCGTGAAATGGTCGTGAATTTTATGAGGGGTATTTTCGTAATTTTGTCAAATTTTGTGAAAATTGGCGAAATAATTTATTTGGTTTCGATTTGTCGTTTTATGTATTTGAACAGATTTTCCTAAGCGTAATGTAGGCTCTAAGGTTGTTTTGATGTTAGGGGTATTTATTTTTAGTGATTTTTATCGTGAAGCTTCTTTTTGGCTTGCAGGATGATGATTTCTATGTTTCTGGGGTAGTATTTTCCTAGCCTAGCGTGGTTTCTAAGTCTTGTTAGTTCGAGATACCTTATCCGGATTTCTGAAACATATCTGGTAACAAAATAAAGCATTGGAATAGACATCCATCATTGGGAACCTTTGCGATCGAGTTGACGACTTGATTAATCAGGCGGATGCAAAAATGGGGTGTCTACAGATGCCCCTCTTTGGCAGAGGGTCGAAGCAAACTAGATAGCAAATCTATTTTGGTAGATAGTGCGATATCCGAATGCCAAAGCTAGTGACAGTTCATTTTGCAGCCTGATTTAACAATTCGTCGAGATATTCGGATCATTGAGCGTAAAACTCTCCCCGAACTAGAAAAATGTCAGGTCCTTGAGCGCGAGCTCTCACTGGCAGTGTCAGATCCTTGAATTTTAGAAAATTCTCTTTGACTACTATAACAACTGTGCAAGTGCGTGGGCTCAAAATCTGAGATATATTTCAAAGAGTTTGAATTGGAAATGAGTCAAAAATGAAGTAAATTTAAACTGAGCATAAATCCAAGAAAACCCTTGGTGGCATCTGAGCATAATTCCGAGAAAACCCTCGGCGGTAACTGAGCATAATTTCGAGAAAACCCTCGGCGGCATCTGAGCATAATTCCAAGAAAACCCTTGGCGGCATCTGAGCATAGTTTCGAGAAAACCCTCGGCGGCATCTGAGCATAATTCCAAGAAAACCCTCGACGGCATCTGAGCATAATTCCAAGAATACCCTTGGCGGCATCTGAGCATAGTTCCGAGAAAACCCTCGGCGGTATCTGAGCATAATTCCAAGAAAACCCTTGGCGGCATCTGAGCATAGTTCCGAGAAAACCCTTGGCGGTATCTGAGCATAATTCCAAGAAAACCCTTGGCGGCATCTGAGCATAGTTCCGAGAAAACCCTCGACGGCATTTGAGCATAATTCCAAGAAAACCCTTGGCGGTATCTGAGCATAATTCCAAGAAAACCCTTGGCGGCATCTGAGCATAATTTCGAGAAAACCCTCGGCGGCATCTGAGCATAATTCCAAGAAAACCCTTGGCGGCATCTGAGCATAATTCTGAGAAAATCCTCGGCGGTATCTGAGCATAATTCCAAGAAAACCCTTGGCGGCATCTGAGCATAGTTCCGAGAAAACCTTCTGCGGCATCGGAGCATAATTCCAAGAAAACCCTCGGCGGCATCTGAGCATAATTCCAAGAAAACCCTTGGCGGCATTTGAGCATAGTTCCTAGAAAACCCTCGGCGGTATCTGAGCATAATTCCAAGAAAACCCTTGGCGGCATCTGAGCATAGTTCCGAGAAAACCCTCGGCGGCATCTGAGCATAAGTCCAAAAAAACCCTTGGCGGCATCTGAGCATAGTTCCGAGAAAACCCTTGGCGGTATCTAAGCATAATTCCAAGAAAACCCTTGGCGGCATCTGAGCATAGTTCCGAGAAAACCTTCGGCGACATCTGAACATAATTCTAAGAAAACCCTTGGCGGCAACTGAGCAAAATCCAAGATAACCCTTGGCGGCAATTGAGCAAAATCCAAGATAACCCTTGGTGGCATCTGAGCAAAATCCAAGATAACCTTTGGCGGAATCTAAGGAGATAACCCTTGGCGGAAACTGAGCAAAATCCAAGATGACCCTTGGCGGCAACTGAGCAAAATCCAAGATAACCCTTGGCGGCATCTGAGCAAAATCCAAAATAACCCTTGGCGACAACTGAGCAAAATCCAAGATAACCCTTGGCGGCATCTGAGCAAAATTGGCGAAGGAATGAAGGACTTTTGGGAAAGAATGAATGAATTTGGAAAAGACTGATCAGAGTGAATTGAATAAATCTGGAAGATACTGAATCTGGAAGAGAAATGATCGAATCCAAGAATGATTGGATCTAGGAATGAAAAAATACCATATTAGTTGATCTTTGGGCACAGTCAAATGTGAGATCCGAAGTGCTTTTGTTTGAACTTCAAGGATTTATCCAAAAGTTTTATGAATTAAAAACCTGAGTTTGAATCTCAAGAGTTTTTTTGAAAAACTGCTATCAAGAGGGTAACCTTAAATTTGAAGTTCTCATTATTTTTTTTAGGATTAACATTGCTCAAAAATAATTGAACACATCATTAAAAAATGCCCCTTGTATAAGGAGGGAAATTACATATCTAGAGAAAAAAAATGCCCCTTGTATGAAGGTTTGAAATATTTGATTACCACAAGCGCAATAAAGATCCAACTTTTAATTTTGATTAATTTTATTAAAGATTTTGAGTGAGGCTCAAGAGAACAAAATATTTCCTTTTGAGACTCACCTTAGAATTTACCATTCTCTCCATTGGTTCACTTGGGGAAGTAAGAATTTTCAGATCGATCGTAGATAAGATACTTGTGGCTTCTGAATCTATGCCTGGTTTAAGTTGAGTATTGAACTTGATTATTCGGACTTCTGAAGTTTCAGCTCGAACCGCTCTCAACTTGGGATTTTCTTCTGTTTTTCTTTGTCGCTCTAACTTTTGCCTAGATCGCCTTTTCAGGTTTTCGATCTAGCGAGCTTTTTCTTTTTTCTTGGCTCTGATTGTTGCCAAAGTTGTCCTTTCAGATTTTCAACTTTGCAAGCTTGCCTTAATTTTTGCCTAAGTCGCCCTTTTTCGGGTTTTCAACTTAGCAGGCTTCATCATTTTTTTATCTTTATCTTTTTCTTCTCCTCTGAAGTTCTATAATTACTGTCTGATCATGCTTCGCTACCCTCATTGACTTTTTCACACGGTACTTAGGAGGACTTTTATAGGTAAGCTTGGGACTAGGCATAAAAAGAAAGGAATTTTGAGGCTCAAAAACCCAAATGCCCCTTGTGTGGCATTTCATTTAAAATTTTTTTCTTGAACTTTCTTCCCCATTTTGGATGATATTTCTTTTTCTTTTGAATTTTTTTCTTCTTAAATTTTTCCTTTGTCGGGGAATCTATATATATTTTTTTATTTTGATGTGGTCGGGCCTGAAGTAACTTCTCAGGTTGCCTACGTACCCCAAATTTTTGGGATCAGACCAAAATGTAGTTCAGATTTTTTCCTCCCCTGGGTTAGGTAATCAGGCTAAGAAGTAAAAGGCATAATTTTTCTCTTTTTGAACAAGCTGCAAAGGGATTGAGAAAGGAGATAATGAACTAGGTGGTAGGAAAATTGATTCGATCAAAAATGGCCTCCTTAAATGTAGTACCGTTTGATCTGGTCAAGGTTGGTTAACTTTGGTAATTCGATTCTATCATGATCTTGAAGTTTGACAGCTTTTCCTGGTAATATTTCTTTGATGATGAACGGACCTCTCCAATTTGGTTTGAACTTCCCTCTAGGATAAAAAATAGGTGTCCGATTTTCTTTAAATAATAAATCCTCGACTTGCAAGTGAGGCGCCTTGATCTTTTTGTCAAACGCACGAGTGATTCTTCTTTGATAAGTTTGCAAGTGGTACAATGCTCTTAGTCGTTTTTCTCCGATCAAGTTTAATTCTTTATGCCACTGACTAGCCCAATCTGTTTCTCACAATTGACTTTTCTTGAAGGCCTTGAGATATGGGATTTCCATTTCAACTGGTAAGATTGCTTCCATATCATACACTAGAAAGTAGGGAATAGCTCCAGCAGAAGATTGCATTGAAGTATGATGTGCCCCTAGTGTGAATGGTAACTTCTCTAACTCATCCTGGTGTGATTGATACATTTTCTTGATGATTGTTTTGAGATATTTTATTGGCTGCTTCAACCTTTCCATTAATCTGAGGGCGGTAGAGAGATACTGTGATGTCGAATCTCGAGCTTTGAACACAGAGTGATAACTTAAGCTTTGATGTACGACCCATTATTAGAGATCAATACTGCTTCAACTATTTCATTAATCTGAGAATGATAATCTATGCTGGGAGCTCTACCATGTTGAGAAGTCTAGCACTAATACATTTCGTAAGATCTTCTTTGATATCATTTTATCAATTCAATATCTAATCCTTGTAAGACAATACCCAAGCTTGCACCTAACATATCCTCATAGGCCCATGCGAACAAGTCTTTTGAAATTTCTGAGAAAATTCATTATCCCCTTGTGTTCCTCTAGAGATAAGATAGTTTCTATTTGAATCTCTTTGGAAATTTATTTATGTTCCGAGATCAATGACCTTTGCTTTCTTGAGCCCGATTTTTATCTTCTTGCTCAGGAGAAAAATTTATCCTTGAAGCCAGATTAGTAGCTAATTCGTTAATGCACTCGAGGTATTCAAAAATTTCCTTTATCCAATCAAATTCAGAAGGGGCGATAGACACCTCTATAGACTCGACGAACTAATTTGACTCAATAGGAAAGAGTAGACTCAATCTAAGGAAGACATGACCTTACTGGAAAAAAGGACTTGAGCTAACCCAAATGACTCATGAAAACTCAAGACAAGTACCCACACGAGTTTGATTAGGACTGAGGACTGAGATATTACTTACAACCGGTAGGATTAAAACACTATGATCTTCAAAGAACAACTGGATGATATTGAAAAATTTTGAGGTTATTTCTGACTGTTGACTTGATATTGACGTTTACTCTAACTGACAAGATTTACAACCCTAGCTAGACGATGGACGATTGAGCTTAGATACAATGATAACCCTTAAAACCTCTTTGAAGGTGAATTTAACCAATTTCAGTGTCACCCCCTTGATAACATTTTAAATGAATCCTGAGATTTTATTAAATTTGTGCACCAATCCATTAAACAATTCATTAATGTAATGATTATTCACAAAAATAATTTTATTGCACTCTTGAAAAAATATTGACAAATAATGTTTTCATTGAATAACAACTTCCACAAACATATTTCAATAATTTTTCATGCAAAAATAGATTTTTTGTAAACCATTTTTTTCTGAATTTTCTTTTCTTTTGGAAAATATTTTTTCTCTGAAAAATAGTTTTTTATTTGAAAAGCATTTTCTCTTGGAAAATCTTGTTATAAAGAATAACACTTTTTCTAGAAAACATTTATTTTGGAAAATACTTTCCCTTTGTAAACTATTTTTCTTCTTTGAAAATTTGATTTCTATTTCGATTTAAATGGCTCGGTCCATCAGGATTGTTGGATCGAGTTGGGCTGGGTCATTTGCAAGAGATGGATTTTTTATTGGGTCGATGCACCCGTTTTAATTTTCGAAACAAAATTTTTTATCCTTGAGGACAACCATACATTCCTTATCTCATCATTCACATGCATTCTGATCTCATCATTCACATCATTCACCTACATTCATCAATCAAAATGTTCCATTCAATAAACAACCTGGGAATACCCACGATAAGTTCGAGTCGTGACCTACAGGGAAGGTTTCTAGACTCTAAGCTTACTACGTGCAATGCATTTTTATCTGGCCACCCTTGCCCAAGCACACCTATATACCTTTCGATACATGGTGACTTGGTTTGATATACCGTATAAGTGATAATCTAAAACCTCAATTCACTTCTCTAAAGTCAAAAACAGCCAGTTTGATCTCTAGTTGAGAGGTGGCGCACAATGCTGAGCAAGGGCCCACTTAAATACCTCTCGTCTAGAATAGACGTAGTCTATCCCCCTCGTATAGTAGGGTACAGCGGGGCAAGAACTGCTTAGGCACCGGTTTTGACCAAGAAGTGCAATTGATATATTTAGATTATCTTTTATACCTACGGGTACGAGTCAAGAGTTGTAGCTTTCATAAATGGTTTGGCATCCCACGAGGGGACCGACCACGTACTAGTACTACGTTGGCATCGGGACATGTGACTGTGTGGCTTACAATAGGTCGAAGGCTCAGGTCGCTCCAGCCTGGGTGCATCAATATATCTCTCAGAATCACCTGATCAGACGGTATTGATGCCCCAGTTTGATATACCCTAAGGTACGTGACTGGAGTTGTGGGTTTCATGAATGACGTCGCATCTCCGAAGAGACCGGGCCACGTACTAGTGCCACGTTGGCTAAATGGGACGTGTAAGTGCTCAAAACAGTAAACGTGCATGTGGTGTGTGCAAAACAGGGTGGGGTGTGCCCGGGGCCTTTTTCAAACACGTGGGCCCATGGGCCAGATTATGTAATCACATATGGATATCAAAAGAATATTGATCAAGAAAATAATCCAAAACCCATCACATCGAAATTAAGATGAAATCAAACCCATCACAAATATATCTGTCAAGATCATGGCAAATAAATTAATGATCATGGCATATAATAATTGATCAAACAAACATTGCAATAGGCATAATTTTTATAATTTTTAAGGTCCAATCAATGATCACTTTTGGGTGATCCAAAATAAATCGAGATTCCAATAGGTGTTACATTGATGATAGAATGACAATGGTTGAGATGAGCTCACTCTCAAGAACATTAATTGTGCCAACATTAGATAAATTCAGATTTTTTGTGAATTAGAAAAATACAATCTGAACTTGCATCAATGATATCTAAGGCTCCCGATAACGAAATCGAGTGAACTCAAGTTCTAAATTAATATAATCGATGAGATCTACATTTTATTAATAGGTTTCAAGACTTAGTTCTCACCAGAATGTTCTGTAAAAACGTTTTAACGTTGCTGTCCCAACCTTCATTCAGAAACAATTCCAGATTTACAGATTGAACTTGCATTGATGATATCTAAGGCTTCTGATAACGAAATTGAGTGAACTCAAGTTCTAAATTAATCTACTCGATGAGATCTACTTTTTATTAAGAGGTTCCCAGACTTAATTCTCACTAGAATGTTCTGTAAAAAAGATTTAACGTTGCTGTCCCAACTTTCATTCAGAAATAATTCCAGATTTACAGATTGAACTTGCATCGATGATATCTAAGGCTTCCGATAACGAAATTGAGTGAACTCAGATTCTAAATTAATCTACTCGACGAGATCTATGTTTTATTAAGAGGCTCCCAGACTTAATTCTCACTAGAATATTCTCTAAAAATATTTTAATATTTCTGTCCAACCTTCATCATTCCATCATTTTCATAGGTCAATTTGAATCTTTCATTATTTAGGGGTCATCAAAAAGTGATCCTTAATTGGAGAAAAAAAAATGTAATACCCAAAATCATCTACAATCAAGATAAAAAATAAATAAACAGAAAAAATAAATAAAATAAATCCAACTAAATAATAAAAAAAAACTAGGTCATCTTGGCAATGCTCCCATACTTGGGGTTTTTCAAGTTTGATCCTTAATAGTCCCCAGTGGAGTCGCCACTGAAAGCGCCCTCGATCCGCGGGGTGCGCAGATCCGCTTTTGACCCTTGAGGTTTGGGAGTCGCCACCTAGTTATTGTGGTCTAGGAACCAAACTGACTCTAAAATGGATAAAAACTACTCTACTACAGAAAATCTGAATCCGGGGATCATGTTACGGGGTTGGAAGGTGTTAGGCACCAACCCCGCCTGGCCATTGCCGGTCTCTACTTATCCCAAATAAATCTACATCGCTAATGACAAACCTAGATAAAAAAATAAAAAAAAAACTTACCTACAATCTGCAAAAGTGCTATTCCCTCAGATCTGGCGAAAACGGCTCCTTGTATCGTATTCCTTACTTCGTTCTATCTCCGGATCTGATTTCTGATCTTCGAGGTAAGGTATCTCCTTCTTGGATCTGGGTGCTTCGAATTTGTTGTAGATTTTTGGGATGTTTTTGAGAGGTTTTTGGGTGTTTTTTAGGCTAAAATCGGAGTATGGGTGTTAGGGAAGGAGTTGGGACTCCAAAATTAGGGTTTTGGAGAGGTTGTGGAGGCTTCTTCACCTACTTTTTCAAGGGTTTTTTCTTTGATACGAAAATAGGGTGTGGAGGCTCCTATTTATAAAGTTTTTAGAAGCATTAGGGTTTAATTAGGGTTTCTTTTAGAGCTTTAATTAGGGTTTAGACTTTGGTCTCATGAGATGGACTTAGTCTTTAGGGTTTTGACTTAGGGTTTTGACTTTAGTCTTATAAGATTGACTTGATTAGTTTAGATTAGGGTTTTGATTTAGGGTTTTGACTTTAGTCTTATGAGATTGACTTTAATACTTGACTTTAGTCTTACTTAATTGACTTTAATTTTGACTTTAGTCTTATTTAATTGACTTTAATATCTTGACCTTAGTCTTGCTTGATTGACTTCAAATTTTTGGAGAACCCCCCTCTATTATATCTTTAATTCTTTGGACCCCCAAATGGAGAGGTCCTTAAAGAAATATCTTGCGAACCCTCAACAATTTTGCTTAAAAACCTGATTGATAAATTTTTTGGTTTAAATTTTAATAATTAATTTCATTAATGTTTCACTTTACATTATTTAATGATTTATTTATTAATTTCAAAAATTTTAATTATTAAAATTGTGAAATTACCATTTTACCCTCGGAGAGGATTTTTTACGTTTTAAGTCGTTTTTCAATGTTCTAGGATGTTTTGAAATCAGTTTTTCGTAAGGAATTTAATGGGAATGTTGGTTTCTGTCATTTATGAAATTTTTTGCGTGAAATGATCGTGAATTTTATGAGGGGTATTTTCGTAATTTTGTTAAATTTTGTGAAAATTGGCGAAATGATTTATTTGGTTTCGATTTGTCGTTTTATGTATTTAAACAGATTTTTCTAAGCGTAATGTAGGCTCTAAGGTTGTTTTGATGTTAGGGGTATTTTGGTAATTTGGTCATTTTTAGTGATTTTTATCGTGAAGCTTCTTTTTGGCTTGTAGGATGATGATTTCTATGTTTCTGGGGTAGTATTTTCCTAGCGTAGCGTGATTTCTAAGTTTTGTCAGTTCGAGATACCTCATCCGGATTTCTGAAACATATCTGGTATCAAAATAAAGCATTGGAATAGACATCCATCATTGGGAACCTTTGCGATCGGGTTGACGACTTGATTAATTAGGCGGAAGCAAAAATGGGGTGTCTACAGTTACCGCCGAGGATTTTCTCAGAATTATGATCAGATACCGTCAAGATTTTTTCAAAATTAAGCTCAATTACCGCCAAGGATTTTCTCGGAATTATACTCAATTTATGCTCAGTCTATGCTTAGATTATGCTCAGTTTATGCCCAGTTTATGCTCAGATTATGCTTAAATTATGTTCAATTTATGCTCAATTTATATTCACTTTGTGCACAGATTTTACTCAGTTCCAACTTAAATGTTTTGAAATTTATCTCAGATTTTAAGTGCACACACTTGCTCAGTTGTTACATTAGTCAAGAGAATTTTCTAAAATTTAAGGATCTGACACTGTCAGAGAGAGTTCTCGTTCGATGACCTAATAACCTTTTAGTTTGGGGAGAGTTTTACCCTCAAGGATCCGAACGTCTTGACGAATTGCTAAATCAAGCTGTAAAATGAACTATCTCTAGCTTTGGCATTCGGATATCGTACTATCTATCAAAATAGATTTGCTATCTAATTTACTTCAACCCTCTACCAAAGAGGGGTATCTATAGACACCCCATTTTCGCATTTTCCTAATTAATCAACTCGTCAACCTGATCGCAACGGTTCCTAATGATGGATGTTTATTCCAATGCTTTATTTGTTACTAGATATGTTTCAAAAATCCGGATGAGGTATCTCGAACTAACAAAACTATAGAAATCATGCTACGCTTGGAAAATATAATCCCAAAAGCTTAGAAATCATCATTTTTTAGACAAAAATAAGTTTCACAGTAAAAATCATTAAAAAAATGATCAAATTACCAAAATACCCCTAACCTTAAAACATCCCTAGAGCCTACGTTACGCTTAGGAAAATTCATTCAAACACATAAAATAATAAAACGAAACCAAATAAACCATTTCGCCAATTTTCACAAAATTTGACAAAACTACGAAAATACCCCTCATAAGTTCACGATCATTTCGCACAAAAAAATTTCAGAAGTGACACAAACCAATATTCCCATTGAATTCCTTATGAAAAATTGATTCTAAAATATCCTGGAACATCAAAAATTAACTTGAAACGTAAAAGTTCTCTTTAGGGACAAAACGATAATTTTTCATTTAAAAAGTTTTAAAATTTTGAAATTAATAAATAAGATATTAAATAATGTAAAGTGAAACATTAATAAAATTAATTTAAAATTTTGAACTAAAAAATCGATCAATCAGGCTCTCAGGAAAAATTGTTGATGGTTGCCCAGATATTTATTAAAGGACCCCTCTATCTAAGGGCACGAAGAATTAAAAATATAATAAAGGGGAGTTCTAAAAAAAAAATTAAAGTCAATCAAGTAAGACTAAAGTCATTCTTAAAGTCAATCAAGTAAGACTAAAGTCATAGGACTTAAGTCAAAAACCTGATTAAAATCCTAATATAAACTAATCAAGTAAATCTCATAAGACTAAATTTAAAACTCTAATCAAATCAATCTCATAAAACTAAAGTCAAAACCCTAATAAGACTAAGTCAATCTCATAAGACTAAAAATCAAAATCCTAATTGAAATCCTAAAGGAAACCTAATTAAACACTAACTCTACCCAAAAAAAGTTTATAAATAGGAGCCTCCACACCTTATTTTCGTATCAAATAATAAACCCTAAGATAAATGTGTCAAAAAGCTTCCCTAGCCTCTCATAAACCCTAATTTTGAAGCCTAACTTCTTACCTAACACCCATACCTTAACTTTAGCTCGAAAAATACCTAGAAGCCCTTCAAAAACACCCAGAAATCTATAAAAAAATTCGAAGAATCCAGATCTAAGAAAGATATACCTTGCCTCGGAGATCAGAAATCAGATCAGGAGATAGAACGAAGTGAGGAGTACTGTACAAGGAGTTACTCTATCAGATTTGAGGGAACGAGACTGTTGTCTTCAGAAAGGTATCGAGTTCTTATTATTTTTTTTACCACTTAAGTCTTTTAGCAATGTAGGTTATTTAGGAATTAGTAGAGACCGACGTTTGCTGGGCGGGGTTGGTGCCTAGTACCTTCCAACTACGTAACGTGATCCTCGGACTCATTTTTTTTTCTTTCGTAGATTAGTAGTATTTATCTTTTTAGAGTCAGTACTCGATTCCTAGACTGTAATAATTAGGTGGCGACTCCTAAACCTCAAAGGTCAAAAGTGGATCCACGCACCCCGCGGATCGAGAGTGATTTCACTTACTATCTTAGTATGATTTCAAATCTTAATAAAAATAGTTGAACTCATCTTCTAACATAAAAAACATGATCTCATGTCATAGTGAAGCATAAAACAAAATTCTATGAACTTTAAGATAAATAAATAAATAACTTTAAAAAAAAAATTATTTTCATCATTATAATTTTATTTTAAATTTGGGAGTTCAATAGTTGGATCTAAGTTTTTCCATGAAATCTAGAGAGATGTGGTGTTGGATTACCAATTTGATAATTCATTGAAAATCCTTAGTAAGATTTTGAAATCTTACTAAGTTAGTAAGCTAACTTTTTTCTTATATAAAAATAGAGAGCTTCTATTGTCACAACCAACTTTTACTAACAATGCCTCAAGATGTATGTTAATTCTTTAGCGATTTGCATAAAATTGGGGTGGTGTTAGCAAAAGTTGGAGTGGCAATATAATCTTTCTGAAAATATTTTATGGGGATCATAGACCGTCCACATTAGTTTAGCCTATGCAACTATAAAAGAGTTTTTTGTCTAAGATTTTATATATGAAAATATTGGGAAGGAGGCGGGGGCCGGGGAGGGGGAGGGGGAGGGGGAGGGGGGGGGGGCACACACTTTTCACAAGTAATTCAGCCGCTTCAACCTTGATTGAAATTGGGTGAAGTTTATAAAAAAAAATATATTTTCTGAAGTTTTTGTGGGGGCCATGGCCCCCTTGTCTCTACATAGTTCCGCCCCCAGGTAAATATCAGTTTGAATTCTAGGATTTTGTATTTTATATGTTGGGATCATGTATTTTTTCCTGAATCACCCAATCCTAACCTTTATCATTTTCTTATTTCTATACAAATTTCTAAAAGGATCAAGAGTGGGTAACTCATGAAAAAAAACACACGAGCATGACCTTGTAACCACAAAATCCAATGGTTGTAATTTGTATGTGTCTGCATAATACATATCCCAATGATATTTATGAATAAATCTAAATTGAATCGATCTAGATCCTGTGTGTGGAGGTCTATTTATGATAAATTGACCTCGATCACGATTTCATCTTAAATCTACAAAATAATATAAACATCATGAAAAAAATAAAGAAAACAAGGGTTTTTTACATAGTTTGGCAAAGGTGTCTACATCCACTAGTTTAAGGAGCCGTTTCACTATAGATCTCACGATTACTTAAACTCCTCTTAATTTTTTCCTTCCCCTCCCCTCCATTTTTCCCCTCTCCTTTCATAATGGCCTCCAGGCCTTTAAATAAAAAAAATCCTTAAAAGAGTCATAACCCTAATTAAGTTACAATTTATCATATTACCCCTTATCCAAATTAATTATTAAATACAAAGATGAAGAATCCTCTTAAATTGGGATTCTTCCTTAATAAGATAAAATCTTCTTCAAATAGATGATCTAGATGAAAAATGATTTTATCCATACACATAACTCCCTTTCGAAAGTGGAGATGGATGTATCGAGATCCGTCTTTGAGAAACACTTCTGACCTGAGTGAACACCATCTTCGATTTTTAAACTAGTATGATTATTAATCCCCTGAATTTATTTTTAACAAATTTGATATTCCCTATAAGTTAGATTTTCGAGACTTAACCTTCTTGAACATATTCACCTTTATATTAGTAAGGCTCAGTTCACTTTGCAGACTAAGGCTCGATTTACGTAGAACCAACCCTCTTGTCTAACAAAATTTTGTTTCACTCCCCTCAGAGTGAAGCTCAGTTCACGTAGAATCAATCTTCTTGTCTTATAAAAAATTGTTTCACTCTCCTCATATTGAAGTTTGGTTAGCGCAGAACCGACCTTCTTGCCTTATAAATATTTGTTTCACTACCCTTTAAAGTAAAGTTTGGTTCATGTAGAATCAACATTCATGCCTTATAAATATTTGCTTCACTCCCCTCAGAGTGAAGCTCGATTTAAAATCGACCTTCTTACTTTATAAAATTTACTTCGCTCCCCTCAAAGTGAAGTTCGGTTCACATAAAGTTGATCTGAAAAACTTAAACAAGTTGAGGCCACAAAATTCATAGAATATAATCATTTTGATAACTCAGATTAATATATAATCTTTTTTTCCTTATAAAATTGAAAGGAAACCAAGTACACTTCTCTTACCCTTACTTAAAACTCAAGGAAAATAATTTATAATACCATCCTTTTAAAAAAATATTTTTATGTAATCCCGAGTCCAAGTTCTTGAGTAATTATACTTGGATCGGTCCTTGTATAGGAATTAACAATTATACCCCACGATCTGAGCTTAAACTGAGCCCCCAAGTAATAATTTAATAATTATGCCTTATAAGTTGGGTTTAAATTAAGTCCCCAAATATACCTTTTATCTCGGTGGATCAGAATAATGGGCTGAATCTCTCATCTCAATCGAATCTCTAAACTCAATCAAGTTGGGCACGAGATTAGCCCCCATACTACATTTAATTCGAGCAACCTCAAGTAACAAATTGGGTCACATGGGACCCTTATTATGGGTGTGACTTAGTATGGGTGTGACTTAGTATGGTTTTGTGAGAATTAGGATAACCCTAAAAACTAATTGGGCCCATCCTCCCTTTACCTTTTATTTTCTGGATCCCTTATACAATAATGGGTTTCAATGCACATCAAAATTCACATTCCTTGATGAACACCTCAACCCTTGAACTTTATTAGAATAAATGAAACTAATAGAAAATTTGAAATTAATTTAAAGACCTGGTCATATGATTGTATTTATGATACTATGTCCCTTCGTTTGGCATACTGTAATGTTCTTGTCTCTGCATGGACCCGAATAAGTCTGATGGGTGCCAAGTGAAGTTATGAGTAACTAAAATCACCTCGACCATTTTCAGTAAATAGTTTTAAAAAGTTTGATTGGGAAATGGGAGATTTTCTAAGAATTGGGAGTTGCCACCTAGTTTTAAGTCTAGGAACCAAAAATAACTTTAAATGGATATGGACTGGTCCAAGGATAAGAGAAATGGGTAATGGGTCAGATTACGGATTTGAGAAGGCGTTAGGCACCGAACACGCGTGGTTAAGGTGGTCGGTCTCTACTACGCTCCAAACTATCTTATGGTCAATATACAATGATTAAAGTCAAACTAAGGTCCAATCATCATCAATCTATATCGGATTTACTAAACGAATCTTACGGCTAAAATTCTCTAATTATTACATAATTCTCGAATTTCGCATAAAAAAGAGGATTTATGAAAAAGCTTGAATCTTATCCCATATTCTAGAATTCACATGGTAATATTTACCAAATCATCCGAAATAGAAACTTATGAAAATCTTCCAAATAAGAATATTATAAATATAAAACTGCTAAATTAGTAACTTATGAAGTTTCTAAATTTGAAATTTAAAATTTCCTAAATTAGAATTTGAAGAATATATGATAAATTCCCAAATTACAATTTATAAAGATGAATTTTCCAAAATAGAAAGTTTCAAAAAATATATAAGAATTTCAAATTAGAAAATCCTGAATTTTCATGAACATGAAATTTTTAAATAGAAAAAATGTAAAAGCTTCTAAATTGGGAAACTGCTAAAATGTGAAATTTCTAAATTAGAAATTTATGAATATATATTTTCCCAAAATGGAAAATTATGTAATTTTCATAGTAGAAAGTTCCAAATACGAATTTTGCACAATAGAAAATATGAATTCAAAAATTTCAAAATAGAAAATAGAACATGAAAATTTTCAAAATAGAATATCACAAATTTGAATAGAAAATTCCCAAAACACGTGCAATTTATGAATTTTTGAATTATCAAATCATAATAATGAAATTTTTAGATTGATAAATTACTCACGTAGACGAAATTCTGAAATTAACAAGAGATCAAGATATGCCAATTTCTGAATTTTAAAAAGAGTCATTTTGAATATTTATTGATTTAACAAACAAATTATTGCATTGCATCATTTTCAAATCATTTCACAAATATCACTTATCGCAATCCTTCAATTTGAATAATTATACATTCCTCTTTTTTTTTTTGTGCTAAGCAAGCAAGGAAAGTATATTAGATAAGTAAAACTTTTACATAGGGAATTCCCCAATGATTTACAAAAATAAACTAAGGAAGATCAAGTTTATCCACACAATAAGCATTTTTAACAAATAATGGCAATTCTGAAGCTTGCTTGAACATCATAGATGAAGCATTATGAATTCCAGCAGCACCAAAGGAATCTGCAGTTGCATTCGCCTCTCTCCAGATGAGAGCTAATCGCATTTCAATTTTGAAAATCAGCTTTCTTGCTTTATGCACCCATTGATCTAACTTCCAAGAAAATTTTCAATTAAAAGACCTTTAACTATGATAGTCGAATCTACCTCTATGATAACTTTTTTTTCCTTCTAATTGGAAGCTCCCCAATGCAGCAATCAACACCCATATATCAGCTTCATTGTTTGTCGCAACACCAAAATCCCAATAACCCGCCTCTACTAAATCTTCCTTATCATCACGAAAAATGGCACCACCACCTGAGTGCCCTGGGTTACCTTTAGCAGCCCCATCTGTATTTAATTTTAGCTAGCCTACAAGAGGTCTTCGCCAACAAAAAGTAACTATACGAAAAGATTGAGTATGCTTCCTATGGATTCCAAAACCATTGAGAATTCAAGCTTCACCATCTGAGGTAGACAACTTGTAAACTTGATACTCCTCCAACTCCCTAATCCAATTAAGGAAAATTTGGATTACTCCATGGACTGTGGGAGTCATACTCTCAAAAATGCATTTGTTCCTGGATAACCAAATGTTCCAACATACTACCCATGGGACCATTCCTGTGATTGTACAAAACTAAGATTTCTTTGATAACCCCCATTTTAGTAACGATGCCAATAACATTGCTCTGGTTTCCTCTTTTAAGAGATGACAATTAAAGAAATTCCACAGCTTTAAAGTGAAATAGCATTGAAAGAATAAATGGCTGACTGTTTCTTCCTCGGCTTCACAACACGAGTATCTTGCCATGGAGATACCCCATTTTTTCCTGACTAAATCCATTGGGCAAGTCTTATGGAAAATCTTCCACGCCAATGTCTTCATCTTTGTGGGAACTTGAGATCTCCATATTACCTTGCATATTTGGTAAGTGTCCCATCTAGTTCTTATATTTTGCCAAGCCAAATAAGATGAGAATAATCATGAATTTGAAGCCATCCAAATTTTTTTATACAAGCTGCTATGTTGAACATTAGATGCTAGAATATCTGTCACAGCATTAGGATTTTCAATCATGTCTCTCAGCTTTTGTATATCCCAACCACCTGGATCCTATACCTCAATCACTATGATATTTTTATTTTCGTTAGGATAGAGATCAATTAGAGGACAAGATCCTCTCTAGTTGTGTAAGAAAAGTGATGACGAAGCTCCATCTCCAATTAACCTCTTAGAGAAGCGAATTGTCAATTGAAGAAAACCCCGAATAGATCACCATAGTTTAGAACCTCTCGAATTTGTCTGATTCCATAAGTTACCATCTTTAGCATACTTATTCTTAAAGAACTATATTCAGAGCCCTTGCTCATTTGTCAATTTCCAGCATATTTTCATTAGGCTCGTTTATGCACCTCTGAAAGAGTTCTAATACCCAAGCCACCTTCCTACTTTGGTTTACACACTTTATGCCAGGCCACAAGATGATTTTTCCTCCTTCCTTCATTATTGTCCCAAAAAAACTTAGCAAGGTACGATTCCAATGAGCTCGCAATTGATTTTGAAATAGGGAGAATAGCTATGAGATAGATTGGTATTAAGGAGAACACATGAGAGAGCAAGGTAAGTCGACCAGCTTCCAAAAGAAGTTTGGATTTCCAATCCTCCATTTTTCTCATGACCTTATACACAAATCCTCGACACATTTCTCTTATCACTTTGCCAACGAACAAAGAAACTCCCAAATAATTGGTAGGGAGTGAGCCCTTAGAAAAGCCCAGGATAGTCTTCACAATTTCAATTCTTCTATCTTCAATATGTTCTGTTACAAAATAAAAAAACTTCCTTTCTCAAGGTTGATTTGTTGACCTGATACCTTTTCATAGGCTTCCAAAAAGCCTTTGATGTTTGATAAGGATTTTGAAATTGCCTTGGTGAATATAATTAAATTGTCCGCAAAAAGTAGGTGGCTTGGGGCTACCCCTTTTTTTGAAACTGAAAACCTTTCAACATGAAAACAATCAAAATAATTTGAGTCAATCCAATAGTCAAAAGAATTTAAAGAAACACAAAAAAAATCAACTTAAGCATGATGATCATAAATTTCATAAAAAATAATATAATTCATAATCCTACTAATATAAGAAAAATAATGAGAAAGGATAAAAGAATAACAATTTCCTATACCCCAAGCTACATGATGACTATTATGCTAAACCAATAGAAAATACTAATATAATAATAAATAAATAAATAAATGGAAAATAATGAAGCATGAGTAAAAAGTAAAGAGAAAACAAAATTAAAAAAATTAAAATTATGTTAGACTTACCTTGATGACGAAAAGGCGATTGGGTTTAGCTCCTTTAGGCATAACTCGAGATGGCTTGTGAGTATGATAGTAAGAAAAATGAATGTGAGTTGAGCATCGAAGAGTGATGGAGAGTCGAGTTCATTGCTATTGTAAAAAGTTGTTAGAGACATCGGGTTACTGTAAAACATGGGAGAGAGGAGTTTTCAAAATGTGGAAGAAAAAGATAGGTAGAGAGAGAAACATCAGGTTGCTATAAATGTAGGAGAGAGAAAACGTGGACTGTGAGGGCTATGGGAGAGATCAGGTTAATGTAAAAAGTGGAAAAGTGGAGGCGTGGACTGTGAGGGTTGTGAGAGACATCGAGTTGCTATAATGGTGTGAGGACATTGATACCATAGGTATTGTAATGGTGTGAGGGATGGTTGTTGCAGAGAGAGGAGTTGGGGCAGTGAAGATGTCCTGGTAGGTGAAGAGGGATAGATGAGGGCAGCAAGGGAGTTGCAAGGATGGCTGTTGGGATGTTGCTGCTGGGAGATGAGGGCAACATTGCAGTTGTAATGGAGAGGAGGGCGTTGGTGCAGCAAAACAAAAAGTCATGGAAAGAGAGAAGGTACTTTGAACGTTGGAGAAGAGGAGCCTTTTATAGAATTTTTTATTATTTTGGGTTCTTCTTTTACACGTTGCACTTTCTTTTTTTTTTTTTCCTTCCTTCTCTAAAGAATGAGAATGATTATCCCATTCTACTTGTAGTATGATGGTCATTGTTTAACTTTTACTTGATTGGTCTATTGAGTTTCAAATTTAATTCAATTGGTTTTTTGAGTTCCATTGATCGATATTATTTTAATTTGATTTTTGAATTCCATTTAAGTTTGCATTTTAATTTGTTGAGTAATTTTTAATTTAAACTTAACTTTGGTTTTGCATTTTAATTCGATTTCTTGGTTAAATTTTAAATTAAATTTCAATATGATCGATTAATTCTTAATTTGAACCTTAATTGTTTGATTTTTAATTTTAATGGTTTGATTTTTAATTTTAAATATTTTATTTTTTTATCATGTTTTCTTAAGAATCAGGGTCTTTAGGTCAAAATTGGACATTAAGAGGCATTTCGATCATTTTTGTGATTTTTCCTAAATTTCTCTGTTTTTGTTGATTTAGGCCCCGCTAGACTCAAAATCACATTTTGAGTGAAATTGCGGTACTTTCGAGATTTTTCAGATGTCTAAAATTCATAAGGGGTAGTTTTATCATTTTGTTAATTTATGCAAATTTTTACAAATTTTAGCATGAGAGTTTTTTTAGTCCCAATGTGATTATTTCTAATTCTCGATGTCATATTTCCTAGCGTAACGAGATCTCTAAGTTATCAAACTGTGTAGCAAACCTAAATGTACGTGCTTGCTAAATCGGTTGCTAGATGTAATGATCCTAAGGGTGCGTAAATTTCTATGTTAAGTTATAACGAGCAGGAAAGATGAAAAAACTAGAAAAGAATAAAAAGTAAAGGACAATACTCACAAGCCTTTGAGTTCTTTACGCTCATAATTAGGAATTCATGGCAACTGGATGACGAATTATCGAATTAGATAGATGCAAAATTGGGATTTCTACAAATGCCCCTCTTTCACAGAGGGTGGAAGCAAACTAGATGGCAAATCTATAGTGGTAAATAATGCAACATCCGAATGCCAAAGCTAGTGACAACTCATTTTGCAGTTTGATTCAACAATTTGTTGAGGCGTCCAGATCCTTGAGAGTAAGTTCTCTCCAAACCAAAAAATGTCAAATCCTTGAATTTTAAGAAATTCTCCTTGACTGATGCAAATGCAATGCGAGTGTCGTATGTGCAATAATATAGTTATGATTTTAAAAGGCATATCTCTATTTTACGCATTCATGTTAGGAAAATAACGAACTTAACAGTGAAAAACTATGTAAAATTAACATAAAATCTGAACAGAACTTAAGAAAATTATGAATTAACAATTTAGTGAAATTGAGTAAAATCTGAGCATAACTGAACATAATTTAAGCATAATCTAAGAAAAATCTCAACGGGGTCTAAGCATAATTTGAGTAAAATTTGAGAAAAATCTCAACAGAGTTTAAGTATAATCTGAGCATATTCAAAGAAAAATCTCAACAGGGTCTGAGCAAAATCTGAGAAAAATCTCAGTGGGATCCAAGTAAAATTTAAGCAGGACTGGGCATAATTTGATAAAGTGTTTGAGAAAAAATTGAAAAAAATTGGAGTAAAATCCTACTCATAGGAACCTTTTTTTTTTTATAAAGAAAATATTTAGGAATGAAGAATCTAGAAACATTTGAATAGAACTTGAAGGTGAGGAAAACTTGTGCGAGACTGGGAATCTTGTTTTGCATATTCGAAGAGAAAGTCAGAGTTACCAAAGAGTTCGAAAATACTTTTATCCCCAAATATGAACTTGAATAAACCTTTGAAAAGAAAGTTCAAAAGCATTAGAAATTTCTGTTCAAAACATATTTGGCATCTCATTCAATTTTCGCACCCATTCTAAATTGACTTGGGATCATTCTCTTTCTTCTTAAAATTAAAGAATGTTAAGGTTTCTCTTATTTCGATAAACCTAATTTGAAAATATCTAAACTTATTGAGATAGTCAATTTTTATTAGGTTAAGATTATTCGTCGGAGAATTTGGACACCTAGAATGCAAGAAACATAACGAGGGCTTCTGATGACCAAGATGAACAAGGACTTCTATGACTGAGATGAATGAACTCTTTCTAAAATAAATTGCCCTTATCTTAAGATGGCCAAGAATAGGCGAACACGTTTAACTCGAGTGATGACATCCTTTGAAATTTGTAGATCGTTAAGAGTCTCATATGTGCAAATTTGAACAGATGAACAATTTTTGAAAAACTCAAAATTTGATGAACGTTGAAAATTTAGATTTTTCTTTCGAGGTTTGAAATTAATTTGTCATTGTCTCTTTTGGATCATTTAGTCAAATGAACTTCCTTTGAAAGTCACAGATGATTTTAATGTCTTCCTTTGTAAGTTTTTATCAGCTTGGGCCCCGATATTGTCCTTTGTCTGAACTTCTACTATGACACAGACTTTGAAGGAAGTTTTTTAGATTGCACTTACGGAATTTTCTTTGATAGTGTCTTAACTTTTGCCTAGATCGCCCTTCCGGGTTTTCAACCCAATAAGCTATGAAATTTTTTTTATATGCTTTTCATTTTTCTTAGATCGCCCTTTTAGGTGTTTAGCCTAATGAGCTTCAATTTTTTATTTTTTTTACTTGAATTTTGCCTAAGTCGCCCTTCCGGGTTTTCAACTAAGTAGGCTTTTACACTTTTTTTTGAGAAATTCTTCTTAGTAATAGGACAAACTTCCCTTGACCATTTTGTGCGATAACTAAGAGGACTTTTTATGTAGGCTTAGGATAGATTTAGAAAGAAAGGATACAAGGTTCAAAATCTCAAAAAATATCCCTAGTCTGACATGCTCTCCATTTCTAAGTAATTTTTTTTCCAAAATGCCCCTAGTTTGGCATTCTTTCTTTTTCTCTTCTATACTCTGGATGAGAGATTTTTCTTTGAAAAACACTTCTCTTTTTTTATATTCTTTCTTTTGTTTATTTTGGCGAGTATAGATCTTTATATTTTTTTTAGAGAATACTCTATTTTTTGTTAGACCAGGTCTCCCCTTCTCTCTCCCTCCAACTTCTCATCTTCTACTTCTTCCCCTTTTTTTTTCTACACTTATGTATACACCATGAAAGGTTTGAGCTATCAAAGAACTCCCTTACCTAGATCCAAGGTTGGATCGATAAACTTTATCCGTACAAGAGTCACTAGATGCCAAAAAAAATAATTTTAAAAAAATATATCATTGGTGACCATTTACACCCTTTTGCAAAAAGAATAGTGGCGATTCCAAACCCCAAAGTGGGAGAGAGATTTGAAAACGAAAATCTTGTGTCCCTGAAGTAACTTCTCAGGTTGCCTACGTACCCCAATTTAGTTTTGGGATCAAGTCTAAACGTAATTCAAACTACCTTCCCCTAGGTTGGTTGGTATGGTTTAAGAAAAAAAATGGCTATCTTTCAACGTAAGATATAAAGGGTTAGCAAAGGAAATTTTTTGAAAAGGGTAAGATCGGGAAAATGCATCTATCAAATAAAGGCCTCCTTAAATAAGGTATCACATAATCTGATTAGGGTTGGTTAATCTTTTTGCCTTGTAAGGTCTTTTTTATGATGACTGGTTTGGCCTAGTTGGGCTCCAATTTTTTTTGGAAGAACTCTACGTTTTTCGATGAGTGGTTTCCATTAAAACATTGAGTACTTGTGCTGGCCTTCACTTATAGTTTTGATATTCAATTCTGGTTCTCAAATGAAGTATTTTTTTTTTAAAAGAAAAATCTATGCTCTTTGTTTTCCTTGCTATTCTTCTCTTTGGCATTCTTAATATAATGTTCCTTTCCTTGATACCTAGGATGATATGTTTCGAATGTTATACCTTGCATCTAAGACGATAGATTCAATGTCTTAAAGTGCTTGATCCAATTTGCTGGATTAACTTTGAGTATTTGATCTCATTGGTGACATTTAATTCTTCTTAGTGCAATTCATGTTCTGAATTTCCTATCTCTTGATCATGACTCCCTCGAGGTACAATGTGTCTTTGAATTGTCAGAGTAACCTCCGATTCTAGGGATATATGTCATGTCTATAAGTGAAATTCCTTTCTAAACTTAAAAAATCATTGGAAAAATGATTCATTGTTGAAAAATATTAGTGCTTATGTAGACACCCCATTTTTGCACTTGCCTGATTAATCAACTCGTCAATCCGATCGTGACGATTCCCAATGATGGATGATTATTCCAATACTTTATTTGTTACTAGATATGTTTTAAAAATTCAAATGAAGTATCTCAAACTAACAAAACTGTAGATACCACGCTACGCTAGGAAAATATAACCCCAAAAATATAAGAATTATCATTTCTTAGACAAAAAGAAACTTTACAATAAAAATTACAAAAAAATAATCAAATTACCAAAATACCCTTAACATCAAAACATCCTTAGAGCTCCCTTATGCTTAGGAAAACCCTTTCGAACACATAAAATAGTAAATTAAAATCAAATAAACTATTTTGTCAATTTTCACCAGATTTGACAAAATTATAAAAATACCCCTCATAGGGTTTTCGATCATTTCATGCCAAAATTTTTCATAAATGATACAAAATAATAATCTCATTGAATTCCTTACAAAAAATTGATTCCAAAATATCCTAGAACATCGAAAACCGACTTGAAATGCAAAAGTTCTCTTCGGGGCAAAACGATAATTTTTCAATTTTTAAAATTTTTAGTTTCAAAATTAATAAATAAAATATTAATTAACGTAAAGTAAAATCTTAATAAAATTAATTTAAAAATATAAACCAAGTCAATCTCTTAAGACTAAATTCAAAACCCTAATTAAAACTCTAATCAAGTCAATCTCATAAGACTTAAGTCAAAATCCTAATTAAAACCCTAATCTAAATAAACCAAGTCAATCTCATAAGACTTAAGTCAAAATTCTAATTAAAATCCTAATCTAAAAAGACTAAGTCAATTTCATAAGACTAAAGTAAAAATCCTAAAGGAAACCTAATCAAACACTAACTCTACCCAAAAAATCTATAAATAGAAAGTCTCCACAACCTAATCTCGCAGGTCAAAATAAATTCTTAGAAAAGTAGGTCAAAAAGCTTCCTTAGCCTCCCCAAAACTCTAATTTTGAAGTCCTAATTTCTTACCTAACATCCATACCCGAACTTTAACTCAAAAGCACCCAGAAATCCTTCAAAAATGCCCAAAAATCCATAAACAAATTAGAAAGATTCATATTTAAGAAGGAGGTACTTCATCTTAGAGATCTGAAGTAAATTCGGTGATAGAACAAAGCAAGGAATATTAATCAAGGGGATCTCTCCACCAACTCTGAGGGAACCATCGTTGTGATCATCAAGGTAAATATTTTTTATATTTTATTTAGGTTTTTTTAGTAATGTAGTTTTCTTGGGAAATAGTAGAGACCGGCGTTTGTCGGGCGGGATTGGTGCCTAACACCTTCCAACCGAACGTAATTTTTTTGGTAGATTAGTTGTTTTATCCTTTTAGAGTCGATGTTCGGTTCCTAGATCGTAATAACTAAGTGGCGACTCCTAAACCTCAAAAGTCAAAAGTAGATCCGCGCACCCTGCGGATCGAGGGGGCTTTCATTGACGACTCCACTGGGGATTAATGAAGATCAAACTTCCCCCAAGTATGGAAACATTGCCATTACCTTGCTTAAAAATTCCGGATCCGCAACTGTTAAAAATAGTAGAAACTGACGCAAGTGATATAGGTTATGGAGGAATATTAAAACAAGAGACAGACAAAAAACAAGAACAATTAGTGAGGTTAGACCTAATTTTTCTTATGTTTATTTTGTTTCTTTTAGTTTATTTGATTCATATATTTTTGGGATTGTATTATTTTCTTTCAACATTATTTTTAGTGTGTTATTATGAAATATTATTTACTATGATTCAATTTAGGGTCGTTTGGGTTGATCATAAATAATGCAAGATATAGAGAGGATGATGATGTGGAAAAATGGGTATTGACCCATTTTTATTTGGATTCTTTTTTGGGTTTGTATTATCCTTTATTGGTATCCTTTGATTCGATTTTGAAAACTTTGATTTCGTATATAATTTTTTTTTATAGATTAATCTATGGTCATTTGGGATGACCCTAAACAATGAAATATTCAAATTGATATAAGAATTGAGGATGGGATGCTGTTGAAATTGGCTATAAAAGTTTGGAGAGCATATTCTTAAATGTTTTTTTGTGGTCCTAATTAAAGGTCGATTTAAAAAACTCCTAAATAGTCTAATGGTTTAAAGGAAAATAATGAGGTAAAATGGAATGAAGGTTGTTGGATCATAAAGATTTTTTTTTAAATAAATTATTTTATTTTATTTTATTTTTATTTTTATTTTTAAAATTTTTTTATTTAAATTTTTTAGGGTACATGCATTGATCTTTGATAATAAATTTTTTTCAAAATTTAAAAAAAAATATTTTTTTTTAAATTTAAAAAAATGTAAAAAAACGTTTTTTAAAAAATTAAAAAAAATTAAAAAACGTTTTTCAAAATAAATATTTAAAAAAACCGTTTTTAAAAAAATAAAAAAAGAAACATTTAAAAAATTTTTTCTTTGCTTCAAATTTTTTTTATTTTAAACAATATTCAATTTTTCTCTTTAAAAAAAGGAACAATTTTTTTTTTAACTGAATTCAGTTTTTTTTTTTTTAAGTCTAAAAAAAATCAATTTTTTCAAATAAAAGAGAAGTTTTTTGGTGTTGCTCAGCAAAATAAAATTCAATTCGTTTTCTTAAAAGAAATAATAAAAAATAAATTTTTTAAGAATGATCATGATTTATTATCTTGACAATTATCATTCCATTATGAACTTATTATATTCTTTGAAATCTCAACCTGTTTAAGGTCGTCCAAAATGATATTTGATTGGACCATAAAGATAAAAAAAAAAATTGTTTTGATTTATTTATGTTGGTTTCAATGTTAAATCTGATTGAATATTCTGTGATTGCCCATTTGATAAGCCATGATCTAATATATCTCTATGATGTGCATGCTTTGATTTTGAATTGAATATTATGGATGTTGTTTGAATTTTGTTTAATATTTAAAATCCATATTGTGATAATCTGATTTGACCCATTCATCTGAAAATACCCCTGGCACACTCCACCCCACTTTGCACACACTACTAACACGTTTATTTTGTTGCATTGCACACTTGCATGTTCTTTCTAGCCAACGTGACACTAGTGCGTGACCCGATCTCTTCGGAGATACGACGTCATTCATGAAAACCACAACTCCAGTCACGTACCTTAGGATATATAAAATTGGGGTATCAGTACCGTTTGATCAGGTGACTCTGAAAGATATATCGATGCAGCCATACTAGGGCGACTTAAACCTTTTGTCATATTGTAAGCTACATAGTCAAATGTCTCGATTGTCAACGTAGTACTAGTACGTGGTCGGTCCCCTCGTGGGATGCTAAACCATTTATGAAAATTACAACCATAGACTCGTACTTATACGGTATGTCAAAGATAATCCAAGTTCACCAATTGCACTTTTTGGTCAAAATCAATGCCTAAGAAGGATCCTGCCCCGCTATACCCTGCTGTATGAGGGGGAAAGACCACGTCTATTCTAAAAAAGAGGTATTTAAGAAGGCCCTTGCTCAGCATTGTGCGCCACCTCTCAATTGGGGATTAAACTAGTTGTTTTTTACTTCAGAGAAGTGGGTTGGAGTTTTAGATTATCAAGTATACGGTATATCAAACCAAATCACCACGTACCATCTGATTAAGTACGCTCGAGAGGTATATAGGTGTACTTAGATAAGAGCAAGGATGGCAAGATAAATTGCCTTACACGTAGTAAACCTAGAGTTTAAGAACCTTCCTATTGGTCACGATCCGAACAGACTATAGGTGTTCTCGAGTTGTTCTAATCAATCCAACCAACAAGTAAGTGGGCAGACCGATCCAGACCGTTCAAACTAGATCCGCAATATCGGTCCGACCTAATGTGTGAAATGTTAGTCAATTGTCCCCATCGACAAATGGATCAAACTGATCAACATCAAACTAGTTGAACTAAATTGTTTTACTTTTAAAGATTCAGACTATTTAGGGTAAAATTATTTTGTCTGATCAAAGGTTCTATCCCAACCAGGGGTAGACCTGTGAGTAATCTATTTCACCTTCTTGGTTACTATAGACTTATAGTTCAATTGGATTCAATGTTTCCCACCGGACTTAGGCTAATCTCAAAATTTTAATCATGTGGTTAAGAATCAAACTTTCAGAATCAATGGTTAATCTTGATGTACTTTAACTCAGGTGATAATTGATCCCAAATGTTCTAAACCTCCATTTGTACCACTTTGGATCCGTGAAAAAAGTCATCTTTCAAAAGTACCATTACTAAGTAGTCAGTCTTTACCACAAAATGAAATGAGTACCATAGATGAAGCTGTGCTCCGTCAGATTTTAGAATCTTTTCAAGCACAGATTATTGCTTTTGTCCAAATACAAATTAAAGTCCTAAAAATTGAAAAGAAAAAAGATAAAGCTATAAAATCTCAGGCTGTGTTTGACCTCGTCAAAGACAAAAAAGATAACGAATTACCTGTCGACCCTATCGTAGCTAATCGAATAACTTAGGTTGAAATTGCTATGGAGAATATCAAAGACCCCGACGATCATGTTCTTGGAATAGGGGCAATAACCTTATTTCCCACTGTCCATTTGTTAAAGAAGTTCATAATGTCAGACATGGAAACGTTTGACAGGATTGGATGCCCAAGGACTCACTTGAAAGTATATATCGGCTTAATATAATCTCAGTGACTAAGTGAAGAACATATGGCTCAACTTTTTCAAAGAACCCTTACAGGTCCTACCCTACTCTGGTTAATGTCATTGGACTCATCTCAGGTAATAACATGGCATGAATTGATGAAAGAATTTATTGGTCAGTATTCATTCAACATGGATATTGAACTCACAAGAAAAGATTTAGAAACTACCAAACATAAGCCTGGGGAAACCTTCACTGAATTCATTATTCGATGGAGAGCTAAAGCCGCTCAATTGTGGGATCGACCTCAAGAGAAGGAACAAGTCAAGATCATCCTCAGGAATTTCACTCCAAATTATGCCAAGTACTTGATGCCTCAATACCTTCCCACTTTTCAGTCCCTTCTTAAAGCTATAAATCAAGTCGAGGATGCCTATTCTTCTGAACTTTTTGGTAACTCGTTTGAGTCAAAATCTAAACATTTCAAACCCAGTGTCAATTCCTTACAAGTGGCCAACACCTCTTTCGCATTATCTCCTCAAGCCATTCAATCCTCACAAGCCAAGCCTAGGAAATAATTTGCCAATCTTGGAATGTCCCTTAGTGTTGCCTACCAAAAATTAATGAAAAGGGGATTGTTGACACCTTTGCAACCTAAGACTTTACCTAATCCCTTCCCTCTAAACTTGGAAAATGGGCAATTTTATGAATTCCATCAAATACCCGGTCATATTCTTGATAGGTGCATTACCCTCCGTCATGCTATCCAAAATCTTATTGAGCAAGGAAAAGTTACTATACCGGCTCCTACTACTCCCAATGTTAAGATTAACCCTTTGCTTACTTTTCAAAATCAACATCATCCTACTCTAAACCTAATATCCATATCCAAACTCGAATCAGTTGACCCAATTTCTTTCATTCACCCAATTGGTCTTAACAGTGCATTCATTCCTTGCTAGAATGAGCTCAACTACCCTAAGACAATAACAGAACTAAAGAACAGAGAAATTATTGAAGCAATGAGTTGTTCAGCATACGACAGGTTCAAATCAGAACATGAAGAGGTAGTAAAAGCAAACAAGTTCAAGTCACATATCAAAGATATCCAAAGTGGCATAGACCTTAAAATTGTGTCCTTCCATTCAGAATGATGTCTTCTCTTTAAATCTTCTTTTCTAGCTTCAGTCTTCAGTCTTTAAATTCAGTTGGTTACTCTAGTTACGTTAGTTTTCTCTTAATTTTGGGCTTTAATCAAGTGTGTTAGTCTATGTTTTTTTATTTTCAATATATGAAAAAGCTTTTGATTGTCATGCATCCAATAATGATGTGAGCATAAAATCTAACATGAGGAATGACTCAAAGCTCATTAATCAAACTTGATAAATATGGAAGTTAAAGAATACACTTAAGAAGTACAAATCGGTACTACATTATCATCAAGAGAACATGAGAGAATAGTAAGCTTACTTGAGAAATTCAACAATGTTCTTGCATGGTTTCACAAGGATATATGGATGGATCAAAAATATAGATCAAGACATAACGTCAAGAGTAATTTCAAAGTCAAAGATTATTGGTCAAAAATGATATAGCTGAAAGCTCGACAAAGACGCTAAGACTTATAAGTGGATCTACCATATTTTTCACTCAAAAGATGAGAGTTTTCATTCATAAGAGAATACAATATTTTTTTAAAGTTTTAGAAGAGTTGAATAGTTAGAAAACTCAATCATACTCGATTTCACAAAAGAAGACTGAAGAATATTCATTATCAAAAGAAGACCTTACTCAAGAGCAATCCAGATATCGAATTCCTAAAACTTTGACCAAGTCAAGCAGCATTCATCAAAAGATGACTTCTTTTGGTCAAACAATTTTCCTATCTTACCAAAAAAGAAAAAAAACCTTCTTTAGCCCCTCGCAGTCTTTTAAAAAAAAATTAATAGCATCTTCTTTCTAAATCATACCAACCAACCTTGAGAGGGAAGTCTAGGTGTGAACTACATTTTGACTTGATCTTAAAAGAAAAAAAGAAATATTTGGGGTACGTAGGCAACCTGAGAAGTTAATTCAGGCCTGATCACGCAAAGAATATGTGTATTCTCTTAAGAAAAATGTCATCTTAAAGGAAAATCCCCTATTAAAAGGTTCAAAAGAAAAGAATGCCGAACTAGGGGCATTAGAAAAAAGAATAAAAAGAATTGATAAAAAAAAAATGTCAAACTAAGTCATTTAGAAAAATTAAAATAATTGACAGAAAAGAGAGAATATTAAATTAGAGGCATTTTGGGAAGTTGAGCCTTATATCTTTTCTTTCTAGACCATATCCTAAGTCCACCTATTACGTCCTCCTAAATGCTAATTGACTCGATTAAGGTACAAGGAACCAAGAAGTTGTCGAGTTATTTATTCAAGATCATCAAAAAGAAAGAAAGTCCACTAAGTCGAAAACCCAAAAGTACAACTTTGACAAAAGTTAGGGCATAATCATAAAAAAGGCCTGCTAAGTTGAAAATCTGAAAAGACGACCTAGGCAAAAATCAAGGTATTATCAAAAAAAGAAAAATAAAACCTGCTAGATTGAAAATCTGAAGAGACGATCTAGGCAAAAATTAGGGCATCATCAAATTAGAGGAAAGGTCTCATCAAAAAGAAAAATTCAAAAGGAAGTTTGTGTAAAAACAAGGAAATGTAGAACCACTGAAGCCACAATATTCGATGAAAATAATGTTGAAGTCAAAGAAATTCATAAGCCATTTTAAATATTGTAGAATATTTAGGAGTATGTTTACTTGTTCAAGTGTTCGCCAAAGAATAATATAGAACCATCGACCACTTTGAAAAGAAAGATCTTCTATTCTAATAATTATCAAGATTTTAAGTTCAGCTTAAACATTTCTCAAAAGAAAATGATCAAATTCCTTATTGCATATATGATAAGCTTAAAAATCTTAAAAATTTAAAGGAATGTCGATTCTTCCGTCTGTCACATATCAGAGTCCATAGCTACTCGTGCAATCCATTCCATCAGTTTCATAGTCAAGTTCTAGTTAAAGCCAACCTTGAAACTAGGGGCATTTTGAAAGTCTTTGTGATTCCAAAGTTTTGTTCATAATTACATGATAAAAAAAGAAAATCTTATAAAAATTTTAAAATCTAGCGAAGCCCAATGTTAATTATGAATCCAGATACATGATAAGCCAATAAAGGCCTAATCTCCCGATCTTTGAGCTCAATAATACCGAGTCCTTAATTAATCCAAGCCTGCAAAGCGTGGCTCCAATGAGTTTGAGTTCGAGAAACGAGACTCAAAATTTTTTGAATCATAAAATGAATTAATGAAATTGTTTAAGTTTCTGTAAACCTCAGCTCGAGAAGTGTGGTTCCAATAATTTTGAGTCCGAGAAACGAGACTCCAATTTTTTTAATCATAGAATGAATTAACGTGATTGTTTAAGTTCTTGTAAATCTAAGTTAGAGTCCAAGAAACGAGACTCCAACTTTATTTGAATCATAAAATGAATTAACAGGATTGTTTAACTTCCTATAAACCTTAGTTCGAGTCCAAGAAGTGAGATTACAACTATTAACATGATTGTTTAAGTTCCTTAACCAGAGTCTGAGAAGCGAGACTCCAACTTTAACAGGATTATTTAAGTTCCTGTAAACCTCAGCCAGAGTCCGAGAAACGAGACTCAAATTTTAATAGGATTGTTTATGTTCCTGTAAACCTTAGTCAGAGTCTGAGAAACGAGACTCCAACTTTGTTTGAATCATGTATTGAATTAATAGGATTGTTTAAGTTCTTTCATACCTCAGCCCAAGAAGTGTGATTCCAGCAAGTATGAGTCTGAGAAACGAGACTCAAACTCTTCGAACTCTAAAAACAAATTTAATTTGAATTATTATTATTAGTGAGGGAAAATCTTTAAGACCTGACACATTTTTAATCATTAGGCGTCACACCATGGCACACACGTGCACTTTTGCATTAGTCAGGGAGAATTTTTTAAAATTCAAGGATCTGACATCATCAGTGAGAGTTCAAGCTCAAGGACCTGACAAGCTTTTTGGTTTGGGAATAGTTTTACCCTCAAGGATTTGAATGTCCCGACGAATAGCTAAATCAGATTATAAAATTAACTATCATTAACTTTAGCATTCAGATATCACACTATCTACCAAAATAGATTTGCTATCTTGTTTGCCTCAACTCTCTACCAAAGAGGGGCATCTGTAGACACCCCATTTTTGCACTTGCCTGATTAATCAACTCATCAACCCAATCGTGATGATTCCCAATAATGGATGATTATTCCAATGCTTTATTTGTTACTAAATATGTTTTAGAAATTCAGATGAAGTATCTCAAACTAGCAAAACTGTAGAAACCACGTTACACTAGGAAAATATAACCCCAAAAATATAAGAGTCATCATTTCTTAGATAGAAAAAAGCTTTACGATGAAAATCACTAAAAATTGATCAAATTACCAAAATACCCCTAACATCAAAACATCCTTATGGCCCTCCTTATGCTTAGGAAAACCCTTTCGAACACATTAAATAGCAAATTGAAATCAAATAAACTATTTCACCCATTTTCATCAGATTCGATAAAATTACAATAATACCCCTCATAGGTTTGCGATCATTTCACGTCAAATTTTTTTATAAATGACACAAACTAATAATCCCATTGAATTCCTTATAGAAAATCGATTTCAAAACATCCTAGAACATCAAAAATCGATTTGAAATGCAAAAGTTCTCTTCGAGGGTAAAATGGTAATTTTTTAATTTTTAAAATTTTTAATTTTGAAATTAATAAATAAAATATTAATTAAAGTAAAGTAAAACCTTAATAAAATTAATTTAAAAACCTAAATCAAGTCAATCTCATAAGACTAAAGTCAAAACCCTAACCAAGTCAATCTTATAAGACTTAAGTCAAAATCCTAATTAAAACCTTAATTTAAAGAAACCAAGCCAATCTCATAAGACTTAAGTCAAAACCCTAATTAAAACTCTAATCTAAAGAAATCAATTCAATCTCATAAGACTTAAGTAAAAACTCTAATTAAAATCCTAATTTAAAAAGACTTAGTCAATTTTATAAAACTAAAGTCAAAATCATAATTAAAACCCTAAAGGAAACCTAATCAAATACTAACTCTACCCAAAAAATCTATAAATAGAGAACCTCCACAACCTAATCTCGCAGGTCAAAATAAACATTAAGAAAAATAGGTCAAAAAACTTTTCTAGCCTCCTCCAAAACCTAATTTTGAAGTCCTAACTCCTTACCTAACATTCATACCCCAATTCTAGCTCAAAAAACACCTAGAAACCCTTCAAAAACACCCAAAAATCTATAAATAAATTAGAAAGATTCAGATCTAAGAATGAGGTACTTAATCTTAGAGATCTGAAGTGAATCCGGTGATAGAACAAAGTAAAGAATATTAATCAAGGAGATCTCTCCGTCGGCTCTGAGGGAACCACCGTTGCGATCATCAAGGTAAATATTTTTTATTTTTTATTTAAGTCTTTTTAGCAATGTAGTCTTCTTGTAAAATAGTAGAGACCGACGTTTGCTGGGCAGGGTTGGTGCCTAACACCTTCCAACCTCGTAACTTGATCCCCGGGCTTAGTTTTTTTTAGTAGATTAGTTGTTTTATCCTTTTAGAGTCGATGTTTGTTTCCAAGATCGTAATAACTAAGTGGCGACTCCCAAACCTCAAAAATCAAAAGCGGATCCACGTACCCTATGGATCGAGGACGCTTTCAGCTTACACTTGACATATCCTGAAAGGATCATGCGAAAATATCTCTAAACTCCTTAAGTAAGTCTATTATTTTCTCATATTCCTCTAAGGATTGGATAGTTTTGATTCATACTTTTCAAGAATTATCCCTAGATTCAATGTTTGATCAGATTTCTTTTTAAAATTTGAAAATTTGTTGAGTACATGATAATCGTAAGATTCTTTCATTACATTGTAATAAAAGGACTCAATTAATAAATCGGAATAAAGACTTTTGTAAAAAAAACAACTTTTTGAAACCTGACACAACTTTGAGATTGATTACATAAGTTGGACATGACAAGACAAAAAAATAAAGAAAAAAATTAGGATAACTAGACAATATTTTACTCAGAAGATTTAACATTTCAATTAAAAGTTATCTTATTTTCATCGATGAAGTCTTGAATAGCATGGTGAAAAGATATACATATGTTAGTGTAATGACTTGTAACTTGGTGAAACTCGCAAAACTAATGACTTTCATCATTGTTTTGAAGGGCATTGGGCACGAACTTAAGCTATGATGGAGAGATTAGTTCTTTCTTTGTCAACACCTTCAGGGCTATACTCAAGGTCATCCCGAGACTATCAAACTTTTCTTCAAAATTTGGATCGCTTAACATTATTAAGTGTTGATTATGTTGGATTTGAGTTTGCGACCTTCAAACTAAAATGCTTCATAAATTCTTCCATGATTTCTTCCTAAGTGTGAAGCCGAGACTGAATTAGCAACATAAACCATTCAAGAGTGGGTCCTTCGAGAGTAGTGCAAAATAATTGTGGCATTTTTCTACCCCCTAAACCTCAAAGATGCATGTTCCCGACATACGTGTATAGGTGAGTTCTTGGGCAAAAAGTTCCATTATACTTATGCATGCTTAGTAGTTCATTTTTCTTCGAATGATCGATTTTAATCATTGGATTTTCTCCATGTTTATCTTCATTGTCTTGGCATGTCACAATCGAATGGCATTGGTAAGCACGATTCATTTGGTTCACAACCTTGCATGATTTGATGTAGATTAGTTGTGTTTAAAACTGATGATCTTTGGAAAAAAAATTGAAGATCATGATCAGGGTAAAGGATTTTACTAAACAAACTGCACTAAATGACTCGTTAAATGACTTGAAAGAATGACATGGGTAGACATATATTAGATATACTCAACACAAAATAGGATGACATAGAATATTTTAGAACAATCTCGACCAAATAAAATATTTTTTTCATTGTTGAATCCATATGCATCATTTATCATTGTCGGGTTTACCGAAATGAGGAATTAAGAGAATGACCCATAGTCGGATGGGCAAAGTGAGGTGACTGGTTTAATTCATTTGATTAAACCGATCAAAATGACATAATGGGAACTCGTCAATTTGGCTAGCTCCACGAATGAATCCCCGTACCCAATCAAGTTGTTAGTTCTATTTAAACCGATCTCACCTAATAGGCTAAACTAGCCATTTCTTTGCTTATAATCAATTAGTCCATTTGGTTTTCTAAAAATTGATCAAAATGTTTATTTGAAATGGGCCAATTGATTGACTACAAACTATTCTGATCGATTGGGAAGAATTGAGTGGTTTATGACCAGGAACCAATCGGTCCAACTAATTTGGTGTAATTTAACAAAATCTATTTTTAATTAGACCAACCAGTTGGTTCGATGTAACCTAAGTTCAAGCCAATAGATTGGCATAGTTTATCAATTAAGTTGATTTTATTGGATCAAAAAGACATTGGGGGTTCAATTTGAGCGATGTGGCCCAATCCACCCTTTAACCTGTTGGTTAGATTAAAGAAAGACAACCCAAAAGCACTCATGATCGATTCGAGTTGTGGCCTAGTGGTACCGCACTTAAGTTATATGCTCATTTAATGACTGAGGCTAGGTTGGAACAAAGCTTAGGTCACTACAGTCCGAAACACCGATATACTATCCTAATTTTACCTGGTCAAGCAGTACGTGGTGCTCTAGTTTGATATACTCGAAAATACTATATTGAAGTTGTAGCATTCATGGGCATTTCCCATGTCCCTATTGACTAGATTAGTTTGGATCCAACTATGGGGTTTATAAGAACATATCATGATGCAAATATGACTATGCATACTCACGAGTATGTGCGAAGGGACAAAGTATGCCCGGGACGTTTTCACGAATATGCAACCATACAAACCAAATACATTCAATCATCAAACCAATCAAAAGAATTAAAAAATCGATTATATTCAATCACATACCAATGAAAAAAATGAAAAAATCTATCTTAATCTAAGAATCTCTTTGAATTGACTTGAACGAAAGGTAAACCTAAGGATAATCTTGGATTGAGTTAAGTTTGATCCTAAAATTCCTAGTGGAATCACCATTGAAATCATCACGACCCTATTTTAATAAATAATTTAAAGGAGTCTGATTGGTAAATGAGGGATTTTCTTAGAATTGGGAGTCGTCACTTAGTTTTAGGACTAGGAATCAAAAGTAACTTCAAAATGGATATGAACCGATCCACGGATAAGAGAAATAGGTAAAGTGTTGGATTATAGATTTCAGAAGGTGTTAGACACTAAACCCATCTACTCAAGGTGATCGTTCTCTACTACGATCCAAACTATCCTATGATCAACATACAATGACTAAAATCAAACTAGAGTCCAATCATTATCAATCTATATCGAATTTGCTATATGAATATTACAACTAAAATTCTCCAATTATTACATGATTCTTGAATTTCACACAAAAAAAAGGATTTATGAAAAAAAAAACCTAAATCTCATCCCATATTCTAGAATTCACATGGAAATATTTACTAAATCATTCGAAATAGAAACTCATGAAAATCTTCTAAATAGGAAAATTATAAATACAAAACTACTAAATTAGCAACTTATGAAATTTCTAAATTAAATATTTGAACTTTCCTAAATTAGAATTTGAAGAATATACAATGAATTTTCAAATTAGAAGTTTATAAAGATGAATTCTCCAAAATAGAAAGTTTCAAAAAAAAATATATAAAAATTTCGAATTAGAAAATCTCGAATTTCCATGAACATGAAATTTATAAATAGGAAAATGTATAATCTTCTAAATTGGAAGTTGCTAAAATGTGAAATTTCTAAATTACATATTTATAATATATATTTTCCTAAAATAGAAAATTATGCAATTTCCATATTAGAAAGTTCTAAATATGAATTTTCTACAATAGAAAATATGAATTCGAAAATTTCAAAATAGAAAATAGAACATGAAAATTTTCAAAATAGAATATCACAAATTTGAATAGAAAATTCTCAAAACACGTGCAATTTATGAATTTCTAAATTACCAAATAATGATTATGAAATTTCTAGATCAATGAATTACTCACGTAGACAAAATTCTGAAATTAACAAGAAATAGAGATATGCTAATTTCTGAACTTTCAAAAGAGTCATTTTGAATATTTATCAATTTAACAAACAAATTGTTGCATAGCATCATTTTCAAATCAATGCACAAATATCACTTATCACAATCCTTCAATTTGAATAATTATACATTCCTAAACATGAAAATTATCAAAATAATTCGAGTCACTCCAATTGTCAAAAGAATTTTAAAAGAAAAACACACAAAAAAATCAACTTAAGCATGGTGATCATGAATTTCATAAAATAAAAAAAATATAATTCCTAATCCTACTAATATAAGAAAAATAATAAGAAAGGATAAAAGAATAATAATTTCCTATACCCCCTACATGATGATTATTATTCTAAAACCATAGAAAAAACTAATATACTAATAAATAAATGGAAAACAATGAAGCATGACTAGAAGGAAAAGAGAAAATAAATTAAATTAAATTAAATTAAAATTATGTCAGACTGACCTTGATGCCGAAATAACGAATGGATTTAACTCTTTCAGGCACAACTCAAGATAGCTTATGAGTATAGTAGTAAGGGAGATGAATGTGAGGGAAGCATCGAAGAGTGATGGAGAGACGAGTTTGTTGCTATTGTGGAAGGTTGTGTGAGACTTCAAGTTGTCTTCAAAATGTGAAAGAGAAGGAAAGGTAGAGAGAGTGAAAGACGTCGGGTTGTTGTAAAACATGGGAGAGTGGAGACGTGGACTGTAGGCGTTGTGAGAGAGGTCAAGTTACTATAAAACATGAAAAAGAGGAGGCATGATTGTGAGGGTTGTGAGAAAAGTCGGGTTGCTATAATGGTGTAAGGGCATTGATGCGGTAAGTGTTGTAATGGTGTGAGAGATGGCTATTACAGAGAAAGGAGTTGGGACAGTGAAGACATCCTAGTAAGTAAAGAGGGATAGATGAGGGCAGCGTTGCTACTGTAATGGTGAAGAGGGATAGATGCAGGGATGGTTGTTGGGAAGTTGTTGTTGGGAAATGAGGGCAGCATTGCTACTATAATGGAGATAAGGCATTGGTGCAGCAAAAGAAAAACTTGTGGAGAGGGTGAAAGTTCTTTGAAGGTTTGAAAAGATGAGTCTTTTATAGAAAAAAATTTTATTTTCGTTTCTTCTTTTACAATTTACACTTTCTTTTTTTCTTTTCCTTCCTTCTTTAAAGAATGAGAATGATTATCCCACGTTACTTGTAGTATGATGGTCATTGCTTAACTTTTACAAAATTGGTCTACTGAGTTTCAAATTTAATTCGATTGGTCTTTTTGGATTCCATTGATTGATATTATTTTAATTTGATTTTTAAATTTCGATTTGAGTTTGCATTTTAATTGGTGGAGTAATTTTTAATTTAAACATAACTTTTATTTTGCATTTTAATTCGATTTCTTGGTTGACTTTTAATTTGATTTTCTATATGATCAGTTAATTCTGAATTTGAATTTGAATTTGAATTGTTTGATTTTTAATTTGAGTTTGATTTTTTTTTGTCATGTTTCCTAAGAATTAGGGTCTCTAGGTCAAAGTTGTACATTAATAGGCATTTCCGTCATTTTTGTGATTTTTACTAAAATTCTCTAGTTTTGTTAATTTGGACTCCGTCAAGCTTGAAATCATATTCTGAGTGCAATGACAATACTTTTGAGATTTTTCGGATGTCCAAATTTATGAGGGGTATTTTTTTCATTTTGTTGATTTTTGTAGATTTTTATGAATTTTAGTATGAGATTTCTTTCAGTCCCAATGTAATTATTTATAAGTCTCAATCATATTTTCCTAGTGTATCGAAATCTCTAAGATATCAAACTGTGTAGAGAATCTAAACGTACGTGCTTACTAAATAGAGTGTTAGATGTAGTGATCCTAAGCGTGCATAAATTTTTATGTTAAGTCATAATGAGTAAGGGAGATGAAAAGACTAGAAGGAAAAAAGTCAAGGACAATACTTACAAGCCTTTAAGTTCTTTGCGTTCATCATTAGGAATTCACGGAAACTATGCGACAAATTATCGAATTAGGCAGATATAAAAATTGGGTATCTACAATCATCGACTCAATTTGAACCAAGTCATCAACTCAGTGTACACTTTACCATTGTAAACCTGGCATTATCCAATACCTTTAGAATTGTAAACCCTTCCAATACTGCAAGCATGCATTGACTGAATCCACCATCAGACTTTACCTTTATTCATCATCTTTAGTTTTTTTTATCTCAAACGTTAACATTTGCCTTTATTCTTTGATTGGGGTTTAATGTACATCGAGGAATGATGTATAAGCTAAGCATCAAATCTTTACCCAATTAAATACTTTTAATATTTCTGGTTAGTTTTACTTTGCTTACACTAAACACACATACATCAACTTTAGTGATCATGTCATGTACCTAAACTCACCACTTAATTTGTGCTTTCCTCTTACCTTTTATAAAAGAGGGGTGGTGATGGGCACCCACAATCCTAGCTTTGTCATTTTTTTTCTTTGACTACAAACACCCACACAGAACAACATCACCCCCACCTCTATTATTTTTCATTCCTTTGTTGGGCCCCCTACAAAATAGCCCCTGCACACCCCTTTTACCTTTTTCTGTCACTTTATGTTTATGAATTTGGGGTAGATAGATTTGAACCATAGGACAAGAAAAATTTTAAACCTTGAATGATACATATGAACGCTTCCCCACACAACTTCTCGATTTTGTTTATTTAGTTCTCATCTTCAATTGGTGCTGCAACACCACAACACGCCATTTTTTTTTGTTTTTTAATATCTACTTTCAAGAACTGATCAACCCCATAGTAATTGTTGTTGCAATACACAGAACACTCACCACCCCCATTGACTTTCTCTTTCATCCAACAAACTCCCCTTCCTTTTTGTTCTTTTCTCCGTTTTTTTGTTGCCCACCATCTCACAATTTCTTTTCTTCTTTTATTTTCGTGATCTCCATTGCCGAATGCCCCTCCTCTCATATCACAAAATCCACAGCCACAACCACATTTTTTATATTTTATTTTCTTTCTTAAACCCCCAAAAAACCTTCGGCCACCTTCTTTTCATGACCTTCATCCATTTCTAGACCTAGCGTTTCATGACACACCACCCATCCCAACCAGCTTTTCCCTTCTTCGAACCCATTTTCATAACCAAGAAAAGCCATAAAAAGTAGAACTCACTCACCCCTAATCTATGAATCACCAAATTCAAGCTCGCCTCCAATCCATGAGTTGTTGAACTCCCATTCGCCCCCAATTTCCATGTCGACGATATGTCCCTTATTTTATTCCCACAGACGGTGCCAATTGTAAAGGTCAATTTTGTGATAAATTGACTTCAACCATGATTTCATCATTAAATTTATAAAATAGTATAAATATTATGAAAAAAATAAAGAAGACAAAGGTCTTTTTGACGTATTTTGGCAAATGTGCCTATGTCTACGAGTTCAGGGAGTCATTTTACTATAGATCTCAGAGTTATATAAACTCCTCACAGTTTTCTCCTCCCCCTTCCCCTCCATTTTTTCTTCTCTCCCTCTACAATAATCTCAAGGCCTTTAAATAGAAAAACCCTTCCTAACCCTAATTAAGTTATAATTGACCATATTACCCCTTATCCAACTTAATTATTGCATAAAAAAAAAAGAATCTTCTTAAATTGAGATTCTTCCTTAATAAGATAAACTCATCTTCAAATGATGTCACATGTCCGTCTCGAGATATTTGTTGATAGTGTGAATGGATAATTTGGAAGGGAGACGATTTTATCCCTCCATACTATGCTCCTATCACAAGGCACTAGATCCTTACCTGATACAAATAACTCATAGTTTAGTGGTAACCGGGATCGAGTGATTCATGGAGAACACATGTTCTTAAAATTTGATTGCTACATTTTGTATTTTAATATCGGGATCATGTGTTTTTTAATTAGTCATTTATCACGTGTGATCAGATTCAGACTACCCATTATTTATATCTGGTACTTACATTTTGTACTTGACCTTGTGCTCATGTGCTCTTTTACTTTCCTTGGGAGAGCAAGAATTGCACTTATCCCCACTGTTCCAAGAAAACATCTGCCCATATGCAAGAGTTTTTCTTTTATGACTTTTCTCCCAATAAAATATGTTATATTTGGCTTGCTCCACCATGAAAGAGAATCATATCCACAATCATATATTGGTGATATGTAGCAATATTGGCTTTATTTATTTTTAATCCTTGATTCACATAATATATTCATGTACCTGTTCATTTTATTTTTTAGGTACGTATTATTTTATTCTTTAGATACATAAGTAAGCGTATGATATGGGATTTTGATTCCAGGTTCATTCTTATTACCAATCATATATGGACTTTACCACCTCACCGAAATCAATAACACTAATTAATTCCCACACATACACCTATTCATCATTTTTATCATTAAAAAAAGATTTGAATCTCACTATTACTACTAATCAATCCATGTTGATGTTTTGTATGTCTACCAGAAGAGGGTGGGCCAAACATTCATGGATAAAGTGAAATAAACAATATATATTGAGATAATGCTCAGCACACAACCCACCTTCTTCTTTCATTTACTTCTGATTATATACACTTACATCCTTGATTTAAGGGATTACAAAACTGATTACAAAGTTGTTACAAGTATTTCAAATTTGAAATTTAAACTTAACAGAATAGGTTCCTATATCCTAGGAGTTGAACCATTCTACTAAAGAGTTGTAGAATGAGAAGTTGACATAGTCAACTGAAGATCTATAGAATGAGTTGAATCCAAAATTGAATTACTACAGCTGTTACACCCCCTCAAACGCATGGGTTGAGCATGAACCATGAGTTTATTCTTCAACATTTGAAATCATGTAGTTGAAAGGCCCTTCGTAAATCTATCAGTCACTTGATCAATCATGTTGATATATCAAGTTCTTTACGAACTACTTTATCACGTGCATATTGAAAATCCACTTCTAAATGCTTGGTATGAGCATTTTGACACAAGAGAAATCAAGCTAACATTGTCTTACCAAATGAGAGAAGCCAAGGAGTGTGGAATGCATAGATCTTGAAAGAGCATACATAACCATGATATTTCTGTAGCGGTATGAGCAAGTTGGTGATACTCTGATTCAGTGCTTGAACAACGGTGAATTGCTTTTTAGCACTCCAAGAAATGGGATTGTAACCCAAATAAATACAATAGCCCCGTGTAGAACGCTTATCAACAGGACTTCCAGCAAAATCTGCATCACAATAGGCTTCAAATTTTATAGGACCAGATTGAAAGAATAACCCATAATCAACCGTTGCTTTAACATAGCAAAGAATTCGCTTTACAATAGTCCAATGCAAGGGCGGAGCCAGGATTTTATTGTAGTGGGGGGAAAACTATAACTAATGGTACAGTTGAAAAGCTTCAATATGAATAGTTTTGGAAATAAATTCAAAGATTTTTGGTTGGAAGTTGAAGAAAACGCTATCTACGTCTTTTCCAATTAGTCCATGAGAAAAGGTTCAATCAAGGGACAATGTCATATTCAAAAACTATAAGGGGGTTGGGGGGAAATATTGGAGGGAGGTGATGGGGTGGGGGCAAATAAGGAGGGAGATGAGTGAGTGGGGGCAAATGAGACATGTATTTAGTTGAAAATACATGACCATCTCAAAGTTATATGGGGGGCAATTGCCTCCACAAGATCCTTACTAGTTCTGCCCCTAGTCCAATGAGTGGTGGTTGGTTCGTGCATATATTGACATACTTGATTCACTTCAAAGATCAAGTCAGGCGGAATAAGACTTAAATATTGGAATGCATCGACAACACTATGGTAAGTTGTCAGATCTGGAAAAAGATCACCATCGGAGGGCTGCATTTTCTTACCAAAAAGAGCAGGAGAAGTGTAGGGTTTAGTTTCATCCATATTAGTACGTTTGAATAAGTCCAAAGCATACTTGGTTTGAGTAAGATATAAACCTTCCTTTGAGAAATCCACTTTAATTCCAAGAAAATAATGTAATTGGTTGAGATCCTTCATTGCAAACAATTTTCTAAGATCAGAAATAAGTTTGTTGAGAAGAAATTCATTATTGTTAGTGAGTAGTATATCATCCACATAAACCAATAAAAAGATAGTCACCCCATTCATATGAAAGGTAAATAAAGAATAATTTGCCTTGGACCCAATAAAGCCGAGATCTGCAAGATAGTTAAAAAACTATTGGAACTCGTATGAAGAGGCTGCTTTAAACCATAGAAAAATTTATGCAATCGACATACATGGTTAAGCAAATCTATATCTTCAAAATCTCTCAGTTGTCTCATATAGACTTCCTCATTCATAATACCATGAACAAAGGCATTTTGAACATCGAGTTGCTTAATTGTCCAACGTTGAGTGAGAGCAAGAGCCAAAATGATCTAAATCGTACTTATAGATACGTGGGCTTCGAAACCTTTTGGGAGATTTGAGCTTATCTACTTGAATTTTAGAGTTGTCACCATTCAAAGAATTTAGATGTGAATGGACAATACTAAAATAGATTTTTTAAATACTTTTAGGCTTGTAGCAACTCACTTTCAATGGTGAGGGTAAAGGTCTATCCAGAAATCAAAGGGCTGGTTGAAGGACAAGGAAGGTGTTAGGAATATTGTCCCTCCCATCCAAAGATGGTTACCAAAATGCCTGAAAATGAAGAATTTAAAATTTTTTGTTTTGGGGTTTTGAGAATAAAGGGAGTTATAGAGAAGATTAAGAAAAATTGCCTATAGTTCCGCCTTGTAAAATGAACAAAGGCAATGAGCAAGCTATCCACCAAAGTGTATACATGCTGAATTTTTTTATGAACCAGAGACTTTGATAAGAATCCACTTAGATTCTACCATTTTGAGTCCTTAGGCTTTATTTCCCGTTATGTACTCTCTTAAGAGCCTTATTTGTTGGTTTAATCCATAGATCATATCCATTAATTGGATACAAACCTTGGGAGAACTAAAACCATTATGCATGAAATTTTGTCCCTATGGGACTGTTTTTTCTATTGGTTTAGTGAATTAGATGTACATCTAGAGAGACCTTCATCTTTTTTCCTTTAGCCTTTTAGAACTTAAAAAAAATGTAGTGTGTACAAAATGTATGCATGAGGAGTTCCAAAAAAGCTTACTAGGCTTCTTAGAGAAAAGATTACCTCAAGTAGAGGAATTACTCTTTTTCACCTCAACCATGAAAAAAAAATAAGAAAACTAAATTAGTAAGCATAAAAGAAAGCTTGTAAAATAAATGTAATTGAAATAGAAAGAACTATAAAATTAAATGCTCACTAGGAGCTTATTATGGTCTTATAAAAGGAAATTATCTCTTAAGAGGGCTTACTCTTTACCCCCAAGCCATTAACTAGGTAGGAATTTAAAGACAACATTCTTGAAATTTAAATGAACATCAAAATAAAATAAAAGGAGGTATTAGAAGGGAGAATTAAAGGGAAAAATAATCTCAAAATAGAAATTAAACTTTAGCACCCCATCTTGGTGCCTTCTTTCTTCTTCTTCTTCTTTTTTCTTCAAGTTTGACTTATGAAAATGTGGGAAACAAGTTGGATAGGGTTTTGGGAGAGTTGGAGAATTGAGAGAACATTTTGTAGAATTTTAGAATATACTTCTTTCTTTTTTCTTATCTTGGAAGGGTTTCCGATTTATAGGATTTTGAGAAACCCTTGGAGATAGTTTTGTCCTAAATTTTCAAATCCTCAATATTCTCACAAAAATCTCAATGGATGACCACAACTTGATCATCTTTTATATCATATTGGGTCTAATCAATCAAGATGATCAATAGGTATGATGGTAAAATATAATAAATTCTAAAGAGTTGTTTAGGAAGGTCAAAATTATCTTAGGTCCTAGATCTTGAGTTAATTGTAGAAGAACTGAGTTAAATGGCATGTAAATTGGTGCCTGGATTTTGGATATTCTATACTTTTACCTATCTAAAGTCCTAACAACTTAGAGATGGGAGTGCCTTTTCACCAAAGATTCTAGAGACTTCTTGACAATGGGCAAAATTGTCTGAACCATATTAAAGGGAAAAATATGGTTCAGGCTCCTAATGTTCCAACAGCCCAAGTTCATAGAAATTTTCCTATTTTTGTGCCTTCCATTATAGACACACCCTTCGACCAAGTCATAATCTTTGAGATTTGTTTCAACTTTGCTTTCTTCTTTGCTTTCTTTGACTTCCCCTATGAACCTTTCTTCGTCCTATTTTTTCCTTGAGAAAAATGCTTTGCAGAATTTTCTCTCATTCCTCTTACATTATCATCCGAATTAAATTCCTCCATGTCTGAGCTAATAATTCCATTAGAACTATCTGCTAAAGCTGAAAACTAAATTTGAACAATCTAGAAACCACGAACTACAATCTCATCATTTTGATTTGCAATTCCTAAATTCTCCCCCATATTTGCTCCAACTGGATTTTCTTCTAAAGGCTTTATTGCTAATTCAATGTTTTCCAACAGTTGTTGCTCAATTTTACTCTTACCTTTGCTAGAAAGAGTAGCTTTAGAAACTTCTCTCAATTCTTGTTGTAAAAAAGGCGTGATTTCCAAATTTGAAAAGCCACAACCGGCAACTTCTACTAATGACATGGTTTCCAAATTTGGAACACCACAAACGACAACAAAAAGATCTGCTTCCCTTCCTACATTAGTTTCCTTTTTTGCAAAAAATTTCTTCTGTATTGAAGGTTCATCATCTCCACCAATAATGTTGTTCACTGTAACTAGAGCAAGCTTCATGCCTTGCCTCTCTTTTTGGTCCTTATTGGATGTTTTAATTCTCTAATCAGCCATCTATGTAATATGGTATTAGAGCATAGTCTCTTTTGAGAGACCTATCTAGGAAATCTACTTTCCACTGTCGACGGTGGCAACATTATTGGTAGGCAACCATTTATTAGATTTTTTTCACGAATAAAATCTCCAACTCCTATTCTACTATTTTAATCTCCTTGACAGTCTTAATTTTTCATCATTTACAATTTCAATCGAGATAAAATTATCAAGTCATGTTATCTAATCAAATGCTTTTAGGAGAGATTATATGATTTAATTTAGCAACCACCAACTCTGACAGACTCCATGATAAGCAGGATACAATAATGATGGCTTCACAAATAGTCAATGACCACTGAAAGCATGATGAATACTCGTTGGAAACATCAAGCATTTAATAATTGTGACCTTAGGGATTTTGATATTAACCAATTGCGTGTTCCTTATTCAAAGGAACATACAGTTGCAGGAGGGTATTAAAGTAATTAGTTATGTTGCATTGTAATATGGTGTACTATGGTACACCATATCGTATCTATTGAGATTAAGATAAGGTTAGATTGACTTGGTTGAAATTTATTAAGGATAGAGTTTATCCTTAAATATAATTTGGTTTCTATAAAACCCTATTACGAGATGAGATGGGTTCTTTAACTGCTGGTCAGGAGAGAATCCTTAAGGAGATGCATGAGATGTGTTCAATCATGAGTGCACCTTCATCAATTCTCCAACAATTGGATTCATGAGCTCCAACAATCAACCTCGTAATGGCAAGAATCGAACAAATGAAAATAGAGGGACGGTTCAAGATACCTCAACTTACTCTTACCTTCCTAAATTGGTAAAGCTAAATTTCCCTTGTTTGAATGGATCAGTAGAGCCGATCAACTTTTTGAATTTCATCAAACTCTGGAAGAAGAAATAGTACCGTTATCATCATTCAACTTGGACGGTGATAACTAATTATGGATTTAATTGATGGAAATAAATTTGATCATCACTTGGAAGAATTTCAAGCAAAGTCTTCATAGTAGGTATGGCCCAACTCAATTTCAAGATTTTTTTGGTGATCTAACAAAGTTGCAACAAACTGGTTCGATGAGAAATTATCAAACCCAATTCAAGAAATTGTTGACTCGAGCAGGTAAATTAACTCCAATCAAACAAGCGAGAGTTTTTGTGAGTAGCTTGAAAGAGAGTATCAAAACTAATGTGCAAGCCTGCAAACCAACCTCACTATCAGATGCAATTGGTTTGGCAAGATTGTACGAGTCACGCATTCAATCCACAAGGCGTGCAAACCAAATAGAGATCAAGAAGCCTCTACCCAAGTTACTCGCATCACCCAATCAGAAGCCTTTACTTCGAGACATAAATGCCAAAAAAATATTTCTCATTGAGGGTAGCTGGTCGGATGATGAAGATGAGGACGTGGAGATTGAAGATGTTGTAGAAAACTTCGAAGAAACACCTGAAATTTCTATCCATGCCATCACGAGCCCCACAAATTATGAAAGTACGAGGCACGATGGGACAACACCAAATCACTATTTTGGTAGATTCTTGGAGTGCCCACAATTTCCTAAATCACAAAATTGCTAATAGAATAGGGGTTACTCCTAATGCCAAAGGGAAGTTTGAAATTGTTGGAGCAAGTGGAGAAAAACTTCCAAGTTTACGTTGTTGCAAAAGGGTATGTATGATGATTCAAAGGGTCCCAATTACTATTTATTTTTATCTACTTCCATTAGTGGGTTGTGATGCAACGTTAGGTGCACAATCGTTGAGCCAGTTGGGACCTATCATTTGAGACTTTTCCAAATTACAAACAAAGTTCAATATCAATAGGAAAGGAGTTGTCTTGAAAAGCTTGGTAACCCCTGAGAATAAAGCCAATGATAAAAAAGAAACATCCAAAGAATTAAAAAGAAAGAAACGAGTCATTTTACAAATATTATCTCTCTCAATGCAAGGCCCACATGGTAACCATTCTTCTAAATTTTATTTGAGTTCGATTAATTCTCGATTGGAACATGTTTTGAAGTCTTTTCAAAAAATATTTCAAGAGCCACTTGGGCTGCCCCCTCCCAAATCCCATGACGACATCATACCTCTTAAGCAAGAAGTGAACTAGTTTGTCTTAAATCATACAAATATCCTCATTCTCATAAGAATGAGATCGAGAAATAGGTGACTGATATGTTAGCTTCAGGGGTGATCCGACCAAGTCAAAGCCCGTATTCCTCATCAGTGTTGCTCATAAATAAGCATAATGGGTCATAGGGGTTGTACATAGATTATCGAGCATAAAACATGTTAAACCTAATGTATAACTTTGAATCAGAAAAAAAGGTTATATAAATTAGAATATAAGAATAGTTGGAATGAACTTATCGGTGTACAAGAAAGAGATAGAAATTTATGTTTACATCCTATATTTTTGCGTACAGAACTTTAGGGATACTCCTCTTTTATAATAGTTAAAACCCAAATAGTATAAAGAAGTCAATGATCGATGTTTAGGTCGCTATTGGCCCATTTTTGAATGGTCATAAAGATTAATTATAATGATTAGATAGATCAACGGTTAAATGAAATCTCTAAGTTAAAAAAAGATCAAATGAATTTGAGAAAAAGTAGACCTTTCACACGCATTCGCATGCGCACTAAGGGTTTTCGACGAGATGGCCCAAAAAACAATGGGTTGTTGTCCCATAGTACCTTTGGCCCCTATGTGCACACGAAGTCTAGTCTCTTTCTCCCTTACACTCAAGCAAGTAGGAAAGTGGGAACATTTATAAGTTAAGCATAAGTCTTATATTTACCCGATGTGGGATTAAATATTTAGAGAGTTATCTCTACAACTCTCAAGAGAAAGAAAAAGAAAGAATCTTTGACTTTTCAATTATCACAAATAAAAAAAATGTTCTCTTAACTAAAGTTTCACTAAAAATAGAAAAATCCTACACCAACCACACTCAAAAAAAAATAAGGTCTTAAGTTATAATCTTTCCCCCAACGAAATCCAATAAATAATACTAACTATGAATCTTACTACCAAACTAAATCACAATCAAAGATAAATTTCCTATCCCTGTCATTAATAAGCTTCATGGAGTTAGATTCTTCATCAAATTAGATCTACACTCAGGTTACTATCAAATCAGAATGCATCCCGATGACATCACCAATACAGCATTTCAGACACACCAAGGGCACTATAAATTCTTAGTAATGCCTTCCAGCCTCACCAATGCACCCTTGACTTTTTAATCATTCATAAATGAAGTCTTCAAAGATCATTTACATAAGTTTATATTAGTCTTCTTTGATGATATTTTAATTTATAGCTCTTGGGAGGTGATCAGGGCTGAGAAATTTGAATTTAAGGCCCTATTTACTGAGACTTTAAGGTTGAAAAATGCATAAAATCTCCTAAATAAACATAATATGGTGATAGTCCATAATTATTATTATTTTTTAATGAATTGTGAATTTTTAAACTAATTATGGTTATTTACAGGTAATAAGTCAAATCGCGAGAGTCAAAGGATAAACCAAGATGAATGAAGAGGTACTTTGCAATCTAAGACCTGGAACAAAGTTGCAAACCAAGAATCAAGTCAATTGGCCCCACAAACATCGCGGTGCCATGAACCCTTGGACGGCAAGGTGATGTCGAAAAGTTTCCTTGAGATCCATACATTAGTAAGGCGGTGTGATTCATATCAAAATGAATTAAGTTTTTGAGTTTTTGTAAAACACAGAAGTAATCCAAATTCAAGATATACCATAATCTGACCTCTATAAATAAGAGGTCAGATACGAAATCAAAAGATCAAGAAAAAAAATAAAGAGAAGAATAATTTTCCAACCATCTCTCTTTTCTCAGTTTATAATTTTTAAGTTAGTTTATGTGGAAGTTTTGTAAACAGAAGGATTACTCTGCTATACTAAAGTCAAGATTAATAAATATATTTCATTTCTCTTTTCTAATTTCCTAATATTTTATTTTTATTATCCTTAATATGATTTGTGGCTAGATCTTTGTTAAAAAGGTCAATGAATCCAAACAAGTTCAACTTAGATAGTTATTTATTTCGATTGTGCGTGAATGTTTTATTATGATAAGAGTTTTTTAAGTAGTAATCATTGAATAGAATAAGTAATCGCATGATTTTGATAATTTAAACTTAGATAATATCAAGTTAAATTATGCTTGATTAGAGATTAAATATTTTATCTTTAATTTCGTCTTATTAAATATTAGCATAGAATTTTGTAATTAATATTTGGTGGATTTGACTAATCTAACTTTTACATTGTGAATCACATTCCTGTTTATTTTTTATTATTTTTAATTTAATTTTCTTGAATACTTTGAACCTAATTAAGTATTTTAAGTTAAAAGAAATTGTTGAATCAACGTTATTTTTGTGGATTGATCCTTTCTTGCTAAGGTTTTATATATTTTATTATGTTATTTTTATTGATAATCTACGCAATGAAAAAGAGGATCATTTGGAGCATATTCAAATTACTTTTAATATTTTGAAAACTCACCGATTACTTGTGAAAAGGGAAAAATGGACATTTGCATAGAAGGAGGTGAAATATTTGGGACACGTTATTTCCAACAAAGGTGTTGCTATGGATCCAGATAAGATTGTTACTATGTTGGAATGGCCTAAACCCGCTACAGTCAAAGGCTTACATGATTTTTGGGATTTAATTGATTGTAATAGAAAATTCATTCAAAATTATGGCAAAATTGCAAGGTCGTTAACACAAATGCTAGTATCTTAAATGTTGTCCAAAGCCGGAAGAATCATTTGAACAACTCAAGAAGGTCATGACGTAGGCACTTGTTTTGGCATTACCTAATTTTGAAAAGCCTTTTATTGTGGAATGCGATGCATCTAGTTCCAGTATTGGTGGGGTTTTCATGCAAGAAAAACATCCAATTGCAATTTCCAGCCATGCATTACAAGGTAGGAATTTACTTGTATTTCCTAATGAAAAATAAATGTTGGGTTTGGCGCTTGCAATGCAAAAATGGCAGCCATATTTGCTTGGAAGTAAATTATATAGTAAGGATTGATCAAAGGAGTCTAAAGAACTTTTGGGAGCAGAAATCACTACAACAACTCAAGAGAGGGCGCTTGAAAAATTGATGTGATATGCTTTCGTCATTGAATATAAAAAGAGTAGGGAAAATTTGTAACTAGATCTTCATTAGAGAGGTCAATGAAGCCCAAACATGTTCATCTTAGATATTTATTTCGATTGTGTGTAAATGTTTTATTATGATGTCAGTTTCTTAAGTAGTAATCATTGAATAGAATAAGTACTCGTATAGTTTTAATAGTTTAAACTTAGATAAAATCAAGTTAAACTATTGCTTGATTAGAGATTAAATATTTTATCTTTAATTTCATCTTATTAAATAATATCATAGAATTTTGGGATTAATATTTGGATTAATAGATTTCATCTTCCAATTCAATAACATCAACTTTGTTAATTGGATCGAGATAATGAGAAATAAATAACTTGATAAGGTGAATTATTTTGGTGGATTTAACTAATCTAGTTTTTACATTGTGAATCAAATTCTTGCTTATTTTATATTAGTTTTAATTTAATTTTCTTGAATACTTTGAACCTGATTAATTGTTTTAAGTCAAAAGACATTGCTGGATCAACGTTGTCTTTGTAAATCGATCCTTACTTACCAAGGTTTTATATATTTTGTTATACTATTTTTATTGATAATCTACACAACGAACAAGAGGATCATTTGGGTCATATTCAAATAACTTTTAATATTTTGAGGACTCACCAATTATTTGTAAAAAAAGAAAACTGCACATTTGCACAAAAGGAAGTGAAATATTTGGGGCATGTTACTTCCAACAAAGGTGTTGCTATAGATGCTGGTGTTTTAAATGTTGTCTAAAGGTGGAAGAATCATTTGAACAAGTCAAGAAGGTCATGATGCAGGCACCTATTTTGTCATTACCTGATTTTGAAAGACCTTCGATTGTGGAATGTGATGCATCTGGTTCAGGTATTGGTGGGGTTCTCATGCAAGGAAAACATCCAATTGTATTTTTTAGCCATGCATTACAAGGTAAGAATCTACTTTTATCTGCTTACGAAAAAGAAATGTTGGCTTTGGTGCTTGTAGTGAAAATGTAGAGGCCTTATTTGCTTGGACGTAAATTTATATAGTGGGGATTGATCGAAGGAGTCTAAAAAACTTTTAGGAGCAAAAAATCACTACAACAACTGATGGAGTTATGTAGTCGAGGTGAAGTTGTGGGCTCATGGTAGTACAAGAAAGGCATTCTTTATTTTAAAAGCCGAATTTATTTATTGGCAGACTCACCTTTAATTCATGTTATTGTGGAAGAAATGCATTCTAGTGTACCAATGAAGGTTATCACAAGACTATGCAAAGGATTAGATGAATTTTCTATTAGAAAGGCATGAGAAATATTATCCAAAAACGTCACATATGTCAAAGGTAAAAAGGAAATAATCTTAACCCGATTGGACATCTTTAGCAATCATTCCCATGTAGGTATGGATGGATATTTCAATGGATTTTGTAGAAAGATTTCCTAATTCCAAAGGGAATTCAACCATTTTTGTGATGGTAGATAGACTCTCAAAGTTTGCTCACTTCATTCTCATCTCTCATCGTTATACGATTGCCACCATGGCTCAAATATTTTTTGAGAACATATTCAAGTTATATGAAATGCCCCAAATCATAATTTGCAACAGAGATGTTACATTCACAAGTATTTTTTGGAAAGAAATTTGCAATAGAGATGCTATATTCTCCAAAATAAAAAGATGAATGGCCAAGTTTCACGTATGTACATAGTTCTCACCATTCGAATTTAAAAATGAATTGAATGTTTAGAAAGTAATTTACATGTATCAATCAAAATGAAGATGACCAGAGGATTAAAAATACTTATTTGTACATCACATCACATTTCATTATATTACGAAAAATCTCCAAACTGTGATTTTTGGAAGTTGCTAACTACCAATGCATGGAATGATCATGTGAGCGCAAGTATTGGCTTTAATTTTCGATCTCGACCTTGACTGACCTTTCACCCCTACCCCTACCAACAACATTTCATTTTCTGACTGACAAAGACCTCTAGCCACCTCTAGCTCTAGCTCTAGCTCTAGCTAGAATGAATGGATTTCGAGAAGAAAACGAACTTCAGCAAAACCCGTACTTCTGGAACTGGGTTTCAAAACCCGAGGTTGATTTCTCAACAAGGACCCTTCATTCTCAATATATATATATATATATATATAAAAAATCATTTTATTTTTTTAAAATAATGCATATTTTAAAATAAATTGATATTCATCTCACCTATCAACCCAGTCAAAAGTTAATTAAGATGGGCCCAGATCTTTAATGAAAAATGCTAAAATGATAAAAAATATTTACTATGATTCTCATATATCTGACATCATCTGACATGTGATATGTACATATTCATAAATATATTTTCTCGTGATACGAGTAAAAATCATTTATGCTTATGTTTGCATGTCCATGTCAAAATTGTGACAATCACAATAAATACTATATCACCCCAACACGACTCATCTTTAATACATTACATGCTCCAAAATATATTACAGATGTATTAACTAAGATAGCTGTGATGATACCTTGACCAAAAATAAAATAAAATTAGATCATCTATAAAGCTGTAAAAAATTAATAGGAAGCCCTAAGTCGGAAGCACATCTCTATTGACCTAACCTTCCCCCTCTTTCTTTTGATTAAAGAAATATAGCAAAACTTAATGGGATGGTTGACTCCCTCTACCACTCATTACATTTAAACATAAATTATAGTATACAGTTTATAAAACCCAGCACATCACCTACTTGTATAATTATATAATTTAATTTTCTCTTTAGTAGAAAATCCCATATTTTCAATCATTTATTTTAATAGTTATTAATTTAATATTTGCTAATAACATTATGACAGCTCTAAAGACAAAAACAACAACAACAAAAAACTGAAAAAGAAAAAAACTAATAACTTAAATAATGAGACTTCTGAGTTATTAACCTCAACCAAGTCTATGCAAATACGGCGTCAAACGGAGAAAGAGATAGACGTCCTTATTCCCGTAGACTTGACGATTAATTGTTGAATCTCCTTCTTTTTGTTTTAATTTTAGTCGTCCACGTCTCTCTCTCTTTCCCAATCCCTCTTCTGTTAATGTTAGTCATCACGGCTTGGAAACGGACGTCGCATCTTTAACGGAAGTCTCAACTCCAATGTTACCCATTGTGGCTGATTGTACAGTCAGCACAGACATACTGGGTGATGAAGGGCCATCAGCATTGGAAGCAAGAAGAGGATTGTTGTTAATGCTGTTAAGGTTCCTTGAGTGACACGTGGCAGTTGAGATTGCAGTTGCAAGGGATATGGGCATCAGACAAAGACCCTTCCCTTGTAGATACTGCATGGCCGTCCCCATATCCTCTTCCATGAGCTTTGCAACCTGATGCTCCGTTACTGTTAGACTATCGTTAGATGATGCCGTCTGCGTTCCGTTACTGTTCCGTCCCATGCCCCCACCACTCCCACTCGCCTGGATACAATCACCTCCTCCCTAAAAGACAAAAAAAAAAAAAAAAAATTATTTATTTAATATACATATAGAAAATTAACAAGGCAAAAAAAAAGGTCTTCAAGTAGTTGTACATTTGTACTGGGTAGTCCTTGCTTTATTAGAAGAGAAAGAAAAGCATGGGCATTTTTGGAATCAAATAAATAAAAAAAAAAAAAAGGTAAATCACGCGTGCTGTTTTTTTTGTCGTTTTGTCTATGGTGAGAGACACAGAAAGATGGGATTTTGAAATCTGAATTGAATTTTTTTTTTTTTTTTTATGACGCGTACATAACAAACAGGTTTACTTGCAAGTAATTATTTTGCTATTTTGGGAAATTAGTTTTTCACAAAAATCTAGAAAAATAGCAAACTTATCGCCATAAATAAATGAAACTAAATTCCCTTTAATTTAATTCAATTTAAAGACCTAATTACAAATTTTAATTATTTTTTGTGACGTTTACACAACCATTTTCTTCACTCTTTTTCTATCTTTGGAAAAGAAAACAGGTTTACAAGTTAAAAATTTTCCTATTTTTAGGGGAGAGAAGATTTCTAAAAATTGGGTTTTCTCAAAAATCATAAAAAAAAAAGCTTGATAAACATAGAGAGTTTCTATTAACACACCATGTTTTCCTTATAACGCACCAAATAGGAGGATTAAATTTTAAATAAATAAAGATAAATTCCATTTTATGTGGTCCAATTTATGATCTAACATCAAAAATTAATTATTTTCAATAATATTTTTAACTAAAATGTCAAATAAATACCTCCGAGGACATATCAGCCACGAGGGGTGCAACAGCTGCTGCACCGCCCAACCTGCTCATGCTCAGTACCTGAACACCAAAAATAAAAATTAAAAAATCAGAGATTCTAAAACAAAGAAGTAAATGTGAGGGACTTATTTAATTTTTCTTCTTTATTAATTATTATTAAATCAGTAAAAATGGAGTTTTTTTTTTTTTCTTGGGAGTTGTAGAAGAAATAAACAAATATTTAATTTACCTTGACTTGAAGTTGAAGGAATTTCACATAGTCGATGATCTCGTCCAGCATGGAAGCCTTGTCTGTCTGTCATTCGAAAATCAAAATAATTCAGAAACTACAACTAGAAATCATTCAAAGTTCCTCAAAAGAAAGAAAAAAAAAAAACATAAACAAATACAAAATGACAAACCTTATTCGCATTGGGCACCAGTTCTTGCAGAGCTTTCATTCTATCTGCGATTCTCTCCCTCCGTAACTGCAAACCCCAATCATTTTTTAAATAAAGTAATAAAGAGAGAGAGAGAGAGAGAGAGAGAGAGAGAGAAAGAGATAGAGAGAGAGAGAGAGAGAGAGAGAGAGAGAGTTACTCGTTCAGCGATACTGTGTGGATCGGTGGCTTGGCCTCTTCTTGCCCTAACTTTCTGTCTGAGAGGAGCGGCGCCACTACCACCAGCAGACCCAGAAGCCTGAGCTTGGTTCATCGAAGTCGCTGGAGCACCAAAGCTTTGTGTCGAAATTGATCCACTCTACCCAAAAAAATAATATTAATTAATTAAATATAGAAATATTAGATTAATAAACCCTATAAAAAAAAAAAAAAGGAAATTTACGAGCACCTGAGGGTGGTGGTAGTGTTGCTGGTTTGATGTTTGACCGTTACGAGGCAGAGATCCAGTTAAACCATTAAAGAGACCTTGAACCGAACCTTCTCCGCCCTAAAATTTCAACAAAAAAATATATTTTTTTCAAGAAGTTTTAGAGAGAGAAAAAAGAGGAGAGAGAGAGAGAGAGACTTTACAGCAACATTGTCGTGGGATCGATCGAGGAGAAGACGAGAATCAGAAGAATCAGTGCTTCCTAGGGTTAGAGGTAAAGGGAAAAACCCAGAATCACCTCCACCTCTGGAAAGGAGTAACTGTTGTTGATGAATCGCCATTGATTTAGGTGAATTTCCGCTAATATGATGCTGTCGAAGTCGCGAAGCAAGCATCGAAGACTCATCGTAAGGGTAATGGAGGTTCTCTTGCTGAGAATTCAGAGGATCTTCAGATAAATCTCTCGATTTGTTTCCTCCAATAGGGATGTTAAACAGTTTGTTATTGTTGGTGGATGTGGAATTAGAATTAGGGTTTTGGGGATTAAGGTCCCAAGGAGATTTAGGGTTTCCATGAATGTCAGGCCATGAAGGAAGATTAGATAGCATCTGATCAAGGAAATCATCATGGGTTGAATGATCAAAATGGGAACCTTGAACTTGAATCTGTGGGTTTGAGATCTGTTGTTGGTGGTGATTGTTTTGGAGCTCTTGAAGAGACATTTCAGAAGGGTTTAAGCTATTTGTTAAAGAACTCATTCCTTGCATCTCACTACTGCAAGGCTGCATAGATATTAGATACAGAAACGAGAGAGAGAGAGAGAGAGAGACGAAACTTGAAAGACTTTAAAGGGAAGGTAAGAGAGTCTGTTCTGGTTATCTCACTTGAGTGGAGAGAAGAAGAAGACTGAGACCATTTGGTTTCTTCTTTGTTGTTTCTTAGCAAAAGGAAAGCTTCTTTGTTTTGCTTTGGTCCTTTCTTCGTTAAATACTTTCTCTATCCTTTGTAAAGGAGCAGATGTAGCTATGGTTAGGGATATTTGACCCTACTCGGGTTAACTTTATCACTCGTCACTCAGTTACCCGGTTATGTTAGGGTTACCTTTCGGTTCTAATATGAAATATCGAAAATACCCCCTTACATGGGAAAGAGTTGGTGATGCCATCCAATTCCTTGACTCATTGCCAGGTGATATACTCTTTTTGAGTGTGAAATGTTTGACCCCCCACCCCCAATAAATCAGAAATCAGTGATTCTAGTTTTGGGTGTTGATTTCTTTTCTCAATTATTAGGTTGCATATTTTCCCATCTTCCGGACTTGTACTCCATCATCATTTCTATATAGTTTCGGCTGATAATATTTGATCGAGGAAAAAATTGATATACATTCTGAAACATTTCGATACTTATCGATAAATGATCTAAATATTCAATGTTTCAGAGCCAGTGTTTTGTATAGGTGTTGGTCTATAATGATATCTATCGACTAATGTATTTAGTCAAGATTTTGATGAAGTAAAATAATATAGGATAGAATTTATGCATCTTTGCCTTCGAAACTTTCTCCTTTTTATAGTCGTTGTCACTCCTCGATTATACTTGGATTCAGTATTGTTGGAATCACTTTTATCGTACAAAATATCCTCTTGCCTAGGGATAGTTTTGTGACACACTAGACATTGGGTCAAGAGGCTAATTCTTAAATTAGAAACAATGCAAAGGGCTTCTCTTATCGCGATCCATTACAAAGATTCTTATGATAACGTTGTTAGTTTTTACGATTGGATTCTGCGACTGGAAAAAGTTGGATTCTATAACTAGAAAAAACTGTGAATAGAAAAAACTTGTTTGATATAACGTTGTAGAAGTGTTGTGCTATTTATTATAATTTGACAATTTCTATTTGATACAAATGTTGGATTCTGGTAAAACAATCGTAACACTCTTAATCGTATAATAAGACATTAGAATGCTCTAAAATGATTACAATGAATAGAATCACACTATAATTGTAATAAAACTAAATATTTTAATTAATTTTATACTAAAAATAAAAATATGAATAATGAAAATAATTTTTTAATATTAATTTATTTAATAAAATGACCATAAATTTTATGATTCTACCAATATTTTGGGAGCATCTCCTCTAAGGTTAAGATGAATATAGTGACTCGATCTTGTGCTGATAAATATCTATGCATTTTTAACAAATCATGTTCTTCCAAAACACAAAATTCGAATCCAAATGTAAACAACTATTTCATGGTTGTCTATGAACATAATTTTCTTCTAACCAATGTGTCCCTACTTATCTCATTCGAACTAAGAAGAAAACTTATTGATATGCAATCATGTTCGAGAATCGGGTTTTGTTAGTTTTCATCTAATAAGTAGTCTAATTTCATTAATTGAATGAATGAAGATGGTGATGTGCAAATACAAACTAAGATGAGAGACTTACCTTGCTGTTGGTTGATAGAATCGAGCTTCAATGGTAGAGATTGCAGTTGAGCAAATGGATTGAACAACTAGTGGAGAAGAGGAAAGATCGAGCTTCACAAATGCAACTAGGTTTTTTGGATATTAGGTACACAATTCGTGTCTTTTCTCAAGAACACGAGCGGAAAAATTGTAAAAAAATCACCGCCATTTACACAATGATATTAAAAACACCGCAGACACAATTTTGAAAACCGAGGAAAAACTTGCTCATGAAAACCGCGTTTTTTTTTTTTTTCTTATTTCAAAAATTTGTAATAAGTAATCAAGATTTTTCAATCAAGCAAGTCAACATGTGTGTGGAAAATACTTTTGTACCACAAAAGCACGAAAAGCGCGTTTCGAGAGCGCTATCATACAGGACCAAAGTTTCTGACCAGGCGTGAGGTTATGGGCCCCCTAAGCCCATGTTGAAAAATGCTTGACTCCATTTGTCAATATTATTGATTTTGGTGTGTAAAAAAACAAAAATGTGGTCAATATATTGTGACATGAGGTCTTCTTTTTAACTGCATTACGTGGCTAATAAGCAGATTAGGTGCCTAACGTTATACTTACAACTTACAACTCACATCCATTTAAAATCGGCTAACGGGGAGATAAATTTAAATTTTAAAAAGCCGGCAAAACAATTTAATTAGTTATTATTCATATAAGTCAAACATTTAGGTAAGATGTTTATTCTGTTTTTTATCTTTTATAAATAGAGAAACGATAATCAGGATTCTGGCCACGTGGCAGGGTGGTGTCAATGGATCCCTTTTCATTGGAATGGATTTAGAGTCGGATCTCTTGAACCCGAACCGATTGAAAATCAAAATCATTTTAATATGGTTCCTAAAAGAACCAAACTGGATCCAACCCATTAACATCCCAAATCTTACATGAAAGGAAATATCTGGATTGGCATCCGTGGTCTCATGAATAATGACCATAAAAAGATGTAATTCAGACCATTAAAATATAGAATTTATCGAAAGATATATGATATAACCTTATCCTGGCTTGGGATATATATCTTGTCTCGGTCATTGAATTCATGTTTTAATGATCAAAGACGTCATGGTTTAGGACCTTAATCTTGAGCCACTAAAGACTAAAGTAAATTCTAGTAAAGTTAGGACTTAAACAACCTACAACTCTGTCAAACTAAGTCCTGAATATAAAATACAAGTTTATCTGAAAATGTCACATTCTTACTTCTTAATTGTACTCTGATGTAAGGTCCGTATGGATATCAGATAATCTAGTCGTACAATGAACTTTTTATACTTGGGTGCTATTGATACAAAATTAAAATTTATTCTACCATTTCTTTTCTTAAAAAAAATATAAAAAAAATTGATTTGAAGCTTAATGTAATTTTTCATGTTCCCTTCGATTTTGTCTCTTTCTGACATAACTACACTATAAAGAAGTAGGCTGAAAAGCCGTAGTGCGCTAGTAGCAAACTACGGAGCAAGTGACGAAACTACACTTGAGATTGGGATCTGCAAGAGATTAGTCAAGTCAAGCCGTAGTGCGCTAGTAGCAAACTCCGGCCCCACCCAGCAAGCGGAGGCTGAAAAGCCGTAGCGCGTCAGTAGCAAGATACGGCTCAGCCAAAAAGCCATCTCGCTATTGAGCGCTCTACTGATATCTAGTGTAGTTCCGTCAGGTGTAGTGTAGTCAGGGTCCCCCGAATAGTCCGATTTTTCCTCCACGGTGATAAGGAGCTAAAAGATCCACTACTTTAATCCTACTTCTCGATTAATGGTTAGGTCTGAACTCTACAATGGAGCTCTTAATTAATTTGTTCCCAAGTAAATCTTCTCAGTCTTTATTAACTCGAGGCTCTCTCATTTCATTATTTAATTATAATAAATATTATATTTATGTGTTATTTATTATTATTATCAATATTATTCATCTAATTATTACTCTAAATTATTAATTTGAATTATAAATTGGGATGGAAGGACAAAGGCCCTTGGATTGGTGTCCCCTCCGATCAAGAATTGGGACTTCACAATCACTAGCTAATATGATTTTATCTCATGTCTTCCTTCGTTCATGGTTCAATATTTTGGTGTATTAGGTGTAAAAGAACCACACCAAAAGAAAAGGTCAATAAAAAAATAAAAATAAAAAGATGTTATTTAATCATAGGTCTAACTGATTATCGTATATGTATTGTAAATATGCACTTTATGAATAATGCAGTCAAAATACTAGGAATTAGACCTAATATGATTTCAAATAGTAAAACTTCAATCATTTCAATTTGTTTGAAAGAGGAAAAAAAGATAGGTAATATCCATTCCTAAATATTTGTTATAGATTTTACATTTGATTATGATTTAAGATCAACTTTTCTATTCAAATTATAATGCTAGAATGCGTTGAACTGTTGATCCATGTGCATCTGATGATGTATATGTTGAAATAAACAAGAAATTGATCAAGTACACTATTTACATGGTTCAGCTATGGCTACGAAAGATGAGAAATTTTCAATTTATTTGAGAATAATTGCAAGCTTAATAAAACCTCAAAGTTTTCAAATCCAAAACCTGCTCTCTTGTGGTTACCAAGTCTTTCTCCTTCCCAAATTTCAATTTGCACATGAAATTATAAAATTAGGTAAAAAAGTAACTCGAAAATTAACTCCCATCTTTGGACGGGAATGTGCTGCCCCGTGCACCCCCCTCAAACAGTTTAGCATGGAATTGGATCTTTGGAATTATAGTCCCTTCTGCCAATACAAAGCTACCTTCAATAGAAGATTAGGTATAACCATGACAAGTTTATAATGACTTTTCTCGAGCCTAAAATCTAATCCGAATTTTGTTTGAACCCTTTTGAATTGGTCTAGGACTTGGCATGTTTAGGCCCGTTATGGCTCAACTATGATGCAGCCCCTCCATTTAGAAATCTTAGATATTAGCTGGCCCACCCGTAATCCATTTGTCGACACCCCATAAAATTGTCAATCCAATGCATGCAGATTGGGCCTGTATAAAATGATAGTATGCCATGTATTATATTTCAATAACTTGGATGGTTATGTTTGTTTTCATTTGCCAATTAGCCAACTTTTGAAATGGACTTGAGCCTGACCTGACCCAAAGATGGTTTAATAAAACTATGGACAATGGTACTCAAGAAAGTCAATTGGAGGTTTTAGAGTGAGTGACTACATCTTGCAAAAGTATGTCACTGGGCCTTTTGTTTCGGGTTTTGTATTTCACCTACTTTTCAGGGACAATAGATCCAATTCATAATGAAAAAAATAAAATAATTAATAATGGAAACAACTTGGGGTAGGGAATATATTGGCCTGATCTGAGTAATCTGATTCTCATTCCTAAAGTCTTATATCCTTTCTAAACCATTTTTAATTCAAACAAATTGGATCAGACCCGTAATCCACTTGCACCCATGACTATGGGTCAGATTATTAGCAAATCTCCTAATGTTTCAAAATAAGGCTAGTAGTCAATGTTCCCCACATTAGTTTTTCAAAGTCAAACCGCCTCCTAATTATATTGAAAAAAGAACTGTTACTGGCACCTCAACTTTTACTTATTACATTTCAATTAGAAAAAAATTCAATGGTTGAAAATAAGTAAAATTTGGGGTATCAATAGAACTCTCTCTCTCTCTCTCTCTCTTGTTTAAATTTTTATTTAATAGATTTAGGATTTTATATGAGCCTAGTCCGAATTGTAAACCACTATTGAGGTTATTTGAATGTGTTATAATGCTTTGACGAAATGTTGAAATAATAACTTGAACCAAACTTTTGTAATGTTTTAATGGAGTGTGATAAGCATATTAGGGTGTGATAAATAATTTAAGAAATTAGCATGTAATAAGCATATGTTTGGGTGCTAATAACCACATTCACTTTTTTTCGCTCTCTCTTTTTTTTCATGTTGTAGTATGGGAGAAGAAGATGAACAGTGGGTGATTTGAGAAAATGAGGGGACATAGTCATGGTTTTTTTTTTAAGTTGGGGTGTTTTGAGAAGATGTGGAGTGTAAAGAGTGCTAGTCTAAAGTCAAATGAAATGGGAAATCAGATCTAGTTGTGGTTTTATACCTAACACGTGCTGATACAGTTCAAAAATACCAAATTTCCACATCAGATTTAATTTGTTCTCACTTAATTTTGCACACCTATTAATTGAGGTGCAAACAAAATATTTGAAGCAAAACACTTTCTTTACTAGCATAATAAAACTTTAAGCCTTACTTAGTGTCGTTTTGTTCAAATGTATTACCACACATCGACAATCCAACACCAGAGTCCTCTAAGTTATATATATATATTATTTTGAGCTTGATCCAAGGTTTTGAAAAACAACAGTTACCAAACTCCCACATAACTTTCAAACTTAAAATTGAAATTCAACGGTGAAAAATAATTTTTTTTTGGAATTTATTTTTCAAAATTCATAAAATTTTGGCAAAAAATAATTGTTGAATCATACTTCAACAATCTCCACCTAGGCGAAAAGCTCTTCAATCCTTGAAAATATTGGAATCTCAACGTGTTTATAACACATCCACCTTAATGAAAAACTTCTCATTTCCATGCACCTCAAGTGGGTAGGTGTCCTCCAATTTCAATAAGCAATGAGATTAAGCTAGTTTAAATAATGCTCAAACTTATTTCTTGTAACCAGTTTAATGAGATCGCCTTCACTTGCCACTACTGCAAAGTGCACTTTATCTTCTCATCCATAACTTTGAAGTGGTATATATGATGGTTCTTTTTGGCCTTCCTTGTGCTATGTTAGAAGGATCATCATGAACCCTCTCTTGTTGTTGTTCTTCCTCACCAGATGTGCTACCGAAAGCAAATTGAATTTAAGGCTCTTCCTTTGTAGTCTTCTCCGTACTAATAGGAATTTTGGTAACAATTACCTTGTCACCAACAACCAACTTCTCATCATCATTTTTCTTGAATTCTCCATTTGCCATGGATCATTCATCAAAGATCACGTCTCTACTAAGGATTTTCTTCTTGGTTACCGGATCCCAAAGCTTGAATCCCTTCATTCCCTTCTCAAATTCGAAGAAGATACACGCGAGTGAGTTTGATTGCAAATTATTTTTCTCATCACTAGGAATTAGAACATATGCCTTACATCCAAATACTTTCAATGTAGAATAGCCAATTTCTTTTATCGTTCATACATTTTTTGCATATTTAAACTCAAGTAGTTTAGAAGTGATCGATTAACCAAATAGCAAGCATGATTAATCGTTTCTGCCCAAAATTATTTAGATAACCGTCACGCCATTTTGTTGAGAATTTTTTTTTACGGTGAAATGCCTTATGATGTCTTCTTTTTTGTAAAATTTCAAGAACTTGTCATTTTTGTATTCACCCTCATTGTATTTTCTCAAGTATTTGATTTTTCTCCTCATTTGATTTTCTACCTTGGTCTTCCATTTTATAAACTTGGCAAAGACATCAGATTTCTCATTCATAAAGTAGATCCGAATCTTTCTTAAAAAATCATTCATGAAAGTAATAAAGTAGCAAGCTCCACCTTTTGAATTAGTAGGTGTGGGCCCTCACACATTAGAATGAATGTAGTCTAATAATCTCTTATTCTTGATTTCTTTGTTTGCAATCTTGAATGACACCTTAATTTATTTTCCCATCACACAAAACTTACAAAATTTTAGCTTGCATGCATCAACTCCTTTCAACAATTATCGTGGGTGTAATTCTTACATTGCACTTTCACTCATATGATCAAGTTATAACTATCAAAGTTGAGTTTCATCCTTACTCGAATTTTCCTCCGTGGATATTGCAACTCCACCTAGAATTGTGTTCTTTGAAAACTTGTTGAGGTTATTTGCAAGCTTCACACCTCATAATACCATGACTCCCTTAGACACCCTTGAATGTTTCATCTTTTGTTGAGAAAGAACATCATTTGAGTTGAGTGTGCCCAAGGATATAAATTCTTCTTGAGTGTCATCACGTGCCTCACACTACCCAAGGTTCTAACAACCCCATTATACATTTTTTTATCTTCACGGTACTTGTTCCAATGACTTTACATGCCGTATTATTATCCATTAAAACATCTTCACCGTCATGAATTCATAGGAGTCAAACCAATTATGATTGGAACACATATGAAAAGTACACCCAGAATCTAAAATCCAAAAGTTGGAGGTGAGATTATCCGATGATGCTACTAAGAACTCTCTATCGCTTTTCGATGTTATGCTTGCCGTGGAGCTTGACTCGACTTTCTTCCATTCTCTTACCTCCATTTTGTACTTTTTACAATTTCTTTTCTAATATCCCTTCTTATTGCAATAGTAGCATTCCATTTCTTTCTTACTTCTAAATTTGGATTTAGAATTCTTCTATTCGAATTTTTCTTTCTCTATTATTCAGCCCTGCTCACTAGAACCCTTTGCAATGAGTCATTCCCCTTGAGTATATCCTTCTAACTTGACTTGTTTATGGTCATATGAGAAATAAAGTCTTGAACCACCTCCTCAAACTTGAAGTTCTCCTTGCCAAACATAAGTGTAGTATGAAAGTGGTTGAAGGAATTAAAAAAGTTATCTCAACAAAAGCAATGCTTTGTCTTATTCTTCAAATTTTATTTCTACCTTTAACAAATCAATAGAACACTAATTGAACGTGTTTAAGTGCTCCATGACATCTTGCTCCTCCTCCATCTTTAGGCCATAGAATTGGTCATTAAGGAATAACTTGTTGGACAAAATCTTTCTCATGTAAAGCTTCTCAAGCTTATTCCATGTTCCCTTTGCGATCTTTTCTTTCATGACGTTGTACATGACTTCATCGGAAACATGCAACTCAATAGAACTAATAACCTTCAAATCCAACTCCTCCCATGTCTCTTTGACCATGCTCTCTGACTTCACTTCAATGTGTCGAATCCAATTATAAAGTCCTTATTAAATAAGAATATTCCTCATCTTCCTTTGCCACAATATAAAGTTTAATTTTATATCAAAATGCTTCACCTCAAACTTCACTCCATCGGAACTTTCGATCATTATTGTACCTTTTTTTGTCATTGCAAACACCCTAGATAACATAGGTTTTAATACCACTTGTTGTATATGTGAACACCCTTGTGAAGCTTACTTAGTACTTTGATCAAACACCTATAGGTACTAACCAAACATGTTATATGCTACACCTTCTTAGACCTTGTTTGATAATGGCAATGAAAGGTAATCCAACTAATAATAGCAAATGTAAAGAAAATAAACAACCACACAAACAAAAGAGTAAAAACACAATACCTATGATACAAGATTTTATGTGATTCACCCAAATGCTACGTTTACGGAGGTATAAGCATTGGGGCTCGATTTCACTATGAAGAAAATGAGATAAATCGATACAAGGACTCCCTTTATCACTTAGATTCACCTTCTTCTAGTTCTCAATCTTCTCAAACCTCTTAACATCTCTTCTCTTGGGTTTCTTTCTTTCTTTCTCTACTCTCTTCTTTAGAAAAGATTTAGACTTGAAATTAAACTTCTTACAACAAAAGAATAAAATCCTTTTTAGAAGCATCATATAAGTGGGCCACTTACATAAGTTACAAGCCCAACCCAAATTACTTTAGATCGACTCAATAATACACATACTTGGATCGGGCCTAATTGATTTTTGAACCACACTTCAACAAAATGATAGTCTGAAAACATAAACAACAGGGAAAATCATGGATATAAATAGTTAAGGATCCTTGGGATTTGGAAAAAATCATTAGATGGTTGGGGAAAATATTGGATTGGAGATCGATTAAGGCTCTTGTGCAGTTGTGTTGCGTTAAAACCACCTATTCATGGTGCTAACCACATGGTTTGGTGCTTGGGAACAAGGCACAACATAACTTGGTATAGGGCACAACACATGCGAATGGGGCATATGGCATCAACGTGCTTCCAAAGGCTTTTGGGCGTTCTAGAATCAATTTTTGTGTCATTTTCACTAAAAATGTGTGTTTGAATTAATCTTTTCATAATATTCTTTATCTAAAAATAAGGATATATCTTGTATGAGTATTTTGGTCATCTTTACAAAAATAGAGTTTTTTAAAAAAATGAATTTATCATAAGTGGATGATTTCTAGTTTAGAATGAATTTCCTAATCTTAGAAAGGTTTCCAAGGACTTGAGAAGGATCTACAGAGTATGATGAATGCTCGGCAATATTGCTCATCAATGGGGATTAATTACTACAACAAGGTGAAAAGTAGACAAGTCAAGAAAAGTGCAAAAAAGAATATCTATATTCTCACATGAGTCTTAACATATGCTAGATAATTATTTACGCAATCAATTTTATATCTAAAGTGTATTTTTCGCAGGTGGAGGGATTGCTCAAAAAAAGTGTGGGACTTTAAACATCAGTTATAAAAAAAATTAGCGTCAACAAATTGCCTTTTACATGCACTTTTTCATCCAAAGAATAGACTATTCGTAGATTTTCTAGACTCCATATACAGAATTTGCCCAAAAATCCCCCCCCCCCCCCCCCCAAAAAAAAAAAAAAAGGAAAAAAAAAAAGACAAAATCCAACTTGAAACTCAAATCGCCATTTTCAAATTATGAAGGCCTATCTATGGGCAAATCTCGATTTGGTCCAAGGCTTCCATAGAACTTAGGTATTTTCGAAAAATTTGATCTAAGATCTCTTCTAATGGTTTTGGCTTTGGTATTTTACAATCTACAATAAGAATAAATTGTAACTATATATGTCATTGACTTGATGGATTGATCTCGATTGCTAATCGGCCTAAAGGCCAAATTGGTCATTGAGACGATCACCTCCCTCCTTAGTATGAAACCTGTACCAGTATAGGGGGCGGTTCAAGGGCCATATGTAAAAACATATGAAAAAACAATGGTTTTTCAAAATATGGGTTAGAGGTTTTGGATTGAGCAGATTTTTTGCGAGGATGGTCACTATGATGAGAAGATCATCCTCACAAAAAATCAGCTCAATCAGAAACTTCTAAATCCATCAAAAGTGATTTACAAATTATTGGAAAAAATTGGTAAAAAATCGACGGTCCACATTCTAAATCACTTTTAATGGGGTTAGAAGTTTCAGATTGGACTGATTTTTTTTTTCGGATGATCTTCCCATCATAGAGATCATCCTCACAAAAAATCAGCTTAATTCGAAACTTCTAACCCATATTTTGAAATTTTATTAATATTACATTGTTTTTACATATGATTTTACATATGTCCCTTGAACCTGACAGTATATTTAATTCTTGGACTGGTTGACTTTATCAGTTGTCTCTAGGCCCAGCCGTTGAAGGTTTATTCCCCAATGTAGGCACCTTAATTTGAATGTATAGGACTAATATATGATGGGAAATGTTCAACAACAAACATTTTGGCAAAACATTTTCAAAACATGGGTTAGAGATTTTGGAATGGGCTTATTTTTGGTGAGAATGATCTCTACGGTGAGGAGATCATCATCACGAAAAATCAGCCCATTCCAAAACTTCTAACTTCATTAAAAACGATTTACAAAAAATGGACGGTCCACGATTTTTCAACTTGTAAAGTGGGGCTAGAAGTTTTGGAATGGGCTGATTTTTGGTGAGGATGATCTCCTCACCGTAGAGATCATCCTCACCAAAAATCAGCCCATTCCAAGACCTCTAACCCATGTTTTGAAAAATGTTTTGCCAAAATGTTTGTTGCTGAACGGGACCATATATGATTTACAAGGATATTTTCTATGGTTTTACAATTTTGGTTTCCATTGTCTCACTTGTGCATTTTTTGCAATTTTGGTGTCTAGACAGTAGGATAATGTTTGTTTTTGTTGTGTTCCAAAGGATGGGTTGATTAACCTTGGATATCATGGATCAATTATCTCTTTTACCATACCATAGAATGTTCGGTTCTCTCTTTTATTATTTTTAATATAATATTGGTAAGATTAAGTTTGGGGGACCTCACCCATCACTAATTAGAAGAATCTATCTCGATGTGTAATGCAATATTAGTTGTTTTCATTACTTGGGTAATAAATCAAACCTTGTGCGATAGATGTGATGCAATATATGCGAATAGCATGTATAGTCCGCATGATTTTAGGCTTTGTTTTAACAAAGCCACAATCCTTCCACTCTGAAATGGCTAAGACCATGAACTTAACATCAAGAAAAAAGTCTCTAATATAGGCAAGATGAGACAAGTGCTTATATTCCAATAGTAAGGACGATTAAAACCTTGTTCTCAAAAGTTGAGGAGATCAGAGTTGTCCATTGTTGGAGACAGACAAACCATAGAGCTGATCCACAATGTGAAAAAAAAACCTATATTTGATAGTCCAAGATTGTCAAATTAAATAAAATTCAAAAGACCAAAGCGTCGAATTTTTCATTGTCAAATTTTTATTTTTATTTTTTGACTAACCGAAACCATCAAATTAATGGAGGATGGGAGAAATTTGGTGTCTCTAAGCCATCGAATTGGGGAACATAAAATTTTCAACGGCCATGGGCCGTTGAAATTCAATTTCTAATATTTGTGGGCTTCGGCGCATCTAATTTTCTTGTTAAAATTTTTAGTTTTCACGTAATGATCTTCCTAAGAAATTAGGTATGCATGCGGACTTTACAGTTCTACATTCAACCTTCCAAACAATCTATCTTTTATTATGTGAAGCAAACAATCTTAGGGGGACAAAATTGAGCCAAAACGTTTGCTCTATCCAGGGGGGAGCTGTGATTTTGCCCTTGTGCGGGCAACTAAGAGTAAAAATATTTTTGTAGGCACAACTAAGAGTGAAAAAAAATAGTTGTGGGGGCAACAAAGATTGGAAAAAAAAATCATAGGGGTAATAGTGAACTTTTTTTTTATCTGCCACTAAAATCCGTCGTAATAGCTCACTAATTCATAGACTTTGAAAATTCTTATGGGGCAAGTGCCCCCGCGCTAAATCCACCCCTGGCCCTATCCATGGATAGAAGGTTTGGATTTAGCTGATTTTTTGTGAGAATGATTTCTATGGTGAGGAGATCAACCTCACAAAAAATCAGCCCAACCTGAGACTTGTAACCCCATCAAAATTGTTTTAGAATTGTAAACCGTCTATTTTTTACCAAAAATTTGAAAACCACTTTTAATGGACTTATAGTCTGTTTGGAAAAGCTGTATGTAAAGTTGCTGATGCTGAATTAAATTGCAGATACTGAGAGAAAGTTACTGTTGCTGTTGCTGAAGCAACTTGCTGAATTAAGTATATTGTTTGGTAACATCCTGTCTAATTGTGCTGTTAAGATGTTAAATTGTTTGGTAACCTGCTGTCTAAAAATTGCTGGATGAAATTAAAAATAATATTAAAAAAATATATTATTTTTCTGATATAAGTAATAATATGTTAACCATAAATATAAACATAGGATTTAATATTAAAAAATAAAAATAAAAATTCAATTTCATTTTTTCTGTACTAACATATTTAATGTCTATCAAATAAATAATAAATAATTAAATACAATTTTACATCATGTATATATGGCATTATAAATTTGTTGAGCAATCTCATCTCGTATAATATTCATGTCAACAATCAATTCATCATCAACTTCATTTGGTGTCGTATTAGATGCGCCTCCTCTATCAATGTCAACATTTTTATCTTCATATTGTATAAACCAACTGTCAGTAACTGATTGTTGTCGGATAAAATTATGTAAAGCCACGCATACGCATATAATACGTATCTGAGTCACAAAAGAATATGAAGCCATCCGTTTCAAAATCGGGAATCGTTTCTTCAGTACACCGGAACAACGCTCAATAACGTTTCTACACGAAGAGTGATAATAATTGAACCATTCCTCCTTTGTTCTTGGCCCATTTCCTCTACGAAAATCATGAATGTGATACCGTGTATTACGATATGGTGCAAGATATCCTCGTATATTTTGGTAACCCGCATTAACCATGTAATATTTTCCTAAGACAATTAAGATATTTTTTTAATAAATTTAAATTACCTTAATGGACATAAAAAATATCAAAAATAAGAAAATAAAATAACATTTCATTACCAGTAGGAGGATGTGGGAAATTCAAACTCGAATCGCTAAGCGCAGATTGAAAGACTCGCCAATCGTGTGCCGAACCTTCCCATCCAGCCAAAATAAAAGTGAACTGCATGTCAAATAAACAAATAGCCAAGACATTTTGTGTACATTCGATCTTTCTTCCTGATCGAAATGATATTTGTTTGTCAAATGGTATAACTACAGGTATATAAGTCCCGTCAATTGCACCAACGCAATCCTATTTCATTTAAAAATAAACATTAAATAATTATTATATTATTAATTATATTAATTCAAATATTAAATAATTAATTACCTTAAACCATGGAAAATATCGTCGATCTGCTAATATTTTTGGTGGTGTGACGCTCAAGTCAGGTGCTTTTATTAAGTCATGGGCAAAACTATATAATGCTTGCAATACGTGATGAAAATATCGACTTATCGTTTCACCTAAATGTTGGAATCTATCCTGATTATTTCTATTCCTAACATTATGCCCAACTGTATATAAAAAAATTGCAATTTGTTCTTCAACTCTAACCGTTCTACTATCTTGAAGTAATCCTCTATCTCTCATAAAATAACATAATCTATTGAAGACATACTTATCCATACGAAAATTGTCATAATAAGACACTGGGTTATCTGAATCAAGTATTTCTCTGACATATGAATCACCAAAAAGTAGTAAAGTTCGACATGGTTGCTTCATGCGTCGATTCCTTGTACGGTAGTAATGCCACAGTAAAATAAAGAAGAAAATTTTCTTCTTTGTACTATCATCCATCTGTTATTGAATATATGCAAATCACATGATTATAAACATATAACAATTCATAATCATCAAATCATATAGAGTTTAAATAAAAAATAAAAAATAAAAAATTTAAACACAAACATTCCTACCAACCATAATGTAAAACTATTAAGTAAAAAATGAATTTAAGAATTTAATAATCTAAAATAATGTCTTCTAACAATTATGATAATAAAAAATAATAATTAATATCATTATTTTATTATAGCATTTAATAGAATTTATAATTATAAAGCTACCCTATCATCATAAGATTGTCCATCACGAGATTCCATGAGCCTCTTCAAATTTCATTTTAATCCACTCTGATGCAGACGCACGATCAATATTCATCAATCCAACAAAAATCTCTCTACTAGAAGACTCTTTAAACAATTTGTCAACTAAAAACATCCATACTGGTCCACATCGATCCATGTCATGAAAAGTACTCAACAAGTTGATGCATGAAATAATAGAAGTGTCTTTCTTTACGTTCTGCGTCATTTCTTATTTTTTCAAATCCGCTTCTATACTATCAGCCATCACACAAAGCATTCTATGAACTTCAACATCGCCTATTTTTGCATTCCTTTTTGCTTTCACACTTATGGTAGAAAAGTGATCAAACTCACTCGATCTCTTATGATGTTTTTTAGGCATCTCTTCAACAGATTTTTTAACTTGATCAATTGAAGTATTTGGTGTTGACCCTTCATTCACATTATCAATATCTGCATCCAAATCATCGAGAGAAATACGACTATCTTGCATGATTGAAGAAGACGTCTGGTTTGGGGTCATACAATATTTTCCAGTTGCAACAATCCCACCAAATATTTGGTCTAATTCATCTTCATACTCTAATGCCTTATATCAAAATTGATTGGAATATTTATTTAACTGATAAAAGATATAAAACATAATCAGAAAAAAAAATTAACTAACTCATTTAATTTCAATTATCATATGAAAAAAAAAATTACCAAAACATATGACTTCCATTGTTCATCAGTTGCTTCAAAGGATCCCGTATTCACATCTCATCCTAATCTAGATTTCATCCTAAGATTCTTCCATGCTTTCCATCTATCTTTCACGTAATCCCAACGATGCTTGTATTGAACTTTGGTGTAAGATTTTTTTGACTTTTCTTCAAATATAGTTATAAAATAATCATGTCCTTTTGAAGTTAAACTCCCTCCTCCTTTACCATACTTTTGAACTACTTCAACATAACATTCCACCCAAATTTTATGTATTGCTGAATCCCAATATGCCTTTACTGATGGTTGACTAAACATTATCTTGATAAAAACTACAAAAGTAAAATTTAAATTAAAAAAAAAATTAAGAAAAAAATAATAATAAATTAATCCACACACAAATTTGTCTATGCATCAATCTGACTAAGTTCTTTTTAAACTTACTTGTAGACATGTCACCAAGCATTCTAATTAAAAAACTATTGTAACTCAAATATTGAATGAGTTTGCATTTTGTAGGACAGGACTTTGAATTTTCATTGACATATGGAAATTGGATTAAAATATAATTATTATTTGGATTAAAGGCTTAAAATTCTATTAAATAATTTAATATTTATGTCCACTTACAATATCAAATATGGACAAAAGATGTATCTTTTAGCTTCTTTGCAAGTTTTATGTATTGTTGTGTCAATTTTCTTTATTTATTATTAAGGTTTGCCTCTAATTACAATCTCAATAGAATAAAATATTATAGCACTCATTCAAACAATTTCAATAGTTTTTACAATTAAAAAAAAAGGTTCATATATAATCTTAAAACTAAAACAAAAGAATCTAAGAAAAAAAATGAAAGTTTCTATTGGCACCCTAACTTTTACTTATTCTCAATCATTCACCCTTTTTTTTTATTACTAAAGTTTGCCTCTAATTACAATCTTAATAGAATAAAATATTATAGTATCATTCAAACAATTTCAATAATTTTTTACAATTAAAAAAAAAATTTCATATAAATCTTATACCTAAAACAAAAGAATTTAAAAAAAAAATGAGAGTTTCTATTGGCACCCCAACTTTTACTTATTCTCAACCATTCCCCTATTTTCTTTATTTATTACTAAGATTTGCCTCTAATTATAATTTCAACATAATAAAATATTATAGCACTCAATCAAACAATTTCAATAGTATTTTACAATTTAAAAAAAAGGTTCATAAAAAATCTTAAACCTAAAACAAAAGAATCTAAGAAAAAATAAATTGACATAATAAAAACAAGATAATAAAATCCTAAAAACATATATAAACACACTTAGATTCTTTAGGAAATATCTTCACATCTCAATAGTTTGTTGGACACTACAATTTTCCAAGGAAAATTAAAGGATACGAAAGTCTTCACTTTTAAAAATAGAGAGCTTCTATTGCCACACAAACTTTTATTAAGAAGAATGCAAGATAGATGCTAATTCCTTGTTGATATCATAGGAATGGTGGTGGTGTTAGTAAAAGTGGTCGAGACAATCGAGTCTCTTTAAAAATAACATTATTAGTAGTCTTACACGATCTTTGATAATGTCCATTAAACAAATGGTACAAATGGGTGCATAGTCCCAAGGATTTTCATAAAATTGTAGATCTAAACTAATTCCTAAAAACTAAGAACTCATTTTTGGAAATTTTTAATCTCTCCACTTATCTCAACCACCTTTTGATAGAGATCTTGGGCCTAGCAATGAATCAAATTTTTTTTCCGATATCCAATCCGATCTGATAAATATCTAAACCGTCGTGTTAGATCTTTCTCAATCCAACGGTTGTAATGTTAAGGAAAAAAATATGTCACACCCACGTTTACTAAATGCACACCAATTCACATTATCACTATTAAATTCCATCACTATCCCCAAATCTATTGGAAAATGACAGAACCATCAAATTGGATAACAAAATAACAAATAGTGAAATACGTTTTGATTTGTTGATTATTTGGATGAGCTTCAATCATTGTTTATTTCCCATTATAATTGGACTCTACTCAATAACGTTTTTTAAAATTTTAAAAGATAATATTTATTTAATCCCTTTAAAAATATTTCAATGTATCTTATTTTATATTTTTTTATTTAAAAAAAATAGAAAAAAAAATGTAGGAAATGAGTATCTCAAATTGCTGCTTTATCTCTATTTGTTGTCAAGCCAGTGAACAATCTCTAGAAAAGTAAAAGGATTTTTAAGTAAAATAAAAGGAAAAATTACTTACCTTTTAAAACCATGAATTCAAATTATCAAAATTAACATTTCAAATTGTTGATCTCGATGTTTCATGTTGAAATGTTGGGATTGATGAATGTTCAATATCAATGATTAGAAAAAAGTTGGTGTAGTGTTAACAAAAGTTGGTGTCGCAATATAACTTTATTTGTTAAGTTTGTTTCTAACCCACAATTTTTCTGTGGCTGTGGGAGAACATTGTTGTCTTTAGTGATTGCAAGTTCGATTGATTCAAAGAGGTGTGTGGGTGAGTTCTGTGGGTACTGTCAAGAGCCCAAACACAAGTTGAATGCGATGAAGGTGGGTTCCATGGGTAAGTCGTGAGTGAGAGAGGGTTTGAGAGAGTTGGCCATTAATGGATGGTTGAGGTGCTGCTGTGTAACTAAGTAATTATTTGGTGTTGAGAGAGTTGGCCATTAATGGATGGCTGTGATGAAGGTTTGTGAGTGATGGGTGAGAAGACAAAGATGTTTGTGCCTTAATGGTGAACATGAGTGAATGAGGGAGATGAAGGTGTTGGGACGAAGAGAATGAGGGTGAGCTTGGGTTCGATTGAAGTATTGGAGAAGATGACAATTGTGTTGAGACCGAAGGTTTGTAGGTGAGTGAGCATTGAAATCGATTGATGAATGGATGTAAATTTATGTCTTACTCTTCTTTCTCTTTTCTCTTTTTTTTTTCCTCTTTTACTTCTAGAATCTCTGAAATTTTTCAATTGAGCTCTTGGAGAAGATGACAATGGATTGCTTAAAACACGAAAAGTGAAAAAAAAAGTTGCTTACCTGTGTGAGTTGCAGAGATGAATTCCTAATTGTTAAATCAGATAGAGAGAGAGATGACGCAAGTAAGTTGTTCACTCTGTTTTTGCGGAACCGATTGATTTTGCGGAGCCTCCGTGAAGTGATGGTAGTCGATAGAATCGGCTGGTTTTAACGAAAGAGTCGGCAGTTTAAAAGAGGTTCAATCCATTCCAAACACTGAGGTTTCAAAAAACCGGGCGTGTTCGGATGAATTTAACCGGCCCACGGCTCTTCCAAACAGACCATTAGAAGTTTCAAATTGGGCTGTTTTTTGTTAGGATAATCTCCTCACCAGAGAGATCTTCCTCACAAAAAATCGGCCCAATCTATAACTTCTAACCCATATAGGACAAATATTTTGGCTTCATTTTATCCTCCTAAGATTGTTTGTTGAACACTCCTCTATATATATAGACAAAATTTGTCTTATATGGCTTAAAAGTTTTGAATTAGACTGATTTTTTTATATTTATTTTGTAAGGATGATCTCTATGGTGAGGAGATCATCATCACAAAAATCAGCCCTGTAGACACGGGATTTCGTCATTACGACGGCCACATCTACTATGATTTGGAGTCGCCACCATTCATATTGTAAGTGGGTGTGAATGGTCACCCGATGTGCATTTTTGAAAAAGTGACATTTTGGCATTTTAGTGACTCACGTGGATAAGGTACGGATCAAACCTTAAGATCCGGGGTAAGCGGCTCGGTTGGAGAAAAGGGAAGGTGTTAGGCACCCTTTTCTCTCCACTAAATAGTGGTAACCTCAACTCAACTCGGTCATTTGATTAAAAAAATACGAAAAATGATGTGCCACGTGTTCTGCATTTGTACCCTAGATAGGGGTTCATTTTCGGCTTGATCATAGGGTCATTCCATTGATGGAAATGACCCTTATAGACCTTTAGCCTTGGGGTCCATTCATCCTAAAAAATAAAATGAAGGGGAGAGGGGTGATAGAAGAGGGAGGAGGAGAGGATGTAGAAGAGAGAGGGGGGGTTGCCTTGAACCCACCTTGTATCTTCTTTCTTCTTTTCTTCTTCTTCTTTGAGTCTTCTTTGAGTCTTCTTGAGTCCTTAGTATTTTAAGCAAATACAACTCTTTTTTTTTTGGTTGAAGGAGTAAAGAAGAGATGATGAGTATGTGATTTTTTTTATGAGACTTGGGGAGGATTAGTGTGAGGGAATTGATGAGGATTTTCTTAGTGAGAGGGGTGATAGTTGTTAGTAGAGAGAGAGTTGGGGAGAAACTTTGTAGTGAAAGTTGGGGGCCATTTTTGGGAAGAGGAGGAGGGTATTTATAGATGTTGAGGAGTTATTTTAAGGATATAATGGGGTGAAGTGAAGAAAAAGGGTAGAATGATTATGAGTTTGAGAGAGAAGTGGGTGTAATTTAGAGGAGATTGGAGGGTATTTAGGTAAGGAGGGTTAAATGGGTGAGTTTTGACCCAAATGGTTTGGATCCTACCCAACCCATTTGGGTGGAGTGTTTGGTGAGGTAAGCTTAAGATGGTGGTTGTGATTTGATTTAAGAGCATGGAGGATTTAAAGAGGTGGTTGATGATATTTTGGGAGGGTGAGGGAGATGATGCCATGTGTTAAGGTGGGTGGAAATGAAGGGTTGGGATAGGTTGATGGGAGAGGTTGAGTGTTTGACTTGAGAGGATGGTGTAGGTTTAGGTTGTAGATGTAGGTTTTGTAGGGAATGATGAGGGTAGATTAGGGGAGGTATAGGTTAGGGGTGTGGGTAGATGTGTTTGATTTGAAAGAAAAGGTGATGGGTTGATGTGTGGGTAGATGGGATTTAAAGCAAATTAATGGGGTAGGTAGTTGGGTGAGGGAGGTGAGATGGGGTGATGACATGTGTCATCTTTTGATGATAAAAGAGTGATTGGTTGATGTGGGTTGTGGTTTATGGGTTAGGGTTGTGGGTTGGATAATGAATTGGATATGGTTAATGATTTGTGGGCTTTGTAGTGTTGGACTTGGGTTTTAGAAATGGTTTTTACGGATACGGAGGCGGAGCGGTGATAGTAGAGGAGGGGTAGGCATCTCAAGTCTCACCTTTTTAATTTTTAATTTTTTTAGATTTTTACAATCATTAATTTGATCAAAGATGCCACGTGTTGGCGAATCGGGCTTTTTAGGCCCGTTGGTGAAATTTATCGAAAATTTGACGTTTTTTTATTTTGGAAGCGGAGCGGTGAATGTTGGGAAAGCGTAAGGTTGGCCGAGTCCTTTTGGTGGCCTCATAAACCATTGAGAGGTCTTAGGGGCCTCGGTTTGGTCAAAATGTTATTTTTCAACGACTTGGGCCCTTAAGGCCCGTTGACACATTTATTTGGAAAATCTGTATTTTTGGGCCTTTTCGAGAAGTGGCCCGTTCAAATTGAGGTGTCTATAGCTGCCCTTCTTTGCAGGAATTGCGTGCAAAGAATAGACTAAACCCCTATTTGTACGGGCCAGAAAAATTCTGTAAAAACACGATCTTGAATTATCGAGATTTTTGTGGAAAATGGTTACTCAAGCACGGGGTCTAACAGAGTTTTGCCTTATTAATTCATTGATCTCGATAGCGCGGAGCTCGTGTGAGATCTTTGATTTGATGAAAATTTGATGAGTTTTGAAATCCGACTATTTCTTTGATCGTGTTTTGACAAATCGGAGTTGAGTGCAACTCGAAAGGTTTTTGAAATTTTTTTTTTTTTTTTTTTTGATCTTGCTCTGTCTCTATCATAAGCTACCCCCTCAATTCATGCATTGTCCTTTGATACCTTTGATCCTTTCAACGGTGCAAGCACTGAGGTTGTTAGCAGTCGCCACAAATCCAAGAGAGTTTTGCAATTGGAGCACAAGCAATATGGTTGTTAACAGCTGTCACTGATCCAAGAGAGAGTTTTGCTGTTTAGAGTACTCGCAATATGGTTGTTAACAGCTGTCACTGATCTTAGAGAGAGTTTTGCTGTTTAGAGTACTCGCAATATGGTTGTTAACAGCTGTCACAGATCTAAGAGAGAGTTTTGCAGTTGGAACCGAATCGACCAAGACCTGTTGCATTGGTGCTACTCTCTTGTAATATTAGCATGTTGTTCTGACTGGAATTTGGAGTATTAACTCGCAGTAGAGAAACACAGTTACCAGGATCTCTACCATTAGCACTATGTGCCATTTCTTGAACAGTACCGCCATTAGAAAGAATGTCCCACTCACTTCTAAACTTCTCATCGCGAAGGAAATTGAAGACTCCCTTTGGTGAGACTGGAAGCCAGAAAGAAGTAGCTGCACTTAGCACAATACCAGGAGGTCTACTGAGATCATCTATGCTTTTTCCAATCATGGCCCTTACATCTTCAGCGCCACTTCCCGATAATGTTGTCCATGTGTGAGCAGTAGAAGCACTTACACCAAAACAAAAACTCATCACCATTCTTTCAGCTAACTTCAACATACTCTTCCGCCCTTCTTGACTTGTGATCACACCAACATCTCCAGCGGGCATGTTACTAGCCATAATACTTGCAAGGCGTTCACATTGTTGATCTAGGGTAGCAATTCATCACTTTGTTCCCAATCCAAGGTCAGAGTTAGCCAGTGTTCTATATGTACTGTGAACTGCTTTGTCATCCACTTCTACATGTTCGACCCATATGACCTTGGAGTGACCATTTGGCATTTCTTGGATTAAATAGCATGATGGCCTTCTTCAACATCTCGATATCGGGCTAGGACACAAATGATCCAAGGAAACATCGACCACCGTCCAAATCCCCTTGACATGCTGTTTCCAATACCTTACAAACACGGTGGACCACTGATTCACATCCATAAGGATCTCAACAAGGTTAATGTGATTCATGATAACAATGGCAGTTTCTCGAGAAGCTTCTGATTTTAATCCAAATAGTTTTGGTCCAATTCCCCTCGGGAATGTTTGTATGTACTCATCTTCACTTAGAATCTCATAAGCATCGTTAAGGCCACGCAATCATAAGGGTTTCCCTAGTTAGGTCATTCTTATAAACTCTTCCATTGCTACAACTCAGTAGGCCCGGAGAGTGATCTTAGGAGGGGCTTTCTTGCGGTCCCTTCTTTGATGCCTTCGCATCTTGTCTAGTGAGTCGTGATGACGAGTCAGGCTGAAAAATTGATGATGAGTCGGGCTGTCCAGATCCGTGCTTTGTAGGAACGCCTTGACTCTTTTTTTCATGATGTTTGATTGATTTCTTTTTATTACAAAATGTTTGAAAGATTAATGCAAAGAAAATAGGTTTTGTACTTACTTGGCCTCAGGTGTATCTAATGCTTTGAAAACTTGAAGTTTGAATAAGTCCTAGAATCTTCATCATCGGTCAAAATAGTAGTTTTTCTTTTTTGAAATTTTATGAAATATCTTTATCAAATGAGTACGATAAGTTCAAAGTTTGTAAAACCTTTGGTTGCGACGATCTTGGTATTTTTGCCAATCACCGAGGATATAAATGTCAATTACTCTTTTGATTCCTTTAGAGTCATTCCCAGTGCTATGGTATTGGAAGACTACTTTGGGTCTCGGGATTTTGGAAAGATTTTGCCGTTCACAGTTTATACTCTTGCGGGCCAGGAGTTGTTTTTTTTTATTTTTTTTTTTTTAACCTTTATTGCCCTTGATGCCAATTAGGTTTTCATCAGACCCGGTTTCCACATTTTTACGCATCGACGTCCTTTTTGGGATTTTCATCGTGCTGGTGGCTTTGATCTTGCCATAGTCTGATTCTTTTACTCATAGCGCCCTTTCAGGTTTTCACTATGCCCTTTCAGACCATGCTTGTATTTTTCTAGATTTTTCATTACAACTCTGCTCGGAGTCTCTGTGTCTTTGTGGCTTGGTGACTTAAGTTGAGCTTCAAGATCGACGACTCTCCTCTTGTAGGGGTACTCTTTTTTTTTCGAATATCCGATCTGGATTCCCCTCTCGAGTCTTCCAACAACTAACAAGACTTTGAGGTCCGGACCAAGTTACAAGATCATTGGTGTTGCCACTATCGTTATGTTGCCCTAGAACATTTCCTGATCAAAAATGACTTTAAGTAGGACGAAACGTTGGCTTAGGCTTATGGTAGTAGAAGGTTACAAAAAGATTAAGGTCTGGGTCTTAGTTTATCTAAAGTGGAATAAACATGGGGTTCGTCTATTTTTGTTTCGGAAAAGTGATCTATGTCTCCTCCCAGCGTCTCTTGAACTTGTTTAGGCTGGAGATTTGGGTCGAGCCAAGATCAAGTGTTCGAGTTTTTGACTTTCTTGATTTTTTTTTTTTATATTTTTAGCCGTTCACAGTTTATCCTCATGCGGGCCAGGAGTACTTTTGATGCTTTTGATTTTTCTATTTCTTTCTGATCTTTTTTTTTTTTTTTAGTTGTTGACTTACCCCAATCTTAGGTTAAGAAATGAACGTGATGGCTCAAAAGGGTTGACTAGGGTGTGATGGTTTGTTTGGGATAACAAAAATGGCCTTTCATCATCTCAGGGTCAGGTCTTAGGCGTAATATTTCTTAACAGTGTCAGTATTGATCGGTTGCGGGAAGACTTGTCCGTCCATTTCTGTGAGAATCAGAGCTCCTCCTGTCATTACCTTCTGTACGATGAATGGTCCCTCATAGTTTGGTCTGAACTTTCCTCTGGCGTCTTCTTAAATTGGTAGAATCTTCTTTAAGACCAGGTCTCCTGGCGAGAAATGCCTAGGCTTAACTTTCTTGCTATAGGCACGAGCTATTCGTCGTTGATAGATCTGTCCATGACAAATGGCTGCAAGGCGTTTCTCTTCAATCAGATTCAACTGATCAAACCGAGCTTGAATCCATTCAGTCTCATCTAGCTCTGCTTCTTTTAAGATTCAGAGGGAGGGAATCTCAATCTCTACGGGTAAGACTGCTTCGATTCCGTAGACCAGTGAATACGGAGTTGCCCCCGTCGAAGTTCTGAACGAAGTATGGTAGGCGTGTAGTGCAAAGGGCAACATGTCGTGCCAATCTTTGTATGTAACTGTCATCTTCTCGATTATTTTCTTGATGTTCTTGTTGGCTACCTCGACTGCTCCATTCATCTTAGGTCTGTAGGGTACAGAGTTGTGATGAGTGATCTGGAAGTCTTCGCACATTTTGATCATGTCCTTGTTCTTGAAGTTTTTAGTATTGTCAGTTACCAATCTGCTGGGAAGTCCATACCGACAGATGATGTTATTCTTGACAAACTTCAAGACATTGCTTTTGGTAACATTGGCATATGAAGCCGCTTCTACCCACTTGGTAAAGTAATCGATAGCAACAAGGATGAAACGATGCCCGTTTGCAGCTTTTGGCGAGATCTGCCCAATGACATCCATGCCCCAGAGTGAGAAGGGCCAAGGAGTGGTCATATTATGTAATTCTGAAGGTGGGGCATTGATTTTGTTGGCATATATTTGGCATAGATGGCATTTGCGGACATGCTGATAGCAATCACTCTCCATTGTCGACCAATAGTATCCCATCCTCATGATCTTCTTAGCAAGCATATGACCATTCATGTGAGGTCCGCAGACTCCTCCATGTACAGTCTCAATTAGTCGTTTCGCTTCTGTTTCTGCCACACACCTAAGTAAGATCTCATGGTGCGACTTCTTGTACAGAATACCGTTGCTCAAGAAAAATTGTCCTGCTAGCCTCTGAATGGTCCTTCTATCATTTGGCGTTGCGTCTGAGGGGAGTGTTCGATCTTCAAGATATGCCTTGATGTCAGAATACCATGGCTTTTCTTCAGATTCTTCTACTTCAACGGGTAAGCAATAGGCTGGCTCATCTTGAATTCCAATCTCAATAGGGTCGATGATTAAGTCTTCCGAGATGTTGATCATAGAGGCCAATGTAGCTAGTGCATCTGCAAACTGATTCTTAGCTCTCGGCATGTACGTGAATGAAATCCTATCGAAGCGTGAGCTTAGTTCTTCCAGATATTCGTGGTAAGGGACCAGTCTTTGCTCTCGGGTCTTCCATTTTTCAGTCGTCTGATAGACTACTAAGCTTGAATCTCCGAAAACATCGATTTCATCTACCTCGAGATCCAGTGCTGCCTTCAACCCTGCTATGTATGCTTCGTATTCAGCCTCATTGTTGGAACATTGAAATTTTAGTCTGATTGCGATTGGCACGTGGGATCCATCTGGCTTGATCAGAACTGCCCCTATTCCATTTTCTTTCTGATTGGCTGCTCCGTCGAAATACATTTTCCATCCTGGTTCCTCATTATCGTCTTCAACCTCAGTGATCAGTATGGCTTCATCAGGAAAATTCGTTTTTAATGGCTCGTAGTTAGGCAACGGGTGCTCGGCTAGGTGGTCGGCGATTGCTTGCCCTTTGATGGTTTTTTGAGTGACATAGGTGATGTCAAACTCAGATAACAATAGTTGCCATTTTGCAGTGCGACCTCTTAATGCGGGTTTCTCGAAAAGATACTTCAGGGGGTCCATTCTAGCAATAAGCATAGTTGAGTAACTAAGCAGATAGTGGCGTAGTCGTTGAGATGCCCAGACTAATGCGCAGCAAGTCTTCTCAAGTGTTGAATATTTTGCTTCATACTCGGTAAATTTCTTGCTGAGATAGTAAATGACTTGTTCTTTCCGTCCTGATTCATCGTGTTGCCCTAGCACACACCCCATTGACGTTTCTTGTACCGAGATGTACATCAGCAAAGGTCGCCCTAGAGTAGGAGGGACTAGGACTGGTGGATTGAGCAGATATTGCTTAATCTTGTCGAACGCTTCCTGACAGTCCTTGTTCCATTTCTTCGGTGTGTCTTTCCTGAGTAGTTTGAAGACTGGCTCACAGATAGGCGTAAGCTGTGCAATGAAACGACTAATATACTGTATTCTTCCCAAGAATGCCCGAACATCTCTCTCTGAAACGGGTGCTTTCATCTCGAGGATATACTTGGTTTTTGCCGGATCTATCTCGATGCCTCTTCTGCTGACGATGAAACCCAGTAGTTTGCCCGATGTTGCCCCGAATACACATTTTGCAGGATTTAGCCTTAAACTGTATTTCCTCAGCCTGTCGAACAACTTCTTTAGATTTACCAGATGATCTTCTTCAATGCCGGATTTAGCAATCATGTCGTCTACGTAGACCTCCATTTCCTTGTGGATCATATCGTGGAATAGTGCGGTCATTGCCCGTTGGTAAGTCGCCCCTGCGTTCTTCAGCCCGAATGGCATGACTTTGTAGTGAAAAGTACCCCATGGCGTGATAAATGCAGTCTTTTCCTGGTCTTCTTCCGCCATTTTTATTTGGTTATAGCCTGAAAAGCCGTCCATGAACGAGAACATGCCATGCCCTGCTGTACTATCGACTAGAGTGTCGATGTGTGGAAGTGGGAAATCATCCTTAGGACTGGCCTTGTTTAGGTCCCGATAGTCAACACACATGCGTACCTTCCCATCTTTCTTGGGTACTGGGACGACATTAGCCAACCACTCAGGGTACGTAGAGACTGCAAGAAATCCGGCTTCGAACTGTTTCATGACTTCGTCCTTGACCTTGAGAGTCCATTCTGGCTTTAATCTTCTCAACTTCTGCTTAATCGGCTTACTTCCGGAGGCAATTGGTAGCTTGTGCACGACAAGATCTGTGTCCAATCCCGGCATATCCCTGTACGACCATGCAAAGACATCTTGATAATCTTGTAAGAGTTTGATCATTTCTTCCTTTTGTCGTGACGTTAATAAGGTTCCGATCTTGACAATTCGTGGGTCCTCTTCGGTACCAAGATTGATTGAATCTGTATCCTCAATGTTTGGCTGAACACCTTTCTCGTGACGTTCTACCAAGTCTTTGATTTCTTTAGGCGGGTACTCCATTTCGTCCTCAGACTCTTCTTCGATCCCCATGAGGTCAAAGTCGAGTTCAAGATCGAAATCATACTCGTCCCTTTCAAATTCTATTTTATCTGGGTACTCATTTGATTGAGACATATCCCTTGAAAACTCTTTTTTTGACTTTTGGAAAATATCTATTTTTTTGTAATTTTGAACGTTTTCTGATTTTTTTGACTTTTGAGAAATTTTTGATTTTTTTACTTTTTGAGGAATATTTATTTTTTTGTTACTTTTCGAATACTTGAAATAAGAAGAACAATCATGCGAATTCGTTAATAAAGATAGGGAGCCCTCAAAATAGTTTTTTCCCGAGGACGAGGGCTCGTTATGATCATCGGGCAAACTAGATTCATTTAACGGCGTTTTTTTTAGGCCTCAACAGCCTCAAGGGTCAATGGGAATTCCTCCCAATTGTTCAAAACTTCCCCTTCTCTGAGGGGGCGGATTAGATGTGAAAGTGATGTGTTGGGTGATTTGGTCGGTGGTTCGGAGATAACCATGATCTCCGATTGATTTTTGTTAGATTGGGGCATGGTCCCTCCCAAGCTTGGTGGGATGACGACTGATGCCCAGTCAATGCCCGTTGAAAAGGGTGAGTCTTCCTTTTGGTCGGTAGTGATTTCCACGTTGGTGGATTTTAAAACGGTCTCGGATAGACTTTCGTTGGAATCCCCATTGAATAGAACATCAATGCCTTCTACGAAGGATGGTTGGGACTCAACAACTGAGTCTTCTTGAAAGTGCAGTGGTGCGATTTTTACCGTTTTTGCCCTTTTTGCCAATGGTGGTTCCGATAGGTTGTCGGGTCTGATATGAGACTTTGAGAAGCTAACGCTAATGTGAGGGACTCGGCCGAGGTTCCAGACATTCGATTCCCGATTTTGCTTTCTTGCTAGTCGAAGTTCTTTCTTCTTTTCTTTCATTTCTGCTATATCCTTCTTTGTGGGCCTAAACCCCAGACCAAAATAATGAGTATCCTTTCTTGCTTCGACCGGTGTAGCTCTTCCTCTTCCTCCTGGTCCCAACCCCTGCTTGGGTCGATAACCTGCCCTCTTCATGATCCGACCAATCATAAGGTTTGCTCTTGATAGCTTTGCTCTTACCTTCTCCTTCCCCTTCTCGATGTGATTGACAGCCGCGAATTGGTACGAATGGTAGAGTGCCTTGTCCTTCGTCATCTCTATATCAATAAATGGCACGTCCGGAGCTCTGCCGGCCGGGATCAAGTTTTCTGCCAAAACGGATATCATTCTCTGTCCCATGATGAATTTGACTCTCTGGTGTAGAGAAGAAGGTACTGCCCCTGCTATGTGGATCCATGGCCTGCCCAGTAATAAATTGAAGGTTGTCGGTATTTCCATGACTTCAAATGTTACTTCGAAGGTGCACGGGCCTATTGTGATGGGTAAATCCACCTCTCCCAAGGAGTCTCTTCTTGAGCTGTCAAAGCCTCGGACGACCTTGTTGTTGGGCTTCACATGAGACCAATCAGCGTTGAGCTTCCGGAAGGTTTCAAGTGGACAAACATTAAGCGCTGAGCCATTATCAATCAGCACCCTGGCAACCATCATGCCCTTGCATATGACCATGATGTTTAGTGGCTCGACGTGCCCCGTTCCTCCAGGCACAAATTCATCTTCAGTGAAAATAATGGGATTGGGGGCCATTATCTGGCCAATCGTTTGTTCTAGTTGCGTAGGTGAGGTAGTTGCAGGTACATGCGATTTTTCCAAAACTCTCAGTAATGCCTCTTGGTATTCTTCTGACTTTTGTATTAGACCTAGGATACTGATTTGAGCTGGCTGTTTGTTCAATCTGTCCACTATATTATGCTCTCTCTTGAGGACGAGCTTAATAAAGTCTGTGGCTTCTTCGTCTGTCACTTTCACTTTTTCTTCCGTCTTCTCCTCCTTATACAGCTTACCCTTTCCCTTTGCTTCTCTTTTCTCTTCGTCGGTCACCCTTTGCCTTCTTCCTTGATTTTCACCCCATTTTTCGATATTTTTTTGTATCGCCCTGCCCTTGTCATATGCCCAATGTCGGCTACCATTGCTTTCTTCATGGCTTCAACCCCGGAGGTTGTGGTGATGGTTGTCTCGTAACTCCAGGGAACTACCTGGATAGAGTTATAAGGGAATGGTTTGGGTGAGTGTATGGTCATGGGAGGTGGATCGGGTTTTACATTGAGGATGAGAGGTGGTGGCGATGGTTTTGATGGAGTGTATGGGATGATGAGCGGTGGTCGTGAAGATGAGGTGTATGGTATATGGAGAGGGGGTCGAGTTGATCCTTGGGAATATGGTGGTGTGTAGGGTATAACAAGGGGAGGTCGGGTTGAATTTTGATGATGGGGTGATCCGTAAGGTATAACTAAAGGTGGTCGGGTAGCGGTATTTTGATGAGGGGGATGGATGGTGAGGTTGGCCATTCTGAGAGGTAGCTGTGAATTCTGCGATGAATCTGTATAACGGTTGACTGTGTTAACCGTTGACGTCCTTGATTCCTTCGTGAAGCGTACCCTGACTTTTGCACCGATAGGCGCTATCAAATCCGAGGGATTGAAGTCGAGTTCTCCGCAGATGACATTTACCCTATGCCCACTCCCCTCTCCATTGTGAGTAGGTAGGGGGTTTTGATTGATATTCTGTTGTTGGGGTGGGTTGGCAGGTCCATCCAGTATGAGTGTTTTTTTATCTATCAAATTTTGCACCTGGTGCTTGAGTTGCCAGCACTGATCAGTAGAGTGCCCTGGTGCACCCATGTGAAATTCACAGAGCAGGTTAGGGTTGTACCCTGGCCCTTTCACAGCCTCAGGATTTGGTGGACGTTTTACCAGATATTCTCCTCTGAATAAGAGTGGCAGTAATTCTGATAGTGTCATGGGCAATCTGGTAAATACTCTGTTTACCCTGTTAGGTCGTGCCTACTGGTTTTGCCCATACTGTGGTGCTGGTTGTGCTTGCGGAGGAACTGTCTGAAAGGGATTCTGCGGTGCTAGAGCCCAAGCAGCTCGAGGTACTGGCGCCCAAGGGACTTGTGGTGCCTGCGGCCTCTGAACTGGTGCCTGAATGAAAAGAGGTTGGCTGGGTTGTACATTGTTGACTTGAGTTTCCTCTTTCTTTTTGACAAAAGGCACGAACTTCTTCTGTGCCGATGTCCCTGCCGCTGCACTTAAGGCTGTGAAGTCAAATATTAAACCAGTCCGGATCCCGTCCTCGACCCGGTCTGCCACTTGAACTAAATTTGAGAAGGTGCCTGTGGTGTGTCCAACCAGATGAGTATAAAAGGCATGCCCTAGTGTTGAGATGAACGTGGTGTTCATCTCTTGTTCAGTCATTGCAGGCCTCACTTGTGAAGCAGACTCCCGCCATCTCTGGGCGTACTCTTTTACTGTTTCCCTTTGCTTTCTAGTCATCTTAGCCATATCATTTCGATCCAGACCTACATCTGTGTTGAACCGATAATTATGCCAGAACATTTCAGCCAAGTCTTGCCAACTTTTGATAAGCGTATGGTCCAATCCGGAAAACCATTTGAGTGCAGGCCCTGTCAAGCTTCTTTGAAACAACTGCACCAGTAGCCTGTCATCTTCGCCGTATTGGCACATGGATCCGCAGTATAGTTTTAGATGTGACAGAGGACACCCCACCCCATTGTACTTCTCAAATTCCGGACATTTGAATTTGGCCGGCAACTGTGCATTAGGATAAAAGCAAAGGTCCCTGAATCTTGTCCCTCCTAAGTATTTGCACCCTTCATTCGTCTCATCTCTTCTTGGAGAGACTCTATCTGCTGGGCCATTTTGTTATCAGTGGCGTTTTTGGCCTCAGGCACCCTGAAGTCACACTCATCATCTGGGATTACCACCGGAGGTGGTTGATTCTGTGGGATGTAAAGTGGAGGTCCCTGATACATTGGCACCGTAGGAGGTGGGGTGGTCTGTTGATCTGGTCGTGTCTGTTCAAGGGGTTCCGGATTTGATCCAGATGCTTGGTGCTGAGCGGCTTGCGCTTGTAGGAAGTTAGTATTACTAAAAACAGCCATCAACATTTGTTCTTGTCTTTTCGTTGTTTCTATTAACTTCGCTATCATTGCATTAGCTTCAGCAAGTTCACTTGTCGCAGGTTGTGGGTCCTCTGAGTTGCTCATAGTTGATGTAGATCGAAGGAAATACGGAGGCTTCTCAGGGTGTTTGTACTTCTTTCGTTTGGCCACCTTTGGGTACAGAAGACCAAGCATTACTATCTTGTTTACAAAAAGAAAAATGCCTGACATTTTATTAGGTCGGGTAAAAGTTATTTATTTTAAAGCGAACGAGTTTTAAAGAAAGAGTTCTTTGGTTTGGAGCCGACATTAACGCGAAGTTGGCATTAACACGGGACTAGCAAAATATTTTGAAAAAGAATTACATCAACACAGAGTTGGCATCGACACGGAGTCGGGAAAACATTTTGAAAAATGTAGTTTCATCAGCACGGAGCTGGCATCGACACGGAGTCGGGAAAACACTTTTGAAAAAGAAATTTCATCAGCACGGAGCTGGCATCGACACGGAGTCGGTAAAATTTAAAAACGATTTCATCAGCACGGAGCTGGCATCGACACGGAGTCGGTAAAATATTTTGAAAAAGTGAAATTTCATCAGCACGGAGCTGGCATCGACACGGAGTCGGTGAAGCATTTTGAAAAGAAATTTCATCAGCACGGAGCTGACATCGACACGGAGTCGGTAAAATTTAAAAACGATTTCATCAGCACGGAACTGGCATCGACACGGAGTCGGTAAAGCATTTTGAAAAAGTGAAATTTCATCAGCACGGAGCTGGCATCGACACAGAGTCGGTGAAGTATTTTGAAAAAGAAATTTCATCAGCACGGAGCTGGCATCGACACGGAGTCGGTAAAATTTAAAAACGATTTCATCAGCACGGAGCTGGCATCGACACGGAGTCGGTAAAGTATTTTGAAAAAATGAAATTTCATCAACAAGGAGCTGGCATCGACATGGAGTCGGTAAAGTATTTTGAAAAAGAAATTTCATCAGCGCAGAGCTGGCATCGACACGGAGTCGGTAAAATTTAAAAACGATTTCATCAGCACGGAGCTAGCATCGACACGGAGTCGGTAAAGTATTTTGAAAAAATGAAATTTCATCAACAAGGAGTTGGCATCGACATGGAGTCGGTAAAGTATTTTGAAAAAGAAATTTCATCAGCGTGGAGCTGGCATCGACACGGAGTCGGTAAAATTTAAAAACGATTTCATCAGCACGGAGCTGGCATCGACACGGAGTCGGTAAGATTTAAAAGTGATTATATCAGCACGGAGCCGGCATCGACACGGAGTCGGTACAATTTAAAAAATGATTTCATCAACACGGAGTTGGCATCGACACGGAGTCGGTAAAAAGGATTTTGAAAAAGAAGTTTCATCAGCACGGGGCTGGCATTGACATGGGTCGGTAAAACATTTTGAAAAAGAAGATTACATTTTGAATTTTGTACACCAACCCATTAAACAATTCATTTATGCCATGATTATCCACAAATAAACTGAGAGTAATTTCATTGAATTATTGAAAATTTGTTTGACAAATAGGATTTTCATTGAATAACAACTTTCAATAACTCTGACTTAGACTTTTTTACATGGACGCTTGGATTTGTTTTGATCGTCATCAGGATTGCTGGGACAATTAGGCTTGCTTCTTTTAGTTCTAACGACTGACTCTTTGAACTCTGCTGGTCCATCTGGATACCCTAAGGTGCGTTTGTTCCACGCCTTCTCAATGAGATGCACTAACTTTTCAGTCAATGGTTCGGGAGAAAAAAATTGTTTGTGTAGCGAAAACTCTATAGGTACTCCATACTGTTCTGGGATTAGAGCAGGTTGGTAAAAAGATGTCTCATCCAGTCCGATCAAACGGACATAATAGGATCCTTTGGTACCTAAAACAGGGTAGTCCGTCATCCACCAAGGGCATCTCAAACCAATATGACGTGCAAGACGAGAATCTAACCATTTGCCCCAAGCCTTGACTGAGTTGTGACGCACTAACATGTTTCTCTTGGAAAAGTGCTCTGGCCTATACTCGAGGGTTGAAGGAATGTCCACAATTTTGAGACGGTCGCAGAGCCACATATAAAGTAGGCGAGGGCTTCCTTTGAAATCCCTTCCCTCACCATTTTTTATGGCATCCAAACCTGAGAAGGTTTCAGCTAGAATAAGAGGTACGGGATTGGCTTTTCTAGAGAGCTGGGAAGCTATGTCTATGAAAGACTCAGGAACAGTTTGACCCTCGCTTTTGGAGGTCAGTATGTATTGGGCTAGGATCCCTAAACATAATCGATAGTCTCTAGTGGCTCTCCAAGCTTCTGGTTTTACATTGATGGGATGACTACGAGAGTGGTATGGACTCAATAAGGGTACTAAATCCAATCTCCCGTTACGGACTAAGGCCTTGGCTTCTTCCTTTGAAATGTTTAGGCCTGTGGCGAGATCACCAGAATATCCTGTCTTCAATGAAGGCCTGACTAGAGGACCTGAAGTAGATATCCCCGTGATACCACAATAGTCTTCATGAGTAGGACACAAGTGCATATGCCCAATGTGGAAGATGTGAAGATAAGGATTCCAACGCTTAGTCATAGCGTGCAAAAGGTTCCAATCTATCTCAAACTCGTGGAAGTACAGAGCGCATCTCAACATGAATTTTGCAAAGTTGAATTTCTCTACGGTGTGCATCCCCGTGATGGTTGTTTTGACCAATTGGTCGATTGGGTTATTGCCTGCAGCCAGCATCCTGAGTTGACACAAGAGAATAGTTCAGTACATTTCCAAGGTCAGTGTAAATTTACTTTTCTCTTGAAAATCTTTGTTCTTATGGAAAACACTTTTCTTTTTTTAAAAAATATTTTTTCCTTAGAGAACACTCTTTTTGAGAATCTACTTTCTGAAAAATATTTTTCTTTTGTAAACCACTTTTCTTTTTTGAAAATTTGATTTTCATTTTGATTTAAATGGCCCGGCCTATCATAATCATTGGATAGAGATGGACTGGGTCATTATTGAATTTTTGCAAGAAATGGATTCTTTATTGGGTCGGTGTACCCATTTTAATTTTTGAAAACAAAATTTTTTCTCTTGAGGACAATCATACACTTTGATCTCATTATTCACATACATCAATCATCGGGTTTCATTTCAACAACCCGGGAACACCCGCGATAAGTTCGAGTCGTGACTTACAGGGAAGGTTTCTAGACTCTAAGCTTACTACTGCAATGCATTTTTATCTGGCCACTCTTGCCCAAGCACACCTATATACCTCTCAAGCGTACTTAATCAGACGGTACGTGGTGACTTGGTTTGATATACCATATAGGTGATAATCTAAAACTTCAATTCACTTCTTTGAAGCCAAAAGTAACCAGTTTGATCCCCAGTTGAGAGGTGGCGCACGATGCTGAGCAAGGGCCCACTTAAGTACCTCTCGTCTAGAATAGACGTAGTCTATCCCCCTCGTACAGTAGGGTACAGCGGGGCAGGATCTTGCTTAGGCACTGGTTTTGACCAAGAAGTGCAATTGATGTACTTGGATTATCTTTTATATACCTATAGGTACGAGTCAAGAGTTGTAGCTTTCATAAATGGTTTTCGCATCCCGCGAGAGGACCGACCATGTACTAGTACTACGTTGGCAATCGGGACATGTGACCGTGCGACTTACAATAGGACAAAGGCTCAGGTCACTCCAACGTGGGTGTATCAATATACCTTTCAGAATCACCTGATCAAATGGTATTGATGCCCCAGTTTTATATACCTTACGGTACGTGATTGGAGTTGTGGTTTTCATGAATGACGTCGCATCTCCAAGGAGACCGGGCCACGCACTAGTGCCACGTTGGCTATTAGGGACATGCAAGCGTACAATACAGTAATGTAAACGTGCTAGTGGTGTGTGCAAATAGGATAGGGTGCGCCCGGGGCATTTTTCAGATGAGTGGGCCCGTTGGCCAGATCATAGCTTTTTAGATAATTTGTCCATAAGGGTTGCACATTCATAGTTAAGCATCAACCAATCAATTTTTTTTTCAATTTTACGAATGAAGTAATCATAAAAGGACTTCTCTTTTTTTATTATAGTCCAACCGATGATCACCTTGAATTTTCATTTTGATCAATCAAAAGGTGGTGAGCGGTACGCCCTGAGTTTGAAAAAGATGATCTGTTTGATCTTTTGAAGCTTTAAAACTTAAAATAAAAATAAGTTCCAAAAGGAAAGTTTCCAAGACTGATGTAAGGAACAAGTTGAGCAAAAAAAAGAAAAATTTTTTTTTTTTTTTTTTATAATTTAATTAATTTTTTTTTTAATTAATTTTTTTTTTAATAAAAAATTTTTTGTGCTCATTTTGAGGCACATTGCCTCTGGTTTTTGGCTTGGGCCAAATTTTTTTCCCCTTTTTTATGCTTTTCTTTCCTACTCATTTTGTATCGCGACGAGACGTCAAACGGAAATGATAGCGTAAACGATAGTAAATGAGCTCAAAAACCGATTCCGACTTGTCAAAATGTTGCTAACTTTGTCACATTTGGTAGAAAATTTTGTTCTACCCCAAATCGATATGCACTAATAGCTAATCGGAGATCGGACGAGAAAATTATGATCATTTTAAGTTCGACTGTCCATTCGGCCAAAAAAGAAGAAAAATGACTTTTTTTTTTATTTTTTTTTATTTTTTTTTGTTTTTTTTATTTTTTTATATCCATTTTGAGGCACATTGCCTCTGGTTTTTGGCTTGGGCCAAAAAAGAAAATTTTGTTTTTCATTTGTTTGATGATACGCATGCTTAAAATGACATAATCGGAGAAATAAAGTGAAAATCGGATTTTTTGTTTTTTTTTTTTTTCAAGCGAGTAAATAAATAAAGGAAACCTACCTAAAAAATAAATACAACAAACACAACAAGTATTGTTATCTTGCAAAAATAAAATAAAAAAATAAAAATTGAAACCTTTCCTTTTTTACCAAAATAACCGAGTTGACACGAGGGTGGAGCCTTTACTCCCCAGTGGAGTCGTCAAGCTGTAGACACGGGATTTCGTCATTACGACGACCACATCTACTATGATTTGGAGTCGCCACCATTCATATTGTAAGTGGGTGTGAATGGTCACCCGATGTGCATTTTTGAAAAAGTGACATTTTGGCATTTTAGTGACTCACGTGGATAAGGTACGGATCAAACCTTAAGATCCGGGGTAAGCGGCTCGGTTGGAGAAAAGGGAAGGTGTTAGGCACCCTTTTCTCCCCACTAAATAGTGGTAACATCAACTCAACTCGGTCATTTGATTAAAAAAAATACGAAAAATGATGTGCCACGTGTTCTGCATTTGTACCCTAGATAGGGGTTCATTTTCGGCTTGATCATAGGGTCATTCCATTGATGGAAATGACCCTTATAGACCTTTAGCCTTGGGGTCCATTCATCTTAAAAAATAAAATGAAGGGGAGAGGGGTGATAGAAGAGGGAGGAGGAGAGGATGTAGAAGAGAGAGGGGGGGTTGCCTTGAACCCACCTTGTATCTTCTTTCTTCTTTTCTTCTTCTTCTTTAAGTCTTCTTGAGTCCTTAGTATTTTAAGCAAATACAACTCTCTTTTTTTTTGGTTGAAGGAGTAAAGAAGAGATGATGAGTATGTGATTTTTTTTTATGAGACTTGGGGAGGTTTAGTGTGAGGGAATTGATGAGGATTTTCTTAGTTAGAGGGGTGATAGTTGTTAGTAGAGAGAGAGTTGGGGAGAAACTTTGTAGTGAAAGTTGGGGGCCATTTTTGGGAAGAGGAGGAGGGTATTTATAGATGTTGAGGAGTTATTTTAGGGATATAATGGGGTGAAGTGAAGAAAAAGGGTAGAATGATTATGAGTTTGAGAGAGAAGTGAGTGTAATTTAGAGGAGATTGGAGGGTATTTAGGTAAGGAGGGTTAAATGGGTGAGTTTTGACCCAAATGGTTTGGATCCTACCCAACCCATTTGGGTGGAGTGTTTGGTGAGGTAAGCTTAAGATGGTGGTTGTGATTTGATTTAAGAGCATGGAGGATTTAAAGAGGTGGTTGATGATATTTTGGGAGGGTGAGGGAGATGATGCCATGTGTTAAGGTGGGTGGAAATGAAGGGTTGGGATAGGTTGATGGGAGAGGTTGAGTGTTTGACTTGAGAGGATGGTGTAGGTTTAGGTTGTAGATGTAGGTTTTGTAGGGAATGATGAGGGTAGATTAGGGGAGGTATAGGTTAGGGGTGTGGGTAGATGTGTTTGATTTGAAAGAAAAGGTGATGGGTTGATGTGTGGGTAGATGGGATTTAAAGCAAATTAATGGGGTAGGTAGTTGGGTGAGGGAGGTGAGATGGGGTGATGACATGTGTCATCTTTTGATGATAAAAGAGTGATTGGTTGATGTGGGTTGTGGTTTATGGGTTAGGGTTGTGGGTTGGATAATGAATTGGATATGGTTAATGATTTGTGGGCTTTGTAGTGTTGGACTTAGGTTTTAGAAATGGTTTTTACGGATACGGAGGCGGAGCGGTGATAGTAGAGGAGGGGTAGGCATCTCAAGTCTCACATTTTTAATTTTTAATTTTTTTAGATTTTTACAATCATTAATTTGATCAAAGATGCCACGTGTTGGCGAATCGGGCTTTTTAGGCCCGTTGGTGAAATTTATCGAAAATTTGACGTTTTTTTATTTTGGAAGCGGAGCGGTGAATGTTGGGAAAGCGTAAGGTTGGCCGAGTCCTTTTGGTGGCCTCATAAACCATTGAGAGGTCTTAGGGGCCTCGGTTTGGTCAAAATGTTATTTTTCAACGACTTGGGCCCTTAAGGCCCGTTGACACATTTATTTGGAAAATCTGTATTTTTGGGCCTTTTCGAGAAGTGGCCCGTTCAAATTGAGGTGTCTACAAGCCCAATATGAAATTAGTGATTTACAAATTAACAATAAAAATCAACGATCTACAATTCTTTAACTCTATAAAACACTTTTGATGGGGTTAGAAGTTTTAGATTTGTCTAATTTTTTGTGACGATGATCTCCTCACCATATAAATCATCCTCACAAAAAATCATTCCAATTCAACGCTTTTAAGCCATATAGGAAAAAATTGATCACCCTACGTTGTCCCCCTAAGATTGTCTGTCAAACGCTTCCTTCTATATATATGTCAGGTTCGACAGCCAACATTAAAGAAACAACACATTTGTCCAATGTGGCTTAAAAGTTTCAAATTGGACTGATTTTTTATGAGAATGATCTTTATGGTGAGAACATCATCCTCACAAAAAAATTAACTCAATCTAAAACTTGTAACCCCATAAAAAGGGTTTAGAAATTGTGGACTACTGATTTTTATTCGAAAATTTGTAAATCACTTTTGATGGACTTTGAAGTTTCAGATTTGACTGATTTTTTGTAAGGATGATCTTCTCATCATAGAGATCATCCTCACAAAAAATCAATTCAATCCAAAACTTTTAAGTCACATAGGACAAAGGTGTTGGTTCCCTAACTTGATTGTCAAACACCACCTTATATATATTCTATTGGTACATTAACTTTTACTTCTAACACATCATTCCTTTGGAAATAAAACAAATGTTTTTACGTAGTTGTGTGTGTTATAAGTAAAAGTTGGTATGTTAATAGAAATTCTCAAAAAATTAGAATGAAAAAATAAACAAGCTGAGTTGGAGGTAGTATCCACTGTCATACTAAGCCATCCAATCAAAAGATGAATACAAGTATTTAGATCATAATTTAGATAGGATCTTACACATTATCACTCCCCTTTTCAATATCAAGCATCTTTATAAAAGCAATGATTAAAAGAAATTAATTACTAAAAGTCTTTGTATTTGGAATAACATGAGAATCCCTGGTTCCCTCTTTCATAGACATGATTTGAATACAAATTTTGGATTGTAACACAGATAGGTAATAGGGATGGTAGAGAATATGCTACATTCTCCCCTAGATAGATAGTAAGGTTTAGGGAGAACCATTTGGGTAGCTGTGTGTGAAAGAGAGAGTAGCTTTGGGAAAGGGTGAGGTAAGAATAGGATCAGATTTAGGAAAGGTTCTCCTTTGGTGGCAAATCTAGGTATCTGTCCTTGTCTTGAACCAATCACATCTCCACTTTTCTTCAGGTGTGAAGGACTCTCTTTACACCTCATCCACCCACAGAACTACACATATAACATGGCAAAACTTGCAACCATGATAATTAATCTTGTTTTTATTTTTTTTCAATTAGTTAGGTTACTAAAAGGGACAGTACTTTATTCCAACTTTGCCTATGTAAGCTAAAGTCTCAATAGTTTTTAATCAAAATATTAAAACATGACTCAGCTGGGACCTGTGGAAATGGATTAAATATTTGTTGACTAAAGTTCTTTAGTTGTGACTAACTTTACCCAAAAAAAAAAAAAATATTAAATATTAGACTGCCTTATGATCCATCCGGTTGACACTTATCTAAAAGTGAACTTATTATTTGGAGTTAATTATTTTTAATCTACTTGTTGCAACCATGGTTTTAAGTTTGTATTGCTGACACTAGAGTCGGCAATGATTCGAAATATACTTGAAATCCAAACCGGTCCGATTTGATTAAAAAAAATATGAAAAATCAGATTTTTAGATCGATTATAAATTGAAATTGTGGATCTAAAATAATTTTGGATCGGATTTAGATCTACCCCAATTTGATCTGAAAAAAAATCTGATCCAAACATATGTCACTAATTTTTTTTATTTTTATAATTCATAATTCCATATAAATACATATAGATAAAACACTTTAGTCTTTTTGGTTTTTCTCTATATTTGTAGTAGAAAAATAGATTTTTTTAAATTTTATATTTTTAAAATTTTTAAACATTGATAATTTAAAAATAAGGTATGTGTTCGGATCAGTTTTAGATTAAGGGCAAAATGAAATGGATCAGATTTGGTTCACATATTCATTAATCCGTTTGGATTGGATCGGGTACATCTTTTAAAAAAAAATCAGGTCGGATCGAAGTGGCATTAATCCAGTATCAAACTGATCTGTTGCCAACCTAACTGACATCCATTAGGGATTAACTCCCTAGGTCATGACTTTGAATTTCTATATGCCCCTCCACCAAAAAGGTGGTTATTTAATTGTTATACACATGTTAGGCGGGATGATACGTGTGATTCGTCAAAGCAAAAAAAAAAATTTGTATTACTAACATAAGTTATGTAACCATTGTAATGTCTTATAAAATACGATTTAGGCCCACTAAGCCTATTGTGGATCAATACATAATATTTATAATTACATAATTTGATAATTTTCATAGTGGATTCATAATCATTTGATTTTTTTTTTTTTAATTAATAACTCAAATCTAATGTCTATCTATCAAACTTTTATTTTTATTTTTTAATATATAATTTTTTATTTTAGAGATGACTTGAATATTATAAGATTAATGGACCCAATAAAATGTACAATAATACCCTTTCAAGGGAAGAATACCAAATGTCTTGTGTTTATGAAAATAACAAATTTTTGCCTATTCAAATAAAACCTGTTCCATCACGGTTAAATAATCACATGCTAGAATTCAAGAATAACATTTTCGTCAAGAAAGATTCAACTACCCCAAAACAAAACAAAAAACAAAAAACAAAAAAAAGTTCGAAAATTTATTTTAATTTGTTTCAAGTGTACAATTATCTGTATATAGACTGACTCAAGGTTCGTTCTTTTCCACATTCAATCATGGCCAAAGAAACTACTTAATAGGTAAAATAATTAACAAAAATACCACCACTTGGGGATATTTTTGTCAATTTCTTATAAGTGAACGACCAGTATCGGTTATGAAATATCCAATGGTTTGGATTGCCTATGATTCTGGATTTTTTCTTTTTCTTTTTTAAATCGAATAAACTGGGGTTAAAGGAGTCCCATCGATTTATTCCTTCTTCTTCTTCTTCTTCTTTTTTTAATTAAAAAATAAATAAATAAAACAGAAGATAAAGAGAATCAACTTTTGACCACTTTGTCCTTGTGAAAAGAGAGAGAAAGAGTTGAGTTTAGTTCCTCTATGGTCATGTTTATCTCCTAATTGAAGATTTGGTTAAGCCTAAACTAGCGTTTGAGTGGTCGAAGTGTCCCACCACCATCGTCAATTCCATCTTTTACTATTATTATTATTTAGATAAGTATGCTTATTTTATTGGGTAAATTACGCTTTGACCCCAATAGTTTAGCGTAATTCCATTTTTGACCCACTAACATTTTGATAATTGTACTTACCTACTCTTTTACTAATGGGCTTAAAATTTAAATATTCCTATTTTATGTTATTTTTTATTAGAAATAATAAATTTTAAAACAATAATTAAAGTGACCCGTCTAGGCATTCATTGAACTTATTTTTGTAGAGACATATTTTTATTTATAAAATACAACTAACATTTTAAAAAAACAGGCAAAATGATCTTTATAAAAGGAATTTAACAGTTAAGTTGATGGATATTTGATAAGTGGACATAAGTGTAATTATCAAAATATTAGGAGGTTAAAATAGAATAATGCCAAATTACAAGGGGTCAAAGTGTAATTTACCCCATTTTATTCTTATTTTTCTTTATGAGATATTTATGAAAAAGTGATCAACTTTAATTACCAAAATGTGAACCATATAACGAATTCGGAAGTTTTTAAAGGACCACTTCCGCAGGTTTAAAATTGTCACTTTTAAAACCACCAAAATCGTTATCATTCTAAATTTCTTTTTAACAAAAGTGTGATTATTCACGTTTTGGTAATTAAAATGAATAGTTAGCCGGAGTCATAAATAACTCATTTTCAGCTCACGAAATGGTAATTCATCTAAAGTTGCAATCAGATGACAAAATTTTAAAACTTGGCGACTAGTCTAATCAACCCAAAACTCAGGAGTCAACTTGAATGAATTAAATACAAATATAGAAATATTATAAAACTTAAAAAAATTAATTTTTAATATTTAAAATAAAGAAAAATATTAATTTATTTTCCATGCTCTACAGAAATTTTAATATATTCAGGCGAATAACTCAGTCCAGTTACTGAAATCATTCATTGAATTTGAAGGTGACTCGGCCAAGCTGATCGACCAAGTTGATTCAATGATTGTCTGAGTAGTCTTGTTGAGTTGGTTCCATCAATTTTGGGGTCCAAGCCAACTTGAAATTCAAACAAGTCTTAGTCGATCAACAATTGTTAAGACCTATGTTACCCAATTCATTGGTACTAGTCCGAATCACAAATAGATATGAACCGAACTAATTTGTGGTACAATTTATACTGAGTACATAAAATCAAGAGAACTACAAACCCACCAAATTTTGATTGGGTTCAACAAGTCAAATCATTTGATTTGACAAACAAAACAATTTGGTTCTACTAACCGAACAATATGATTTGGTGAACCAAACAAGTTTTTAATTGATTCAGGGTATGAAACCAATATATTTGTATATTTTCATTGTTTTATATTCGAATTTGGATTATTATATTATTTTTTCTATTTAATTTAGAATGTTTTAAAATTATAATTAAAACTTGTATACTTGAACTCTACATAAGCACAAGCATACCATATTAGAGAACCAATTCTAAGGAACCAAAGCGAACGAAGAAATGAATTCTCTCTCTTTACCCCTAGCTACGAACCGAGTTCACTTTAGAGTGACGAACCACGAATCCAAATTCGAACCCACCGAACCAATGAACCAGGTAACATACCCATAACCATTAAAGGATCATAGCAGACCCAAAATCAGATATGATAACTTTAAACTTGAATCTCGGATCTGATAAGGATCCAATATGATATATATTTTTTTCAAATGTTTATAGATCAACTACGTCTCAATGGATGGTATGTGGGGCAAGTGTATAAATTATACATTTTTTTTAAAATATATAATCTCTATCTGAAATTCATACACAGTTAGCATGTCATCATCATTGAGAAAGAAGACATATGATCAATTTCTAAAAATATTTTTCAAAGGAAAAAAGAATGTGAAATGAGTTGTTTACAAACAAGAGAATCCTACATCTTTCAACTTTATTATATTATATGTAATATGCATGTAAAATAAATATTATATGTAATATAATAAATTATAGGTAAGAGACTCTTTAGACTAAGATGACAAAGTAGGTATCCAAGATCAGATGTCTCCCAGAAAAGAAAAAAGAGAAATTTTTTTTTTTCAGTAATCCAATAACAACTTTAGATTTTAAAAGGTTTTAGAAAAAGTTATGATTTTATTAGAATATCAAGTAACCAATTATTAAGAACTTAAGTGGGACTGCTCAAATTATATATAAGAAAAGAAGAAATAAAAAGACTTGATTGATATAGTAGCAAGTCTCAAATGTTAAATTATTGAAGAAGGTAGAAAGTGCACAAAAACCTAATCCTCTATAAGATTTGGGCGAGGAATTAATGGAGACCTACTTCTCCATGAATAGAAGGATTATTTCAAGCTAGCAACATAAACAACTTTAAAGTAAGGCTATAACTAGGGTAGGTTAACCAAGTTCAACCGGAGTTCAACCTGATTGATAGACGAGCCTAGACCGAGTTATGTAGAATATGATTTGAGCATGAGTTAGAATAATTCCAATCTGACCTTAATTCAAGTTGAGCATGGCCTGAGGGTTTGGGCAATTCAGTTCAACCTAAACCCGAGACTATGTAATAATATATAAATATTATTATATTAATTATATATCTTTAATATATATATATATATATATATATATATATATATATGAGATGGTTCAGCAGCCCTAAAGTTTGTCAAGTTTGGTGTCAAACATTTTTCAAAATATGGGTTAGAAGCTTTAGCATGAGCTGATTTTTTGTGAGGATGATCTCTATGATGAGGAGATCATCCTTACCAAAAATCAGCATATTCCAAAACTTCTAACCCCATCAAAAGTGATTTACAAAAATTGGACGGTCCACAATTCTTCAACTTGTAAACTAGAGTTAGAAGTTTCAAAATGAGCTGATTTTTTGTGAGAATGATCTCTTCACCGTAGAGATCATCCTCACAAAAAATCAGCCTATTCCAAAACTTCTAACCCCATCAAAAGTGATTTACAAAAAAAAATTTACACCAAACTTGGCAAACTTTAAGGCTGCCGAACCGCTCTCATATATATATATATATATATATATATATATATGGGAAATGTTCAGCAACAAACATTTTGGCAAAACATTTTTCAAAACATGGGTTAGAGGTTTTGGAATGGACAGCTTTTTGGTGAAGATGATCTCTACAGTGAGGAGATCATCATCACCAAAAATCAGCCCATTCCAAAACTTCTAACCCCATAAAAAATGGTTACAAAAAATGGACGGTCCACAATTTTTCAACTTGTAAACTGGGGTTAGAGGTTTTGGAATGGGATGATTTTTGGTGAGGATGATCTCCTCACCGTAGAGATCATCCTCACCAAAAATCAGCCCATTCCAAAACCTCTAACCCATGTTTTGAAAAATGTTTTGCCAAAATGTTTGTCAAAATGTTTGTTGCTGAACGGGACCCTATATATATATATATATAGGGTCAGGTTCAAGGGCCATATGAGAAAACATATGAGAAAACTTTCGACGGTAAATAAAATTTTAAAATATGGGTTAGAAATTTTGGATTGAGCTGATTTTTTGTGAGGATGATCTCTATGATGGAAAGATCATCCAAAAAAAAAAATCAGCCCAATCTGAAACTTCTAACCCCATTAAAAGTGATTTAGAATGTGGATCGTCGATTTTTTACCAATTTTTATCACAAAGTTGTAAATCACTTTTGATGGATTTAGAAGTTTCTGATTGAGCTGATTTTTTGTGAGGATGATCTTCTCATCATAGTGACCATCCTTGCAAAAAATCAGCTCAATCCAAAACCTCTAACCCTTACTTTGAAAAACGAAAGTTTTCTCATATGTTTTCTCATATGGCCCTTGAACCTGACCCATATATATATATATATATATATATATATATATATATATATATATATATATATATATATAGGGAAATGTTCAGCACCCTAAGTTTTACCACACACTTTAACAAACGTTTTTTGTCCTACATGGGTTAGAAGTTTTGGAATGGGCTGATTTTTGGTGAGGATGATCTCTATGATTAGAAGATCATCCTCCCCAAAAATCAGCCCATTCCGAAATGTTTAGCCCCATGTTTACAGGTTGAAAAATCGTGGACCGTCCATTTTTTGTAAATCATTTTTGATGGGGTTAGAAGTTTTGGAATGAGCTGATTTTTGGTGAGGATGATCTCCTCACCATAGACATCATCCTCACCAAAAATCAGCCCATTCCAAAATTTCTAACTCATGTAGGACAAAACGCATTTGTTAAAGTGTGTGGTAAAACTTAGCGTGCCGAACGGGACCCATATATATATATATATATATATATATATATATATATATATATATATATATATATATATATATATATATATATATATATATATATATATATATATATAGGGAAATGTTCAGCAACAAACATTTTGACAAACATTTTGGCAAAACATTTTTCAAAATATGGGTTAGAGGTTTTGGAATGGGCTGATTTTTGGTGAGGATGATCTCTACGGTGAGGAGATCATCCTCACCAAAAATCAGCCCATTCCAAAACCTCTTACCCATCAAAAATGGCTTACAAAAAATGGACGGTCCACGATTTCCCAACTTGTAAATATGGGGTTAGAAGTTTTGGAATGGGCTGATTTTTGATGAGGATGATCTCCTCACCATAGAGATCATGCTCACCAAAAATCAGCCCATTCCAAAACCTCTAACCCATGTTTTGAAAAATGTTTTGCCAAAATGTTTGTTGCTGAAAGGGACCCATATATATATATATATGGGTAGCGTTCAAGGGCAAACTTTTTAGCAAACTTTTTGGCAAAACATTTTTCAAAACATGGGTTAGAGGTTTTGGAATGGGCTGATTTTTGGTGAGGATGATCTCTACGGTGAGTAGATTATCCTCACCAAAAATCAGCCCATTCCAAAACTTCTAAACCATGTTTACCAGCTGAAAAATCGTGGACCGTCCATTTTTTGTAAACTGTTTTTGATGAGGTTAGAAGTTTTGGAATGGGCTGATTTTTGGTGATGATGATCTCCTCACCGTAGAGATCATCCTTGCCAAAAATCAGCCCATTCCAAAACCTCTAACTCATGTTTTGAAAAATGTTTTGCCAAAAAGTTTGCTAAAAAGTTGGCCATTGAACGCCCCTATATATATATATAGGGTAGCGTTCAATGGCTAATTTTTTGGCAAAACATTTTTCAAAACATGAGTTAGAAGTTTTGGAATGGGCTGATTTTTGGTAAGGATGATCTCTACGGTGAGAAGATCACCCTCACCAAAAATCAGCACATTCCAAAACCTCTAGCCCCAGTTTACAAGTTGAAAAATCGTGGACCGTCCATTTTTGTAAATCATTTTTGATGGGTTTAGAAGTTTTGGAACGGGCTGATTTTTGGTGATGATGATCTCCTCACCGTAGAGATTATCCTCACCAAAAATCAGCCCATACCAAAAATGTTTTGCCAAAATGTATGTTGCTGAACATTTCCCACATATATATATATATATATATATATATATATATATATATATATATAATTTATTTGCCAATTAAAACAAAATTAGACTTACTCAGCATGTCCAATTCGCCTAAAATTACTTAACCCTAGTTTGAAAGTTAATCTTAGGTTGAGTTTGAGTTAATGAGCTCAGGCTAAATGCTCGGGTTAAGAGTTCTACCACTTGAGTTGAGCCTGGCTCTATCCTCTAAACTACCCAACGCTCACTCGTTGCAACCCTACTTTAAAGGGTAGTTAAGGCCTCCTAAGTTTCTAAGTTTTTTTTTTTTTTTCTTTTCTTCTTAAAATATACAATTGTTGAGTGCGCTCACACACACAAAGCAGATTGGACCCCGAGGCATTCAGATTACGTGTGATTTGGGTTCTAAAATGAATGGAAAAAGATTTTCTCAAGAAAATGCAATTCACCGTGCCTTTATTGCATATTTTCATGAAAAAAACATCTTTAACAATTCTAACATTTATTTTCGCACTATTACCATGCAACACCTGTTTTCACATTTTCGGCAAACATTTCTCAACAATTTCTTTTCTAGGGATGACTTATAATGAAATTAATTTTCCTTGAAAAATAAATATTTTAGCAATCATTCATACACACCTTTAGATGAAGGGTATTGGTAACGTGTGCCCTTGAAGTACATTAAATCTACCTTGGGAACAAGCATCCGAGGGTATTTTTGGTAAAATAAAATTATTTTTAAGGGAGTCCTAATTTTCTTGTGTCTTGGAGTTGGGTATGTCATGTCTAGCGTTGATCTTTTAGCCTGTGTTAATTGCAGGGTAAATTACACTTTGACCTCTTGTAGTTTGGCATAATTTCATTTTAACTCTAAGTATTTTTGATAATTATACTTAGCTCCATTATAATTATCTAAGGGATTCATTTATCCCCTTTCATCAAATTGCCATCAACTAACTGTTAGGTTTCTTTTATAATTAAAGATCTTTTATACATAAAATATGCATGTAAAAAAATGGGTTCGATGAATGCTTAAACAGGGGCATTTTAATTTTTGTTTTAAACTTATTTTTTTTAATATAAAATAACATTTGAATTTTAATCTGTCAGTGAAAGGGGAGGTAAGTGGTGCAATTATCAAAACATTAGGTGCTGAAAATGGAATTAAGCCAAATTACAGTGGGTCAAAGTGTAATTTACCCTTGACTGTAATTGACGTAGCACATAGAATCCAACCATTAAGTGATTGGGCCGTTCCTTAATTTGGTAATCTTATGGGAAATTTCTGACTGATTCCTAACAAAGCTATATATATATATAAATATATATATATATATATATATATATATACTAATTTTTTACAATAATTTCTAACATTATTTTCTAATAGAAACATAAATGGCATCAATCAAAGTAATGAATAAAGACTTGGTGGGACAAAAATGATTCGTTGGATCAAAGTTTAATTTACTTGCTGGCAACAGAAGGTATTCCCTCACAACATCAAATGTTTCCTACATTCTTAACAAATACTTCCTCGATTCACCACTACAAAACCTGATGATATGATGAAATCAACGTGCATAAGAAGAGAAAGAATGGGCGATTACATTTGCAAATGACATATTTTGAAGAGTCATGATGAATGCACATGATAAATCATATATGCGGTCTGTACGCAGTTGACGTGGCAAGGGCACAGAATCATAGATCTTTTTCTTCGAGATACACAAGGAAAAAGATCTATGATTCTGTGCTCTTACCACATCAATCGCACTTGATTTAACACATGCATTCATATTTGTTCTATTTTTAAGAGCCTAGAGCAGATCCAATTGTGGCATATCCATTGTCATTCCCTTAGTAAAGGAAATTTGATATGCTTTAAATTTAGAGAGTTACTATTTCCACACCAACTTTTACTAACACCCCACCAAGCATGTGTAATTCTTTGATGATTTACATAGGAATTGGTGTGGCAATAGCAGTTCTCTAAATTTAAAGTAGAGAGCTGCTATTGGAACCCCCATTTTTACTTATTACATCCCAATTAAAAAAAGAGTCATGCGGGAGTGATCTCAAGTTGGAATCTCATATCGCACTTCTTGACGTGAAATTGGATATGAACCATAGATGCTTTTCACTCGTATCTTGATCAAAAGCATCTATGGTTCCCATACACTTTCACGTCAAGAAGTGCAATATGTGGTTCCGACCTGAGGTCACTTCAACATTATTCTTAAAAAAACGTCAATGACTAAGAATAAATAAAAGCTGGAGTACCAATAGAATCTCTCTCTCTTTAGATTTCCATTTGTTAGATTTAGAATTTTATATGAGCCTAACCAAATTGTAAACAACAGTTGAAGTTGTTTGAATGTGTGATAATCCTTTGTCATGTTGAGTTAATAACTTGAACTAAGCTTTTTTAAAGTTTGAATGGTGTGTTTTAATCTTTTATTGGGGGTGATAAATAATTTAAGAAATTGGTGTGTAATAAGTAAAAGTTGGAGTGCCAATAACTATCAAATAAAAAAATCAGATCCAAATTAAAATCATACCCTTGATCAATCTGAACAATTAATAAAATGTGGGTTTCATTGATGAAGTATGATCCTCCAAACCTCAATTTAACTGATTTTTTAGTGGCAACTTCTACAATAGTAATGAAAGAATCCTGGAAAAGAGGAATTGGATCCTTGATCGGATCAACTTCCTTAATCATTGGCTGATGAGGAGATGGTAAAAAAGGAAAGAACCTCTACAAATAATGAATCTTTCTTGGATGGGAATTGAGCCCAGTAGGAGTCTCAATTGAGCCCATTGGCCTCCTAAGGCAAAATAAGGGTTCGGGCCTTCATATTAAGCCTACAAAGATAGAGTCCGGCTCAACAATATTTATTCAGCCCGTCAAATTTGGGATGGACTAGGGCTTGATAGTGCCCAGGCCCAGGCTACCATTGATAAATATTTTTCTAGAAAACTTAAAACAAATGCTAAATACATTGTGTAACTATAATTTAACTCTAGTAATTAAATTGCAAGCGTGATATATACAAGCTTATATTTATATAAAATTAAAATTCATTCATTTAAATAAAAAATTTTAACATTTAAGAGTTATATATTTCATATTGTTTCTCTCACCCACTCACAAACAGGGCATTAATGATTGGAACGTGATTAGATTTGAAGGAAAATTATCTGAAATTGAACTCAAAGATGTTTCATTTAGTATCATAAGCAATTCCCTATCTTTAGGAGTTAGGTGATGCTCTTGTGAAATAACTATTTTTGACCCATAAGTTATTAAAGCAAACCTTATTATTTGGAGATGCATATCGATAAAAGTAAGTAAAAAACCTAACAAATTGATTTTGGATCAACCATATCTCTATCCCAGAGGGATTGATTAAAAAAAAATTTGCTCATGTAAGTATATATATATTTTTAAGAATATTGATTGTAAAATTCATTTTTATTATTTGACATTGAGATCTTATAAAACTGAAGTTGCCAACATACTAAGACATTAATAGTGGGAATGTGATTGGGTTTCATGGAGAAAAATCCCTAAAAGAATATACATCCAAGATCACCTATTTAGCAGCATAACCTAGCCACGCAAGTCCCATCATTAATAATTACATGATACTCTTCGGTTATAATCACAACTTAGTTTCTTCAATTCCCAAGGCATTCAAGCAAACTCTTCCCTTGTGATCATGACTTTAATTTCTTCAATTCTAATAGGAATTCAAACAAACCTTGGTCATATATTAAACATTTCACTTAACCAAGGCCTGATGGCATGCCTACTAGAAGTAATGATTAAAAAAGAAGATTAATAAAAACATGCATTACATTTAATCAAACCACCTCATCTTATTCAAACTCGAATATACACCTCCCTTCTAAGGACCAACCAATATTTTATTATTTCTACATAAATTCTTATTTGCTATAGAAGAAAATATCTCTTAAGAAGTCAAAAGAAAATACCTAATGACCAACCAATAACTTCAAGAATTGGAATAATGTTATTTGTAGCCATTTCAGGAGATCTTAATATAAGCTTTGAATTGAATATGTTGATAGGCATTTCTTAAATATATTTGATTAGTTGGGTGATAGCATAGATAACATTTTAATCATTTAAAAATAAGTAGCCACACATTCGGGCTCTTCCATCACTCCCTCGGCAATAATTAATATATATTGTATTAGTGGTGCCAGTAATGTCATGATAACCCCATTCAAATAGGAAAGGGAATTTATGACCACTAGGAATGATTATGAGTTGTCGTCCTAGAAACATGTAATCTCCAGAACCAAATAAATAAAATAAATTATAGTAGAAGTTATGCTAAAACTTACTTGATCAAATCATTCAAAACAATAGCAACTTACTTGTTCAAATCCAGAACAGTCCCAATGTTGAAAATATATAGGTTATATGCACTATTGAAATCACATCCCAATGGAAAAATGGTTGCAAAACACTCATTATAATTTTGTTCAAATGGGCGAGTCAATGTTGTAGATGAAGATGAAATGTGAACACCTGACACCCTCATCCTATTTCATGGCTGCCTTAAGGGAATGCACGGCGTGGGCCATTTTTTTAAAGATGCAAACCGCCTACCAAAAAGGTTATATACTAATGTCCACAAGATCATTGGGAAATACATTTGGTTCCATTATGACACATCCAGGAGTGGGCAGCAAGGAGGCAAAGAAGTCAACAACTTTATTGGCCTCTCTATAACAAAAAGTGATATCAACGATTTGGAACTCGATCAATAGGATCTTTATCTTCTTAGTAAGAGTTCTGAATCTCCAAGGGATCTCACAGCTTCCATTTAAACAATCTACAGGAATGTTGGAGTTGACTCTTAACCTTCATGAGAGTAATGTCGTGCTGAATAACTAGGATCAACCCACTTCTAGTAGCTTCCGACTAATGAAAAAAACACAAACTCTAGATTACTTTGATTGTTCCTAATGATAGCTCCAGTCCCTGCCCCTAAGATTCTTTAAAAACCCATCTGTGTTTAGCATAAAGCACCCCTTTGGTGGTGTAATCCAATAACAACGAGTTGGAATTTTATGGGAGAACTCCACATTTAAGCCCCAAGAAGCAACAAAGTCCCCATTGTGCCCATTGTCTTCGACCGTTTAAGTACCCTTACTGAATCTCTACTGCACATCAACAATAATGTCACCCTCCAAGGACTCCCAAGGCCTATATACATTTTGAAAAATCCTTTTTCATCTCTCAAGCCAAAGGTGATATATAAAAGCATTAAAAGCAGTCTTTTTTATTATGAGAGATTCTTCGAGTCTTCCACTCCTCGAGTTTTGTACTATAATTATAACGATTTTTCAGTCTTCTTTTCCAATGATCCTCTGAATTTTTTATCGTCTTCTTTGGTGAACCCTTTTTTTTTCTAGATCATCTTCTTCGTTTTTTTTTTTTTTACTTAAAAAGGTACTAGTATGGTGCCGGCCAAAAAGTCTTTGTCCATCAAGTTAGTACTTGATAAAAATTACAGAGTAATAAAAAAATATAAGCACTAGAGTTGTGAGTGACTTGTGACTTGAGTTTGAGTGAAAGATGCATCCATATTTATAGAGTGAGTTCTTTAATGAGGGTAGTAAACTCAATTGTAACCACTTACCCATATTGTCTACATTTATAGTAATAAAAGATCATGATGCTTTGATGATAATGAAATCCCACTTCTCATTATTCTTGTAATCTACATGAGAAGTAGATTTAAATATGTAACCATTTCAACTTGGTGACTATTTAGTTTCTCTAGTTGATTCAATCGAGTTATATGTCTACAACTATTTTGGGTACCATATGAGTTTTACCTTGGCTGTATAGCATGTTGTAATGACCTTTGCTAATTGGGTAGCTTATGGTGACTAGTTATGGTATTTTGATATGTTGTTATTTAGGTAACTTTACACAATTCCCTTAGTGTATCAATTTCTTTAGAGTAATTCTCAAAAGTAGGATGAAGAGTAGTAGTATAAACTTTTAAACAAGAGCAAGAAATGGATAACAAATAGCATCATCGATTATTGAGCAGGAGCAAAAAGAGTAGTAACATCAGTCATTGAGTATGAGCATTACAAGAAGAAGAAGTAGCATCATCTTGGAATAAGAAAAGGAGAAGAAGTAGTAGCATCAGCTACTAAGTAAAGTAGGAATGAGAATAAACAATAATAGTTGTTATTGCTAATAGAACTACGGGGACCAAATCGTGTTTGGAAGTTATAATAAGGGATTAGTTCCTTAGAGGGGCTGGACCTTATTCGGAGGATGTAGCAAGGGATCGACTCCTTAGAGGGGTTGAACCCCATTTGGATGAAATATCAAGGGGTTGACTATGATTGCCAAACCCCCTAGATGTAACACAGAGAAGATAGAGGAGAGGGGTCGACCTAGGTAGTCAAACCTCTTTAAGGAGGCACAAAAGGGGTTAGTCGTGGTAGCCAAACCACTTAGAATAAACAATAGAGAGGGGTCAACCAAAGAGGTCGATCTACCTACATTTTGTAATCGGGTTGGATCAGATTAGAATATATTTGATTATCTTGATTTAGTAACTTTGCTAATCCCTAAGAAGGAGATATTTTTTGGTCCTACAATGCCCCCTCTTAGGACCTTGAATCTTGATAAGATCCAATGTTCTAAGAATAACTCTCATTCATTGAGATTAGAAAACGGTAGGTTTAATACTTTTTTTGGCCTTTTTGAGTTGAGGGTTGCTTCCACGCAATTTGTTTGAGATGAAATTTTAATCCTTGATCATTGACTTGTCGTCAACCCCTTGAGTTGGGAGTTGTCTCAATGCAACTTGATTAATGTAGAGCATCAACTCTTAGTCATAGACTTCACGTCATGTCGACTCTTCAAGTTGGGGGATGCCTTTCATGCAACTCAGTTAAGAATGGATTTCAAATTCCTGATTATAAACTAATTGTTATGCCGACCCTTCGACTTAGGAGTCGGCTCCTTGCAAATCTGTGATTGTTTATAGAACACGGATTTCTTCATTGTAGGCTCTTTTATTTCTGAGCAAAAGTTCTTTATTTGTGAAGTAATAGCTTGTTTTGATAGTCAAGCCTCTTTGTTTTTATAGTCACGGTCATAGTTAGCAATTTGGTATAGGGCAAAAAATTGGTACAAAAATAAATCGAGTATAATTCAGAATAATGATTCATCAACCCATTTACAAATTCAGCAAAAAACACATAATGACAATAAATACGATGCAAAAACAATTCGATTATGATTCGGAAATAATAAATTTAAAACTTTCAAAATTTTGGATATATATATTTATATTAACATCCCTATATTAATAAACATAAATAAAGTATAATTTTCTGTAACAATTCCTATCTAATAATTATATATCAAAATTTAATCTAAAAAAATCTTAAATAAGCATATAAAATTTCAAGGTGCTGGAGATAAACCACTACTTTAACTCCATAATTTCAACTAAAACCATTTTCTCACTAACATAGTAAGTTTTGAACCTTACTAAAGGTCATTTTGCTCAAATGGATTAGCACATAAGAAATTCAACACCACGTACGGTCCTCTAAGATCCATCAAAAAATTCATATAAAAAAAAAATCAAAAAACAATTTATTTTTAACTAGATCCAAGGTTTTGAAAATGGATGGCTATCAAACTTCATTTAATGATGAAAAATATTTTCTTTTGAAATTTTCTTTTTTAAAATTCATAGAATATTTTCCTCTACAACTCCAAAGCATCGGATTATGTTTTTGGATGCCAAGATGAGATCCCAACGACCCTTAATAAGGGTAAAATCATTACTAACTTACTAAGGCCAGGAGGAATCTAATTCTTAGAATTTTGTCCGTTACATCTTGTAAGCATCAGATATTTTTATTTCAAATCTTAAAGGGAATAATTAGGCCCACATGAATTGCTACATGTCTACATCAGCAACGACAACACAACATTTTCTTGGTTAATTAAAAAAATCAGATTAGAAAAATATTTTTTTAAAATCTTTTTACCTGATCCAAGGTTGAAAATGGACGACTAGTGAACTTTCTACCTTAAAGTTAAAATTCCAGGTGAAAATTAACTTATTTTTTCAATTTTTTTCCAAAATTCTTGGATTATTGTCATCTTCATCTCTGTAGCAGCATCAGATCATGTTTTTGGAAGCCATCAAAATGATTCTATTAAAAGATTCTTCTCTTAAACTTAGTAATTGAGGAAAGGATTTTTCTTTTTCCTCGTGATTCACAAATTGTATGTCATTAATTAGATGATTCTATAAGGTTTTCTCCAATGCAGGTATTCAACTTCAACACAAACTTTTTCAAATGATAGAGAGTAAAATACCTAAATAATCTAAATTTTTTCTTGGACAATTGCAAGTTGCAACCAAAGATGGACAACGAAGAAGGCAGCCCACAACCGGCAAGTAGTGTTCGGCTGTGGCTAATGTGAGTAGTGGGGCCGTGGAAGATGTTTTTGAGTTAAGGTTTGTTATTCTTCTCAAGTTTTAACTCTTCTTAATCTTCTTAACACAGAGAAACGTGGGTAAGGGGGAGTTTCAAATTCCATTGTGCAAAATGGCAGGAGAGAAATTAAAATAACGTTTTATTTGAGAAATATTCAGAAATTAACAAATAATACGCGACTGCATGTTGCTACCCAAATATTCGTGAATTATTCTGAATCATTGAAAACAAGGGGAAGTTCCAACCAATAGAAGTATAATTTGGCTTATTTGCATATAAATCATGTATTATTCGCAAATGTACTAATTATGGTCACGGTGCCTCGGCGCCATGTCGAATTTAGAGTTATGGCTCTTCATTTTTATAGTCACGGGATTTGACGCCACGTCGACTTTACAGTTATGGCTTTTCAAGTTTATAATCGTAGTGACTTGGTGTCACGTCAACTTTAAAGCTATGGCGTGCAACTAAAAATTTGAAGTCGTAAGATTAATTTTCATGCTCACTCATCGAGTTGGGATAATTCTATGCAACTTGGGTTTTAAAGCAATAGGTCTGACAATTATGCCAACTCTCCAAGTTGAGATAATCCCAAGCAACTCAAGCTTGAAGTCGTAGACTTGTCATCAAGTCGATTGTTCAAGGTAGGTTACCCCCGAGTGACTCGTCAAATTTTTTAGAAGTCTTCTTTCCTTAGGTGGCTTGGGCCATAGTTGTTATCTTAATTTTTGTATACTTAAAAGAGTAAAGATGAATTATCTATCTTTACTTGATTTGAGATTAACTTAACTGTAGTTGATATTGCTCATTCTAAGTATGCTTGGGGATTCGATTTGTTTTTGAATTTTTAGATCCCGTTCATATGCTTGACAACCAATTGTAAGTCGTTGAAGACTACCAATTTGGTTGTATTTAGATGGGAAGTATTTCCAATATCGAGATGATATCCACTTACCCTGCTTCATTGTTGGAGGCTTTGAGTTTGAAACAAACTGCATTCTCTAGCTCGGGATTCTCGATGGTAAAATTAGTATTATTCCTACACCCAAGCCGGTGTTCGATGCTCCATATACTAGTAACTTCCTTCATGCCTTGGTAGTCCAACGTTCTGTAGCGTTTTTTATTCAACATAAGGCAATTTTGTTGTTGCAACTTCTTCAGTAGTGATTGAACATTTTGTAGGGAAGTCCAAAAGAAACTAGGTGATTGCTTGTTCCTTCATTGAAGTTTTTGAAATGAAGGTTACATCAAATTCGTTGAATTTGATGGCCTATTTCACCATTCAGTCTGAAAGGTCAGATTTATTGAGGATAGCTTTGAGTTGATGTCTTGTTATGACCTCAATGGGGTGTGCTTGAATTGTTTTTGTCTTGTTACAAGCTCTAGCTAACTCGGACTAGAGGAAAAAAATAAAAATGAATTATAAAACTCAGTTGCAAGTAACTTTTTTTTATGAAGTCTCTTAATTTGGAACTAAAACTAATTCAAATTTAGATAGAAGAAAAGAGGGGGAGTTGATCACCTTATTAAAAGCGATCAAGTTCGGTCTAGAAAAGAATTACTTTTCTATTGGCTATCTCTAAGTCAATTTAAACCATGTGTCAATTTTCTCATTCTTCTCAAAACATCTCTATTAATCATCTAAGTAAGAAAAAAGAAATTGAAATGTTCACTTCTTAATTTTTCATGAAGTTAATTGGTTCTATAATATCTTTGGGCCCGTGTAGATACAAAAGTCAAAAGTACTTAAAACATAAGTACTCTTAGAAGTATTTTTTGAAGTATTGTCTGGAGTATGTAGATAACTGTTGTGTGTTTAGATGCAGATTATGAGAAATACAGTCAGAAGTATTTCTGATAGAGTTGTGTTTGGGAACTATTATGAATTTTATTAAAATGACCAAAATGCCCTTATAAGTATCAGTTACTACGTCTAACATTATAACTCAACAAATTATGTTCCAAAAGAAATAAAAGTACTTGTTGTTTTTATCCATAAAAACTAATATAAACACCCAACAATTATAAACAAATAGAAAAGATTGTGAGCAAATATATACAATCACTAAAAATATGATGAAGTTTTCACCACATCAATGGATGGTAAAATTGTGTATAATTGTTCACATCAATCTTGCAAGAAGAAACTTTCAACCATGGTTGGAACCCTCATGAATACATTATTAACTGAACAATTGGGGGAGCTAGAAATCCAAATCCAAATGCTACATTGAAAAGCTCCCACTAAATCAATGGATGGTAATATAATATTATTCAATTGCATTTTTGAGGGTATGCTTGTACTTTTCAAAATTTACAAGGAGCATACTTATCCCAAATGCTATACTAAAAGGCTACCACCACATCAAAGGATAGTAATATAATATAATTGCAATTGCCTCTTTGAAGGTATGCTTGTAATTTTAAAAATCTATGAGGGGCATACTTGTCCCAATCTCGTCATTTTGACAGTATTTTGTCACATCGTGCAAGAGTAGTTTAGAGAAGTAGCATTATCGGTACTTCGTGAAAAAGTAATAAAATGACTCTAAAGTAAAGTAGTATCTTCAAGAGCTATTCATCCAAACACCCTTAAAGTGCTTCTGACTCCCCGCAAGAGTCGGAAGCACTTAGAAAAGTCAATCCACACATGCCATTTGTTTCCTTAACAAAATTAAATTGTAAATAATAAATGAGTAAAGCTATCCTATGTGAATTGCAAATGAAAATGGTAGTACTAGTAAGTGGTAGGAACTTCAAATGAGTTTAAGAGTAAAAGTCCAAAGATGGAACACCTTGGATAGAGTATAAAATATTCTATCAACTACATTAAAAAAAAAAATCACTTCATGAAGGTACTATGAACACATCTTGACAAATTATAAAGGTGTTACATACCTTAATTATAAAAATTTCCAATAGTTACTTTTGTAAAAACAACGGCTTCCAAGATAAGGAAGACATTACACACCCAAGGGTGGAATTATATAGAGACAAAGGGGGGGCAGGGGAGCATGGCCCCCAATTTTTTTTTTCAAAAAGCATTTTTATTATACAGAACTCAAGTTGAAGTACATGTAGAGAGGATGGTGGGTGGCTTGGTGGCCCCCACAAAAAAATTTGTATATTAAATCTCGAGAAAATAAATTTCTTTTAAAGTTTGCTACATGTGAATAATATGTGAGGCCCCCACAATAATTTTTATATTTAAAATATAAAAACATAATCTGATGCCACAAGATGTAAAAGAACAAATTCTATAGACTTTCGAAAAACACCCTTAATAAAACATAATTTTTCATCATTAAATTTTAAGTTTAAATTGGGAGTTCAGTAATTGTCCATTTTCAAAACCTTGGATTAAGCTCAAAAAACATTTTTTTTAGGATCTGGGGTTTTTCATGAAATCTTAAGGGTTATGGTGTTTGGTAATTTTTAAGCTCAATGACCCTTAGTAAGATTTGAAATCTTACTAAAGTAGTAAGGAAAGTGTTTTCCTTCACAGTTTCATTAACATGTTATACGCTTCAGCAAGTTGTAATTTTAAACTTAACGATGTCAAGTTAAATTTACTTGACAATTTTAAAGATTTCATTTTAAAATAAAGGATATTTTGGTCAAAATAGCATGAGATTGTTAGGGTTTGTACTCAGTTTGTATTCTCCACTTGTTCTCTCTGATTGTCTGAGTTCCAAAAAACAATCATTTCCCCTTTCTTAATATTTTTCTTCTAAATCATCTTATTTTCTATAGTAAATCGATTTTCTTCACCAAAAGATTAGAATTTAAAGGAGATTCATCTAAAATCGGCGTAGATGATGTATATCTTTATCCAAGTAAGGTTTTTCTCTATAGTTCCTATAGATAATCTAACCCTAGTTATTTTACAATAAGAATATATAATAAAATTTCTATTACAACAAAGTATATGCATTGAGATAAATTACCATTTCAAGAGTTGAATAAAAATGAAAATTTGATTCTTGATAACTGTTCAATTTAAATGCCAAAACATGAAGTACGAGATTACAGGTTTTTCAAATGACGATCTCCCAAGTTTAAAGTGACAATCTCTTTTATATTTTTTTCCAAATTGACAATCTCGTGATTTATATAGTGACAATCTAGCCAAAAGTAGCGAATCTGCGAGATTGTCACTTTAAAAACTTGTTATCTTGCACTTCATGTATTGGGAATTAAAAAATGAATAATGAGTCAGAATTAGAATTTTGTCAAAATTTGATCATGTTTGGAAAATTTTATCTGTGCAATAATATTTATAATTTTTCTAATTTCATCTTCATATTAATAATTCAGCCCTTGCAAGCGAAATTCTCTGGGTTGGTCCCTGTACACGCCCATAATAGGCATAAATGGAAAAATCTAAGCTTTCTACAAACTATTAGGTAAGGTCACCACCTAAACAAAGAGTTTATATTAAAAAAAAAACTCCATAACAGTGTAAATTTAAAGAATTAGTGAATCATCTCCCCAAAAACTGTCATGTAACTACACCTCTAAGGTAAATACTAAACAATAAGGAATTACTACCTTTCTTACTTGTTTTCTGGTTACAATATCACATTTTTTCGAGATATCATTCCATTTTTTTAGTATGATATTATCTTACATAATTCCTCTTGTGGTGTGATCTAAATTTAAATGTTAAAAGAAAGTGATTGAGACTTGAGTCTAGGGGCTTAAGGTTGCGAAGAAGATCAAACAATATGACATGCATATCTTTCAAATCATTAAAAAATATCAATTTCCTTGTCGCTTTTAACATTTTTAGTATTCAATACATGTAGAGAAATTACTGAAACTTTGAATATAACGATAAAGATCCAAGAAATTTTCTCTGTTTATTGAAATCAATTAGTAACATCAAAAAGTTTGTGTAATCCACTTAATTAGTTCCACAATGAACTAGGTAACAATACCGAATAAATTAATGAAAATAACGAGGTTTTTTTTTCAGGGGGAGGGGGGATTTAATTAAGAGTCAACTCGACTGAAACTTAGGTCAAGTTATGGGGATTATAGACTAAGGTAGTTAGGTACCATTTTCAATTTAGGTATACAAAGGAATCTATCAAATATTTGAGATTTAAAAAAAGAAAAAACATGATTAATAACATAATTGCACCTAGAATATCACTCAAATACTTAATCAAATGGGGATAAATGTAATACCCCGAGTTTTTGATTTGTATCTCGAGAAATACAAATAGTGGAATTTTGAGAAAAAATTTAAAGTGAGACTTAAGGTACAATTTTAGAATTTTTTTTATCATTTTAAATGAAATATAACCTCACCATTGAATTCAAAATGGTCGAAAAACATATTGTGGCGCCTCGCTAAATGCTAACACAAATCCCCATATCAGATCTCGAGGTACTAGGTGGTACCTTGAAATTTCGGCATGGTCTCCTCTGTTTATATTAGCATTCCAAGGCATTCTACCTGCACCTGATAAACGACAAAAAATCCTGTATATATACCTATAAAATAGAATGCTAGCGGAAACCTATATATATCTAATAACGTACGATACATTAGAGTGCGGAAAAAGAAATTTATACACGGGATTATACAAAAATTTCTCACTCTAACAAAAGTCCTAACGTTCAGAACAAAATCTATAATACTTTTGGACAATCGACGCCACTAGGGGTTATAACCCCAATACTCACCAAGTGTCGGACTCTAACTGTCTATCTGACCCACCAAATGATTCTCACTTGTTTTCTACACTTGCCTTGTCAAGCTTCTGATCTGAACTAAAAAATGGAGAAGGAAAGGGTGAGTAATAATGGTTACCCAGTAAGGAATAAAACAATTTCTGCTAATAACTTCTCCTAACATGAACGAATAAACATACTGAATCATTTTAAAATATGCAAAATTTTAAAAAAGAAACTATGATTAACTAGTACATATAGCCAGGGATGAGCAACTAAACATTTTAAAACTCACATTGCATCGATCATCATTACTCACTATAACATTCTTTTTTATACAAATCTAATTGATCAAATAGAAACATTAAACATGCATTTCATTTTATATATCAAAATAAAGTAACAGATGCATAATACACTATGGTGGAGTATTGGAATTAGAAAGTTGGGATTCACGACTGGACCGCTCCTAGTCAGGACATGATGTTACAATTTTTCTCTGGCTTTTAGTTCCTAATTTTGTGGTCGATCGTTGCACTTACCACGCTTAGTTGACCATTTATCCGGCTCAGGCTGACTGTTTGACGTGACCGTAAGCAATGGGTCTCTTTTCGATGTGCAAAATGTTCGACTACTATAGATTGTTAGTGATCACTGACTAATCATCTTCGTCTATGCCTATCAAGCGTACATGTGATTCTCAAATATACAAACCATTCGTATATGACCACCTTTACATTACAAGTTCACTGGTAAAGATAGAGAGGAATAAACTCAGATTTCAGTTATGACTCCACTCTCATACGCGTCTTATAACACGTATGAGCTTGGTGGTCCCTACCGTACATCCCAAGATAGTACAATACTCCGGATGATATGACGCACTATTCCTTTAGGCATTCACAGACTCTTTAACAGCTCACAAAATAACTATATATATATATATATATATATATATATATATATATATATATATATATATATATATATATATATATATATATCATTTGAAAACAAAAGAGAAATTAACAATACAAGATTGAGAATGGATATCCAGTTTTCTACCATGTAACTATAACCAGCCGGTCTAAAATAAATAACGGAACGGAAACATAAATAGCGTCTCACGTTCATTTTTATCAATAACATTGAAAAAGTACAAAACTTAAATCAAAACGGGGTCCGAGCGATGCACAAGACCCACCTGACGGAAATAACCGGGTGAAATATCCTACCCACGTATAATTTGTTATAAAATACAGTTAAACATATCAAACATGCAAGTTCTGACGTGAATTTGAAATAACCAATTGAATTTGATATTTTTGAAAACTCACCACAAATTTTTAATAAAATCCTAAGTGCAATTTTCACAATCTACGATTACTAATAGAAATTGAGAGTTCATTATTATCTCTGTGCGAAATGATCAAAGAGCGTGTGCGAAAATCGAAGCGATCTACGCGAAAATAGAGACGGATCAGATTTCGAAGTGGCTGATTTTTTAATCTGATCCAGTGGTTTTGAAGATCTCGATGTCGTCGTCCTTTCTCCATTCTGCAATGGAAGACAATTTGACCCCTAAATAGGCAAAATTCAATGTCACAATTTCAAAACTTCCATATATATATATATACGACTGATTTTTTATAATACGGGGTGAAAAAGAAAGTAAAATGAAAAGAGGTTAGGTGGATTTTGTAGAGAACACGGCTGCGGACGTTTCTCCCTTCTGCGTCGGTCGATGACGATGAACTGTTTGTCGTGGATTTGAGGTTGAAGTTTTAAAAAAAAAATTCGTTGGCTGTTGAACGGGTTGGAGAAGACGAAGTATATAAAAAAATTTAAAATTTTATTTATATAAAATTTGGGACGAAATCGGTGTTTCGCCTATTGTTTCATTTGATGATAACTTGACCATCCGAACTTTAAAAATGACGAATGAATACTCTATTTTACCTAATTTTTCGTTCCAGATCTAATCGTATGGTCAATTTCTATAAACTCTATCTCTAACAAAAATTTACATTTTTTGCCTGAGGTGACCCCTAAAATTGACATCATTTTCATTTTTGACGATAATTCGACTTTCTATGCTCCAAAAATGATAAATAAATAATCCATATTCAATAATTTTTCGTTACGAACCCAATGGTATGATCAAATCTTAATAATTCTTTCTCTAAAAAAAAGTCACTATTTTAACCTAGTCCAGCTCGATAATCGAGGATTTTGTAACTTTTCTATTCGGACTCGTAATTGAGCGTGCTTACAGATTAAATTATATTTTTTGATCATTTTGAATCCAATGGTGAGGTCAGATTTCATTAAAAATGATCAGAAATATCCTAAAGTTTTACCCCTAAGTCCCACTTTCAAGATTTTCTAAAAATTTCACTATTTATTTCCTCGAGATACGAATTGAAAACTTGGGGTTTTACATTCTTCCCTCTTAATAAAAATTTCGTCTTCGAAATTAAAATCATACCTTATCGAGCTTTGTCGCGATTCCACTAACACGACATGTATAATAAATGTAGATACGTGATTTCGTCATTACGATGACCACATCTACTAAGGTTAGGAGTCGCCACCTTCATTTTTGTAAGTGGGTGTAAATGGTCATCCGATGTGTATTTTTTAGAAAATTGTCATTTTGACGTTTAGTGACTCTCGATGGATATCAAATCTTGAGATTTGGGATAAGCGGCTTGGTTGGAGAAAAGGGAAGGTGTTAGGCACACTTTTCTCCGCACTAAATAGTGGTAACCTCAACTCAACTCGATCATTTGATTTAAAAAAATGTGAAAAATAAAGTGCCACGTGTGTGCATTTGTACCATAAATAGGATTTTACTTTCGGCTCGATCATAGGATCATCTCATTGAAAGAGATGATCCTAATGGATCATTTGCCTTGAGATCCACTCATCTTAAATCCATTTAAAATAAATGAAGAGGAGAGGGGATAATAGAAGAGGGAGGAGGAGAGAGTAGAGAGAGAGATGGGGGGATTGCCTTGAACCCACCTTGAAGCTTCAAAGTTTTCTTTTATTTTCTTTCCTTCCTTCTCCTTTTTTGAGTCTTCTTGAGTCCTTAGTAGAATATGAGAGTATGAGAATAGGGAGAGGTGATTAGAGAGAGTAGGGATTTTCTTTTTTTTTAGTAAGACTTGGTGTGAAGTTAATAATAGGTAATTGGTAGACTTTGTGAGAATTGGTGATAGTTGTTAGTAGTGAGAGTTGGGGTTTTTTTTTGGAAGAGGAAGAAGGTATTTAAGATGTTGAGGGGTTAGTTTAGGGATATAATGGAGTGAAATGAAAAAAAGTGATAGAATGGTGTGGGGTTTAAGAGAAAGGTGGGGGTAAATTAGAGATGATTAAAGGGTATTTGTGTAAGAAGGGTAAATGGGTTGTTTTACAACCCAAATGGGTTGAATCTTTCAACCCATTTGGGTTGAGTATTAGATGAAATAAAATAAATGAGAGTGGTTGAGAGGATGGGATTGTGTAAGAAAGTAATTAATTGGTGAAGTGAGTTGAAGGGATGGGATTTTAATTAAAAGAAAGGTTGTGTAAGAGGGTGGTTGATGATATTTTGGGAGAGTGTGGGAGATGATGCAATGTGTTAAAATGGGTGGAAATGAAGGGTTGAGATGGGTTGATGGGAGAGGTTGAGTGTTTGACTTGAGAGGATGGGTGTAGGTTTAGGTTGTAGATGTGGGTTTTGTAGAAAATGATGAGGGTAGATTATGGGAGGTATAGGTTAGGGGTATGGGTAGATTAGATTTTTTTAGAGAAAATGTGATGGGTTGATGTGTAGATAGATGAGGTTTAAAGAAAATTAATGGGTAAGTAGTTGGATGAGGGAGGTGAGATGCGATGATGACATGTGTCATATTTAATTATCAATATGGTGATTGGTTGATGTGCGTAGTGGTTTGTGGGTTAGGGTTGTGAGTTGGATATGAATTGGATATGGATTTGGGCTTAAGGGCTTTGGAGTATTTTGGGCTTGGGTTATGAAATGGTTTTGGGTTTTAGGAATTGGTTGGGGGTTATTTAGGAATGGGTTTTGAGGGTATAGGTTGGTTTTAGATTTTAGGTGATGTGGGATTGATTTTAGGTTAGGGGTAAGGTGAGAAATTGATTTAGGAAAATGTTGAGGGCTTGTGGGCCTAGGGTATTTACGGATTCGGAGGCGGAGCGGTGGTAGTAGAGGAGGGGTAGGCATCTTAAGTCTCACATTTTTTAATTTATTAATTTTTTTGAGATTTTTGAAATTATTGAATTAATCAAAATGCCACATGTTGGCAAATCGAGCTTTTTAGGCCCGTTGGTGAACTTTATCGAAAATTTGGCATTTTCGATTTTGGAAGTGGAACGGTGAATATTGGAAAAGCGTAAGGTAAACCGAGTCCTTTTGGTGGACCCCCTAGACCCTTAGGGGGTCTTAAGGGCCTTGATTCGATCAAAATGTCATATTTCGATTGATTTGGGCTTTTGAGTCCCGTTGGCAATTTTTATTAAAAAATATGTAGTTTGGTCCCTTTCGAGTAGTGGCCCGTTCAAATTGAGGTGTCTACAATAAACAACACTTATTTTCGATTATCATCTATTCTTAATTCCAAGCCAATCTCATTTATAACTCGTAGACTTATGTCTCCTATATTCCGTCAACCCAACACATTCATTAATTAATCATTCTAATTCAAACTCATACTCCAACTGATTCATTATTTGTATAACCCTAAGATAACAATCAATTTACCTTGTATCACTTCCCCACCAATGTCTATCAACACAATCCTTTCACATCTTCTTTATTTTTCATATTTACTTCTCTTACCAATTACACTGTCTATTATGTTTTACTCATAATTGTTATAAATACTACTCATCAATGCATAGTCTTACCACAACATACCACTATCCTTATATTCAATTCAATATTACATTTTCTACTTATTGTGATATTTCCTCAAAATTTTTGTCATAACCTTTATAATTAAAAATCTTACTCGAAGGGATAAATCTTACATATATTTTCTCACAATTCCATTAAGTCATCATTAATGCAACATTATCACAAGATTATTCTTTCTCACATTTTACATCGACCCACCTCCTAACTTATACTCTACTAAATCTCTTTTCTTTTACATACCACATGCTCTTTCAAAATTGTACGATACCTTTTCCAAATTTCACCAGTTCATCAACTCAACCATATATAGTATTAGTTATTACACATACCTTCACTTGCTATATAGTCACATTACTAGTCTTATAAATCACACTCGCTTTCTCACACTTTACAACCATCCTTACACCTAAAACATACATATCATTATCAAAACGCAGTCTAGTTGGTTCATGGTTTACTTTTTTTTTTTTTTTTTTTTTTATAAGCTTGCACCTTTTCATTCTAGTTCCGAATTAATTTCATTCCTTCACCCTGTTTCTACTCTGCCCACTTCCAGAAGTTTCACAATTCTAAATTATAATAAATATCAAATCGCTAGAAAAATGGTGAGGTTAAAGATGAGGATGGGATGATAGCATAGAAAGTGGAAAGCGATAGGAGAAAAGTTGGTTGTTTAGTTCGCTCCAAATATTATATTAGAATAATGAATAGTGGAAAGAACAGCTCTAGCAAGTATGCAAACTTTCAGCATAATTATATGATCTAGAAGAACCAGTATTAAATAGAACTCCAATATCTAACATTATAATTAGAGATCTTACTTTCCAAAACTTTTTCGGAGACAGGTACTTTCTCTTGGGTCATAACCCTTGCTCGCGCCTGTGATAGAGGACATTCTTTCTTGATATGTCCTACCTGATCACACGCATAACATGTCAACGATCTTGTCTTTGTAGATCTCTGTGAAGTAGGTAGTTGGTAAAGTGGGGTTTGTAGGCTCTGAACCTACCTTGTTGGTTCCTTTGGCCCTGTTGGCATCATTGGAGTTCCAATTGCTCTCTAACTCAGTAATGGGAAACTCTACAACTCAGTAGTGAAAGAGTTCTATATTATGGATACACTGATCTGGAGGAGATTAGCCTCGAATATATCAGCCTCTTACCAGGATTTGATTTGGGAGGAAAAGAAGTCTACGGTCGACTAATTTTCCCTTTAGAGGTATGTAACTTCATCTCTCATCGTTCTACCCTCTAAGCTCGATTCATCGTATCTCTATAATTTGTAGTCTCAATCATTGACCTCCTAGCCCTTAGGTAGGGTTATAGTTCTCTAAAGAATCTACAGCCTTCTAAAGATCTGTCAGGATAAGCTCGGGCGCATATCATGACAACCTACTAAACATCATATCTTAATCTCTATAATTGATAGTTTATCCTCCACTAATCTCAAAAACTCTTAGTGCTTGATTTCTCAAGCGATCTCGGATATAAATCTATCCTCTCGAAGTCTACCCATTCAAACGATCCATCTCCAAATACATTCATCTCAAAACGTTACTAATGATTGGCATCCTCGTCCAACTGGAATGTAATCACTCTCACCCACTGATCTCTTGGGTACTACATGGCACTCAAAATCCCTCAGGTCTTTAAAACCCACTCATTGACCTCAATTAGATCGAAAAAGCTCCAAAATCTCGATAGACGTAATCGTTGAAAATTCTACAACCACATCCTTAGATTTACCTATCATTTGGACTGGGAAATTCTCTCATTCTTCAAAGGCACAACCTGTGGAAGTAGTCCCTAAGGTGGAATAGTATTTGTTTCTTGCGAAGAAGTCCAGCGCTCTCTCATTTTTTGGATTTAGTGGTACACCTTGCAATTATGGTAAGTCTTGTATCATTTCTCGCTTTCGATATCTAGTCTTGTCTGTTTGGGGTGGCACGAGTACGTTATCAACTGTATTGAAATCTGGTGGTCTTATTGTTCATTGAATTGGTTTGTCTAGCATCTTTTTGAGCCACGCATCTTTAATCGATTGACATTAACCCGAACATTGTTATCCTTTATATCCTAATTTACCACATTCGTAATATATCACAACTCTTCTTTTCGACTGATTTAGTAGTATATGTTGTTTCTTATAAAATTCTTCTATCCATTGAGTTGATTTGTCTATCATCTCACTCTTCACGTATAGTTATTTTTCATATAAATTTGCTAGCTAGTTTCGTAATTATTTGTTTCTTATTAAAAACTAATTGTCTTCTTTTCATTTAACTTCAAGGTGGTGGTGGTTGTATTATTCATATTTTCTCTCTGAACTTAACATGAGACTTGGCCATCTATTCTATGAATAACATTAGCTGTGTTATCGGGTCAGTAGTCTGATCCAGAACTTATCTCGTTTCTATTGCGTTTCGGCCTTTGTCTCGTCTACTCCTCTCGCTTGTGTTTATCCGTAACAAAGCACTTATCAGAATAAGGTCAAAACTGCTCTTACGCAACTATGAATTACTACCGCAGCCTAGAACTTAATAATGAACTTTATTTCCATTACTAACAGAATAAACCTAGAATCTTATCCTAGGCTTACTAGGTTTTATAGACATCTAGACACGGAAGAACTCATAATTCCAATACGGAACTACTAATGAGCTCGAATATCAGATTCCTAATGACACTCTATGATTATCTCCAATGTCTGTGGTATCAGCCTATTCCTCAAAACATAGTAGATCTGTATCCCATACGGATCTAATACAATACTCTAATACCATCTGTCGCGCCCCGCCAAACGCTAATACAAATTCCCATGTCAGATCTTGAGGTACTAGGTGGCACCTAGAAATTTTGGCATGGTCTCCTCTGTTTATGTTAGCATTCCAAGGCATTCTACCTGTACCTGATAAACGACATACAATTCTGCATATATACCTATAAAATAAAATGCTAGTGGAAGCCTTTAATAACGTATGATAGAGTGCGGAAAAAGAAATTTATACACGAGATTATACAAAAATTTCTCACTCTAACAAAAGTCATAATGCTCAAAACAAAATCTATAATACTTTTGGACAATCGACACCACTAGGGGCTATAACCACAATACTCACCAAGTGACAGACTCTGACTATCTATCTGACCCACCAAATGATTCTCACTCGTTTTCTACACCTGCCTTGCCAAGCTTCAGATCTAAAATTAAAAAATGGAGAAGGAAAGGGTGAGTAACAATGGTTACCCAGTAAAGAATAAAACAATTTCTACCAATAATCTCTCCTAACATGAACGAATAAACATACTGAATCATTTTAAAATGTGCAAAGTTTTAAAAAAGAAACTACGATTAATTGGTACATATAGTCAGGGATGAGCAACTAAACATTTTAAAACTCACATTATATTGATCATCATTACTCAGTATAACATTCTTTTTTTATATAAATCTAATTGATCAAATGTAAACATTAAACATGCATTTCATTTTATATATCAAAATAAAGTAACAGATGCATAATACACTATGTTGGAGTATTGGAATTAGAGAGTTGGGATTCACAACTGGATCGCTCCCAATCGGGACATGATGTTACAATTCTTCTTTGACTTTTAGTTCCTAATTTTGTGATCGGTCGCTGCACTTACCACGCTTAGTTGACTATTTATCATGCTCAGGCTATCCATTTGACGTGACCGTAAGCAATGGGTCTCTTTTCGATATGTTAGAACATTCGACTACTATAGATTGTTAGTGATCACTGACTAATCATCTTCGTCTATGCCTATTAAGCGTGCATGTGATTCCCAAATATACAAACCATTCATATACGAACACCTTTACATTACAAGTTCACTGGTAAAAATAGAGAGGAATAAACCCAGATTTCAATTCTGACTCCACTCTCATACGCGTCTCGTACCACGTATAAGCTTGGTGGTCCCTACCGTACATATCAAGATAGTACACCACTCTGGATGATATGACGCACTATCCCTTCAAGCATTCGCAGACTCTTTAACAGCTCACAAATAACTACATATATATATTTTTTCATTTGAAAACAAAAGAGAAATTAACAATACAAGGTTGAGAATGGATATCCAGTTTCCTACCATGCAACTGTGACCAGCCGACCTAAAATAAATAATTGAATGGAAACGTAAACAGCGCCTCGCCCTAACAGAAAGTAAATAAACATACAACCAGTAACATTATCCCTGGATATCCGTTCACCATCCTACACACAACACAACAATGTAAAATGTAGACATCACCCTTCGGATGTGACTATGACATTTTACCGTTTCATAGCCTTTTTTCTTTTTTTTCAATTTTTTTTATAGTTTTCACAATTTTCAATCTCTCAACAAAATATCCATTTTCTGATATTCGTCAACTCAATATGAGTTCATTGAATATTAAATCATTTTTTCAACTATGAAATTTATTTTTATCAATAACATTGAAAAAGTGGCTAATTTTTGAATCTGACCCGATGGTTTTGAAGATCGCAATGCCATCGTCCTTTCTCCCTTATGCTACGGAAGACGGTTTGACCCCGAAACAGGTGAAATTCGATGTCGAAGTTTCGAAATTTCCATATATATATATATATATATACGACTGATTTTTGACTATACATGGTGAAAAAGAAAGTGAAATGAAAAGAGGTTGCTTGGGTTTTGTAGATAATATGGCTGCGGACGTTTCTCCCTTCTGCATCGATCGACGACGGCGAGCCGTTTGTCATGGATCTGAGGTTGAAGTTTAAAAAAAAAAAATTTAAAAAAAAAAAAAAATGTCATTGGCTGTTGGATGGGTTGGAGAAGACGAAGTATATAAAAAAAAATTTAAATTTTATTTATATAAAATTTGGGACGAAATCGGTATTTCACCTATTATTTCGTTTGATGATAACTTGACCATCTGAAGTCCAAAAATGATGAATAAATACTCTATTTCGTCTAATTTTTTATTCTGAATCTATTGGTATGGTCAATTTCTACAAATTCTATCTCTAACAAAAATTTACATTTTTGGCCTGAGGTGACCCCTAAAATTGACATCATTTTCATTTTTTATGATAATTCGACTTTCTGTGCTCTAAAAATGACAAATAAATAGTCCATATTCAATAATTTTTCATTATAAATTCAATGGTATGATCAAATCTTAATAATTCTTTCTCTAGCAAAAAATCATTATTTTAGTCTAGTCTGACTCGATAATCGAAGATTTTACAACTTTTCTATTCGAAGTCGTACTTGAGCGTGTTTACAGGCTAAACTATATTTTTCAATCATTTTGAATCCAATGGTGAGGTCAGATTCCATTTAAAATGATCAGAAATATTCTAAAATTTTACCCCTAAGTTCCACTTTTAAGATTTTTTAAAAATTCCATTATTTATTTTTCTTCGAGATACGAATTGAAAACTCGGAGTTTTATACATATTTTAGCCTATAAGTACATTGAAATGCAAGTTCAAATGAAAAAATTACAAAATCCTCAATTTTCGGGTAGGATCGGATTAAAAATAAATAAATTTTTTCTAGAGTAAAAATTTGCAAAATATGATCACAGCATTAGATCTGTAATGAAAAATATAGAAAATAAAGTATTTACTCAATAATTTTAAAGTCCAAAAAGTTGAATTATCGTCAAACACGATAACAACTTCGATTTTTGGGTTGAACTAGGTTGAAAAAGTAAATTTTTGATAGAGCAAGAATTTATAAAATCCGATCATATCAATAGACTCGAAATAAAAAATTATAAAAAATGGAATATTTACTCATCACTTTTGGAGTTTGAAAAGTCGAGTTATCATCAAACGAAACAACATTGAAAATTCTACACGCGTCCTAACTCTTTCTATAAAGTCAAATAACAGTAGTCATTCAAATCTTTTTTTTAAATATTGGTTTCTACCAATTTTATTTTTGATTTACGTAGTGAGCGGGTCTCTATCGACATTCAACAAAGAAAGAAAAAACGTTTGGTGACGTCGAACTCTATAAACCTCGTCCATTCCTTTTTTTTCTCTTTTCTTTCTCCATATTTCTTTGAAAATCAACCACATAAGATACGAGGGTTTCGACTTTTCAACTTCAAATTCATCTACTTCGAGCCCAAACTATCATCCACCATAAAAGGAAAAGAGAACGTCATCGTCGAGATCTTCAAAATCACCGAGTCCAATTCAAAAATCAATTATCTCCATGTCAAATCCATCTTGATTTTCACACCAATCACCTTGATTTTCGTGCACGTCATTCAATTCTAATGCTCAGAGAGTGATAGGGGGCTTATGATACTTATTGGTAAACATAGATTTTAAAAAATTGCATTTAAGATTTTTAAGGAAAATTTATAATGCATTTCAAAAACATAGAATTCTTTTCGTTATTTCAAATTAATGCGAAGAACTTCATGTTTGATATGCTTAATTGTATTTTATAACAAATTAGACGTAGGTGAGACATTTCACCGGATTATTTCCATCAGTTTAGTCCTATACACTGTTCGGGCCCTATTTTGATTAAATTTTTGTAATTTTTCAATTTAAATGGTAAAAATAAATTTAAAAGTTTGAAAAATAATTTAATATTTAATAAACTCATATTGAGTGAATAAATATCAAAAAATGAATGTTATGTTTGAAAAATTGAAAAAGTATGAAAATAAAAAAAATGGATGAAACAATAAAATGTCATAATCACACCCAAATGGTGATGTATGTATTTTATATTGTAATGCTATGTGTGGATTGATGAATGAATATCTAGGGTTAATTTATTTTATGTTGTCACGAGGTAACTTGCATATTTATTTACGATTATGCGTTACGTATTATTATTTAATTTAGATCGAGTAGTCACAATTGCATGGTAGGAAACTAGATATCCATTCTCAACTCTATAATGTTAATTTCTTATTTATTTTCAAAGAAAAAAAATATATATATATATATATATATATATATGTAGCTATTTTATAAACTGTTAAAGAACTTATGAATACTTGAATAGATAGTATATCATATCATCCGAAGCGATATATTATCTTGGGATGTACGGTAGGGACAATCAAGCTCATACATGGTATGAGACACGTATGAGAGTGGAGTTACAACTGAAATCCGAGTTTATTTCTTTCTATTTTTACCAATAAACTTATAATGTAAAGGTGATCATACACAAATGGGGTTGTATAATGGGAATCACATGCACACTTGATAGGCATAGACGAAGATGATTAGTCAGTGATCACTAATAATTTAAAATAATTGAACGTTCTGACACATTGAAAAGATACCCATTGCTTACACTCACATCAAACAACTAGCATAAGCCGAAAAAATGGTATTGCAAGTGTGGTATGCATTGACCAGTGAAAAAATCAAAAATTGATACTTTATTATTAGAACATCATGTCCCAACTAAGAGCAATCCAATCGTAGAATCTCAACTCTCTAATTCCATTACTCCACCATTATGTATTATGTATCTATTGTTTTATTTTGGATTATAAAATGAATAACATGTTTACTTTTTCAATTTTATCAATTAGATTCAAGTAAAAAAATGAAATGTTATAGTAAGTACTGTTAATTGATGTAATGCGGATTTTTAACTGTTTAGTTGCTCATCCCTGATTATATGTAGTAATTATCGTAGTTTATTCTGTAAAACGTTGCATGTATTGAAATTATTCAAAATGCTTACTCGTTCATTTTAAGATGAGGTTATTGACAGAAATTATTTGCTTTCCTACTGGATAACTATTGTTACTCACCATTTTCTTATCATTTTTTTAGTTTTAGGTTCTGCACTTGATGAAACCAGTGTAGAGTAGTGTTAACAAATGATGATCACCTAGTTGGTCAAATAGATGACCATAACTTGTTACATAGTAAATATTGAGAATATACCTCCTAGCAGCGTCAGTTCGTCCAGGTGATATAATAAATTTTGGATTGAGCATTAGGACTTTTGTTAAAGTTAGGAGTTTCATTAGAATCTTGTATATTATTTACCTCCTCTATACTCTAATCTACATTATGTTGTTAAATGTATATATGCTTCTGTTATTATTTTATTTTTGTATATATATAAGTAAGATATCATGTGTTTGAGTGCCTTGGAATGGTAACATAAATAGAGGAAACCATGCCGAAATTTCAAGATGTCGTCTACTACCTCGAGATTTGACATAGGGCTTTGTGTAGTGTTTCGGAGGCATCACAATAAAGTTCTAAGACATTATGGTATACATATCTATCAAAACTATATAGATCTCCAAAGTTTGGATATGTAAAAAAGCAGTCTATTTGCAATGCTTAAAAACTGAAATTACCAAAGAGGTATTATAGAAATTTATGAAAATTCTACGTGACTACATGTGCAATATGTAAATTTATATAAGATTATAATTCTAGAGAATAATGAATATATAATCAAGGAAAAAATAATACACCAAAAGAAGTTGATGTTCTCAACTCAAAATTGTTGCTTGCATCCCTTCATTACATTTGATGGCCACAAAACATATCTTATAAGAAATACAATATGTTATCAATACTATTATGAGTTAGTACCTTACAAGAATCCAACAGTTTATCAAGAATCAAGACGTAGGTTTGAAAAAATACATATTGTAATCATCAAAAAAACGACAAGGAAGGCAAGTCTTATTTTATATGGTTCTAAGGATACATAAAGTAATGGAATGAGTGATAAGCATTTATCACCCGAATATATAAGATAAATTGTATGTTTGTGCCATCGATGCCAAAAACGAACTTCTAGCAAAAGTTCTATCTGATCTCAAGGTTGTTCATTCTAACCTCAAGGTCTCTTATTCTTATCCCTTTCAAACCCTAATTGTTTTAAGATTTGTTCTAAATGGAGAGAGAAATAATAATTTTGCTTGTAAGTGGCAAAAGAAACATAACAAAAGAAAATTAGACTTCGTTGCATGTGGTTGATGTTAGTGGACCCAAAGATGATCCGGTCCTTAATGGTGACCCTAAACCGACCAATTGGATTGGGGTATATCAGGTAATCAGGTACTCATTGACACTCTTAGTATATCCAAACCAATTCCTAATCGACCTCTCATCATCTTCTTCCAATTTTTCCATCTTTGACAAGATGAAGAAGAGAAAAGTTGAAGATCTCACATTCAAGATTTAAAATGTCAATGGAGGAATGTTTTCGTCAAGGAAAAAACATAGACAATATCAATGTTTTTAAAATAAAAATAAAAAAACCATTTTATTGCCAAGGGTAATTTACCGATGTGGATTTGATTTGACTCATTCAACAAACAAACAAAAAAATTCCTCAATTTATTGCCACACCAATTCATATGAAATCATGGTTTCAAAACTCGTTTGAGACCGAGACATAGCACCTAAATCATCTTGATTTTGCCTAGCAATGAGATGGACGGACAAGTCAATGTATCGAACGAGATTTAAAACCCATACTTCATTTTTCTCCTTGTTGAATGAGACGACTCAAACGTATTGAAAAACTCATTTGAGATAAATTGGTCTCATCTCCAACAAGACAAGACGATACCTCAAAACGGTTTTAAAACCATGTATGAAATACCACTAAAGAATTTGCACACATCGTGGTGTGCCCTTAGTAAAATTTGGTGTTTCAATAGAAGCTCTCTTCATAAGCCAATAAGAGTGGCCTAAAGAGAAAATTTTCTAACCTTAAACGATATTTGTAGCTTTCCGTCAAACATACGGAAAGCTAAAAAGTAAAATAAAACATAGATTCAATGTCTAGGACCTGTTTTCCATCTTAACCGTTCGTTTGATGGCATGGCTCATAACTTGTTTAACACTAATATTTTCCAGGCAAAAATATCTCCCAAGACTCTGAGTTTACGTGGAAATTCAAGCCAATCAAAACTCTACAAGTCATCTGTATGCCACGTGTAATAATTTAATTTGCTCCAAACGTCTGTCAAGCGTGGCATCTCTCTGTGATGATGTCTAATCTAACTGAACCAACAAAAACAGCTAAAAAACAATCTCCAACTGAATCGAAATCTTCTCTAGGGCTTCTTCGCTCTGGAGATTTCGAAAGATCGAATCGTGGCTTCTTCTGTTCCACAGACCCTCTCCCGAAGAAAACTCGTTTCTTCTTCTTCATCACCAAAAACCATAATTACAGAACCCACTCGAGCCCTCTACTCGAAATCTTCTAATTCTGAATCCCCCATTTGGAAACAAATTTGGTTCATTGTTCTGATCTTCTTCATGGCAATCTCCTTCTTCATTCTCGCTCTCTTTCTCTTCCTAGGCCTAGATCTAGATCAGATCTCTCCGTCTCCTGTTTCGGCCACCGCATCTGAAGGAGTTGGGGTACGCTAACGAAACCCTAATTTACTGAAATTAATGGAATTCTTTCTAGATCTCAATCTCAATTTTGTTGTTTTTGGGCAGATTACTTATGGATCAGTCCTTAAGTTGATGCACGAGAAGACGAAAGTCAGACTTCATTCTCACGATGTGCCGTATGGATCCGGAAGCGGACAACAATCGATTACTGGTTTCCCCGAAGTCGATGATTCGAATAGTTATTGGGTAACAATTGGATTTTTCATTTTTTTTAATGTTCATGTGTTTGATTCGTGAAGGGGGGTTTTGAGTGCTTTGAAATTGATTTTGGATTTAAAAATAAGATTTCTTTTTTTCTTGATTACAGATTGTTAGGCCTCAGCCGGATACATCTGCCAAACAAGGCGACACCATTAAAAGTGGCACGATTGTAAGGTTGCAACACATGAAGACTAGAAAATGGCTTCACAGCCACTTGCACGCGTCCCCGATATCTGGAAACCTTGAGGTTAGTGAGATTTGTTCTCAAACATTAAGCTTTTTTAAGTGAAATAAATGAATTTTACAGTCACTTAGTTCTTGACCTTAAATAATTATTGTTAGTTGTAAATGCAGTCTTTTATTGGTAGCTTGTGCAATTCTTTATATTGTTTTAGGTGTTTTATGAATAAATTCTTGAGTAAAAGAAATAATTTACAGTTGTTCGTTAACAAGTCCTACCAAAAGAATGGGTGTCAGATTTTTTTTTTTTTTTTTCCTGACCAATAGAAAAAGGAATTTTATTAAGAGGGAAACACATAAATATACATTGTGTGAGAAAGACTTACTTAACCCTTTGATAAAGAAAAAACACTGTTAATTAACGAATGACTAACTAGTACGATTGGAAAACAAAAGAAAAATAGAATCGATAGTCAGATGTTTCCACTCCAAGATTGAGGTCAATTCACATGCTATTTCTCAACCAGCAGTGCACATTCCTTTAGTAGAAGTGCTTCCATAGCCTTAAGCATTAGGCATAAGCCTTCTGAGCAAACCCTTCTAAGTGAATGTTGAAAATAAAAGTAAAGATTAGGATAGCATTGGTTAAAAATTAAAACCTAGTAGAATTTTTCGAAAACATTAATCCATTTCATATGAAAGAATGAAATGAGGCATTTGAAAATATGTAGCCTTTACAAATTAACATTTTGTAAACCTCAAAGACCTTTAAGACACTGGTCAATTCTTTTGTTAAAGTGTTCTAAAATATTTCTTAATTTCCTCAATCCGCATCCTTTTCTATCTGCTTCTTTTCCTCTTAGATCCTTAAACCTGCATCAAAGCTCCTTCTCACTGTTGTTGTTCTTCATTATACATGCCCACACCATCTCAACTATCCACTTGTTATGTTTCCAACTATTGGGGCTACTCCTAGATTCACTTGGATGCTTTCAAATCAAATTTTGTCTTTTTTTGTTTTTCCACTAATTTATATCAAGATAGTTTTGTTTACTACACGTTTCCTTGCATGTTGCTCCATAAATCATAGCCAACTTTATTATTTTAGCTTGTAAAATTTGTACATGAATATGTGTTGATTGCATACTATGTCAGGGCAAACCTCTGCTTTAGCCACCCACCTTAGTTCCTTCTCCTCAGTTGTTTCCCCTTGATTTACCAAAGAGTCATAGTTGCTACTAAATGCGAGACTTATTAAAATTCAAACCAATCTATTTAACTAAGTAAAACTAAAATAGGAAACATCATAACATGAATGGGCTTCTGCCTCTTTTGTGCTCTACTCAGCCAATTGAGCATGGGGGAAGAATGTGTGATGAACATCTTGCTCAAGAATGCTTAATTTATTACTAAGAGAGGATTTCTCAAGAATAGTTTCTTTTTTCAAAAAAGAAATCTAAAGTTTATTAAAAAGGCGAATGGATAGGTATAGTTACTACTACTTTTGTATACATCGGTGTTGGCTGTAAATAAAACAAAGTTTTTAAGAAGTGTCGGTGTAAAGATCCCAGCGAGAGCTTTCTATTGGTACTATTTTATGGTAAACAAACATAACAATTGGAAGTTATCATATCTCCAAAAAAAATAAAAAAATTCTGCTTCTTAGGAGTAAGGAATGGAGTAGCAAGTTGGAAGATATGGCCGGTTGCAATAAACTAGCTTGGCTATGTTAATTTAAGCAACAAAAGAGGCAGTACAAAGGTGCCATCCTTAAAATTGCTAGCTTCTCCAAATAAAGGTGTTATCCTACATGGATCACATCAGAATTCTGCAAGGGCTTAGACCCATAGCTCAAGTTGGTCAACACATTGTAAAAAAAACTTTGAGGTCGTGGGTTCAAGTCTAGCTTACTCATAAAAAAAGGGTATTATCCTTGAGTATATAATATAGGGTCATTTCTGGAAAAAAAAAAGTGGCTAAATGATAAACGACACAAAGGCTCCCTTTTCATTATATGGTGTTTACTATTTCCATTTTAAAAATTGTATTTTTTTTATAACTCAAGTCAATTTGTTTTCTTTTTCTTGTGCCATTTAAAATAAAGTTTCAGAACTTCACATTACTGAGTTTATGAATCAAAATTAGGTTATTGAATGATATAGTTATTATATCCATTAAATTGACTTCCACTTTGTTAATTTCTTGCTACATGTTTGTGATACATGAGTCCATTCCAATGTTTTATTCTTGATCCTTATGGAAACCTGTGTCCATTCCATCTAAGTACTTCAATTTTATGAAGAAAATAGATCTTGATTGATAAGGTTTTTAGCTGCATTAAATTAACTTGCAGTCTAGAAAAGATGACACTTGGCAATGGGCTCGGCGATTGACCTATCTTATCCATTGTCTTTCTTTTCCTTGTGTTTTCCTTTAAGCCTTGGGTCATTGTTAAGTTGTTTAGTGTGGGATTGCATTCATAATTCATGCTGGATCACTCTGCCAACAAATTTTTTGGCATAATTAGAATGTAGTCTGGCTTTCACTTTCATACCAACAGTAATGTATGGTTATTGCATGGAGACTCTAAGACTGTTGAAAGTAGGATGTGTTTCATTCTTTTTCTTTTTTTGGTTGGTAATACTCAAATATTATTAAATAAAAGAAAGAAAAACATGTATGTATGTTGCATAGGAGGTAATGAGGGAGGGTTTCACTTATCACTTGAAGACCGGCCAAGAAAAAGAGAGACAGATTACACTTTGTGAACTATTTCCTCCCATTTGAACACCAAGTCTTTGGACCAGTAACCTCTCATCTCCTTACTGATAATGGACCATGCAAAAAAGGAAGGCCCTTCATTTTAAAGATAATAGAATTACCTATTTCTCCCATTCCTTGAAAACATGTGGCTGTCATGCTCCTTCCAGAAACTCCAGAAAATCGTTTTAGGAATCATCCTCCATCGATAAATTCTGTAGGGTTGTGTTTTTCTGCGAGTGGGCAGTTTTTTCTTTTTTCTTTCCTTGGGTTGGATAGCTCATCCTTCCTTTCGTAAATTCTTTCCTTCTTCTAATAAATTTCTGTTTGCCTATCAAAAATAATAATAATAAAAAAGACTGGTAGAGATGGAAGCATTCTATTACCACCAATCAATATCCCAAAAAGAATTCTGTTTAAGGTCCATCAGATGCCAAAGGAAACAAAGAAATATTCCCGCACCCTTCTGGAGATGTTATAGTAAATTAGTGACGTACTGACTTCATGGTTTCTTTACAAAAAGAGCACCAATTGGCAATTTTCTTATTTGTATTTCTCAAGTAGTCCATACAAGTATGTTGCTTAACATGGTTGTTCTAATGAAAAAAGGTAAGCGTTGATGTCATGGCAGAGATCCAAACTTTATTGGTTGGAAAGGTATTAACCTCCAAGTGACTGTGGATTAGATGACCCACAATGGCTGACTCTATCTAAAGCGAGGACCACTTCCAAAATATTCTATCCTTCAACTTGTCCAAGGAAAAAAAAATCTATCCTTTATCCATGAGTTGACTTTCACTTTTCCCAATGTCTCAAAAAGAGAAGCGATTTACTCCATTTCCCTATTGTTTAATTTTTTATTTTTTTGGTTCCAATTCCGAAGTCCCATGACACCCCCTGCCATCTGAGATTGTACACTCACTAACCAACGCCTTTATATCTCATTCATCAAATTAATGAAGGGAAATTCTATGCAATAAGCAGCATTATCATGGCACCAAATGTCGTCCTAAAAATAATGGGGCCTCCGATGAACTGTCTTTTGTTGTTGGATATACCTTGCTATGCTCTTGTTCATTGAGAGGTTGATGGATGATTGGAACTCCAACCTCGGTTCAAAGTCGTATATTTACCTTCAATTGACCGTCTCCACAATGCTCATCTTTTCTCCCCAAATCGCTCTAGCCATTTACCAAGGACAGCCCAACTTATATCTTTGAACTGTGTACAACTCAAATTCCGTCTATTTTTAGGAGGGAAAATCTTGCCCCACCCACACCAAATAATATTTATTGGATTTCTCACTACTACCTGGGGGTGTGGAAAGAAAGAAATCACCAAATTCTTTACAGGTTAAAAGTATCCTTAAGAGGACATTTTTGTTTCTATTAAAGGTTTTCTCTTTTCTTAGTATAAAATTTTTGCGGAGTTTAAAGGAGTTGCGTATGTAGATTGTCCTAGTCGTTTGGGTTGGTCCGCTTTTTCATTTTAGTATTCTTTTCATTAGTCTTCTCGACCACAATTAATATAAGTTGCATTTACCTATCAAAAAAATAAAATCTCTAACTAGCTTCTCAAGTCCATTTCCTATTGCCATCAAAATAGTAAATATGGATTGAAAGTACTCCGGCAAATCAGATAACGTACTTTTGACCAAACAGAGTTTTCCATATTTAGACAAACATGTTCTTTTCGACATGAACCAATCACTTGGTGAACCTTTTGAGCACCGGAACCCACACTTCCTTCGTTTTACCCAAGAAGAAGCCTGAGGTATGACATAAGGAAAAGGACCTAATCTTGCTAGCCTCTCCCACCCCAATTACGTGGCTTTTTATGAGGTTGATGTTCAAACCCGAATTCATTTTGGAACAGGGTGAGAGGCCCAGTCACAAATAGGCTCAATGGCATTATGGTCCTTCCCTGGGGATCTCCTTAATGCAATTTTGATGCCCAGAGAAGGGCATTAGGACCATATTTAGGGTGATGCTAACCCTAAGTTGTGCATCTATATCTTAATGATTTAACAAACTGTACCTTTTATGATTGGCGACAAGTTGACAGACTTGTAAATGGATTTGGTAAATCTTCTGTATCCTCGCTGAGTCTTCGAACGTTATGCAATGAAAGCTGCTGAACCTGGTCAAGCTTCATTTCTGTTCGGCTTCCCCATAGACCCACCTGATTGGACCATTCTCCCCTTCACTTATTCTTTATTGGTAGTCAGAGTTCTGTTTCTAGTGTACTCAGGTGTGATTATCTACCTTTTTACTTCAGCTGTGTTTCCCTGAATTCTAATCCATTTGAGCAAAGCCATAGTCACAAGAAACTCTATTTTTCTGATAAAGTCATTTAAAATGTGTTCTATAACTCTTAACAATTAAAAAAAAACAACAAAAAATGTGATTTCACGTTTTGGACATGGTTTTTTTTTACCTATTTTTTTAGCAGCCTATAGTTAATTTTATAAGCTTATGGTTCTTTGTAATTTGTTTGGTAGATGATGTATATGTGAGATTTGATGATAGTCTTGATATTATGGTTTTTTTTCAAGTCTTGTTGTGCTCGAAAGATACGTTGATGGTTAAACATTTTTTAACATCATAAAATATATAATTATATGTGAAAAAATGTTATCATGCATGGATATCTTCTTTTTTTTTTTTTTTTTTTCCTTCTGGCTAGGTATAGGGTTATTAGTGGTTAGCATATGAAGTTGGGTTCAAGGGGGTATTGAATGCCTGGGTTTGCTTCTCATTTTTTACCTATAAAAAATAAATAGATAGACAAACCCAAATCTTTTTAATTAGGCGTCAATAATGAAAATAATAGAGTGCCTGGGCATGCTAGATAATGCCTTGCCACGTGTTATAAATTAAGAATGAAGGTATTTTTGGTTATCATACTTTAAATGCGAAGGCGTGAATGTTGGACTTTACAATATTGCTTGTTTGGTTATGTAACTTAACAGTAAGCCTTGTGCAGGTGAGCTGCTTTGGAATGGAAGGTGAGTCTGATACTGGTGATTACTGGAGGTGAGGCCTACAACCATTTCACTTAAAAGTAAAATCTTATATCTGCCTTGGTCTATTTATTTGGATAGCTAATGTTCCATGCTGTGGCTGTTTCCTTAGGCTTGAGATTGAGGGGAATGGAAAAACCTGGAAGCAAGACCAAAGGATCAGACTTCAACACGTGGACACCGGTGGTTACTTGCATAGTCATGACAAGAAATACACCCGGCTACCTGGAGGTCACCAAGAGGTAATGAAAAGAAAATGTGAAATTTGTTACATATAGAGAGATAGAGCTTTATCAGAATCAACTTTTCCATGTTCTGTGTTGAAGATTGTTGGTGGGTTTGTACAGGTTTGTGGTGTCCGAGACAAACGGCCTGATAATGTCTGGTCAGCTGCAGAGGGTGTCTACCTACCAATTACAGAAAGCAAATAGAATTAAAAGAGTCAGGTGGCTAATTCTTGTGATCACAGCTAAAAGAAGAATCCTTACTTGAAGTCATTTACCCATGATTTGTGGATCCTTGAATTGAACCCCAGTTTTTCTCTCTAAGGGGACTAACTTTTGCTCCAATTTTTTTGTTTTACCACATAACGGATTTGAAGGGAGTCTGGTGATTATTTGGATTCCAAAAGTCACTGGAACTTCTTTAAGCAGGGCTAAATGTTCCTTTCGGATAATCGGGAAAGCTCTCCCTCAGAAATCATGAGCCGTGATTGTTAAGTTTTTATTTGTATTGGATGGTCATCATGCCGTGACCACTCAAAGACTTTTACTTCTAAATTTTCAATACAAATTTCCGTTTCTTTAAAAAAAAAAAAAAGAAGAAAGTAGCTATCATGACAAGTTGGTGATTTTTCTTGTCAAGCTTGATAGATGGGGAGGATACCTCACAAGAAACGCACAATTCAATTCTGCAGTGGCTGGGTATTTTGAAGCTCTGAAACCCTTTGAAAGAGAGCCAATGAATACAAACCATTTACATCCTTTTGGTCATGTCATTAGCATAACTCTGAAATCTTTAGAAAGATATCTTGTATTCTTGTTGATGCTATATACGAGTGGAAGGAGATGGCCAATGTGTTGCTCTAAATTTATGAGAGCTGCTATTGGCACCCCAACTTTTTTACTTATTACACCCAATTAAAATAAAATAAAAGATAAGTTAATGGTGGAGAACAAGTAAAAGTTAGGTTTCTAGGATATTATATGTGCCTAATCTCAATTGTAAGCAACTGTTGAAGTTGTTTCAATGTGTTATAATCTTTAATTAGGGGATGAAATAATTTAAGAAATTGGAGTGTAATAAGTGGAAGTTGGTTGAGGGGGGTGGGGCGCGGCCAACAGCAGCTCTCTTTGTAATTGAGTTCTCCTTTTTACTATAAATATCAGCCTCCAGAACATGAACCCAAATGCAGTCAGAGCCAGAGGTGGATCGCAATCAGAATTGGTTATGCAATTTTATAATTTCCCAATGGTTCATCCATATAATTTAATAAGATTGGTCGATCTTTCCATTTTTAGGCCCAGCCCATTGAAACCCCTAGCTAATACAAGTACAAATCATTTCTTTCTTTTTAATATCTTTCTTTCTATTGGGTAAGAATGGTATCCTATTTAATTCTCATATAAGACAGTAACATGTTGCCAGTGCCATGAATAAATGAGAATAATTAATGGTTGACCATGAATTCATTAATAGCAAAACTATATCTTATTCATGTAAATGTGGGACCAATTTTCTTTTTACCCCACCTCCAAGAATCCCATAGATCAGATAGTAAATCAGTTCTTATCAAAATCTAGTACCCTTGTCCTTGTATGGCTCCTAAGGCCTAAGCCAAGGATATCGGAAGATGGAAACTAGGCAAAACCACCCAACAACTACAAGTAAATAACTTTACTGGTTTGTGAGTCCATGTGCTTATGAACACAACCCATTTCTCTTTGTTGTTATAATAAATCACCACTCTTTAGTCCCAGGTTGCCCCAATTCACTCTACCATGACTTTCACTCTTGTTATTTATTTTGTCTCTTATCTCAACCGTTGGATTTGGGTTTAAAGGGTTTCAAGACTTGGGTTTGGAATTAAAATCTTGAGTTTTCTTGTATTGTTCTCCTTTGATTCTCATTGTAAAGAAGATTAGAGATATTCTTTTGATTTTTTTCTTTGCTATTCTCTTCCTATTCATATTGAAGAAGCATTCTCCAATTTCATAACAACTCTAGTATCTTTCCCAAGTTGCCATTTCCACTAATTTTCCGATGCTCATTTTGCAATGGCTTTTCACTCTAACACCCTTCTTTTTTGGGACTCAAAATAGCTTTTTCCCAAAGTCATTCCTTCTAAGGTTTGAACTCAAAACATGGTGTTAACTATAATATCAAATGATAAGAACCCAACCAATATACACCAAAAATACTTAAATGTTAGTAGTGCTGAAAGTTGAGCCTATGTCTCTTTGGAATCGTAACACATGCGCATGCGTTGTAGATCTTTTTAACCTATTTTCCATCCACCATTACTTCCTAAATTTTTTTATAGAAATTAATTTGCAATCAGCTCTTCCCCCACCAGCTCTATATGTAGGGTTGTCAACCCATGGATGTAGGTCAGGTGAAGTATATATTTGTATCTATATCTGACTCATACACCAATTTCAAACAGATAATCGAGTTGGATATGTATACGTCATTGTGGCATGAAGGAACCTAATTTTAGTTTATATACCACATTTTGAATGTATTGTTTTAAACTCAGATAAATTAGTACTCGGACGAACAAAAAGGTCATCCGTATCTGAACCCCAAAAAAGATTTGAAAAAAATAACTATGCGTGTACCCGAACAACTAAAGATCAGATGAGTTGGTAAGCGGATATTATCCAACCCGTTGCCAGTCCTATTTATATGACTCAAAACATATATGTTAGGGTAGCATTAGAGAGTCAAAATTTGCCCTGCATAGCTTAAAATTTTCAGATTGTACTAATTTTTATGAGGATGATCTCCTCAGCCCAATCTGAAATTTCTAACCCCATCAAAAGTGGTTTACAAATTAATGGTAAAAAATTAACGATCAATAACTATAAATCACTTTTGATGGAATTAGAAACTTCAGATTTGGCTGATTTTTTGTGAGGATGATCTCCTTACCAAAGAGATCATCCTCTCAAAAAACTTCTAACCCGTATAGGACAAAGGTATTGGCTCCCCAACAAACCCTATGTGTTATGTTATAAACCCCAATAATTGGGACGACAAACTAAATGACATATATGTACCACCGGCATGGCATATGACAAAACATAGTGTGAGGCTCTTGTTGACAGAACAAACATTGTAGCTGTACCTTGGGCCTGCAGTGTTGAACTTTACCCATAACAACGTAATGGGGGAGCTCTTAACGACCTCACGACAAAAGGTCTTTTATTTTATTTTGTAAGTCATTCGTGGAGAGGAAAATACTTAACAACGCATCGTCACTGTAAAAGGGCCCTCACTCCAGTAATCTGGAGCATCCCCCGGGTTTTGTAGAAAATTAGACTTACCACTCTGTCTTTTCAAAATTAGAGTGACAAGTTCGGGAATTGTAGATCTGCACACCTCAGGATACAAAATTCCACTCCCTCATAAAAATGTGTATCCCAATACATACAGATGTAGTATTCCCAAACTTGTCATGTCAGAAGAGTCGATCGAGTGTGCCACGTGGGGTAGTCATATTATCACATACTCTAATAATAATAATAATATCTCCATTTATCGTGTGATTTTACAATGAGGTGATATATGGGAAGATAACTCTTTTATCTTGGAATTAGAACAACTCTCTCAGCCCCACCGATGTATTGACATTAGATTAAGGGTAAATTACACTTTTGACCCCTAATAATTTAACATAATTCCATTTTGACCTCTCATGTTTTGATAATTACATTTACCTCCCTTCCATCAAATTGTTGTCAACCTAACCGTTAAATTCTTTTTATAAAGACCATTTTACCTATTCTAAACTGTTAATCTTTTTTTTTTAATAAACAAAAATATACCTATGAAAAAATGGGTTCAATGAATGCTTAGACCGAAGCATTTTAATTATTATTTTAAAATCTATATTTTAAATAAAATATAAAAGGATAAAATAGTAAAATAACAACTGAATTTTAACATCATTCATAAAAGGGGAGGTGAGGTAAGTGCACTATCATAATGTTATGAAGTCAAAATGAAATTATGGCAAACTACAGAATGTCAAAGTGTAATTTACCCTTAGATTAATGTGTAAAAAAAAAAAAAAATCAAACCACTTGTTAAGAGCTAATCATGAAAAAAAATGATCTAATCTAGTTTACTCATGGTTTTAAAACTTGGTTTGACATCTCATCTCGTTCATGATGAGACTGAGTTGTCATAGATAAGTCAACTCATATCAGATGAGATAAATCATTTAACTCGTTTTATAATTATTTATTCATATATTTATTTATATTAAAATACTTATTATTTTTCATAAAATAAAATAGATTAGAAGATGTTTAATCATATTTTATTTAAATAATAAGTATTTAAATTAAAGAAATATTATTTTAATTAAAAAATACAAAATTCCAATTGACTCAGAAGAATTTTAATAACTCGTCCGAGATTTTAAAAATCTCATCCGAGTCATCTCATTTGTCTCGCTAGATTTTGCACATGTGAACTACCTTGTTTGTCAATCCCGTTCCATTGATTGAGCTAATTGTTAGACAAAGGTCCAACAAAGAATTAGGGTTTGCAAGGCATAAAAAAAGTCTTGATAAAGGGGCATCCTAAAACATACCTGGCTAATGTTGCAAGTGATCAAAATCATAGATCTTTTTCTTCAGAATACACAATGAAAAGGGTCTAAGATTTCATGAACTTGCCACATCAACCACATAAATCGCACATTTTATCACGTCCTTTTATCATTAGTCTAAAAAAAAAAATCTAATAACACTAGAGAATACCATTAAATATTTTTGTATTAAAAAAAATAAAAAAAATCAATTCGAAATTTCAAAGAATCGTATAGATAAATAGCAGGACAACACATATATGTACTAAGGTCATCCCAAATTTACAAAAATACCAACGTTGGAAAAGCTCACGGTACACTCTGCGTCTTACAATGTCAGGTCAGGATAATGAGAAATCATAGATTTGACTTTTATGTGTGCAAAAATTTCTCTCTCAATGGTGTTATGTGCATTTTGCACAATCATTTAATGTCAAGCACTAGCGTCACGCTCTTGGTATCCCTGCCTCAATGGTCAATTTCCTCTGTTTTGGCTGGATGCCAAAAGACATTAACTATTACTGTAGTTTTATTTCTACCAAACTACCTATTTAATCAGTTAAAAAAAAAAATGTCCCTTGATATATATAATTTGTTTGAGATGCACTTTATAAAATATTGTCCTCAAAAAGATTTTGATGAAATGTCTAAAATACCCATAATATAATGAGATACACCATATCAAATTTTAAGAAAGTAGAATCTATGAGACTGGTTTAATATTCGGATGGGATAAAATCAGGTGAGATGGATTTTATATACAGTTGAGATTTCTAACAACAATTTTCTAAATAAATCTTCTAAAACATCTTCAGATTTTGCCAGACAAGCAGATTAGTGATTGGAAATTAGAAGGTGAAGGCAGGTTTCGAACCTAGGTTGTCATATTAACAACACAAGACAAACCTAACCAAATCAGCTAAGTTGGCATCTTCAGATATAATACAGGATTAGAGCTAAACAAAATCATTCATGAGTAACTAAGTTTACCACATAATATTTATATACTTTACAAAAGGGGATAAATGCAACAAGCACTATGCATTTAAATTTCTAGATATGATCATCATCGCTGATAAGCACCACACATTATATATATACCTGGGGGTGGATTGCACATGGTTTCTCTTCTCTCACTTGGATTAGCTGTCCTTCCTTCTCTGTAACAATTAAAGATTAAAAAAAAAATACAAATGTTTAGAAGTAATCAAGGTCAAAGTATTAATAAAAGAAAGTATTTATTACTAATTTTTTAAACTAATCAAAGAAAAAGAAGGTTAAAAGCCCAATATCACACTCTATGTATTTACTTAAATTAATTCAACCCAACTTGGAAAATCCAAATATTCCACATGGAACCCTCAGACCCTGAAACGGAAACCAACGATCTAAAAGATTCTTAGTTGAAAAAGCAATGAGAAGTTCCCATCTATACGCCCAAGAAAATGACCAACACCCATCCCAACATAAAAAATTTATATTTTCTGTGTAAGCTGGACAAGAATGTGGATTTGAAAATGACCCATCCATTAAGTTGGGTTGTGCAATTCCAGGAGAAAAGAAACTATATACGATTTTCTAAATTTACACACCATGCCCTGCGAATATTAAGCGTTTGTTGGAAGAGTTTTTGTTTTCTTTTCAGTTATTCTTGACTGAAACTTTTGCAGCTCTAATTCCAACAGAGAGCCAAACTGAATCAAAATCCCTGAAATGGACCCAGTATTTTTTTTTTTTTTTTCTACTAATAATGGGATTTTGTTATCGTGTTAGGGCACACGTAAACAACAACCGGAATAATAAACCAAATTACAAACGTTTAAGGTGATCATTTAGATGTATCACTTTTGGTGAATATTTGAGATATTCCAATGAATTACATGCCTCCCTTGATCTCAGTCTTCTGTAATAGACTAATATAAAATAACCCAAAATGCTCTCATGTATACCTTCAACCTCTTGGATAAGTTTTTTCTCTCCTCATTTACCATGTTGAACCTCCGTAGCAAGATAGGATTTTGGGTGAAGTACAAGCCATTAAAATTTTGGGTGAAAAAAAATCAAGGGCTTTTTTAAAAACAAGTTCTCAGAGGTTGGAATGGATTGAAGATGAGGTTGAACAGATTAAATATAATTTAACATAAAGATTTAAGAGCTTGAGGTAGTTCTTTTGAGTAAAAGGTCATAGTTGGGGGCATTCAAATATTTTTTACACTTCTATGAGAAAAGGCAGGTCAAGGAGCATGTCATCAATTTGAAAGCATAAGAGGTTTCTCAAATATTCACCAAAACATGAAGAGATATATCTAAATCACCCAACTTCTAAATAACTCAATAATAATTAACAACATAAGAACATGGTTTTAAATCTCATTTGAGACCAAGACTACTCGTCCCATATGTCTCGGTATCGTCCACCAGTGAGACGGATAGACAAGTCAATGTATCGGATGAGATTTAAAACCTACGTTCATTTTTCTTATTGTTGAGCGAGACATCCCCAAACGTATTGGAAGACTCATCTGAAACGACTCAGTCTCGTTCACAGATGGGATGAGCCGTCAAAACGAGTTTTTAAAACATGCATAAGAACAGTTATTTTGCTAAAATAATTAATCAGCCAAAAATAAACAAAATAAAAAATCAAGAACATGAAGCTAGAGAAGAAGAAAGATTTACTTTGGATATATTTCATTCTCCAGATCTCCATAAACTCCTCCATTGTCTCAGAATGGTAAGCTCTTAGAAGTTGAAGTGGTAGTGAGTGACTTGAAATGATCCGATGGAACAAAATCTTGAGGCAAATTTGCTCTCTTAACAATCCTTCTCATATTGCTCTGCAAGCTCTGTTGTACCAATTGTTTCACTGCCTTCCTCTCTTCACTCATCATCTCTTCTTCTTCCTCCAAACCCTGTTTTAGATCACTGTTCTGACCAATTAAAGACGGCGAAGATCCACAAATTGGGGCAGAAACAGTTCCACCCAAACCTCCTCCACCATAGTTTTCTGAAACCTGCTTTCCTTTATCCACTCTAAAGCTTTCCAAGATCCTTGAAGCCCTTTTCTGTGCCAATGTGCTACCCAAGAGTGTTAATTCCAGCAAAGACGACACAATTCCTGCTTCTATCATAGCTTGTTTATCTCCATAAGCCTTATGAGCCATTACCATTAGAATGTAGGTTGATTTCTCTTGGCAACTCGGCGAGTCGGTCCAATTCAACACATCGATCAAAATTGGGAACGAATCGGTCGACTTACTAATCGATTTCCTCCCTTCTGGAGTTGAAACAACATTGCTGAGAATCGAAAGGATTCTTTCACTTACTTCCATGTCACCAAGTGAGTTTATAAGGTAGGGTATGAGATCGGTTTCTAGAATTTGGGGAATGTTTGAGGGGGATATGGAGAGATTGAAAATCGCTCTTAGAGAGTCTTGTTTTGCTTGGCTACTACTCCTCTTGTCTACGTTTTGAAGAGTTTTTACCAAGAAAGGAATCGCACCAGAGGTTCCGATTATCGGTTTATTCGCATCTAGAGCACTTAAGCCAAGGAAATTTGCAATTATTGCTTCGGAAACCGAAGAATTTGGAGACTCAATTAGCTTCAACATCTTGTGAATCGCTCCTGCTTTCACAATGGCAGCTTTGTTCCTGCAAAATTGATGAAAATCTGGTAAAAAAACGGACATTTTGTAGAAATTTACGCTAAAATGATGGAACTTGAAACTGTTTGAAGAAATTAAGAACCGAAAAAAAAAAAAACCAAAACAAAAATGGATAGAATCAAATAAACTTTACATGGCGTTTCCGATCCCTAAATTGAGAAGAGCGTAGAGAGAAGCGATATGGAAATCAAGATCGATCGAATCAAGCATTCCAACAAGAGGAGGAATCGCTCCAAGCAAAGCGAGAGTCTCTCTCGCCTCTGAATCTTCCTTCGCAAGCCTTCTAACATCCAATGCAGCTTCGATCTTCTTCGATCCTTCCTCGAACTGCAATCTCTTTACCACTCCTTGAAGCTCTTCAAATACTTCAAGTTTCTTCCTAGTTTCGCTCTCCACTTCGTCGGCGCCCAAATCCGACGCTTCAGAGTAGTTCAAAAGGTCAGATAACTTCTCTGATCCTCCATTTTTCTTCGATTCTGATCTTTCTTGCGGTTTTTGCTCTGGAGATCCAACATTGGATTCTTCTTCATGGCGATGACGGGAAACACCACAAAGCATCGTGTCTAGAAGTTTCCGGCGGAAACCTGCGCCGGAAAATGCAGACCATAGCCGGAAATTCGCACCATTGTGACGATCTAGAACCAGAGATCCGACGTCATTCCGGTGATATTTCGTCATTTTTGACAAATTTCAGACGAAAAGCAATCGGAGATGACGGACGAACCACATTGTGTATAGAGAGAGAGAGATTTGGATTGGTTCGTTGTTTATTAGGGTTTTAGATCAATAAATTCTAAAAAGTACGGCTATTGATCAGAGAGAGAGAGTTGCAGAAAAAAAGCTTCCTGAAGAAGCCATTATTTTCTCTCTCTTTTGAAAATACCATTCGAAGGAGGACGTCCGTCTCCTTGAGCCTTGAGAGGGTGTTCGTGTACTAATGTCCCTCTTTGTTACGACTTTCTGCACTCCAGCTCATAAAATTAACTCTAGATTCGATTCCCCATGCCTGTCTTTTAAGTGTCACTATAACAATTTTTGTATATTAGAAACTATTCAATCGTGACCATCGAATAATAATCGAGTGAATCTCAGACATGGGTATACACGTGGAAATTTATCATTATGGTAGCTGAATGGCAATAATTTACTGCACCTAATAAGTATAGAAGATATTCTATCGCTACACCAACTTTTACTAAGAGCATCCCAATTCATAATGATATTAACCGAGAATTAGCACATATGTTTGGACCTGTAAAAGTTGGTGTGACAATAGAATCTAGTATGCAAGTATTTATTCAATTATTATTATTATTATTTTTTTTTTTTTGGAAAGCACAGAGATAGGGCTTAGAGTTAGAGATGAGATTGCAAGAAACCAAAAGATGAGTCAGATAATGTAGATTTCTCCTAATAAATTGGATGTTAATATCCGTAAGCTCAATAATGAGAGTACATTTTAAGCTAATAAATTTTTGACTAGAAAGTTTTCACTCAATTTGTACTCAGCTGATGTGGTAAGGGCATAGAATCATTAATCGTTTTTCTTGTGTATCCCAAAAAAAAAGTTTTATGATTCTATGCCCTTGCCATGTGAGTCGTGTGTACAAACCGAGTGATAATTTTTTAGTCAAAAAATCACTACTCTATATTCTATGATAAGTACATTGATTTCCCTAGATTTTGAATGGCGTTAATAAATGGGTTGGGATCTATTGACTTATGAGAAAATACATGATCTTTGCAGTGTAAACATGAAATCTAATGGTTGAGAATTACATAAATCCTCGTGACACACATCCCAAAGATACTTATCTCGAGGGATAAATATCAACTCTTGAATTTTGTGTTTATATGGTTGAGATCATGTATTTTTTCCCTTGATTCATTCTTCATGAGTAGATTCAGAGCCTTAATGAATGAGTTACTTTGGAAAATCACATTCAACCAAACCATACCAATTGAATGAAAAATCATTCCTTCAATTGCTAAAGTCTTTACCATTAAAACGAGTTAGTGAATACCTTTTTTTTTCTCGAGACTAAAGATCTATGTATTGACTAGCAAGAAAATGACTACTCAAATTCTCACATGATTAGCATCTTCCTTTGCTGAGAACAATCTTAATTTGTTTTCAAGATCTGGTCGGGTTTGTAACATCATTTAGAGTTTGAGGAAGAGGTGTGACGATGCACCTCTCATTTAAACTCGATTGTGCGAGCTGGTTTACCAAGACCATGGTCAAGAGAATAATTTGCTCACAATATGGGTTAATGTTGGAAAAGACCTTCCCATTTCTACCCAGCCAGGTATTTCAGAGTAAGACTATGCTAAGATGGGAGTGATAGAAAGCATTATATTGCTCTTTAAGAGCTTATTTTTTTATCCATCATCAAGTAGTAAATGGGTTTTGGAATTTGAATAATAATGGTTAATTTATGGATTTGGGGTTTTGAATAGGCAATGTGATAAGATCCCTCTTGAATGATATGAACCCTCTTGAAGATCTCTTGAATTCTATGTCTTCAAAACGTGTTAGATCACTTGGGAACAAAAAATGTTGATCGGATTAGAACCTTAAGGAAGCTATGTCCTTAAAACTCCAACCTTGAGACGCCACAAAGGATGATCACTCCTTTGATAAGTCGAAGATTTATACACTTTTTTAAGAACTCAAGCAAGAACTCATACAAAAACTCATAAAGAACACATGAAGGCTTAAGAAACTTCTTGAATAAACTTCAAAGAATTGCTCATAAAATGTAAATTGTAAATTGTGTCTCAATTACAAAATGAGGTGCCCTTTTATAGACAAATTAGATCAAGATTAATTCTAATTAGTCCTTGGAAAAATAAAGAAAGTCTAATTAGTCCTTAGGAAATAAAGAATTCAAAACTAAGGACAATTAGAACATAAAAATTTCCAATTAACCCCTGCATTCAAATTGATCTTCCAAATTGATCTCTTGCATAAAAAATATAGTTGACCATCCTTAATGAAACTTTGATATCTCCGAAGTTAGCCTTAGAATCTTCTAGAATGACCTCTTTGTATTGGACTTCCACAATCAAGCCTTGCAATGCCTCTTCCATCCTCTTTGTCCTTGCCCTAGTCATCGGACCGTCAATTCCTTGCAATAGTTCTTGAGAAGACTTGGAAACAGCAACTCGATCTCCATTACAATGGTTAACTGCATGCCTCACCTACTAATTAATTATTGACCTCTAATTGCTTGTCTAATGAAAAAATAAAAATAAAAGTAATAATTATTTATATATCTAAAATTAAGCTACATAAGGAAGAGTGATTAATATAGCCCCTTACGAATTTTTAAAATAAAAATTCAATATTTAACCCCTCTATTTTGATTAATATTGGTGATATCCCTATGTTTTTCAAAGGGAAGGGCCATGTAACCAATGGAAGCTATAATGTATCCCACCCCCCACCCCCCAAAGTCTTGATCTATGTTAGAGATACCTTTGAAATTTTCAAGCTGAAGGTCATGCATTTGGAAGTTGAAAACACTTATCTCACCAAGGGTCATTGAGCTCAAATGGACGACCAAATTGACAATTCAACAACAAAGCCCTCTAAAATTCATGGAACAACTCATATAAAAAACAATATATATATAGGGGGGCAGCTCAAGGGCCATATGTAAAAACATATGAAAAAACAATGGTTTTCCAAAATATGGGTTAAAGGTTTTGGATTGAGCTGATTTTTTGCAGGATGGTCACTATGATGAGAAGATCATCCTCACAAAAAATCAGCTCAATCAGAAACTTCTAAATCCATCAAAAGTTATTTACAAATTATTGATAAAAATTGGCAAAAATTCGACGGTCCACATTCTAAATCACTTTTAATGGGGTTAGAAGTTTCATATTGGACTAATTTTTTTTCAGACGATCTTCCCATCATAGAGATCATCCTCAAAAAAAATCAGCTCAATCTGAAATTTCTAACCCATATTTTGACAATTTATAAATGTTACATTGTTTTCTCATATGTCCCTCGAACCTGACCCTATATATATATATATATATATATATATATATATAGATCAAAGATTTTCAAAATAGATGACAACTGAACTCCCAAATTTAAAATTAAAATTCAACAACAAAAAATAACCATACCTTTTTTTTTTTTTTTTAAGTTCTTAAAATTATGTCCTATACATCACTATGGTGTAGGATTGTGTTTTTGGATGCTACAAGGTGAGCTTAACGACCCTTAGTAAGATTCAAAAGTTAGTAAGACTAGCCTAACTCCAATACTCGGAGAAGTTCCACTTTGAAGCTAGTAGTCCACTTGAAAATTTTGAAGAAACCCTCCTTTCTGTGCAAGTGGGGTTTTTTTTTACTTTTAAAATAACGATATGCCCTACAACTTTTTTTTAAAATATTTGAGATACCTCCTTATTTTCTTCAAACCATAACGAAATCCGGGGTTGAAAATAATTTGGCCAAAGAAAACTTTGGAATAAGTTAGGAAGACATAGGATATATTAAAAAATAAATATTATACTTAAAAATACTAAAAAAATAAAAAATAATCTGTGATTTTTTTCAAAAAATCGTCGATTGAATCACAATTTAACTATGTTTTTTTGAAAAAATGGTGATTAATCGTTAACTATTAAAATCGTAATTTAATCACAGATTTTTGTCACTATACTTCAAAGTGATGACATGCCTCTTGACTTCGGTGTTTTCCTACATAATAATGAAAAATGACTCCAATGCCCTCATCACCATAATCATGCTCATCACTATCATCGTTGTTATCATCAGATCTCATTACTATCATCATCTCATCATATCGAAAAGAGGTTGCAGATGATTGGTTTTGAGAAGAAAAATCAAAGGTTTCAAAGTATTTTTTTTATTTGGTTGATAAGTGAAGACTAAGGTCAAGGGGCATGTCAAGAAAGTGTAAACAGTGGGATATCTAAAAAATTCACTAAAATCTGGAGTGAACACATGTCACATGAAGACAATACATTGAAAACATTGGAGTGAAAATGACGTTGAATAGGTTAAACATAATTTATCTTCTAATAACAACTTTATTATGGAGATTATTAACCAACACCATCATTCATATTGATGAGCCCAACCTAGGCATAGATGGAAATCAAGATGATCGATCGGCGCATGCATTTAACTCCCGCTGACCAAAAATCCTTCACTCCATGTCTATCTCCAATGGCCTACGTGGTAGTTCATATGGCACCATCTACATTAATTCATTGGACAATAACCCTTGATCCCAACCTTAAATGAAACATGAAGAACATGTTTTTTCTAAGGAGAGTGATGATGACCTTGTCGTTTCAATGATTATGCTCACAAGAAATGGGAGAACAACCAATGGACCCATATGATCAAGCATACCTTTGAGAATAGGGTGTTATAAAATTTACATATTCAAATATTCAACATGACTTTCACTCTCCCAATAGAAACTAATCAACACATATCTCAAACATATATATTTATGCTAAATTAAAACAAGGTATGATTACTTATCTTGTGCCATCGCAATTTAATTTTTAATTCAATGCGTTGGAAGTGCGTACTTCAATCCGTGTTCTTTGTAGCCTTCAAAACCCAATCGAATTTGATCATTTATTGCTAGACTCACCTTCCCCCTTCTCTCTATGTCAATCGGCTGGATTAGTAATTGATGGATATCACTTCTCTTGATTTTGTTGTTTCTCCACAAATCGTTATGTGTTCAACATCCTCAATATGAATTAGCCAATCCCCTCTTATAGATGAAGGTCGAGGGCCTAGAATCATTTTTTTTTTTTTTTTTATAGATTTTCTATTTATCAAGGTCTCCTACTAATCTTTAAATAATATAAAGTTCTAATTATATTGGATTTCTATTAATATTGATATTCCTAAATATCATAGAATCTTTGTGCGATTTGAAAATAAAACTGTGGAGGTCAATTTGACCAAGGTCAATGAGGTCACACGTTACATGGGTCTAACATAAGGTGTATGTAATATTTGCCTAACATAAGAACCCATAAAGATACTAGCAACGGTGAACTGAGCAACCAAATACATCTCAAAGGAAAATAGAGATCATGAAGATCAATAAATTTTTGGAGATAACAAGGCAATGCCGATCCTAACAATCAAAAACATCTTCAAAAGAGGAATAACAATGTTCTTCGCTTTTTTTTTTTTTTATTTATGGGTAAACTTGTTTTTAATGAGATTATTAACTCAATGACGAAGAGAATTGAACCTAAGTTTATGTTATTATCACCATTGACTTTATGAAATAAACTACTTTGCATCTTTCTAATGATCTTCTTCTCTATTAATATGCTTTCAAACAAGGTGTTAAAAAATTTTGATTTCGATTTCTATTTTCATCAATCTGAAAATGGAAATATTTTGATCAAAGTAGAAACAATTTTCTTTTTGGAAGTGATGAAAATAGTATGAAATAATAAAAATATTACAAAAACTTCCATCAAAACAATATATAAATGCTTAAATTTCATTAAAATATACTCATTAGTCATCAGTATACAATAAACAACAATGTGGAGTATAAGTATTGTAGGTAAAAAAAAAATATTACCTCACCTTTAAACTTGAATCATGATACTCCTCTGATCCTTGCAAAAAGTCTTAAATCTAAGAAAATTTTCTAGATCAAGACCCTTCGATAATCAAGTTAGTAAGAATAATCAAAGGATGAGTTAGATAATAAATCGAAAATTCTTTTACCTGTATAGTGTCCCTCTTTCCTATAGATATCGAGAATTTTTCTCTCTTTTGGTAAAAAAAAATTCTGAAAGTCTTGCAATAGATCCTTATCTTTAGAGAATTTGGATATTTCTATCTTTATTGTCATAATTCTGTGTTGAATTATAATTCTTTCTTAATCATAATTAAAATCTCGATCATCCAAAGAATTCTTTTATCAAGATTCACACGTAATTCCCTATCACTTTTGTATCTTTCCCTAATTATAGGGATCACTCAGACGTATTTAGTTGAGTGATCTAACATTGTCATGTGTCACTCTAACTGAGTCATATTCTGAAGTCAAGGAAATTGACACGTAGGAGTCTCACCTAGAATCACTCATTCGTCGAATAAGCTTTATTAGTTTTAATGTACTAAGGATTAACAACTTTTTGTTACATTAGGAAAGTATTTTAGAGACCGACAATAAAAAGAACTATATTCTACATGTAAATGAGAATAATAGTTTCACTTTAGCTATACACATTTTAATAAGTTAAAACACTTTCTTGCATTAAAAAAAGGGTCCCGTTCGCCACCCTTAGTTTTACCACACACTTTAACAAACGCGTTTTGTCTTACATGGGTTAGAAGTTTCGGAATGAGCTGATTTTTGGTGAGGATGATCTCTATGGTGAGGAGATCATCCTCACCAAAAATCAGCTCATTCCAAAACTTCTAACTCCATCAAAATTGATTTACAAAAAATGGACGGTCCACGATTTTTCAACGTGTAAACATGGGGCTAAACATTTCGGAATGGGCTGATTTTTGGGGAGGATGATCTTCTAATCATAGAGATCATCCTCACCAAAAATCAGCTCATTCCAAAACTTCTAACCCATGTAGGACAAAAAACGTTTGTTAAAGTGTGTGGTAAAACTTAGGGTGCTGAACATTTCCCTTAAAAAAATTATATATATATATATATATATATATATATATATATATATATAGGCTATTGAAAGTTTTTTCCTACTATCTAAACCATAGCTTTTATAAAATCATTACATCTCCTAAGCAATTAGTTAAGGGTCCCTATCCGTGGCCAACAGTTTGGCAAACATTTTGGCAAACACTTTTTCAAAACATGGGTTAGAGGTCTTGGAATGGGCTGATTTTTGGTGAGGATGATCTCTACGGTAAGGAGATCATCCTCACCAAAAATCAGCTCATTCCAAAACTTCTAGCCCCATTTTACAAGTTGAAAAATCGTGAACCGTCCATTTTTTGTAAACCATTTTTGATGAGGTTAGAAGTTTTGGAATGAGCTGATTTTTGGTGAGGATGATCTCCTCACCGTAGAGATCATCCTCACCAAAAATCAGCCCATTCCAAGACCTCTAACCCATGTTTTGAAAAATGTGTTTGCCAAAATGTTTGCCAAACTGTTGGCCATGGATCGCTACCCATTAGTTAATATTTGAGAAATATTTTTACATGCAATTTTTTTTTTATAGAAAGTAGTCTAATATATTGATGAAATTATTTAAAATCATTAAATAATCTTTCAAAAATCATTGAAGTATTTTCAATAATTAACAATTGTATATATTAATCATGGCTACTTTCCAAACTAAATAGGCATGGATTGCTTGTTGGAAACTTATAATTACTCAACCAGATCACCAAAAAATGTCATATTTTCAAAAATTATGTATGAAGTAACCGACCTCGTCAAGTATAAAATGGTATACATTTCATAGGTTCAAAAGAACCACATTCAATGGAATTAGCTTTTTTAAATGAAAAGAAGCACAAAATGAATATGTAAAGAATTTTTAATTTTCCAACAATTATAAAGTTAATAAGGTTGTTTCTATTGTCTCCATATGTCTACTATCAAATTAAATAGGTGTTAACCAATGGAAACATGCAATATCTCTTCCTCTCTCTTATGCTAATTTTTTCTTCTTTCACATATTTCTAATATATAACCACTCCTGAGTTAGTTAGAATACTTGTCGACAATGTTGATTATGTGGAGTGGATCATTAAATCTTACTAGATGATCGATAGTGCTTGACAACATTGTCTAATAGAAAATTAGAGATTAACATTGTCTTTAGGACAATGATTCAGAATTAAAACCATGCATTTTATATCATATGGTTTTAAAACTCATTTGAAGATAAATACAACTTAAATGATTCATCTCACTGTCAAAGGCGACTAAGCAAGGCAATCACTATGAATCTCCCATCTCATGGTTCATTATCTTACCCAAAATTTTCAAAGGTTTGGTTGAGGCGACCGAGTTGATTTGGGATAAATTAATATTTAACATATGCAAGAGACATGAGAAATTGAGATTGATAATAATGATTGATATTTGCAAAGTATAGGACAAGTGGCAAAAGCCTTCATAAAACACTTGGCTCGCCAAAAGTCTAAGTGGAAGGCCTGAATGCACTAGTAGAGATCCTAGCCCACGAAACAGGACGGGCCATAGAGCTAGAAGCATTTGAGGAGATCCATTCTTGAATGGAAACGTCAATATCCTTCAAGATCAATGATTTCACCTTTAACTTTAATTATTAGGCCAAATTTCTGTCTAAACTACTTTTTCAACAATTTTGTCTTTTTTTAGGAAAGTTTTTGTTTTAGTAATAGGTTTAGTTATGGAAGTTAAAATTGTGTACCGTCAATTCCGCCACACTTTTAGGGTTTAATTCTATCTATTTTAAAGCTTAGTTTGTTTTAGCTATTTTTAGCACTTTTTTCTATTTTTCACTATTTTCACGTTTTAATAAGAATAGAAGTCTTTCCTATAAATAGGACTATAACTAAAATGCAAATAACATATTCTAATTAATAAAATTACTTTTTGCAAGTTTTCTTTTCATGTTACGCCATAAGTTCTTCAGTTCTAGACGCGTTAGCACCTGGATTGGAACCAAACTATTAACACCCTTATCTAAAGATGTGAGTTCTACCTTAGACTAACCTTATACTCTTATCGAGCCTTAGTTGGCTATGCCCTAGCTTGGCCCTAGTTGGCCTTGATCAAGTAAGAGATGATTTTCAAGTTGGAAATCAATGGAAGACACATGATACTATTTTCCATCAAAATAGCTATCCAATATCTTGTAAAAATATGATTTTATTGAGAATTCTTGGATGGTGATTACATATCTCGTTCGGTTTATATAATTTCAAAATATTCATGGATATGAAAAAATAATCAATCAATCTAATATAATATTCCTAATTGATGCAAATTTAAGATTTGTAATATATGTGCCTATAATGCATACACCTTATCTCTATCACCCTCCCGCAATTACATGGTCCTTTAGAGAAAAACTATGCAAGGGATTACATAAAATATTAGTCATTAACCTTATGAAGAACTTGATGATGGATAACTGCAAACATCTGATCATGTTTGATGGTGGTCACCGCCTGTCTGTGTAGTTAATCATTGTTGTATCCTGCTCATTTTTTTAATCTGTTATAATCAATGACCCATTAGATCAGGTCTTTCATGATCTCTCCCATAAGCATACAAATAAGGATTGTGCAGTTTAAATACAAGAACTCTCATCAAAGATATTTTAAATAAATTAAAAATCGAGATCGTAAAACATTAACTTATACGATGGGGAGGTTTGTAGAAACTTAGAGAAATGTGGAGTTTTTATTGGAAATTTTTTTTTAAATACTAATAAATGGAATAAAATGATTTAGGTTCAACGATGGAACCATCGTCGAAACACGACGCACCAAGATTGATCAGCTCAATGAAGCTTGAGTTCTGATGCTATGTAGAAATATGATTTCATTAAGAATTTTTGAATGATGATTACATATCTCATTATATTTATATTGATTCAAAATATTCATGGATATGGAAAAATAATCAATCAATCAAATATAATATTCTTAATTGATGCAAATCTAAGATTTGCAAGATATGTGGTGAGATATACCATAGCATTGATATAGTGTATCTCATAAACATTATAATACATAATTACATATATACCTTATCGCTATCATATCTACCATAATTGAAAAACGGTTAAAAATGAAAGTAAACTTATCATTTGTAATACATTCTGAGTATGTTTGGCTATAAATAATACACCTACCTATATATATACTATATGAATTTAAAATATATTAGTTTATTGAGTTCGAATGGCCATGGTTAGGCCCTAGTCTAGTTTTGATTTGATTTGATTGATGGGTTGAAAAAAAATTAACGAACGAGTCAATGGTCAACAGGTCAATAGTCAATCGAATTCTCCTAATCATCATAAATTGAAGAGGTTATCAAATCAATAGTAAAATGTTACGCTTTCATTCAATAATCAATGTTCTTAACAATTTCATCTACACACACGGTTTTAAGTCTCCTTAGACCAAGACTACTCAACTGAATTGTCACGATATTGTCCACCAACGAGACAAATTGATAAGTCGTCTCAAAAACATGATTTGTTTTAATGCTAAGGCCTTTTTTTTTTTTAATTTCATCCGAGACGACTCAAATATATCGAGTGTCTCGTCCGAGATGACTTGATCTCGTTGGTTCATGGACGAGACTAAATGTCAAAACAAGTTTTAAAACCATGTCCAAATATGATTTCTCACACTTAGGGGTGTCAATGGGTCAGTTCCTATGAATATAGGAACCACAACCTTTATATTTTATTGGTTCCAATTTCGATTTTAAAATAAATGGAATCGAAACCGAAATCATCAAAAATCACAGGTACCCGTCAGTTCTGGTTCTCAAGAATCGAATGAGAAAAATTACTTCAAAATTATTATAATAATAATAATAAATCTTCTAAAAATTAACATATTATTTATAAAATGTCAACTTAATAATAATTTGTTCTACTAAAATGATGATTTAATGACTTTAATTTTCAAATATTAAAATACATTTTCTTTACAAATAATAAATTAAAAAAGAAATGACTGATCTTAAGTTCAAATATTTAGTTTATATGAAATTTAAAGAATTTTATATCATTTGTGTTAGTTTTAAAATATAGGATTATCTTGAATCATGTATAATAATAAAATAAATCGGTTCCGGATACACCTGGGTACCCATCGCGTAGAACCTAATGATTCTGATTCCTATCGATTCAATTCCATATTAGACCCGATTTTAATCGATTTCTATAAAAGAGAAACCGGAACCGGGGTTTTGGGTTCGGTTCGGTTCCGGGTAAATGGTAACCATGACACCCGTATACTCACGGTTTCCGCTTCTTTTGATAAACAATTTTCATTCTGAAGAAGACACATGGCAGTTTGTTGGTGATTGATAGCTTAATATCTCCATTTGGTAACTGCAACCAAATATGGCTAGAAATTCTCTCAGGAAATGCACATGTGATGTGTGTACGGTGTCCCTTGAGCATCTCTGACTTTAAGGAAGGATCTTATGCGAAAAGGCTGACCTAGAAACAGTTATCGTGCATTCAATAACTAGATACTATTTGTTTGTTAATTACATAAATACCACTGTTGCAATTGAAGTAGGATAATTTTGTAAGAATATATGTGTGGAGCATCTGATTTTATGGATGGACCACTCCTATTGGCCGTTGAATCAACCATATTGATAAGAATGAGACAAGATTCCATAATAAATTATAATTAAAGAGTTGCTATTGTCACACTAACTTTTTGTTAATGCCACACCAAATTGTGTGCAATTCTTTGGTGATTTAGGTAAGAATTGGTGTGGCATTAACAAAAGTTCATTTGGCGATAATAGCTCTCTAAAATTATCAAAGTAGAATTCCCTCAAACAAGTGATCGTTATGGAGTATTTTCCTGTGATCAAAAATACATCGAGATCATTATTGATTTATGCCCAATGATTGGTGTCTTCGTCATCATCGATGTGGTCATACAATAAGTAAAGTTGTCAAATTTTGGATCCAATTCAATTCTTATTGGATTGGATGCAAAATTTATGCGTCGGATCTAACTTTTATCAAATCTAAATATTAGGATCCAAACTTAATCTAATAACAATCAAATTAGATATAGATCAATCCAAATCTCATTTTGATATATGATAGATAAACAACTTCATTGCTTAAATAAGGGAAAGGCTAACAATCAACACCTCACAAGGATGTTAGTGTTCTCCGTCACATTTAATTTTCAATAAAACTCTTATTCATTTTTTCTTTTAATGACAAAACAAGGGTATGTTGGTATTTTACATAATAAATGCTTGTTGACATTGGTTGTTATGCATTTATTACAAACAAAACATTTAAATTCAAATATTATAATGTTTCTTAAACATTTATTATGTAAAAGAAAAATATTTATTATATAAAAGATTAATTTATCTAAGTCTTTTTCACTAAATGACAAAATGATTAGGGGTACTAATGAAAAATAAATGTGGAGGAGGATGTTAAAGTCTCTTTAAGATTTTAGAGTATGTATTTCTCTTTAAATCAAATATATAATATAATTTATATGTTTTCTTACATTTCATTGAATTGGAGTCCCTATCGGATCAGGACAAGATTGCACCAAAATAAATTTGATAAGTATCGGATCAATACCTCATCGAATCAAGTCCTTATTTGAGTCCAAATCCTCGACTCAAACCCAAAATTACTAGATTATAATAGATTGGAGTTTGGGTCAAATCATATCCTTTTGCAACATTACCAAATAGAATCGGATGCTTAAATTAAATTATTGCTCAAGTTACATTGTGTCATTCAAACATGATCTAACTAATAATTCTCCTTTTGTGATTAAAGAATTATCTTCCTTAAATCCTAATTTGATGATTTCCTATCTTTACTCTTGACTTAATATTTATTGACTAACCATTTACACCAAAGGTTGATTTTATGGAGAATGCATAATTATGAATATAAGAGGGTCATAGGTCGAATTGAGGCACACGATACATGAGCATGTGACACCTGAGAGTGGAAGTGGATAACATAAATCTCTCACTCACCCATAGTGGTAAAAATTTTCCTCGAGGAGACTTGAACCCATGACATATACAAACTCAATGCTCTGATGCCATGTTGACAAATCATTTACCCTAAAAGACCGATCTGATGCGGAAGGCACAATTATAAATATAAGAGAGTCACAGACTGAAGTAGGGAGCACGATATGTGAGCATGTGACACCAGGAACAAAGGCGGATAACAAAACACTCAACAAAATTGTAAGAAGTCATGATTATTTATTTTCAAAAATCAATTAATTATGTTTGAGAACCATTGTCTTGTTCGAGAGGACATATCATTGACGAATGAAATTTTATCCCACATAGGATGATAAATCATCTCGATAGGTTGACTTCGAAGAATCATATACAATATACCATCTTATCTTGAGATACACTTCTCCCATCTTTGAAACGATGCATGTTTGTTCATGGTCAGTAGTATATTTGTCTAATAAAATCATGATTGAGATATAACGTTTGGTTGAAGATGAGATATGTAGACCATACTCTATTTAAAAGGGTCAATTAATCGGGTTATTTAATTAAATATTAGATAAATTGGACCATTTAAACTTTGCAGTTGACTTGAGGAACACGATGCCACGTGTGCAGTTGAAGCCATTGATCTTTAACTTTGGGGGAAAAAACGGATCAGGGAGCATTCTTTCTCATTAGAAAAACACCCAACATTTATGGTAAGATTTTATTTAGATTCCCTTCAAGATCTTTCTTAGATTTCAGCAATAACATATTGTCTCTCCCAATGTTTGGTTTCATTTTCAAACATTTTTAATAGAAAATTAAAAGAATAGTGTCTAGGGGACACTGGTGATACTGTCTAGAATCAATGGATTAAATTTGGGTTGGGTGGTTATGATCCTGAAATGACGGATTCTACGAAATCCTGATTGGATACACATAAAATACAATGGTTGAGATTTATCTTAGAAATATATATTATATATTTAAAAACTATGTTGTATCATGATCGTTCAATTTATGTTTCTTAAGAGTCCTTTTTACATTAGTGGCTTGATAACATGTTGTGACAAGAAGGCATTTATTGGCTCGCTTAAGTTTATTAATTCAGTTTGTAAGTTTTATTCTGTTACATAAAAAAAAAAAATCAAGTACTTAAAACTGTTACGAGTACAATCATACAATTAGTGGAAATAAAATGTATAATACTTTGATTTTTAATAGTAAACATATAAAAATTAAATAAAATTTCTACTAAAATTTTATCAAAAGCTAATATCTGCCCCAAGCCCCCCAACCCAACTCCTAGTTAAACAAATGCGTTGTTGATCTCAAGATTTCTCTCATAAGCGATTTTGATCAAAGTCTTATTTCCTGACATCTTGAACTTCTTATCAATAGGATAACTACCAAAGATAATCTGAGGCTTAATTTAAAGATAATACCATATTAATTATTTAACAATACTAGTAATAAATCAAATCATGAAAATATCATATTTATTTATGATTTATGTAGATTATTTAAAGGAAGTTTTATTTGTTCATGTTCACATGTAGGACAAGGGATGCCCTCCCAATGGGCTTCTCACCACCTGCGGATTGGTAGGATCCAATCGAAATTTCAATTTGGATGATTGTCACATCTTCTTGAAACCATTATCCACATCGGTTTCCACCAATGGATTTTGATTCTCTTAATTTATCACTATTATCATGTTAATCTCAATATGACACATGTTCGGTTATTAAGTAAATTGTTTTTCTACTAGAGAATGTCATTATAAGTAGTAAAATGATGTATCAACAATTGTTATCTATCAGACTATCACTACAAAATCGTAATAATCATATTGATCAAGGGAACAAGATTACAAGACATTGTTTCTAGATTGGATTTTTTTTTTTTCCTTCACTTATCATCGGTATCCTCATCCTTCGGGTAAGATTAATCCCATGGTCACACGCATCATCCCTTCAGAAAGTCCAACATACAACTAGTTGAGTCAATGGTCAACTAGACCCTAGAATTCATTGTTTCGTGGGAGTATTGAACACTTGACCTACCCTTCCTAACGAGTTTACCACGGCCCAGCTTACCGTTAAATTATTTATTTCACACCATTTTCATACCAATTAGCACATTGAATGTTTAGCTTAACCTAGCCCTTGGTTATCCTCGGATTCATTTTGAGCAGTTTTGCCTTCAAATGAAGTGTTTTTATATATTCATTTATCTTCAATTCGCTTTTATAAGAAATGCAACTGAACATCTTTGGTGATTGTGGGTGAGATCTGCTATTTTGGGTCAATTTTGTCAAGAAGTAGTGTGGAGTATAGTAAAATGGAGATTTTCATACCAAGTTTAATTGATAATAAATGCCCCGTAGAAAAAAAGAGGGGTGCAGATGGTGGAGGGGGGCATTTAAAAATAATAATAACAAGTCATCCTGGATTGACATTAAAATTGACATAGTTTCATACATTGTTGATGTGGAGGCATGGTTTTAAATCTCCTTCGAAATCAAGATGACTCACTCAAATTATCTTGGTTTCATTCAACAATGTTACAAATATACGATGTGCCTCAACATTCATATCATGTTGCGAGATAAACAAGATGTTTCGAACGATATTTTGAAGGTCTCGACAGAGTCAATAAAACTCGGCCAAGTCAATTGGGATTTAGTAAATTTTTATTAAAATAATTAATTTATTTTAAAAAACTTAAATATTTATTATATAAATAAAACATGATTTTATGACTAAAAATCTTATAATCTATCATATTTATATATATATATATATAATCAATTATTATAAATGGAGTTAAATGATTTGTCTCATCCGAGACGAGTTTTCTTGTCTGAGACAACTCATGGATGAGACGAGACGTCAAACTGAGTTTTGAAACCATGCATGGAGTTTTAAAATATCAAAATAACTATTTTGAATCGAAGAGCCTGAAAAATTTTTGACAGATTTTATTGAGGTTGTGACCAAAATTATTTTAGCAAATTCAATAGGTACACATTATAAAATCAATTTAGTAGGTACCTGCCTAACAGAACTTTCTCATGTGAACGGCTTTGACTCGGTTGGAAGTGCTAGAGTAAGAAAAACAAGTAAAATCAAAGTTGAAACCGCTTATTGAAACCTTTTTTATATATATCGTGGGTATCCTCTTCCTTTAGGTAGGACTAATCCTGTGGTCACACGCACCACCCCCTCGAAAAGTCATACATACAACAAGTTGAGTCGAGGGTCAATTGGACCTTGGATGGTGACCCCAAGAAATTAATAATTTCGTGGGGTTTCAAACACTTGACCTAGTCTTCCTGAGGAGCTTATCAAGACTCAAATTGCCACTAGGCCAACCCCTTCGGGTTTTATTGAAACATGTCCAGATGAAAGAAGAAGGAGAAGAAGGAGAAGAAGGAAAGAGAGAGAGGAAGAAGAAAAAGAAAAAGAAAAAAAAATTGTTTAGGTTCCTATAGGTGAGTGAAATTAGCATTTTAGATTAAAATACATTTACGTGTGTGCAAGTAGATGGTTTAAAGTTAAGGTGGGTGTCACAAGCAAGTGGGTACAGTTAGCTAATTTGGTGTGTGCAAATAGAGCCACCTTACGCTTTCGAAATTGAAGTTGATTTCCACAAGAAATAAAAAATATGTGCTTAAGTTAATATTTCAAGTTTGGGTCCATCAAGCTTGACCCGTTGATTAAACTGGTTTGGACCGACCCAATCAATCATTTGGATCAACGACCGGTCCAATTTTTAAAACCTTGAATATAACATGACCTTCTAATAAATATTGAAGATGGCTGATTCAGTAATTTTTGCAAAATACTTTCCCATTTTGGTAAAACACCCTACTCCAAATTATTATATTATTAATTATTTACGTTCGAAGTGGGAGAAAGTATATAAAATGTTATCATCTTCACATAAAGAAGATTGGTAAGAGTGAGAGGTATCGATCGGAGCACGTGCACAAGCACATCACGATGTAGAAGAGAAAATAAATTACAACTCCAAATGTATATTTTTTTTAGTCCAATTTAGGCATAACCCCTTCACCGTTTGTTGAATATTTGTGATACCCATGTTTTCAAAACTAATGACATACCCCTTGGACCAAGTCTTCTCGAATAAACTATCAAAAAATAACCTAAACACCCTCATTCATTGACCTTAAACAGAAGACTTTTTTTTTTAAATCGAAACTAGTCATCTTCAACCTATATTATAAATTATTTTTGGTTAAAGGAATCCCATCTTCAATTCATCACTTTCCCTCTAGTTTCAATTCATTTCATTACAACAACAAAATAATAATAATAATAATAATAATATTCCTTGATTTCTCTAGTAAAAATATTATGTTTCAAACATTTTATCTTATTCTTGACAATCAAAGGCTGAAATAGATAAAATCTTAAGATTAAAGAGTAGGGTAAAATATTTTACCCAAAATTTTGAAGATAACTGGTTAGTTTCAAGAAGAAAAATCCTCTAATTTAATTATGAAGATAAGGGGTGACTCAAAACACTTGGAAGGGTTTAAGAAGACAGTACACTTGGTGCCCCCTTGGAAGGGTCTTGGATTTAAAACTCATCGTTGACCATCCCCTTAGTGCTTTAAGAGGCTAGTACGCTTGGCACGTATTGAAAGAGGTGACTCACATGTCCATGGGAATAGTCGGATTAAGGGACATCTCAAATATTCACCAATAAAAGGAAGGTATGTACCTGATTAGCAATCTCCTGCTTAATTCTTGAAAATTTTACGAATTTTACATTTTTTTTTTCAATGAAAGTGTTATTCTCTGGATTATTGAACTTTTTTGAATAATTCACGAATTTTTAAGTTTGAAAATACTAAAACACGGATTTTACGAATTTTTATAAAACTCAATGGAAAAAAAAAATGCTACCATAACAAGTAGTATGTTGCAAAGTGTAAACTTGTAAGATGTGACATATAATACAAATTGACTTTGAAACGGCCATACTTCAAAATTTTGAGGAATCCACATTTTTATGTGGCAAATGTCCATTTTATCTTTAAAAAAACAATGACACAACCCTCTACATTTATTTGAGATTACACCTTAATTTTTCAAATTGATGATTTGTCCCTTGATTTTGGTCTTCTTTTAAAAATCAATGGAACAATCACCTCAATGTCCTCATTATCACCACCATCACCATTAACATCACCAATTTCATCATCACCTTCACTATTAACATAACTATCATATAGCTGAATTTTGTGTTTTCAAAATTTTGAAATGAGACGGATGATACACGCATGAAGCATATGCTGCATATTTTCCATTTATTGAATTTTTGGTTGAATTGTAAACTGGATTTTTGCAATCCAAAATCGAATAGAACTCAAAATTTTCACGTATTCCATGGTCTGTGTGGATACAGGAGTCCAAAGTACTTAGAACTAAGTATTTTTAGAAGTAATGTTTGGAGTATTGTCTGAATTAGTTGGACAAGTGTTGTGCATTTAGATGCAAGTTTTGAGAAGTAATGTTAGAAGTACTTTTGACAAAAAAAATATGTTTGAAGACTGTTCTGGATTCTGGTAAAATGATCAGAATTCCCTTATATGTACCAATTATTGTTTTTAACATTAAAAGTCAACTAATTATGAAAATATCTCTTGATCATGATTGGATCTATTAATCAATACCCATTTGGATTGTCTTGATAGTTTTAAATCTGAAATTCTTGAAATTAGTGGGAGATAAGTATAAATTATTGGCTATTAGAACTAGATTAATTAATAAAGAATCTTATCTTATTTTAATAAATAAAACATCCTCATGAAGCTTTCTAGAAGGTTCTAACTCTTCACTTCAAAAGTAGGATTATGACAAAGATATCTTTATCAAAATCTTGATAAATAAATCTCAAATCCAGTGGTTATAATTCATGAATGAAATGTTCCAGTTGAATAAATTATCCTAACATTTCATCTCATACTTGTTGTCTTGGGTAAGCTCTCAAAGCTCAAGCTTAGGGCATGTGTGGATATAGGAGATGAGAATGATGGTTGCAACTAATTGTTCTATGCAATACAAGGAGATTAGTCCAGCCATTTAAAAAAAAACTCACCTTCGATCGGATGATGTAACAAAGTGGAAATTGATCGTTCTATGCAACACAATGAGATGAAGATGAGGGCTGCAATTGATCATTCTATGTCCATCTTTGTTTCGTAGACAAGGATCTAACAGATTAGTTGACTATGATGATAACGACCATGATATCCCATCTAGGAGTAATGGAATTTAATGGGAACATAAGAGGTAAATTTTGAAATTGGCAAAGGGCATACTTGTTCCAAAGCCACTACTTTGACGGCCTACAAGTGCTCCCCCCAATACTATTTTCCAAAACTACCTGGTGTTTCTTCAAATGACTCTTAAAAAAAGTAAATTTTTGAAACACTAGATAATTAAACGAAGGTCTAGTACTTTTGACTCCGCGCAAGAGTTAGGAATACTTAGAGAAGTCAATCCAAACAGGCCCCGAATTTTTTTAATGATATCCCTCAACTCTATTTCTTTCCAATTTTACCACATTAACCTGAAAGAGGATATCCCCTCTAACTTTAGTATATTTTCTTTTTTACCCTTTTAATCCACTTTATTATTTTTCATCTCTTACCCTTTTAATCTTATTTTTTAATAATACCCCCTCCATCAAGGTATAGTTTATTGGGATCAACTTTATTTCATTTAATCTTCACATCCCCTAACTTTACTATATTTTCTTTTTTACTCCTTCAATTTCAAATTTTTATGATAATACCCCTCCAAATTTATTTTGTTCACTTTTACCCCCTTCCGAGAGAGGATGCATGTGTCGTAGGCATGGGTGGACTTTATGGACAGCATTCAATAGACAAATTTTGTCCTACATGAAAAAAAATTCAGAATGGGCTGATTTCTTGTAAGGATCTTTATGGCAAGGAGATCAACCTCACAAAAAATTAGTCTATTCCGAAACTTCTAACCCCATGAAAAGTGGATAAAAACTAATGGAAAATTTTCATGGCTCATGATTCTTCAACTTCTATACTAGGGATAGGAATTTTAGAATGGGTTGATTTTTTTTTTAAGGATGATCCCCTCACCATAAAAATCATACTCACAAAAAATCAGCCCATTCCAAAACTTTTATATAGGGGTTTGATCTGGGGCGGAGCCAGGATTTTGCCCATGTGGGGGCACCCAACAATAGAAAAAAATTTGTGGGAACACTTAAAGGTGAAAAAAAATTGTGGGGGCAATGGTGGCAGAATTTTTTATCCTCCATTAAAATTTGTCGTAATAGCTCATTGATCCATAGACTTTGAAAATTCTTGTGGGGGCAAATGCCCCCACTGTAAATCCACCCCTAGGTAGGATCAATAAACAACTAAAAACCCCATACATTTTGTCCTATATGGGTTAGAAATTTCGTAATGGACTAATTGTTGGTGAGGATGATCTCTTCGCCATTCTGAAACTTCTAACCCTAATTTACAAGTGGAAAAATTGTTTATAGTTTATTTTTTTTATAAATTGCTTTTGATGGGATTAGAAGTTTGGGTTTATTTTTTGTAAGGAGGATCTCTATGGTGAGAAGATCATCCTCACAAAAAATCGACCCATTTTGAAACTTTTAATCCATATAGGACAAAAAACATAGATTTTTTGTTGGTTGACGATCTAACCCACCTAACCATATATATATACTAGAGTTCATACTTGCTTACGACACATGTAATCTCTTTGGGGTTAAGGGGGCGAAAGTATAAAAAAAATTGAGGGGTATTATTATAAAAAAAAATATGGGTTAAAGGGATAAAGGGGTAAAAAAGAAAATATAGTAAAGTTAGAGGGAATAAAGAGTAAAGAAAATAAAGTGGATCCATAAAATTATAGTTGGTTGGATGTTTGTCTCATACAAAATCATAACAAATGAGAGGTTTATCCCCTACACAATTGTTGCAAGTGTTGGTCCTACCATTGTGTTTTATTATAAACTAGAGTTTGCCCATGAATACAGCACAAGCATCCTCTTTGGGGTTAAGGAAGTAAAATTGAAAAAAAAAGTTGGAAAGGTATGTTTAATGTTTTTTTTTTTTTTTTGAGGTTAAGGAGATAATACATAAAATATAATAGAGTTAAAGTAATGATGAAGAAAGATAATAAAGTGGACTTCACAAAACTTGTAGCTCGATGGGATGTTTATCCCACACAAAATTGTTGCGGATGAAACATTTATCCCCCATACAATTATAACAAAATGGGCCTTACAATTATGTTTTATTATTATTATTATATGGTAGCGTTCGGCTACCATATATATATGGCAGACAATGTTTGTCTTATATTGGTTAGAAGTTTCAGAATAGGCTGATTTTTTGTGAGGATACCATCCTAAAAAAAATCAACTCAACCTAAAACTTCTAACCCTATCAAAAGTAGTTTAGAATTGTAGACCGTTAAATTTTTTATTGTTATTTTGTAAAATCACTTTTGATGAGGTTAGAACTTAGAAGTTTCAAATTTGGTTGATTTTTTATGAGGATGATCTCCTCACCATAGCATGGTTCTAAATCCCGTTTGAGACTAAGATGACTCGCTCGAGTCATCTTGGTCTCATTCAACATTGATATATGTGGACACGGGATTTTCAATGTTTTGAAAACATCCCTCCACTTTGGGGTGTTTTGGAGTCGCCACCATTCATTTTCGGAAATGGGTGTGAATGGTCACCCGAATTTGTATTTTTGAAAAACATGTCATTTTGACATTTTTTGTTGATGACTCTCGTAGGATAAGGTGCATGGTCTAACCTTGATTCAAAGGTAAGGGGGTCCATTTATGGAGTAGGGAAGGTGTTAGGCACCCTACTCCATCCACCATAGGTGGTAACCTCGGATTCGGTTTTTTGAAAATAAAAGAAAACGAAAATGAAAAAGAAAGAAAATTGATATGTGCCCTCAAATATGAGGGACTTTCAATGTTGGATTCAATCATTAAGGGCACCCTTATATAGAAGGGGCCCTTTGGTGATTTAACCCATGGTGGTGTGTGCAAATGTGTGGGAAAAGGAAGAGTAGAAGAGGGGAGTTGAGGGGGTGTTCCTTTTGTCAACCCACCTTGACCCTTCCTTGACTTCTTTTTCTTTGCTTGACTTGTTTGAGATAAGGTTGAGAGTTGAGATGAGTAAAGAGTAGAGGTAGTTGAGGGTTAGGAGGGAAAGGTTGAGAGAGTGATTTCTTTTTTATCTTTTGGAGGGTTGAATGTGGGATTTTTCATTAGTGCTTGAGAGTTGAGAGTGATGGGGTTTTTATAGAGGTTGTAGGTTATTTTGAGGGGTAGAGTTGAGTGAAAGATTGAGAAGTGATAGAATGGTATGGGGTTTAAGAGAAGGGTGGGTGTAATTTGATGGAGGTTGGAGGGTATTTAGGGAAGGGGGGGTTAAATGGGTTGTTTACAACCCAAATGGGTTGGATCCAACCCAACCCATTTAGGTTGAGTGTTTGGTGAGGGGAATTGATGAGAGTGGTTGAGAGGATGAGATTGTTTAAAGGGGGTAATTAATTGGTGGTTGTGATTAAGTGGTGTTTGATTTAAGAGAATGGAGGATTTAAGAGGGTGGTTGATGATATTTTGGGAGGGTGAGGGAGATGATGACATGTGTCAAAGTGGGTGGAAATGAAGGGTGGAGATGAGTTGATGGGAAATGATGAGTGTTTGATTTGAGAGGATGGGTGTAGGTGTAGGTTGTAGAGATGGGTTTTGTAGGAAATGATAGGAGTAGATTAGGGGAGGGTGATAGGTTATAAGTGTTTGATTTGAGAGAATGGGTAGGATAGGTTAGGGTAGAGTTATGGGTTGAATTAATTTTTGGAAGGAAGTAATGGAGTTGGTTGGTTGGATGAGGGAGGTGGAAGGGGGTAATGACATGTGTCATATTAGGTGATTGGTTGTGATGTTGGGCTTGGGTAGAGAATTGGGCTTGGGTAATGTGTTGGGTTAAAGAATGGTTGGATTTTAGGTTGTAGGTTGGGCTTTGGTATTTTGATGGGTAGGGTTAATTTAGATGGGCTTAGGTGATGGGTTTAGTTTGGATTGGGTTGAATAGGCTTGGACTTGGGTTGAGTTGGGTTTAGAAGGATGGTAAGGGATTTGGTATGTGGGCCACATGAGAGGCCTTGGGCCATTTATTGAAAAATAAATGATGAAAGTCATTGGATTATTGTAGGTTTAGGCTTCGGAGCCCATTTCAATTTTTACGATTTTTGGGGCATTTTGCGTCGAGGGCCCAGTCAAATTTGGGTGTCTACAATATAGATATACATTGTGTCACATCATCTCATGAGATAAAGGAGATGTCTTAGACGATAGTTTGAAAAACTCGATTGAGTCAACTTGGATTTAGTAGTTTTTATTAAAATAAATTTTTTTATAGAATTTAAATACTTATCATATAACTAAAACATGATTTTATGATTAAACATTTTCTAATCTATCTTATTTTATTAAAAAATTATAATTATTTTAATTTAAATATGTGTAAATCAATCATTTCAAAAAGAGTTAAATAGATTGTCTTGTCCAAGATAACTTGATCTCGTCCTTGACTAAGACAAGACGTCAAAGTGAATTTGTAAATCATGCACCATAGTCATCATCCTCACAAAAAATCGATCAATTCCAAAACTTTTAAGCCACATAGAATAAATCGTCTCCCAACATTACCTATTGAAAGCAGAGATATATATATATATATATATATATATATAATATTTATATATTTTAAATACATTATCACATTGATTACCTGTGGGGTCCTAAATGTTTGATACAAAACTCATCCAATATATTATCAAATGGGATTTTATCAGACTGAATCCTTATTGAAATCCAAATACTTCTTCTTAACCCATTGTTTTCATATCAAAATGGATCGGATTTTAAATCTGACTCGATCCATTGACAGCCCTACTTCCCATCGAATAAAACTTCAAAATAATTTGTTTTTTTTTTTTCCTACTACTTTAGGGGACATGAGTTTATTTATTTATTTATTAATTTATTACGTGAGAGAATGAGACAACTTGATTTTGACTAATTAAATATTAAAAATAAAGTACGGACCCCACTCAATCCAATGATACTATAATTACAAGGAATCTACATTTCTTATCTTGTTGGTGGGCCTCATGGGTCCAATCAATCAAATCAGTGCATCTTTGTTAGTTGTGTTGGAGAACACACACAGTCCATAAAAGCTATGTGCCATAAAGTAATCTTGGTACATGCATGGCTGGATTATTTTATTTAGACAAAAAAAAGCTACTTTTTCCACTGGTCCCATGGATGCTGTGCCCTACGACTGCCAACGGATCGGCTCGGTACCGGAGCAGTACCACTCTCATACCCATCCAAATAAAAATTAATCATGCCCTCGATCCGAACACATGTCTTATTTTTAAATTATTAATGTTTAAAAATTTTTAAAATTATAAAATAATATAAAATTCAAAATTTCCACTTTTCAATTACAAATATAAAGGTTCCATCACTTTTCAAGTTATTTTTGCATTCATTTTTGTACTTTATATAAATAATAAAATATTATAAAAATCTTTTTTAGATCGTATTTTTTCAAAGCGGAATAGGATATATTTCAATCCAATCCTAAAATTTGATTTTTCATATTTTTCGGATCAGATCATTGTCAACCCTATTTTACCTTCATTTTTGTTAGATATAAACATCCAAAGAGGATTTTTAATTATTTGATTCATGTATAACTCATCATTTTTCTATCTTGCCTCACTCTTGATATTGATCGAGATCTTGTTATTGTTATCATGAATAAAATGAGTGGTTTTCTAGATCTATAAAACAAAAAAGAGAAGAAAAGGAAGAAGTAGATAGATTGCAAGTAAGGCATCTTATCTCCTTCACGAATAATACTAAAATAAATAAGAGTCATCTCAATCTCTGACGATTTTTAAAATTAAAAGGATCGTTGCATCATTTTTCGTAGAAAAAAAAATGGTAACAATACTGCTGCAATTGTAATTCCCCTCGCATCATGTTATCTGTTATAGAACTACCATTTCATTATTATCTATGAATCATTATTTTTTTCTAATATAAATACTATTATTAAAGAAAAGAAAAGAAAAGAAAAGAAAATCTTATACAACTACCATTTTATATTATTATTATAAATACTAATATAATCATTCTATATTATTTTAAAATAAAATAACATATAATTAAAATAAAATATTATTTTAGTTTTTTTTTTCTAAATAACTACCTTAGCTACATTATAACTAATTTAGATTAAAATTTAAAAATCATTTTATTTTAATATTCTATTTTTGTAAATGGGTTTTATTAATTGTATGTAACATAAAAAAAATCGAATTCCCTTTACTTCCACCTTATGCATTTCCTTATCCATGTTCTGTACCTCTTGTTGGTCTCCTTGCTGGGAAGATTTTTTTCAAAACCATAGTTTTAAAACTCATGGATTTGAAATCCAACTAAATCTACTTGACTGCATTTCGATTTGATTCACTTTTAAAACTCATTCCAATCAATAATATGTCAAATTCGAAACTCGACCAATAGAGTAGTAAAAGCGCGCATCAAGTTAGAAACTCAGCCTAATTTATGTGGTTGTATTTAATTTCATTTTCTTTTTGAAAATAACAAAATAAAAACTGTATTTTTAAGGATTGGATCTGTAGACTCATTGAAAAGGAACTCATATGCTCACTCAAAATCCCAACCATGTAAATTAACACGAAATCCAATGGTTGGGATAATACATGTATCCCGAGAATATGTCATCCATCCCTAACATTTATCCTAGCCGTTGGATTTTTTATTTACCCTTTTTCATTAGTATGAGTTATATTTGTAGTTAATAGGGCCACTACTTGGACAGGTTGGAGGGTAAATCCAGGCTCAACCCAAGTAAGCAGAACCCCCAACCCGAGCTCAACTTAATCCGACCATCGGGCCTAAGATCACTAACCCAAACTCAACTTGAGCTCGATCTTCTAAAATTCGGTTGAGTTCGGGTTCGCCTGAGTAAGATAATTTTGGACGATTTGGTTGGGTTGGGCTTGTTGAATAGCCCTAATTTCATTTTGATTAGTTATATTTTTTAAAAAGATATACAACATGAAAAAGAAAATTACAAGTAAATAAAATTGTGTATAACCTTCAAATCCATCATTTAGAGAAAATATTTAGACAAAATCATACTAAACCAAAGTTCACATTAATAGTAATCAATTGTCTACAAGTCATAATAATAAGATGGAATTAAAAAATCTATAATTAAAATAAAAATATTTATATATTAGTAAATAGCATCGGCTTTGGGTTGAGTTGGATTGCTTGTACCCTCAATCCAAATTGAAATCAGGTTGAGATATTCTAATCCAAGCTCAACTCATCTTCTACATAAATTAGCTCAAGCTTGCCCATCAATCGGGTTGAGTTTGAGCCAACCCGCCCAGGTTGCAGCCCTAGTGGGTGATGCATTTTCTTTTATTAGACTTAACTTATTTGATTAAACATTTACTACATGTTTGGAAGGATTTTGGACTTCACATCTTACTAGTTACTACAATAAGTTTCTTATTACAGGTATCTTATTGACTCATTTTTCATATAAACTTAATAGAATTATACACATTCGTCATAAGGCCAAGTACAACAAAAATCAGTTATAATCCCAATTAGAAGGATCGTACAAGTTGAAGATTCTAAATGAAATAAAGGAAGATCCGAAAGAATGTGGATTGAGGTAGTGGTAACAGATATGAACACACTTCTAAAAAAAAGAAGACAATTGCTTTTTCCCATAATTAAATGAATATAATCGCTTAATCAACCCCAATTTTTAGGGATAAGATTTTAATGATGATTGTTGATAGCAAATTCCTCAAATCTACCTCATGATTCGTGAAATAAGATTGTAAATGATTTTATATTGATTTTCATGAAAATGAGAGTACAAACCCCATTGTTATATTCTGATTAACAGTTAAGTGCAAAAATAGTGATGATGACGTATGTATGTGTGTGTAGCTTTCTTCTCACCGGGCTTTGTGCGTGATCGGTTGAGAAAGCGACTTTTGACGTGTAGATGATTGTTTTTTATAATTGATTCTTTACAGAGGTTTTTGTAGATTTTTTTTCTCTCAGAAATTCGAGCTTTATCGATTGAAAATGATTTCTTAACTTTCGAAGAAAGGTTTTTGGGCTTGATCTTCTCTTGAATCAAAATCCAGGTCTCTCTCGAAGAGTTTTTCTTTATCTCTAAAAGTGTTAGAGAGCTTCTGTCTTCTGAAAGAAAATGATCTAAGATCCCCTTATGAATGCCTAGGCTTTGGTATTTATAAAATCAGGTAGGAGTGACTTTTCAATTTTACCTCTAACTTAAAGGACTTTAATGAAATGATTTAAAGATTAAAAAAAAAAAAAACTCTTCTTAGTAGGTTTAACCCATTTTATAATTATAGGGCATACGATCAAGTTGTTTAATAATTTATCAAACCCATTTGTGGGCTTTGATGATTTGATCATGTATTAACCCAACTTACAGGTGTGTGGACCCATAATATGATTTTTATCACTTAGACAAGGAAGGGACAATAGATTTTATCTAAGTTCATGCCATAAAAGGCAATTTACAATAAACAAGCCCAATTTAGAGGTATAAGGCCCATTAGTAGTCTCAGGGATCCTTTTTACTATTAAATAAAAAATAAAAAGAATTATTTATAAATTTGAGAGAATTTAGGGACTAGTATATAAATTTTGTTCATACAATAACCAAATCCAAACTGTCTCATTCACGAAGCTACCCATTGGACCATAATCGACCAATAACAATCGGACTATAGGGTTTCAAAGCTGAAAGGCCCTTTTAAAAATCAGCATCACACTTGTTTACAAGAGGTGTGTTTATTGAGGACTGTTGTAATGTTTGCATCCAATAGGTTTTTTTTTTTAATTTTATGGTATAAAATATTGGTAGAGAACGATGGAATGAAATAGACGGAAAATGATAGAAATTGTTGGGATAATAAAAGGAAAGAAGGAACTATAATTTGTATTGAAGATCCATACAAAAAAGATCAATATTCCAAAAACATTTCAATCAATCAAAGTAGGTCAAAATCACTAAACCGTCTTTAAGGGAATCACTCGAATCTTCTTTGGAGGAATCACTTGATTCTAATGTGCTCCACAAAAGTACTTTAGAAGAGATAATTTTTAAATTCCATATTTTATATTATTTTTATATAGAATTTGATTTGATGCGTTAGATGCTTTGATACACATCCAAACAAATACCCAACACCTAACAACCAAATTAAAACTAACCCCTAAACTAAGGATTAGTCTAGGAAACTATATAAATAATAGGTAAATTTAGTCTTACCCATTATAAAATTGACAAAATTAGTGATTCCCTATCCCCCGAAATGCAAGATGAAGTAAGCCCCCTTGACTTCTGTTGACTTGATCAAATCGTTACTGACGTTTGTTTAATTGATGGTCTAAAGTTTGAATACCAAAATTATCCTTATAGCGTTTAAATTATCAAAATGCTCTTCACTTGACAAATCTTTATATTCTAATCTGATTTACACTGTTAGATTGAATGCATTTAAACCGTTTAATTGAAAGGTAAAATCCCAACTTCATCTTCTTTAAGAACATGAAGTTTGAGTTGTTTCCATTATCGCATCTATTGAAGCGAGGGTTATTGTTGGATTATTGTCGTGATTGTTATGATTATATTCGTTAGAGTCATTGTTTCAAATACCTACCATTAAAGCTTTGATTTCGATTTTGACTTTAGGTTAGATCGAGTTAAAGATTTCATATTTCATGCAATCAATGAAAATTTAGACTTTGTGGTGAGCTTTTTTTACCATTTTGATATCAAGACACAACTTTTTGCGAGGAAAAAAAAAAGGCAAAGAGTTGTTTCCGTTTTTTTACTATGCGTGTGGGGGAGTTTGAACTAATATTCATATTTACAGGATAGGGGTATTACTATATTCATTTTCTTCATTGTTTCCTCTTTTTCTCTCGATTATTTTTTTTCCAGTGTTTTCCATGTGAAGATTCTGAGGATTGGGGTCAATAAATACCTTTAGGTTGGAGATGAAAATGATGAGATTGAGATGAACACGATGAAATTATGATGAAAATGTGTTGAAAATGATGAGATTTTGCTTCAAAAAAATAATATTTAGGTTTAAATCGATGAAAAATAGGATTGAAAACAATTAGGGTTTTCATCATGTTTACAACGATTAGATGAAACACATTTAGGTTGTTTAAATCAAAGGACATAATTTCAACACATGAGGGAATTTTGGATATTTTATGATCTCTGTTAAGAGACTGGCATATTTATTAACAATTTGACTGGTTCAGCGAAAGTCAAGAGGGGCAAACCTCATTTTGATTTTGTTGGGGGTACCACTAATTTTACAAATTTTATAGGGTGTAAGACTAAATTTCCCTAAATAATACGCTGGCGATATAAACCAGAGTGTTGGGTATAGGAGTCAACGCCTCCCTCCAAAAAGAAAAAGGACTTGAGTTCAAGCCCCTTCGTTGGAAACCCACAAGTAGAGCTGACAATGGGCCGGGTTGGGTTTAGTAATTTACTCCATTTAGTTATCGGGCCGGACTAAACTTGTTTTCTTATACGTTTGGGTTTTGAATATAGACCCGTTAGGTGGCCTGGGCTGTTGCATAATATTTTTTTATAAATTAATGATGATGCCCATAAAATATTATTGTAGAAAATGCAATTAATTTAGTCAAATCTAATAATAAAATATTATTTTGATGAATTAATTGTTATTTAGTATGCTTTTATACAATAAAAATTAGTTTAAAATGTGTTTGGCCCGGCCCGAAAAGGCCTGAATGTCGGTAGATGGGTTATATATGTGGACCGGGCTTGAACTAAGATTTTATTTCTTAAGCCCAACCCACCCGATCCATTGACAGCCCTACCCAGAATGATTTTATCCGGTTTACCTAATAAGTGTCATTTGTGTGGGGTGTCATATGGCCCGAGGATTTGGGTGAGATATGATGTTCTAAGAGGCCAGTTGACAGATCCAAAACAGCCGTATCATCAAAATAAATAAATAAAAGAATATGATATATTAAAAACATTTCGAACATAAACCAACCAAGAACATTTGGAACATAAACCAACCAAGTGTTGGGCGTAGTGCTGAGTTCAAGCCACCTGATTGGCCCCCACATGAATTTATCTTGACGTACATCATATGTGTGATTGGTGGGATCATCTGAAGGATTTGGGCGAGATATGATACTATAAGAGGTTAGTTGCTTCACCTCTTCTAGTCAAGCCTATGACTCTGGACACCCCGTCATCAAAAGGAAAAAAAACAAAAACTTGTTTTCCCATCTTTGTTTCAACTTTTGACTCGTCCCTCCCCCTTAATACATCACATACTCAACACCATTTAACTCGCACTTAATGTATTGTGTGATGCCGTATACGCATTGAAATGGACCATCGACTCTTCCTAAATTCGATCAAACTCCTCTTGAATATCAAGAACAAACAACTTCAAAATCAGTGATGGTGTCATTTCTAATGAGTTAGTCTCAATGGCTTAATATTGTAGGATTGATAATCAATCCTAGAAAGTTCTCTTAGACTGCATCATATTCTTTGCATTGATCATGTCAAACTTGAACATTGGTCAAAATCAGATCATCTTTTACTCTTTTATCCTAACTATTTGGGTGACAAACATGAAATCTTATTTCATCCTCTAACCCTTGTCAGAGATCACGTCTTGAATCAAGGTGCTTGATTCATTTTTCTTACCATATATCATTTTTTTTCTTTTAATCTTCCTCTCATGTGCAACTACCCAATTCCTTGGCTGAGGTAATAGAAATGAAAAATACAGAAACAAGATGAACATAAGAAGAGAACCCCATTGATGAGATTACACCTTTATATAAGTACCTCTGATTACTTTGACACCAAACATGCCCTAGATTTCCATTTGAAAGTTCAAAGAAAAGGAATCATAGGCCACAGGTAGAACCAACTTCACTATTATAAAAGCCTACATAAACTACTACAAAGTTGATACCAATTTTTTTATGTTCTAAATTAAGTATTGAAATAACCAAACAAATCTCAAAAATTCTTAATGGAAGCTTTCCTCAAAATCCAAAAACACCAGTAAAAAGGTCTCAATAATCAAGACTCCAAATCAGAACCTGATCAAATAACTCCTGGCATTCAGTGGGATTTCACGTACTCTTGGACAATATGAAGGCCCTCAGATTCTTCTCCATAATCCTGCAAACCAAAAAGAAAATCGAAAAAGTCAACAACAAAAAAAGATACATTAGAAAGGGAAAACTGGCGGCGAAGGGAACATGAAGAATGTTACTTCAAGTCTTATTACCTTCACAACAATGCAGGAACAACCCACCACCTTCCTTGCCTTTCCCTCTGAATCAATCTTGCACAACTGTATGGTGGAACGCATAAAACAACCCATTAAACCTAAGACAAAAAATTTCTACAATAAAGCATCGATCATTAGAACAAATGTTTATAATAAAAATGTTACAACCCATTAAAAACCAACTAATACATGAGTATGAATTTTTTTTTTTTTGTTGAGTAAAAATAAAATAAAAAATATTCGATAACAGTTATACTTACGCCGGCCCACTCGCCAAGAGTTTTAGCACTAGGAACTGATATCAAGCTAACATTGTGGTCAGCACAAAGTGCTCTGACCAGTTTAACATAGTCCGGCTGGTTGCAGTCCTCTGCAAGTACACATAGCTGTGCAGCATGTTTCTCGATCACCTTGGCACCCTCGTGAAGCCCCCGAGCAAGCCCATCATGAGCCAATGATTTCTTCAGCACAAGCTGTAGTGCTGTCATGATGTCCATGGGCTCACCTAGAGCAGGACTAGGAGTCTCAACTGCAACATCTTCACTGTAGAAAGTAGATAATAGCAAGTGAATAAAAAATATTTCTTTTTTTTTTGGATTTTTTTTTAGAAAAGTTCTTTTAAGATATGATTAATTCTTGAAAATTTAAGGAATGTAAAGGATCAGAAGAAAATAACAGAGGATGTCCAAAATCCTTGCCTAACTTGGTAATCAACCAACTTGCTTGCACTTCTCAAATAGCAATTAAACAAAATATTCACACCAAAACCTGGAAAAGTGATATTTATTTATTTGATGCACATATCAAGCCCCTAAAAGACCATAAGTCGTGGTAGGAAATCAGTCTTTCTTGAGCAAAATTAGGGGTAGCCACCAGTGACCGACAAAGTAGTACCTTTGGGTGGTGGGTCCCTCTCTTTACTTTCTCTCACAAGAACAACTCCGAAATCGAATCTCATCTTACATACAATGATCTCCAAGAGAGATTTTAGAACACGAGTGTAGGAAGGGGTCCATGATTGCTAATTCAATACAATACCATACACTAAAAACCAACCAATTCTTGATGAAAATCAAACGTATTAGTTACTTGATAAATAATATCATATCCTAAACCATCCAAGGATTGGTGAGATGGCAAAGACCACGCCTCAAGAAGCAAGGGTCAAGAGTTTGAAATCCACCATTAGGGGCCACCCTCAAGGATTTATTCCAGAAATTAACTGGTATGTGTGGGGGGAGGGGACTGCACGTGCCCCGAGGATTAGTCAAGTGCTCTGAGAGGCATGGATACCTCGGTTCCAAAAAAATATGATGTCCTAGGAAATTCATATTTTCATTTTCAATGACTTCACAACCATGGTGTACTCATGCCAAGCTTTGGAAATGTCAACAATGACAATTATTCCCAATCAAGTGGCTCAATAGCCAAGTTTTGAAGATCATGTTGAAATTGTTTCTACCTAAATAGAAGGGCTTGGGCAAGGGCAAAACCAGGATTTTCTTGTAGTGGGGGCAAACTATGGTTAGTTGTATGGTTGAAGAACTTGAAGATGAATGGTTTTAGGGAGAAATTCAGAGGTTTTTTTTATTAGAAGTTGAAGAAAAGGATATTTAGGTAATTTCCAATTAGTATATGAGACGGCCCAGTCAAGAGGCAATGTCATCAACAAAAAACTGAAGAGGGGGGGGGGGGGGGGGGAAGGAATTGGAGGGAGGTGAGGGTGTGGAGGCAAATGGGAAGAGAGGTGAGGGAGTGGGGACAAATGGGGCATGTAATTAGTTGAAAATATAGGGGTGTCTCAAAGTTCTATGGGGGTAATTGCCCTCACCAACTCCTTACTAGCTCAGCCCCTAGGCTTGAAGCACACCTCTGCATGAGTTCCACTAATTCATTATTGCTTTCCCAGTCAGCTGGCCATAATCTTGCACCCTCCACAACAAAATTGTCAATGTAGAGTAATAGTCATTGCTAGTTCTACTACAGCATCACCGAGTGAGTTCCCACTAATTCATTATTGTTCTCATCATTACGATGCATACCCTATTTTCTCAATTTTCTCCTTGCTTTCTTCTTAATCCTTCAATTTCAGTGACATTAAACGTGCAATTCAGAGGCACACACATTTAGGATGACATTGCACAAATGTCCAAATCAAGAATATTCTTTAGAATATGTATGAAAAATGACCTTGCTCTCATTTTTCTTGGAACTGAGATATCGAGACCTCTTAGAGCACCCGACTAATCCTCAGGGCACGTGCAGTCCCCTTCCCCCACAAGCACCATGTAATTTATGGGATAAATCCCTGAGGGTAGCTCCTAAGGGAGGATTGCTCTCATTGTCATGAAGATATGGAAATCATGCAATTTGGAGGTCAATTGAGCAAAAAATAGTATGATCTCGACACATTACAGTGTACTCATGTATATTGAACAAACACGTATAATGCTTATTCTTGGTAATGGAAAATGGTCTCAATTCCATGATCATATCCTGTGTGAAACTAAGTTTGTCTCCCAATCATATCGCCATCATCTCAAATGCCACCTTAGCCAAACGTTGAGCTCGACAGCTTTAATCCTATTTCACCAATGAAATTTCTGTTTAGGTCAAAACTCCTACTTAGGAACGCAACTTTTTTTCTAAAGGTTCTTAAAGCCAAAGTTTTGATCCCAAGTCTACGGTTGTATCAAGCACAAACTTTACCACTTCACAAATGTGATTCTTTCATCTGAGTATGTATCTTCATAGCTTGTTTTCTTACTATGTTCTTGACATTTCCAATCTTGTTTTCCCTTTCATCCTCTTGATCAAGCAGGGATACCGGCCTCACTCTCACCATCAATGGTAAAAAATGAACAATCAAAATTCCACAATCTTAGTTATACAAATTTCACGTGAAATGTACTTCATCTTGAAGAATGTCAATTCTTATGAAATGTGTAGATTTTCGAGTTCTCCAGACCAATTGGCTACAATCTTGCACCATCTACCGCAACATTGTTGGTGCACATCCATATTCATTCCTTCCTCAATCAATAAACTTCCACATGTCTTGATTTCTTATTTCAGTTTTTTAATTTCTTCCAATTATCTTTAAACCCTTTCTCATCAATGAATTCCACATACTTTCACAACTAGAATTTACATTTAAAAAAATCACTATTATAATGCATTCTTCTCTCTAGTTGCGCTCCTTTTCATTTGTATCTTTTGATTTCAGTGATCAATTCAAAGGTCAAATGAGTCTAATCTTGTACCCTTTCAACTCTAACATCTCTAGAGAGTGTAAAAATACTTCAAGAGGGTTTGCTCTCCAAAATTGAAATCTCATTCCCCATCCCCAGTATCATGAACATTATTTAGTGAGTCCACAAACAACATGTCATCATTTCATAAACACCGATCATGTTTGTATACATGATCTTTTTTATTGGTATAAATCTTCTTGTGGCATTTGTTGCGATAAAAAAAAAAAAAAGTATTTGACGATAAATAGGGGAAATGGATCAAACCTTGCATCTATGTGACTTCTTTCATGTGCTCTTTTATGGGTTTCCAGACTTTTTCTATAAAGATCTAGAAGATTAAGGCAAGGGGATTTTCTATCTCCATTCTTATACGTCATACGTAGGAATCCTTAATAAAATGACAGCTAATAAAATGACTCACTTACATGGTTCTTTGAAGAATACTAATAATATTACGCCCTTTTTGGCACACGCCCTGACGTGGATACCAAGTTTTCATTGCCACACTAGCACTTAAGTTATATATATATATATTCATTGATTATCACATTGACAATCCAACAACACAACCTTCTAGATTTCATGAAAATATTCATAATCATAAAGATATTTAAAAAAAATTGTTTTTCGAGCTTGATCCAAGGTGTTGAAAACAAACGGCTACCTTGCACCCAAATTTAAAAATAAAATTCAACAGTAAAACATACTATTTTTAAAAAAAATTTAACTTCATAAAATTTTATCCTCTACAACCTCATTTCATCGGATCATGTTTTTGAATGTCACAAGGTGATCAGATCAGCAAGTTTTTTTTTTCACTATGGGCAGGAGAGAGAAACTCTCACATTGTTGATGTCATTCACCCCACATGTGAAAACCTATTAGAGCATCTCCAACAATGCTCTTTACAAATAAAGAGCATATTTTGTCAAAATCTGACAAATGTTAGTTTAGCTAGTCCAAAATTTGTTAGGCGCTCCAATAAACTCAACAAATCTTTCATTTGTTGAAAATTGACTCAAATCTTAATAAGAGCCGAGACCTCACATTTTGGAATCCAAAAACATGATCTGATGCCACAAGCTTGTAGAGAAAGAAATTCTATGAATTTTGAAAAAAATATATATTTTTCACCGTTGATTTATAACTTTTAAGTTTTGGAAGTTCAATAGCCGTCCATTTCAACATCTTGGATCAAGCTCAAAAAATTTTAAAAAAATTAAATATCTTTTTATGAATATGTGTTTTTCCATAAAATCTAGAAGGATGTGGTGATCGATTGTCAATGTGATAATCCATGTGGGCCCAACGACCCTTAGTAAGATTTGAAATCTTACTAAATTAGTAAGGAAAGTATTTTTATGTTTTTATCTTATATTTTTAATGACAACAAACCAAAGGACCTCGTTACATGTAGTAAGTCGTTGTCTTGATTTCCATGTTCATTACTTTAACATTTGTTAGTAAAGAGTCTATTGGACCAAATTTTTGTGATATGACTCTTTATAATAAAGAGAATGTCAAGTTTAAAGAATATGTTAGAGTTGCTCTTAAACTTTTACTCTCTTCGTTTTTTATAACTTAAGTGCCGACACGGCAATGAAAACTTAACATCCACGTTAGGGGGCGTGCACCAAAAAGGGCATTACATTATCAGCACTCTTTCTTGAATAAAGATAATTGGCCGATTATCATTACTCACCTCCAATGAGTAGATGACACCATTTTCTTTTCTGATGAGCCGATTATCACCCCAAAGGCTCAATGCTCAAGCCTTAAGTCAAGATCTTGCACCCCACCTCCAAGTACCAAATGCTTGCAACTTAACAAACTTAATGCTACTGCATCAATTCAATTTTAATATAAAATTATCTAAAAAAGCTCAAAAGTACCAAGTTCAACCCATTTCCAACAAGCTCCAAAGAGAATGTTCCTGCTCAAATCTCTTAAAGGATAGGGATTATGGCCTTCACCAAACCATCAATATCATATATATTCATTACAACTTCCCAAAGTTTACATCTACATTTAAAGGGAACTGTTTCATTCATAATTTGTAGGACCACAATGAAGCATCAGATCTCATGGATCAAACTCAATAATTTTGTAAAAAGCCAATAACTGTTCAAACTCCCAATTTACCCTCAGATAAGTTCAAGCCTCCAACACTACGATCACCCATTCAATTTCACCATAACAATCAAATTAAACATTGACACTAATAAATGACTAGCCCCCCATCTTTCAAAATTTTTTTACTAAAAGCTGGTCAGACTATCTGATATACTGCAAACAAAAGAACAAGAGTATGCTATTCCTTTGAGCAAGAAAAAAAATTAAAGAAAGGAAAAAAAACCTCTTTTTGATGCTATATACATGCATCCATTTCAATATCTTTGATGGATCTATGTTTTTTATAAAATTTCCCAAGCATCAGGTTGTTTCACCTTCCCGGGCGTTGCTTTCTCAACACAAAGCTGATTCAACATCTAATCCTTTTGAGCATAAGACTTCTCTCTTTTATAAACATAAAATACAAAGCATAAAGACTGAGATTCATTTCAAGGAAAAAAAAATAAGTATACTCTAAATATCTCATATGAGCTTTTATCTAATTACCAAATAGAAAATTTTAAATGACATTATATATACTGACAAGACAGAAATAAATGACTAGGAAAATATTTTGCAATTTCATGATTGACATTTCACCTCCTATGGTGCACATATAACCATTAAAAACAAAAATTCCTGAGCTTCAAAAGGTGGGAACCTCAAGAAACAGAAGTCATAATAATTATCCATAATATAAAATAAAATAAAAAACAAGTGAAATATTTGCATACCCAGACATTCTTTTTACTTGAACTTCAAATTCAACAGCTCCTTAGATGCTATGAGAGGAAAGAAAAATGGTTAGGCCAGAGAAAACATTCTACAAAAAGAAACTATATATTACAAGTCCAATAAAGCATTCCAAATACTGCAATTTCTCTATGTAGACAGTAACTTGCAGCATTTTTATTAAACTAGAAAGGAGGTGTATTAAGCATTTTTAAAACAATTGCATGTAGTAATACATGTAGACATTTCATATGCAACAAGCCATGTTGAAAAATATATGGAAATTTTATTACAGCTAATGTGGAGCAATATAGAAGAATATATGGAAATTAAATAAATAAAAAAAACATTGTGTAGATTGGTAATTCTGCTATGCTCCCTTTCCCAACACCAAGCTTTAAATAACAATTGAGTGACTCAACCCACAAACCCTCAACCATCAACACTTTAGTTTAGATTGCTATCACACAAGAACAGACACAATCTGCATTTCTGTACAAACAATTCTCTGAAAAAAAAAAAACAAAAACCTCAAATCTATAAACAATCTGTAAGTTAACTATATCTAGTAACATTTTGAACTAATCCAAACAAAAATTAGTTTCCAGAGAGCATAAAAAACATGGAACTTAATCAGAACCAAGAAGAAACTTCAGAGGTTCCTGATCTTAAGAATCAATAAGCAACTGAATAGAAAATTAGACCTAAATTCGCAATTAGAAAGAATCGAACAAGTCCTAAATCTAACGATCAAAACTACAATAAAATCAAAAATAGAAAATCAAAGAAAAGATTAAACCGGGAGATTAGGAAGAAACAGTTCTCACTTTGGTGATGGAGTACCAACGCTGAACTCTGCTTTTGTGGAGGCGAAAGAGTGTATCTGGTTTTTGTAAGCCAGAGATTGAGAGTTTGAGACATAAAACCCTAGATCCTACCAAATTACTTAAATATCCCTTTATTTTGACGAAATTACCAATATTAACCGCGATTGGATCCAAAAAACGAATCACGTCTGAATCCGATATTGGAATGGGTTAATTTAGATCCGATCCAATTTGGATCAAAAAAGTTTGATGGAACTTCGGACTGGGTCCATATTCTCTCTGACCCGATTCTGAAAAGTAATCTAATATGTTATTATGTTAACAAGGTTCAGGTAAAATCCAGAGGTTTTGAGGAAAATCCAATTTATTTATTTTCTATGAGAATCCGATCGGTTCCAAGACCTAGATTCATATCTAGTACATGATTACATCTAACTCAAATCCAACTAAGAGATTTAGTTATTAAAATAAAATTGACAAGGATTTGATCCAACTACATTTAATATGGATCTGAATTGGATCACGAGATTTTTAAGATCATGACCATCATCCATAATATTCCTTAGGGGTGGCAATTGAGCTCGTGAACCCAGCCCATCCAAGATCGGCAAAAAAAAAGGTCATGAGCCCTAGGGGTGCAACTTGGTTCAATTTGAGGTCAGATTGGAACCGAACCGACACAAGTCAGTTCCACTAAATAAGAACTAGAACTGAACCAAATTCCATTGGAATAAAATCAAACTAAAGTCAGGTTGGTTCAGTTCGGTTCTATGAGTTGCCAATATTCTATAAATTATAAGTAACATAGTTTAATGAAAAAATAAACATAAAATTGAATACAATAAATCATTAATCTATCTATAAAAAGTCGTTAGTTTATCCATAAAAGATCATTAATCTATGTCCTAACTCCTAAAATAATTGATAATAATTATTACATACATATATATTTATTTATTGCATAAGAGTTCGGTTCTCGGTTTTGTTTGATTTTATACAAGTTTGATCCAAGAATCGAATCAAATTGATCGATTTTCTATTTTTGTAACTCAAAACCAAACAGCAATTTGTTCCAAACCACCCCAAAGCTATTGATTTGGTTTGGTTCTCGATTTGAACCAGACCAAGTTGCACCCCTAATGAGCCCGTAAAAAGTAGGATCAGGCTCAAACATTTCAACTCATTAAATCCGAATCAGGCCTTTAATAATGCCTACTAGCATATAAATCGCAATGGAGTGGTGACTTGTTAGAGTGAGAGAGAGAGAGCATTTCCTATACAGCATTCATTGTAAATGGGAGAAGATTTTGGTTGTAAAGTTCATTGGTCGGACTTTTCCCTACATTGCCAACTATGCTCCATCGTCATCAGGGTCAACAATTTATGTTGACTATCTTTATTGCCAATTCCATCAACATTGCCAACGGTGTCCATTAGCCTAAGACTTATTTTATAAAGCATTGGGCCCATCTCCTCACAATCATTCACTAATAGAACTCATTTCACTTATGCTGTCTGTCTAAATTTCCCTGCTTTTTGATTTACTTATGCTCAATTTCATTTTGTCTTCAAAGATGTCCCATTTGGTTCTAACCAAATTGGTTGAAACAAACTTTTGGCCCATTATGACCCATTCTCTTTTAAAGGCCCATGAAAGCCATCGTCAATGATCGATCCCTTTGAAAATGTCAACTTTGAGTCCATGTATAGTCCATTAGAGACCAATTGAATTTAAATATATATTCAGATTAATATCGATCGGATTTCAATCTTTGCCTAAATTGATCATGACCTTAGAGGTCCTTTTGAGTTGAGTGAAATCCTCCTTGTCTTCTGCACACTTAGGCATGTCATTCATCTTCTCACTCAAGCAAAAATCAAGAATACCTGTGTCTCAGAGTCAAAGACATGCAATTAGCAATTAGATTCGTAAAAATATATATATATATATATATATATCAGTGGTGATCTACACCAATTACAATTAAAGGGCATTGATATTATGTAATCAATCTCACATTCCTTAATCAATCAATAGAACATGTAATTGTGGGAGGATGTTAAAGCATTAGTTTATGTTGTATAGTATTAAAGTGTTTCAAGTTGTACCGAATCATTATCTTAGTTTCGTTAGGATGGGATTATGGAGTTACCACATGTAACAAGTTTCTATTTAATAAGAGTTTAAACCTTAGATCATTGATCAAGGTTTTCAATTCATAATAAACTTTTCACCAAGATCTGTTTTCTCTCTTTTTCAAAGTTGGAAACATTTTATTTTGCCGAGACTTCACCACTTTGCTGTGTACTTTGTGGTGGTGGTGGGAACCCTCGGATCATGAGCTTTTTTCAAGTGTTCCCGAGTAATTATTCATCCATCTCGACTCTTTTGTACATCATATCTCTCTCACTAAAACAACTAGTTATGAAAGTAATTTAAAAAAAAAATTTGTTAGTATTGCAATTTGGGCATCGAGGAAAGTACATCCAACATCAACTAAAAAAACAAAATCATCAAGATCGATGGTTTAACCATCAAGGTCAATGAATATATTATAGCGATTAAATGGACACTAGGACCAAACATTACAATTAAATCTTCAAAGTTATGAGTTATTTATTCTCACAAATCATCAAAATAGATCAAAAACAACATTTTGTATCTTCAAAATTATGAATTATTGTTCTCTCTTAATCGTTTTTTGTCACAGATTGCCCCCTTAAAAAGCTTAGAAGAAGTAAGAGTGTATTTGTTTTATTTTTAACCATACCGAAGTGGGGAGTAACATCAAGGGCTCCTCGACCTTCGGGACCATTGATATCAGTGACCACACGTCCCTTGTTCTAACATACAGATTGGATTGGATGGCAGGTAAAGCTCAATCTACTGATTGGCTGACCCATAGTTTTAAAATCTCATCCAACCAAGATGACTCCGATACATCTCGGAATCGTCCACCAACGTGACGGATAGACAAGTCAAAATGTATCGGATGAGATTTAAAACCATAGATCATTTGTCTCATTGTTGAATGAGCCGACTCAAACTAATCAGAAAACTCATCCGAGACAACTCGGTCTCGTTCATAGATGACGAGACATCAAATTGAGTTTTAAAACCATGGGCTCTAACCTACAAGACGGGTTATTTGAAAGCCATCAATGATCAAAATCTTTCACAATTTAAGCATGTGTACCAAGTCACCGAGTCTTTGCATGACCCATATCTGTTTTGTGGCCAGACAAAATGCTCGAATTTCACATCCACCACTATGAATTTACAAAAAAGAACACCAACACAAGCACAAGATCAATCAACATTTCTACACTTAAACAAAGCAAAGAAAGCATCTATTCAACTGGAATATGTTTTCCAAACCATCTGTGCGACTTTACTCATTAAAATTGCTGAAGGGTTGCTGAAATAAGGAGTGTGCTCCCCAGTAAGCCAAAACCCGTAAATCAAGCAAACATAATTGAGATATAATTATTATTCCCAAATAAACACACAAAATTTACCTCTGCAATGTAAGGTTAGTCGTTGGCCACCATTGCTTCCATGGAAGAACTTTCAAGTTTTTTGATGATCAACTTCTTATGTGGAGGAAGTTCTTTGGCTGATGGAGAAACATTAGCATCAACAAGGATAGAGTCTTCTTCCTTGAAATCTCCCCTCAACACACCTACCGCGATTTCATTCTCAACCATCTGTTGTATCACCCTCTTAACTGGCCTCGCTCCAAAGTTCGGATCAAAGCCCAATTTACCCAGCAGTTCAACAGCTTCCTTCGTGTAATGGAGATCAATCTTCTTTTGTTTAAGCCTCTCTTTCAGCCGGTTCAACTGCCATGGAAATATAATAATCATGAAATACTCTGGTCAGCAAATCAAAATACCATAACATCCAAAGAGAAACCTTTCCTATAAATGAGCTCATGAAAACACATAGGCAAGGGTAGGGTAACATAAATTCCTCCATGGATGAAAAACAGAAGCTTGACAAGGTAACAAAGATAACTAATATATATATATATATATATATATATATATATATATATATATATATATATATATATAGGGTGGCGTTCGGAGGCCCTAAAGAGAGCCAAACATTGTACCAATTTTTTTTTTCAAAATAGGGGTTAGAAGTTTTTGAATGGGCTGATTGTTTGTGAGGATGATCTCTATGATGAGATCACCCTCGTCAAAAATCAGCCTATTCTGAAACTTCTAACCCCATCAAAACTGGCTTACAAAAATTGGACGGTCCACGATTCTTCAACTTGTAAACCACGATTAGAAGTTTCAAAATGAGCTGATTTTTTGTGAGAATGATCTCTTCACCATAAAGATCTTCACCACCAAAAATAAGCTCATTCCAAAACTTCTAACCCCTATTTTGATAAATGTTTGGCTCTCTTTAGGGCATCTGAATGCTTCCCATATATATATATATGGTTATTACATAATGTTTTTAAGCTGCTATCGGCACCCCAACTTTTACTTGTTACACTCCAATTTCTTAAATTATTTCACTCCCCAATTAAAGATTAAAACACACCCTTTCAAACATTACAAAGGTTTGGCTCAAATTATAATTTCAACATTACAAAACATTATAACACTCATTCAAACAATTTCAATAGTTGTTTACAATTATGATTAGGCTATAAAAAAACCCTAAACCCAAAAATTAGAAATCTAGCAAAAAAAATAAAAAAAATGAGAGAGCTTCTATTGGCAATCCAACTTTTACTTATTCTCAACCATTCACTTATTTTATTTATTTTTAATTGGAGTGTAAAAGTTGGGGTGCTGATAGCAGCTCTCTAATTTTTTCAGGAAGATTGATTACCTGTATCTCCGCAATCCGGCTGATTTCTTTAGAATCCAGTGGCTGGAAAACAATGTACTCGTCAATACGATTCATAAACTCTGGGCGAAATGTTTGCCTCGCCAACTCCACAACCTGCCTCTTCATCAGATCATACACCACCTCCTTTGTTCCCTCTGCTTTTAGAAGTGTGTCCAATATATAGTGAGACCCAATATTCGAAGTCATTATCACGACGCAATTCGTAAAACTAACAGTCCTGCCTTGCGAATCAGTTATCCTTCCATCATCCAACAGTTGCAATAGAATGTTGAACACATCATGGTGTGCCTTCTCAATCTCATCAAACAAAACAACAGAATATGGTCTCCGACGGACTACTTCGGTCAATTGTCCACCTTCTTCATAACCAACATAACCGGGTGGAGCACCAACCAAACGTGAAACCGCGTGCTTTTCCATATACTCACTCATGTCAATCCTTACGAGTGCCTTCTCCGTGTTGAAAAGGTAAGTTGCAAGAGCTTTAGCAAGTTCAGTCTTACCGACACCAGTTGGACCCATGAACATGAAACTTGCTATGGGTCGGTTCGGATCCGAGAGACCCGCCCTTGAACGCCGGATTGCATCAGCCACAGATTTGACTGCCATATCCTGACCTATAACCCTTTCGTGGAGGACCTGTTCTAGCATGACAAGTTTGTCCCTCTCGGATTGCTGTAGGTTTGATAATGGAATACCAGTCCACTTGCTTACAATTTCTGCAATATCAAGGTCGGTGACCTCTTCTCGAAGTAATGAATGGCCAGATTTCCGGAACTCGGCAAGTTTCTGTTCTGCCTCTTCCAGCTGGCGTTGAAGAGACATTAGGGTTCCATACTTGAGTTCAGCAGCACGATTCAAGTCGTACTCACGTTCAGCGGCCTCCATCTCTAGGTTGACTCTATCAATCTGCAAAAGAAAATTTTCAGAGATGAATTAGTTAGATATAAAAAATTATGAAGATAATTCAATAAGAGAGATTCTATTGCCACACCAACTTTTTCTAACACCACCACAATTGACACACATCTTGGGTGGCATTAGTAAAAGTTGGTGTAGCAATAGAAGCTCTCTTCAGTAACGTTGATAAATTCTGTGTTGAGCTGCAAGAAAGCTACCTCCTCCTTTATTGATCGAATTCGAGTCATGAAAGACTTCTCATTTTCCCAAAGTTCTGTAAGTTTTTTCTGCTTTTCTTTAAGCAAAGCTAGATCACTTTCTAGCTTGCTTAGTCGTTCTTTGGATGCTTTATCAGTGTCATTTTTCAGGGATAATTTCTCCATCTCCAACTTTAGAATAGCTCTATCTATCTCATCTAACTCAGTTGGCTTTGACGTGATTTCCATTTTCAGCTTTGCAGCTGCTTCATCAACAAGATCAATGGCTACAGGAAACAACATAAAATAAAAATGTTTCTTAGTTGCACAATAAGTTCAGATTCATAATCTGGATTAGCATGGTCAAAACTTCCCACAAAAGATGAAAATAAAAAGAGAGGTGATTTTGAATCCATGATCACATATTTTGTTCCTTTTTTATCCTTCCCTATTTATTATGTATCTCATATAAATAGGATTGAAGGAATAAAGAAAGATAACTTTTCTCTTCGATTCTTGATCTCTCCTGAACGCAATAGGCTTTGATACCATCCACAAATTCAATCTAGCGTTTTGGAAAGAAAGAGAGAGGAGAGAAAAATAATCTCAGAGCAAAGTTATGTTTCTTTATTCCTTCAATCCTATTTATATGAGATAAATAATAAATAGGAAAAGACGAAAAAGGACATGAATAGGAATAAAATATTCCATCCAAGAATATTGGTAAAAAATTGTCCTCCAAGAGGTGGTGCATTGACCAAATGGTCAAAATTTGACTCACATGCAGGCCATATAGTGTGTTCTTCATGGGAACTAAACACACAATTTGCAAATTATTACACCACCATTTACCTTTGTCAGGCAAAAACCGCTCTGTGATGTATCGGTCTGCAAGTACGGCAGCTGCAACAAGGGCACTGTCCGATATTTTAACACCGTGATGAAGCTCATAACGTTCACGCAATCCACGAAGAATAGAAATTGTATCTTCTACAGATGGTTGATCACAGAACACCTGCTGGAATCGACGCTCAAGTGCAGGGTCTTTTTCAATGTATTTCCTATACTCAGTCAATGTGGTTGCGCCTATACAACGGAGCTCACCTCTACCAAGCATTGGTTTTAACAAGTTTCCAGCATCCATTGCTCCACTCGTAGCCCCTTTATTCATTGTCAATGAGAAACCACCATTGTCAACAAACAACAGCAAATAGAAATACAAGAATATGTTAGACAAGTTAATGGACCATCATTAGGTATCTATCACGCAAAATTAAAGACAATCCATTTATCATGAGAGATCATTTGGGAAGGAGGAGTATTGTCAGAGACATATTGGAGGCTGTACCTGCAAGAAAATGGGTCCAAATTGTACCTGAATCAATATGGTTTAGTTGCCAACATTTTAAAGTAGGTTTATTGACGTAGCAGAAGCATGTGAATCAACAGATTTAATTGATAAACAAACAATAGCTCGAAGAAGATAAAACAAAGAACTAGAAATTAATTAACTAAAGAGAATTGAATTGATATGTATTGAATTGTTGAATTTCTTCTTTGGCACTCCTTATATAGATAACTGCATCATAACAACTTAGAAGCCTTTTAGAATACTAAAAAAGTCTACTTTTCTAATCTATCTATTATAACATAATAGTAACTTTCTCGTCCTATTATATAACTCAATTTGGACACTTCTAAGTACGTCTAATTATAGCCTAAAAAATAAAAATGAATTTAGACAACAAAAAAAAAAAAAAGAAACTTAAAAACAAATTAGAAACTAACAAGGAATAGTACTCCTACAGTAACTATAAATTTGAAATCCTCCTAGAATTAGAAAATATAAATCTGCATAGAACTAGAAAATAGAAACAAATCCTAGTAGAATTAGGAAACAACTTAAGACTCTTTAGCTAGAATTGTCTTGGTCCTATATCAGGTAGATATCCTACATCAATTATATCATCAAAAAATTCTTTGTGATTTGCTCTTGACATGTTGAAGAGGAGAAACTTCTTGGGAAAAAAATGAAGATATACAACCACTCGGTGCATGCATAGATCTTTTCGTTTTTTAGTCTTTCTCCAACTGACCAGTAAAATTTAAGTTATTCTTCATTTGGTAGCATTCATGCCCAATTTTCTCCTACAAATTCTCCCATCAAAAAAAAAAAAAAACACACCTCCTAAACTCTTTGAAGAGCTTGCACCAAAAGAAAATAAGAGCTACAATTTTTATGACAACTTCCTGACCCGAGAGCTCCTTTCCATAAAGAACTCGCTCATTCTACTCCCTTCCAAAGGACCCAAAAAATAACAAATAGGGGTCAAATTCCATAAACTCTCTTCTTAGATACATAAAAATAAAAATAAAAAAAACTAATGAGAGAGAGAGAAGTGTGTCAGTCTCTTTTTCCAAAACTAAGTAAAATGAGTGAAATACTTCCATTTAACATGAAAAAAAAAAATCAACAACTTATAAACTAAGCTTGCTAATTGAAATTCTAAAGGTGAAAGAAGAAAGTCCGTGGCACAGAATCATGATGCCGACTTTTCGATTAACATTAGCTAATGTGTACAAAGCTAAATTGGCTAGTGTTACTGGTAACCATGCTGGATCTGTTAATCAATTCATGCTACTGAAAACTAAGAATCAAACTAAAAAATTATCATGCCAATAACACAAACCTGCACCAACAACAGTGTGGATCTCATCAATAAATAAAATTATCTGCCCATTGGAAGCAGTGACTTCCTTCAGGACAGCTTTCAGTCTTTCCTCAAAATCTCCACGGAATTTAGCACCAGCAATTAATGAACCCATATCCAGTGAGATCAACTGCACAAAAAGTTACACAAGATCAAACATAAATACAAGATTAAAAAAAAAAGCTAAATACTTAAACTAAACCTCAAGTTTGCATCCACTGGTGTGTGCCTTGCGCCTTGACTAAGGCACAATCAAGGCGAGTGCCTTGGTGCGCCTCACTTAAACTTCCTTGCCTCACATGTATTAAGGCACCTTAGCTGCACTCTGCCTTGAGGCACACTAAGGCGCTCACCTTGACTACAGAGATACTTCCTTGTAATTATAACCATATGAACATACTCAATCCTACCACTGCAATTTTACTTTCAGAAGAACATAATTTACTTTAAAAATGAAGAAAAATTCACAACCTTCCGATTTAATAGAGGCTCGGGAACATCTCCACGTACAATTCGTTGAGCTAATCTGCAAAATGATTAAAATTTTAGTAGCACAAAACATCAGATAAAATGTATCTCAAACACAAGGAGATGAACACAAATATCCAAAGCATCAAGATTTGCTATAAAACAGGTATCCTTATTGGCATATCCAAACAGGAAGCTATGACGTGATGATAAGATTAAGTCCATGCCTCTATGGTACCTACTTATTGAATATGATTGTCCATACTCCATATCCAAAAAGTATTAATGGTTGAGACATGTTAACAAATTAAGGATTTAAACAGAATTGAATGAACAGGATTCATTCAGCCAACCAATTTTTAGGATAAGGCTCTGATGATGATCATGAAGATTGGTTAATAAACTACTTGATACAAACAATTTTAGTATAGCAAAAAACTCAAGTAAAAGTAGAATTCACAAGTATGGCTTATTTGAAACTCCACCATCAGCATGCCTTTGGATAATTTAAGAAGCTTATATCAATATTAAAGTAGAGCCCATCCAATCTTCGTGTTTCCAGTTGGAAGGAATATGCAAGTTGAAGGCGCTAATATTGTGAGAGAAAGGCCCAAAATAACATGGCTTGAACAGGATACGAACAAACATAAATAATAGAAGATGTAGGTTTGGACAGAATTAGGAACATGACTTGTTTATCTGACCAAATCTTTGAAATAAGCCTTCAATGATGATGAGTTCGTTACATATTAGAAATTACAATAAAATTATACATCCATGTCATATTTTCTTGAAGATGTAGTACAATTGGCTTCATAGCTTTACCCACATCTTCATAATTAAACTTTGTTTTTTATTCCTTGTAGATGCTCCACTTAGTATAAAGGGCGCTATGATACCCCACAAAATCACAATACTCATACTAGGAACTAGACAACTCTACAATCAATCAACAAAAAGACAAAAAAACTTGTTAACCAAACAACTACTCCACAAGACCGATCTGATGGGGAAGGCACAACTATGACTATAAGAGAATCATAGGTCGAACTGGGGCACAATACGTGAGCACGTGGCACCCAGGAGTAGAGGCAGATAACACAACACTCAACACTCCCCCTCACCCATAGGGTGGGAAATTCCTTCGAGGAGACTCGAAACCATGACCTATACAAACCTAGCGCTCTGATACCATGTTAACCAACCAACTACTCCAAAAGACCGATCGATTGGAGAAGGGGAGAACCATGAATATAAGAGGGTCACAAGGCTTTAATTGGGGTATGACCAAGGGGAACCAAGATTTTCTATCAGTGGGGTCTAAGTGATGGTTGACCGATAATTTCAATTTCCTTCTACCCCAATGTTGGGATTGTTGTTGTAAATAATGGTTGACCAGTGGATAATTATGACGGTTGTATTTGTTGATAAAGACTTCTAGATTTTCCTAAAGTTTGCCCCCAATGGTTTGACAAAATATCTTAATCCACTCCTAGTTAAAGTAGAATTGAGAAACAAAATCTAGATCATCCTATCTAAAAAAATGGTAAAATCAAACTTTCAATAATTTAAAAGCTCTTGTAATTCCTAACTACACAAATCTACCAACCCAAGCAAAAGAAACAATATTCATGTAGAGATCTCAAACACTTCCATAAACATATCACTATATATTATAATAGTGTGTAATGATATAGGGTCTTACTTATTGCTTATTGATAAGCAAAAATATAAAACGTGTTACTGTAAGTGAAGAATGTGAGACACTAAGAAGACTCCTTGCAAATTAAATCCAAATAAAATGGAAAATAGAGAATCATAAGAGAATGATAACTACATTAAAATAGAAGGTGGTGATGGCATATTCAATTGTTGATCAACGTCATCGGCTTGTGGAATGGTTTCGACTAAAATGTTTCAATATTTTGTGTTGTTTTCAGTTAAATTGTAATGTTCTATCTTAATAATTTGAAAGTGCTGAGAATTTTGAACTATTGTGACATTCATCGAGACCATTTGATAAGTCTCATTTGTAATAGAAGAAATCATGTTACAAGTAATCAAATTTATTGAACACCTAAAAAAACTTGGCTTGTATAATTGAAAATTTGCATGATCAAACTAGCCCAATAATTCAATGACTTATTTCTCAACCCTCCATTCTAAGGCCATTTTATTAGAAACTTTTGACAATATGGGTATGATGAACTATGAATTTGCAATGGATAGGTATGATGATGATGATGACGAAGATGAAAAGTCTTCGTCTATAGTTGGAAAAGTCATTACCTAAACCTGATGCTATCTAATAATCTAGGTGAGTAATGTTTTTACTATTAAAGGATATGAGGGAGAATGCTTGGGATACTTCACCACCTTCCCATATACTTGAACTAATGCAGGAGGCAGCCGACATGGGCTTTCCCGTTGTTGAAAAAAAAACACATGTCTGTTGACAGTCTTTAGAGGTAATGGGCCTATTATTGAGACTCGCCTCTCACTCATGTTTCATAGTCAAGTTCTGTTAAATAAGTCTGTAGGGTTATTTTAGTCTTTTCCCTTCTTTAGTTATCTTATGTAATTCTTATATAGCCTAATTAGGGCTAATTAATCAATTTTTAATCTTCTCTCTCTATTTCGAACTTGGAATCAGAGCCTGCGATCTGAATCTCTATCGAACTCCTTCTTCCTCTACAAACTCAATCGACTCATTCTTCCTTGGAAACAAAAACCCTACATCACTCGTCTTCAACCTATATCACCCCTACGAGGGTTATTTGTTGCTGAAAACCCCATGCGATAGGGAGTCAACTTGATTCAAAGCCTGCGATCAGGCTATATTCACAGCAACGATGCTGTTTAAGTCGTGCAACACCTCTAGTGGCTGTAGTGAAGTCGTACGACGCCTCTGGTGGCTGTAGTGAAGTCGTGCGACGCCGTTAGTGGTTGTAGTGAAGTCGTGTGACGCCTCTGGTGGCTGTATTGAAGTCGTACGACGCCTTTGGTGGCTGTATTGAAGTCGTGCGACACCTATCGGAGCAACCTGGACATCTGCGATCACAACAGGTGGTTTGTTTAAGTTTTTTCAACACAGCAAGTTGTTGTTCTGACCTGTACGACACATCAGGTGGCAGTGTTTTTAATTGTTTAACTCATGTAGTGGTTATATGAGGGTGCCGGCAGTGTTTTGAACACCTACGAAGTTTTTTCGACCACATTAGAGTGTTGTTTGAGGTTGTTCTCCCACTTATCTTGCTCATTGATTACCTATACTTGCGGTAATGATTAATTGGGTCACCCACAACAGTATTTAATCAACCCTTGTAACTCTTTTGATCGTGCATTGTCACCTTTAGGGTGTTGCGATCACTTTATCCTAGGGAGTTGTGCTCTCATCTTCTTGAACTCTCTTCAAACCAAAGTACTCGGATTATTTGATGGCCTCTGAGTCATCCTCTTCCTCGATCATTGGTACTAGTAATGGGTCGAGTGGTTTTCCGTCTCATTCAACCGACTTTCCCGGCATTCAAATCACTACCGTGAAATTAGATGGTCCTAACTATCTTTTATGGGCACGATCGGTTGAAATGTTCATTGGTGGAAAAGGGAAGATCGGTTATTTCACAGGGGCGGACAAACAACCTCCACCCCCCGTAAGTTTGTCCTCTCCTCCATTGCAGGTTTACTCTCGACGTCCCCGTGATACTACCATCACTTCTATGTCCGACCAGCTCGCCTCCTCACCACCAGCTCCGCCTCCGTCTGTTCCCTGTAATGATCGTCCTATTGCCACTCGTAAGGGTAAGCGCACTTGTACTTATCTCATTTCAAATTATATATCTGATTCTGCACTATCACCCTCCTATTGGAGTTTTCTTGCTTCTATTTCCACTGTTTCTCTTCCTACTATTGTTGCAGATGCTATTGCTCATCCTGAGTGGCGTGCAGCTATGATTGATGACTTGATTGCTCTTAAAAAGACTCAAACTTGAAAAATTATTCCTCTTCCGCCTGGACGGAAAGTTGTGGGTTGTCGCTGGATCTTCACGCTTAAGCATAATCCGGACGGTTCCATTGCTCGTTATAAGGCCCGTCTGGTGGCCAAAGGTTATGCTAAGACTTATGGGATTGATTATCAGGAAACTTTTGCTCCGGTTGCCAAGATGACCACCATTCGTGTTCTCCTTTCTGTTACTGCTATCCGAGGATGGCCGCTCTTTCAGTTAGATGTCAAAAATGCTTTTCTCAATGGTGATCTTCAGGAAGAAGTCTATATGGTCCAATCTCCTAGGTTTCTTCCTTCTACTTCTCTTGCACATGTTTGTCATCTTCGCCGGTCCCTTTATGGTCTGAAATAGTCTCCTTGTGCTTGGTCTGAGCACTTCACTAAGGCCATGCATCAGTTTGGTTTCCATCAAAGTTCTGCTGATCACACATTGTTTTTGCGTCACTCCCAAGGCAAAACTATTGCTCTGATTGTGTATGTGGATGATATTGTTCTTACTGGAGATGATATCGATGGCCTTACTGAGGTCAAAACTTTCTTAAGACATCAATTTGAGATTAAGGACCTTGGCCATCTTCGTTATTTTCTGGGTATTGAGGTTGCCCGGTCCCAGTCTAATATATTTATTTCTCAGCGTAAATATGTTCTTGATTTACTCAGTGCCTCTGGTCAGCTTGGATCTCGTCCAGCTGATACTCCTATTGAGTAGAATTACAGGTTGACTGATTCTGAGGGGGAGTGTGTGTTAGATATTGGCCAATATCAGCATCTTGTGGGAAAGTTGATCTATTTGTCTATGACTCGCCCTGACATTGCCTATGGTGTTAGTGTTGTAAGTCAGTTTATGCACTCGCCTCGAACATCTCATCTTGCTGCTGTTTATCGTATTCTTAGATACCTTAAAGGATGTCCTGGTCAAGGTATTTTATTCAACAATCATGGTCATCTTCGCATTGAGGCATGGACAGATGCAGATTATGCTGGTTCAGTGACTGATAGAAAGTCTACTTCTGGGTATTGTACTAAAGTTAGTGGTAACTTGGTAACTTGGCGTAGTAAGAAGTAGGATGTGGTTTCTCGGTCAAGTGCTGAGTCAGAATATAGAACTATGGCACTTGGAGTATGCGAGTTGTTGTGGCTCAAAATCTTACTAGCTGATTTATGTCTTCCTGTGCCGGTCCCCTTCTTACTATATTGCGATAATAAATCAACTATTAACATAGCTGCAAATCCGGTTCAGCATGACAGAAGGAAGCACATAGAAGTTGATCGTCATTTCATTAGAGAAAATATAGTTTCTGGACAGATTTGTACTTCCTTTGTTCCTACCTCTCAACAACTTGCTGATGTTCTTACTAAAGGTGTAAGTAAAACTTCCTTTGAAGATGTCTTGTCCAAGTTGGGTATTGTTGATATCCACGCACCAACTTGAGGGGGAGTGTTAAATAAGTCTGTAGGGTTATTTTAGTCTTTTCCCTTCTTTAGTTATCTTATGTAATTCTTAGATAGCCTAATTAGGGCTAATTAATCAATTTTTAATCTTCTCTCTCTATTTCGAACTAGTTCCTTCCGGGTAGAAAGACTTGACCTAGTTGTTTTTTCTATTGATTGTCTTTTACAATGTTGGTTTTGAAGTTGTGTCTTAGCTTAATTGGAGTGTTCAATGACCTCATTTGGAGCCTTATCACACGTAGGAGATGGATTGTGAAACTGTTGATACTTCAAATATTATCAACATATCAGGAAGAGTTGTATATCAGTCTAATGCACTATAAATTTTAATACCAATTTAGTCACAAAATCATAGATTTTTAACAAGTTCAACCATAAAATATGACGAATCATTAGCCATATAAAGCCCACCAATACGGAGGTGGACCAAGTAGAAACATAGATCTTTAATACAAATTTCCATAGTTCATATTCTATTTATTTTTTAAAATATTCACTCTATAGTAACACTTGTATATAGATTTAATAATTTATTCTTTTGAAAATGTATAAGGTCTATAGCGGATGGAAAAGTCCGCCTCTATAACACTATTTATTTTTATTTATTTTTAAATATATAACAAACAAGGCTGGCACTAAATGTATGTTGTGGAATAGTGTAGAGGTCCATATGGAGGAGGAAAAATCCGTCGCTATAAAGCTTTTTTTTTTTTTTTAAACAGCTCAACTTGTGTATTTTTTTTTCCCAAAGTTCAGTGGGGGCTATAGCCCCCACTCGGCCCTATGTAGAACTCCACCCCTAGGTATGACACACCTGAGAGTGGAGGAAAATATACACTCAACACTCCCCCTCACTCATAAGGATGGAAAGATTTAAACACCTATACGAACCTAGCGCTTTGATATCATGTTGACAACCATTTACCCCAAAAGATTGATACAATGGGGAAGGCGCAACTATGAATATAAGGTGACAGGTCGAACTAGGGTCCAATACGTGAGCACGTGACACCCGGGAGCAGATGCGGATAACACAACACTCAACACTCCCCCTCACCCAAGGGTGGAAAATTCCTTCGAGGAGACTCAGAACCCGTGACCTACACGAACCTAGCACTCTGATACCATATTAACCAACCAATTACTCCAAAAGACTGGTACAATGGGGAAGGCGCAACTATGAATATAAGAAGGTCACAGGGGTTAACAAGGGTATTACACACCCGAGAATGAAGGAAAATATACACTCAACACTACCCCTCACCCATAAGGGTGGAAGGAATTGAATTTGTGACCTATACGAACCTAGCACTATGATACCATGTTGACAACCATTTACCCCAAAAGACGATCAGGAGAGCGCAACTTTGAATATAAGAAGGTCACAGGTCGAACTAGGGCACGATATGTGAGCACGTGACACCTCGGAACGGAGGCAAGATAACACAACAACACTCAACAAAACTAACACTAAGTAATGTCAAAAATGAAATAAATAAACCAAGTAAAACTCCCAAATATGATGTAGCAGGAGAGAGAAATGAATATATGAAAGAAACTTTATGTAAGCTTTTGATCCCCAATTCTTGTTCACCCCAGATGATCGTGTGGGGTGAATTGTGACCTCGTACGATCATGACGGGTGAGCAACAACCACCCTGTCACAGTACAGACTTATGGACTAATAGGTCACACTTAGGCCAAGTATCCTACAAAGAGACTAAAGGAACATGGGCCAACTTGATATTTTTTACCATAGTCTATATTAAGGATATTCCCTCCCATTAATAACCAAAAGAAGTCGCACACCAATTGTCAAATTAAACGGGCCTTGCTAATTGGTCGATCACAATTGAAATGGGTGAATAAATTTCAGATACAAGCAATTCATCAACCTCAATCTACAATGTGCAATATTAAACCACGAGAATCTCCAAAATAAACCCAGTTTTTTTGGGCACATAACAAAACCTACTGAAATTCTGTCAAATGGAAGAACTTACCCCTCTGCAATTGCAGTTTTTCCAACACCAGGCTCACCAATGATAACAGGATTGTTTTTAGTTCTCCTAGATAATATCTGGATACAACGTCGAATTTCATCATCCCGGCCTATAACAGGATCCAATTTACCACGTCTAGCAAGTTCTGTCAAGTCACTCCCGTATTTGTCTAATGCCTCGTATTTTCCTTCAGGATCTACAGTCAGAAAAACAATGTGCATGAGATTGCATTAAGTAGAGAAAAAAAGAGGAAAAACCGCAGCTAGAAAGACATATATGCAGAAAACCCTGACATGCAGTTTACAAACTAATGAGAGGAATTCAGAAATATCGTCTGGGAAAATGGCAATAACAGAAATCAACTCAGGGCTTGGAGCAACAAACAAGAACTAATTTTATCATCTGCTCCAAATATTTTTGAGTTGAAATACCTTAGAAATCAAATGAAAAAGGAAAAAAAGTAGAATTTTATGTCATGGTCCATAACCTGAAATCAGAGATCAATTTTTAGTACGTACACATCTGAACTAATCACAATCCCTTCAAATCAAGGAACTCCCTGGGAAACCCAGTTATTATTATACAGAAATTCATGAGAACTTATTATAAACCTAATAGCATAAATACTCAAACAATAATAAGAAGCAATATACTTCACTTAAACAATCACCAGATAAATGGTCCACATGTCTAACAAAAGTTACCATGACCATAAACTAAATTAATGCACTAATTTGAGCAAACAAAGTAAAAAAACATACAAGGGATGCTTCATACTTTGATCAGTAACTCTTTGATTTCCACGAACAGCTTCAATGGCCTCCTTCAACTCCTTCTCTCCGAGTTGGAGATTCTTGAGTAACTGCTTACCAAACCTCTTATCTGAACTGATGGCTAACAACAGGTGCTCCACTGACAAGAATTCATCACCATACTCTTTCTTATACTTCTTGGCATTTTCCAAGAGAGCAATGAGATGTGTACCCAATATGGGCCCACTAGTGTCACCTACCACCTGTTACAAGAAATAAATTACCAACTTTTTTCCCTACCGAAAGACTGCTGGCATTTCAATCAATTAACCCACGTACCTTAGGTTGTTCGTTAATGAAGTCATCCGTAGCCTGCAACACCGAGGTATTGCTGATCCCTGCCTTTGTGAATATTCTACGAGCCAAACCATCTTTTTGCTCCAAAAGAGCTTTCATTAAATGCTCGGATTCAACAATTTGTTGCTTACTAAGCCGGGCTGCATCAACAGCACCAACAATTCCGTCCCATGCCATCTCAGTGAACTCTGACTGATTAATCTGATTATAACAAACAGACTCAAAGAACGGTAAATAAAATGATTCCAAAATAAAATCTACTCCTAAATCATGAGTGCAACTTACAAGGTAAGAGGCCATCTTAAAAGAGACGTAAATTAGTCAACAAAGAGAATATGGTTCATAATAAAAAGATAAATGAAGGAAATTTTGGAATGCACAAAAATCTCAAGATATTTTTAGAAGCACGTGCAATGTCTCATCCCAATGAGTTGAGGTGGCAGGATAAGAAAATAAAGTAAATGAGTAAAATCATTATCCAAAATGGACTATTATTTTTGCAAGCAGCCCAATTTCTTACAAGACTTCCCTTGTACCCATCATCACCCCTTGGGGAGTCTTTTCCTGCATGGATATTCAACCATGGCAGGGTTAGTCGGGGCATAATGAATAACGTGTTTGTGTTGCATGAGACGTAAATGTAGAAAGGCATGTGAAAGAAAATATAAATTAAATGGCCTCAATAGTTTGGTTGAGACTAGTATTTAGATAGGCATTTAAGCCTATGCCTTGAGGCTCATCTTGGACTGGGGCTCTCCCAAAATGCACTTTGCATTAGTAAAAATTGCGCAAACTTGTTAGGTTCAAGTTTCATCCACAAGGTTTCAAAAAAAAGACAGATTCCCACAACTTTGATATGTTTGTTAGCCTTGGTGCTAAAGGTGTGCACCGTGTGTACATATGCTAGTGGTGACGACTAGTAGTAGCTTAAAGAGTTGATTATAACTTTTGTCTCATCCCCTCTCCTCTTTAGCAGTTATTCAAGTAAGAATAAGCTATAATAGATTAACTAACATTAGCAAAACATTTCTTTCCCCATATAATAGGGATCAGCTTTGAAAAAAAAAATTCTAATTAGTATTCTCTCTTGTTAAATTCATCATACTATTTATTAGTTTTTAGTATTGATGAAGGCTTAACAAATTATGCTAATGAGGTTTATGCCTTGCTCCACACCTCCACATTGGTCAAACCATGTTCACTACCTTCCTCTGGCATGGAAAGGGGGAATGAGCACTTGTTTGATGCGAAGGAAAGTCCTTTGCAGGAATTAATTTTTAATATCTTTGGTTTGTTGTTTGTTTGGTGAAAAACAGTTCAAGGATTTTGCAGGGTTGTTTTTTGAAGATTTCTTTTTAGGTGGGATAATGTTCTTAGCAGTAGATTGTAGTTCTGTTTCTTTGCTTTGCGGACACCTTGTCGTCTTATTAATAAAATTTCAGTTATCAAAAAAAAGGAGGGGGTGGGGGGATGAAGTGGAGTTTTTGATGTAGGTGTAAGAAAAAGAAAAAGTAGAAAAGAGGATGTACCTCTTATATAAACGACAGCTAAAGTCACAAATATACCCTTTCAAGAGAAGATAACATTAGCCAAGCTTACCATTATACATTTTCAAGAAAAGATTTTTAAAAAGAAATGTAGATCTGACAGAAATACCCTTCAACGTTTCTCTCAAATTGGTGCATAGATATCAATCATGTCCAACTTGGATAAAAATTCTCATACTCTTGCCTTCCCCACGGCTTTTATACACACATCTACCAGAATGAACTTGATTCGAGTGAAGTCTAAAAGGAATAAAAACAATAGAAACCAAAACTGATTTCGTTTCACCCGACAGGTACCCACAGATACCCAGAATCGATATATTTTCTCATTTCCTTTCATATTATAAATGGTTGAAGGTTTCACTACCCATCAAAATTAATAGATATTCTATAAAATCCTTCAAGTTTCCATATAAACCATGTAATCCAGCATAAAAATGGGTCATCTCATCCTAGAAGTTCATTACCTGTAGAGAACATGAATTTTAGTTATTGGAAAAATTTTAACTCATATTTTTAATAGAATAATTGTAATTATGTTGTTGATGTTTTTATAGATGGTGTGTTCAGTTCTTTAAAGAAAAAAGCTTTGTGATAATTTGTAGAAGAGATTTTCTCATTTTTGTGATAGAAAAAAAGCTTGCACATGAAATGCTACCATCACTCAAAAGATTTTGTCTTATCTGATTCTTAAAAACCAAAATCCATGGATAGCCACAATTTTTTACGGTTCTGGTACCACTTGTCTTAGAATTGAAACCGACAAGAAGCAGAATCGAAAAAATACGATGGTCCTGAATTCTGATTGTAGCTTCTCAGTACCTTAGGAATGAACAGGAGTTGACCCATTGACATCCCTAGACATGGTTCATGGCTTCGTATTTGGCTTCTGCGCTTAAGCTTAAGCGAGCAACCACATTTTGCTTCTTACTCTTTTAAGTGACAAGGTGCCTAACATTGCAATATCCTATAGTAGATATCCTCAAGGTTTAAAATTTCATATCAAATGGTTGTTTCGACCAATGAAAAACCTGATATTTTCTCGACTGATACGTTCCCAAAACATTCAATGTTTTATATCGGTCTCCACCAAAATCAATATGTGTCAGCCGATACATTCCGATATTTTGAACCAAGGATATCCTATAGTAGAGGATCCCCGCACAGTTTGCATTACTGAGGATCTCCACATCGAAATGACCATGATCACTAAACAAGATGTTTCTGCCAAGACTAGACTACAAGTATCTAAGAATCCTGTACACACCAGCTAAATGACAACTCTGTGGTGAATGCAGATTTTACTAATCATGATGGCTCACCATCCTTGGTGTTCACTATGATTTGGATCATTGCAGAATCAGCAAGCCTAGATCCCAACTTGTCCAATTTCTCAAGCAAATCAACAATGTACTTCTCCTAAGAGACCACTATCCCAATAGTGGGAGTGGCCACTTCTATGTCAAAGAAGTACTTGAGTGGACCGAGTCCTTTACATCAAAAACCTTACCAAAATGTTTATTCAATGTCATCAATAGTGACAACTACATAATTGACATGAATAGTTGGGGCCCAATCTTTTACAAAGTATTGTCCTGATGATAAACAAAATCTCTCTATAAAGTAAAAAAAATGATACTTATAAAGGAAAGGACCTAATGATAAACAAAATCTCTCTAGAAAGTAAAAACTAATGATAATTATAAAGGATTATTTGCCTAGTATCATAGTGTATTGTGTATATTCTGCAAGAAGTATTGAACAGACCTAAAGGAACTTGTTGTCGAATGATAATGAGGAATCACATAAACATCACTTGGTGAGTTGGGAGAAAGCATGTACTCCTAGGATTTTAAGGTGAGAAAAGGATGTTCAAAGATCACTCATTTGCAATTTGGTGTAGATATCTTAATACTTCTATCTTCATTGGCAACTTAAATAATTGCAAGGTCGTATGTGTTCTATTTTTAGGTACTTAAATCATTCTCAGATCAAAAGCTATCTGTTCTGTTGTTTCAAAGCAGTCTCAATATGGTTGTGAATTTGAATAAGCACAAATTGTTTATGGTAGGAGGGACAAATATTGTGTGATGCTTGCTTAGTTTTGAAGTAGTAAGATGGAGGATTTTCCCAAATCCTCCCAATGCATATCTTGGGCTCCACCTAGGGCTTATCATAAAACCAGCACTATTTGGAACACGGTCATTGAAAAGGTTAATAGGAGAATGACCTCGTGGAAAACTAGATCTCACTCTAAGGACAAAGGATGTTTCTTACTTCTTACCAAAAGGAGTTAGCCTAATGTTGCGTTGTACTTCGTCGTTTTATTTATGCTATTGACTGCAAAAGTATTGAAAAGACCTTGAGAAACTTGCAAAATGATAAGAAACACAAATATCAATTGGCTAGTTGGGAGCAAAGTCACCAAGTCAAGCTTTTGGAATAAGTCAGCAACAGGAAATTTAGAAAATTCAAAGAAAAAAAAAAACAGGGAGAAAAAAAAAGCCTAAGGTTAAAGCTGCATAATTGTTTCTAAGTTGTTGTGTTCCCATATTATATCATCAAATCCCCATTAAACTACATTGAAAATTTCCAAATCCCATACTAATACCATTCATTGTGATGCCCAGTCCGGGGACACGACCTGACACGTCATATCTCAGTTAACTTTGTTATAGAAATGACACGAGACCCAATAATGAGGTAAAACAAATTTAAGTTAAGTGTACCAAATCCGCAAGGAATATCAAAACTCAGAAGGCAGTAATATATTCACAATTTTAGTATTTACCATCAAAATGCATAAGTTCTGGGATTTACACACTTCCAAAATTTTCCAAAACATATTACCCATTATGTTTTTCTATACATACTTATTTACAAAAACTAATACTACTCCTAGACCTCCACTATAATCCATAATTTTGTTGTCATATCTACCAACCCATCATCCTATTCTTCCAGAGTCACCCAACACACGTACCCAACAACCTCCTCATCAGTTATACTCTCAAAACACCTTCTGGCGAAGTCCTCCAGAGCATCAATCCAAACTGGCCTCTTCACTTTTCTTTTTGAGAATGGAAATGTATACTTAGATTCTACAACTAAGGGGTAGAATGGGTGAGTAACAGGTATGTTACCCAATAGAAAATGAACATAGTAATGATTGTAAGATGAATGGGTAATCATGCTAAAGACATATTATACGGGATCCATTATCAATATACGGTCATAAATACGTAAAGAAAGTTCATCACATTATAATGTGGTTTATCGACAAATCCGAATAATTGTATAATATTACACAATTTACCATAATTGATTATACAATTCATCAAAACAATTTACCTCGACTCTCTAAGACTAAATACTTTATTAATTCTCTAAGACTAAATATTACTTGTTTCTCAACAACTTTCATTGTTGCAATCCATAGTTAGTGACCAATTTTTTCGGTTCAGATATCTAGACTCTTAGCTTCCGGTATTCTCAGAACATAAATAAAATTTCATAACTCATCACCAAAAATAAAACACATCCACAACACTGACGTTATAATGCCAGCAAGTACGGTGTTGTATATACCTATAAGTACCATAGATTTCACGACTGAATTCCGCCTCAGTCGAGGATCTAAGTTTGTCGATGCGGAATGCAACATTATTGCCTGATTCTATGATCGATCTGATCACAAGTAATTCACCCTTTGCCTTGCTCAGGTTGGCCGTTGACCAGGGTCCCATGGAGACCTTTGCGGAGGTCAATCAATCGACTACTACAAACTTCCCACAATCACAGGGACCAGTTGTCTTCATCTTGGTTATCAAGCTAGAATGTGAAATCCAAGGTACACTACCTTATACACTCACTTTCCTTTCTCATTATAATCTAAAATAAAATAAACATATCTCGGGTACCCCTGACCCAAACATAAAACAACAGGTACTCCATGGTCTAAAAATAAACGAACATCGGGCACTTTCTCCCCAAAAGTAAACGATCCCGGTACTAACTGATCCCAACTAATACTTGTGTTACTTCCTTCAATGTAAGATCCCTTATTGTAAGTAACCTGTTGCACTTAATGATTCTCAGATTTGATAACATCTAATACCATTTTCAAATGATTGGGACATTCTTGACCTAATCCTGAATAATTTTTGAAATTTACTAAATTTTCCTGATTGGCATTTACCATTTTATCCTCAAATTTGAGTTCGAGGTTAATTTCTTGGTACGATGTATTCCTTACGGTATCTAGTAAACGGACTTGACATTTTTTCTAAGGCCGTGCGAGGGACCCATACGGATCCCTAGATCACATGGAATCATTTAAATAGCAATTTTAAAACACAAATGTGATGTGATTACGTGTTTTCCAAATTTATTTTGTGAAAATTACTGTTTGTTTTCGATTAATCAGTTTTACATAAAAATGCAAAATGATACATTGCATAGCCACTTATTTTCAGAAAAAGTTATTAACTTCTATGTGTTGTAATGAGTATTAAGTCTAGTTTAACTAGGTGATATTGATAAGATTATGAATTCGATCTAAGGAACTGTAAGGAATGCGTCGTACCGAAAAATTAACCTCGAACTCAAATTTGAGAACAAAATGGTAAATGTGAATCAGAAAATTTAGTAAATGTCAAAAATTATTTAGGATTAGGTCAAGAGGGTCCCAATTATTTGAAGATGGTTTAGATGTTATCAAATCTGAGAATCATTAAGTGTGTTAGGTTACTTACAGGTTACTTACGATAAGGGATCCTACGTTGAAGGAAGTAACAGAGGTATTAGTTGGGATCAATTTGTACCCATGATCATTTAGTTTTGGGTGAGAAAGTGTCCAATGTTCGTTTACTATTGAGCTAGGGAGTACCCGTTGTTTTATATTTGGGTTAAGAGTACCTGGGATGTATTTATTTTATTTTGGATTATAATGAGAAAGGAAAGTGAGTATATAAGGTAGTGTACCTTGGATTTCACATGCTAACCTGATAGGCAAGACGAAGACGGCTAGTCCTCGTAATCGTGGGAAGTTTATAATAGTCAACTAACTGACCTCCGTATAGAAAATCCTCGTGATTTTGGGACACTAGTCAACGGCCAACCTGAGCCTAGCAAAGGGCGAACTATTTACGGTCAGGTCGACCATAGAATCAAGTAATAACGTTGCAATCCCTCATTGGCAAACTTGGTATCCCCAACTGAGGCGGAATTTAGTTGTGAAATCCGTAGTACTTATCGGTATACAACACCGTACTTGCCAGCAATATAACGCCAATGATGTGGATGTGTTTTATTTTTGGTGACAAGTTATGAAATTTTATTTATGTTATGAGAATACTGGAAGCTAAAAGTCTAGATATCTGAATCAAAAAAATTGGTCACTAACTACAGATTGTAACAACGAAAGCTAGGGAGAAACAAATAATATGGATTTAAGAGAATTAAAAGAGTATTTAGTCTTAGAGAGTCGAGGTAAATTGTTCTGATGAATTGTATAACTAATTATGGTAAATTGTGTAATATTATACAATTATTTGGATTTGTCGATAAACCACATTATAATGTGATGAACTTTATTAACGTATTTATGACCATATATTGATAATGGATCCCGAATGATATGTCTTTAGCATGATTACTTACAATCAATACTATGTTCCTTTTCTACTAGGTAACATACTTGTTACTCACCCATTCTACCCCTTAATTACAGGATCTAAGTATACATTTTCATTCCTAAAACGAAAAGCCAAGATGCAAGCTTGGATTTATGCTTTGGAGGACTTTGCCAGAAGGTGTTTTGAGAGTATAACTGATGAGGAGGTTGTTGGGTTATGTGTGTTGGGTGACTCTGGAAGAACATGAGGATAGGTCGATAGATTGACAACAAAATTATGGATTATAGTGAAGGTCAAGGAGTAGTATTAGTTTTTGTAAATAAGTATTTATAGAAAAACATAAGGGGTAATTTGTTTTGAAATTTTTTGGAAGTGTGTAAATCCCAGAACTTATGTATTTTGATGGTAAATACTAAAATTGTTAATATAGTACTGCCCTCTGAGTTTTGATATTCCTTGCGGATTTGGTACATTTAACTTAAATTTGTTTTGCCTCATTATTGGGTCATGTGTCATTTCTATTAAAAATTTAACCGATATATGATGTGTTAGTTCGTGTCCCCAGAGGGGACGTAACAAGTTGGTATCATTCATGTATCCATTAAAAGTAAGCACAGATCAAGGTTATATTGTTGAAAATGTAAAAGGATTACAATCATGTGTCCAAGTTAGGATTCATGAACTACTTAAAAACCATCAAATTCGACAAAATGGTCACAATCACCTTGTCAATGTCGTCTCCTCCTACTAGTGCATCATATGGGACTCAATGTGGGAAGGCTCAAATTTTGGATTGGATCATTCAAGCCTTTAGAAGAAAATCTTCATTGAAAAGTTTGAGCTTAATAGCATTGGTTTGTGAAAAGATTAGAAACCTGTATGTGGGGTTTAAAGAGGCTTCCAAATGGCACACAAAAGTTGAACAAGATTAGCTTCAAAGCAAGCAATGATACTAACGTTCATTTTCTAGAAAACCTATGGTGTAGAAAAGTTGCACTAAAGTCTCAATTCCCTAATATATTCTCAATATAAAAAATTAGTCAATCCAAAGCCTTATGGTTTGGTCATGGACTCATGGTCAAACAATGATCTCTTTTGGAACCTGGGTGCTTTAGAAGGGACCTATTTAATTGAGAGGTGGGTATCATTCATAATCTACTTGTTTCAACAACTAATAACCCTTTTCCCCCCTAGAAATGAGGATATTCACGTGTGGATAAAATACAGGATGGAGAGAACCTTAATAGTTGGAAGGCGGATTTGTGACCATCCTACTTGTTTCAACAACTAATAACCCTATTTCCCAGGTAATGAGTATATTAATGTGTGGAGAAAATATAAGATGAAGGGGAACCTTAATAATTGGGAGTTGGATTATGTGCGTAATCTACTTACTTCCATAATAACAACCCTAACTTCGTGGTAGTAAGGATATTCATGTGCGGAGAAGAGACAAAAGGGATAACTCATGGTCAAGTCATTTTATGCCATATTTACCATTCCCAAGCATCGCCCTTCCTAGGTTCATTCATTTGAGGCTCAAAAATTCCATCTAGAATGCCCATATTTGTTTGGTCAACTATTCAAATAAAATCTAAACAATTGACCACTTAATTGCTCATGGAAAAAATATTGTTGCCTTTTGTGTTATATACAAAATAAGTGATGAAAAGACTATTCACCTCCTGATTCATTGTAGTGAGACTATAAAGCTATCATACCATTTCTTCTCCCTGTGTTATAAATATACTAGACCATTTCCCAACTGATTATTAACTCTTGTTGTATCTTGGTGGACTTGATCATGTATGGGGACATGTAAGGGTTGGGTTGTTTTTGGTTGGTTGGTTGGTTTGCCATGCTTGCAGTAATCGGAGTTCTTGAGGGATGTGGTGTATTGTCTTTTGGCTTTTCATTTTATCTTCCCAAACAGGTCACCTTGATATCTTGGCTAGGTTTAGTTTTATTTTCTTGGTTCATTACTTCATTTTAATGGAAGTGCTTATTAACAAAAATGAGCACTTATTCATTTAAAATGTTGGACCGTGACCTCCACAAAGTTGCCATACGACCACTACAACCATTAGTTCATATCCATCTCTAGTACAATAGCCATACTTTAATCTTTACTTCGGTTGGTGCACCCAAGGTTCACGTAGTCTACATTAAAAAAAATTTGATAAAATTCAAGATTATACAAGAACACACACCCATTTGATGCTATAGAATTCAGAGAATTAAAAATGCTCATTTTCCTTGACATGTCTTTGGATGTTTAGGCACTGCTCTTCTACGAACAAATGTCAAATTATGGCTTTGATCTTTAGCCTCATAAATTAGGTGAATTAGACATGCTCATACCCACACAAAAATCATATAATAAATAGGTCCATTTTTCCATGCAATGTTACGATCGAACCTTAACAATTCAACCACAAAATCAACCCATAAATTTCCCTCGCATTCGGTTACCTTTACTCTGCACTAGCTTTCAATTAGATTTTAGTTTACTTAATTCTAGGTTCATCATCAACCACTCTTACACTCGATTATGCAAATCAAATGCAGTTTCTGTGATTGTACGAGACAATATAAAATGGTTTACAAAACCCAATCCTTTTTTCTTTTTCTTTTTCTTTTTCTTTTTCTTTTTTGAAAATTAACAAAACACAATCTTGAAACTTAGAAGAACTAATCTATGGAATCAAAATTTCGAATTTCTCCATCAAATCAGAAGAGAAAAAAATAGCGAACCTGAGCAGCGGAGGATCCGGAGGTGGAGTACAATGGAGTAGAAGAATGAAACTGACGTTTTTGGAAACTTTTCTCAACACCACCATGGAAAGACATGATCGAAGAAATTCCATCTTTGGTTCCACTAATCGATCCAACTGAATTCGTTCTGGAAAGTTCAGCGGCGCGAGACAGTAGGGGCCTAGGATGATGATAATGGCGAATAGTCTTTCGTACATTCGCCGCTACATAGGCTGACCTTGTAAGCTTGGCCGTACGACTAGCCATGGCTGAGAAAGAGAGAGAGATGTTACAGATTGGAGGTTTTAGGGTTTTCAAAATGAGAAGAGGAAGCTTGGAGAAAGGGTAAAGGACCGTTTGAATTGTTGGCGGTTAATGTACTGGTGTAGCTCTAGCGCCACTAGAAATTAACAGAAGTTTCTGGAACCATCTGGAGTGGGGGCCCTCTATATTCCAGGTGTACAGTATGCCTAATATATTTTTGAGGAATTAGGAAATCTGCACTCGTACAATACTCGGTCGACGTGGCATGGATACGAACCCATTGGTTCTCGTCCTCCGAGCGAAGACTCTCAAGATGACTTTCTAGATAGAAAATCATCGTTTTATTTTTATTTTATTTTTTAATAATTTATTAATTTAACCGGACAGAATAGCTCAAAAACTCATCGACTGTCTCTGCAAAGAATGGTGGAGTTTTTGCCTAGGGATACAAACCTGCACATGTTCCTAGAGATGTGCAGTTTGTATTCCAAAACAAAAATTCTATGATTCTTTGTACATGTCGAGTGGATGAGTTTTTGAGTTATTTTTTCAGACTGAACTATTAAATCAGCACTCTATTTTTTTTTGTCGCGACTGAAATAACATTGAAATTGACATTATTTCACACATTGGTGTGCACATATATCATAAATTTTTCTCACTCTTATCTTATCTTGATGAAAAGCATCTATGATTCTGTACATATCCATGTCAACAATGTGTGAAATAATGTCAATTTAAATATTCTCAGCATTTTTTATTTTTTTTCTTTTTCCATTTATTGATGACTGATGTGGGGGTGACATTGGAATTTACATTGATCCACACATTTTTTGACGTGGAAGTATGCACTAATCGTAGATGCTTTTTACTCATATCTCGAGGAAATACATGTATGGCTATCACATCAATGCTGTGAGAATCACAGTGAAAAACAAAATTCGAAATTTTCTTTCGACATAAATACTGTCGTTAGTAATTAATAGATCTAAAATTAGTAATCTATATTCAATAACCTGAAAAAACTTAAACGCATCTTTAACACAACCAAAAGACATCTTCTCCATTGAAGTAGAGACAAAATCTGAAAATTTCTTCAAGCACTAGTCTCTCATTGAAATCCTTGAAATCCAAATAGGTATGAATATTACTCCTTTTTTTTATTGTTGTTCTTCATTTTTCTATATGTTGTGAGTCCTTATTACAGTCACAAAAATCTGTAATTTTTAGAAAAAAATCACCATTAAATCATTGTTTTTAATGTTGTCGATTAAATTATGATTTTTTAAAGCATCATGAAGTTTTTGAAAAAATCATGATTAGTAGTGTGATTTAATTATCGATTTTTTCAAAGAGAAAAAAAAAACAGTTTATTTTTATTTTTAGCCTTGTTAATTTATCATTTATGTGAAATACATATTTTATTTTACATTCTTAAACTTGAAATTTTATTTTTATTTTTTAATTTATCCAATGTTTTTCAGATTTTATTGATCTTTTGTCGACTTTTTTCGAAGTTTTCTCTTTCTCGAACCCCGACTTTGTCATTATGGCCCACACAAAATTGTTGTGTTCCATGAATTGGGTTTAGGGATCGTTATCTTTCAATCTTCTTGTGACTAATCTTACTACGTTTCTTCCCAAAGCTTAAGGAAAACAATAGTTGAGGCTTTTCAAAAGCAAACTGTGGGATTCCAAAAAACAATGTAAACAAGTTGTCCTGATCAATGGGACAACCACATCTCTCCACTTATCTCAGGTGTGATAGAAAAGTTCGAAATTATCTCCACCTTTTAAAAGACTCATTTACCTTATATTGGTGGGTTAAGATGTGGGTTTTAATAAATAGAATCAATATAATAGAATGAAGAATTATTATTTTCTCTTTAAAATAATAAAATTTTAAAATACAAAATATATTCTAAATGTTACGAGGAATTTCTTAGAGGCTTCCATCAAGAAGAAGGTAGGATAAAATGAAAAATACATATTATTTAAGAATAAAAAATGATCTTCTAAGGATTAAGACAACTTTTTCTCGGGATACATTTTTCTTGGAAATCCTTAATGTTTGAGGCTAGTATTTTCCTAATTTGTAATTTTATTTTCCAAAAAAAAGAAATCATTTTTAAGATTTTTTAGTCTGTTCATTGAATATGCTTTATCGCTTGTACAAATTGCATTAAATATTTATGAATATGGCAACTAGCTCAAATCAAGTTACTAGTAGAACAAAATTACTATTATCCACCTATAGGAATAAGGAATTGAAAGTGACGAGCAATTCTTTGAAAGCGCTGAAGATTTTTTATTAACACTAAAGAAGTTCTTTATTGCTCATCGATTTACCTATGTCTACATTAAGAATAATAGAGAACGTATAAGGTAAAGTGCTTTATTGAGGGATGTGATTGGAAGGTATTTGCCAGCAAAATTAATGCAACAAATAGATTCATTGTCTACAAATTCAAGAGTGTGCACACACACAATGCAGAAGATAATGTCACTGTACAGTTCAAGATCTCGAAGAAGTTGATTGCTAGTATTGTGAGCAACAAAGTCATAGATACCCCACCCTATGCACTTATGGAAATAATGAAAGATTTTTTTTTCGAGATTTCACCATTAACTTATAAACAAACATGGAGAGGAAAAAACTTGCAAATAATGAAATTCGTGTAACAGCCAAGGACTCATATAAGCGCTTACCATGGCATTGTAATGGGATAATGGAGTCCAACCCTGAGTCCATAACTATTTATACATTCACCAAGGACTTACATTTTCACCAATTAATTATTTGTAGCATTCCATACATCTCACCGGGATTTTCGATCTGATTGTCATTCTATTTTATTTATCGATGGAATATTTTTGAAGGCATAATTCAAAGGGACACTACTTGCAACAACGGTTGTCGATGCCTACAATGGCATATTTCCCATAGTATTTTCTGTTGTTAGCTCAGAGATATATAAAGATTGGAAGTGGTTTCTATTGAATCTAAAAGATAACATTGAATGACAATCAAGATATCATATATGTTTCTGAAAGGAACCAAAATACAATTCGAGTTGTGGAAGATACTTTTAAGTCCAAATTTCACTCACATTGTTATCGTCATTAGGTACAAAATTTTATGTAACACTTAATAGTATATCACTTACCAAAGCCTGTTCGACAATCCCTGAAGAACTTACTTAGTAAAGCAGCTTATTCGAGGTTTGAGGCGGACTTCCAAAAAACATTGAATGAGATTAAGTTAATATCACATAAGGCATATGACTACGTGATGAATCAATCACATGAACATTTGGGCTAATTGCAAGTTCCTGATTAGGCGTTACGATTTGCTAACATAAAATCATGCATAATCATATGACAAATGGATTATAGAAGCTTGTGACATGCAAATTTTATGACTTATTGATAAGATTAGAATTAAAATGATGGATTTGATAAATAAGCAGCGTGAAGAACAATAGAGTGTTGTAGTTGGTCCCTTAATTGATATGAAGATAAGAAAAGATACAAAATAGAGTGAGAGTTTGGAGGCTTATCAAGCATAACAATTTGAATTTGAGGTACATGGATGATCAATATACCATTGTGTGAATCTACAAGATATGATGCTTATGTTATGATTGGATGTTTACTAGTATTATGTGCATACATGCATGTGCTGTATTTTTTAAGGTACACCGTGTTGTTTATCCTTATGTAGATGATATATTCATATCACTTATGACCTATGTGGACTCATGACATACCTCAATTAGATGGTGATTGGATCAAATACACTTTGGAAAGCAACATACAACCTCCATGTACTCGTCGTCTGAAGAAGGGACGTATTGAGTTACAAGAAATTGACAAAAGGTCAATACATTCTAGTTGATGTCATGAAGAAGGATATAATCGTCTTACATGTTGAGCTTCAATTTAAAAGCGTATTTGAATAGGTTTTATTTAAAAACTTATTATATGTTATTTATTTTGTCTTGAAGTCCCTTTTGTAATAATTTTCTTGATTTATTTTTAATTGAATTATATTTTTTTAGGGTAGAATATTGGTTTTGTAGGAATTTTTATTAGTCATTACCTATTTTTTTAATAATAAAAAAAATTTGCATCAAACTTAACCACGTAACAAGGATGACATTCCAATTTCAAGTTTTGATGGAATTGTTTCTCAAGCTCTTTAACTAATTTCTTTTTAAATCTTACTTTAATTTGTTTTGATAGATGCCTGGTTTTAGATACAATAATACATGTTAGGTTGACGTAATGAATTGATAGGTTCTCTAACTTAAATGATTAATGAATTATTAAAAGATTGTATCTACCTTTTACTAGAAATAATTTATAAATATCTTATATAAAAATTCATTTTATTCTTGATAAACTTGAAGATATAAATTTGATTTCATCTAGAAAAGAAAATTTGAGTTTTTTAATCTCCTTTAACCTAGCAACACGTTTTCTACGGTTGGAAACTAGAAGATGTGTGTGTGTGTGTGAGTGAGAGATAGGGAGAGAGTTGTAAGGGTAATTTTTCTTTCTTTCTAATTTGTAAAGTATTTAAGGATAAATTAAAAGTAAGGTTTATTAAGGATCACTGAGCTTACCTTTTGGAATCCACAGAGACATTGAGGACAAAATTTTAAACACTTTTGAAAAAAAAAAAAAAAAAAAAAACTTTAAAATGATTATTTTTCATAGATGCTATTGGCACCCCAATTTTTACTTATTACACCCCAATTAAAAATGAAGAAAATAAATGAATAGTTGAAAACAAGTGAAAGTTGGAATGCCAATAGAGCTCTCTCTCTCTCTCTTCACTAATTTTTATTTTATTTTTTTATTTTATATGATCCTAATCATAATTGTAAGCAACTCTCAAATTGGTTGAATGGGAGTTATAATGTTGACATTAGCACCAGAACCTAACCTTCAAAATGTTTGAAGAGTCTATTTTAATCATTAATTGGAGTGTGATAAATAATTTAAGAAAATAGAGGTGTAAAATATAAAAATTGGGATCCCAATCTCTTATTTTTCACTATTTAATTTTAATTTTAAATTTTGAAGTTTGGTGGGCCGTAGCTGTTCATTTTCATAACCTTGGATCAAGACCAATGCTGAATGAAATTTCTCGATTTTGTCTACTATTTCAATGGAAAAGACGTCTCTTGGTGGGTTAAAGACGCATTTTAGTTTTTTAGGTTATTGAATACAGATTACTAATTTAAGATCTATAAATTAATAAGGATATTTTGGGTATTTTACACTACAAGTCATGGCGGAAATTTGACAATAACTTTCGAAGGCTTGCGTTTCAAAGAAAGAAAAGGCCTTTAATGGTCCATATTGTTTGACCGGAGCCTTTAAAGTCCGTATATTAAAAAAAATCTTACCTTAAGAGTCATTTTCCTTTTTTTATTTCCAATATCCTATGAGTCGTCTTTGGTTGAGGGGGCATTTGCTTTTGATTCTAAATTTCGATTACGCCCAAAAATTGGTTTAGATAATAATAGAAATGATTTATCTTTATTATTATAATGTGAGAAGAGCCGTGAAAGTGGATTGACACCAAATTTTGGATCTCACAAATGCTCCCACCTTTAATTTAAAATCTTAGTATAATCAAAGTTATTTTTGTCAAAAATCAAGAAAATTGCATCCAACCACCTACAATCAGGCTGGTTAATTTTTAAAATCACAAAAATATTCTTTTCACTGTGTAATTTTCAAAAATCTTTTAATTAATACTTTAAATTTCAAATAAACTCTTTTGATACCTAGGCGTTTACACATGCCGTATTCTATGAAATTAACAAAAATTCCAAAACTCAATTCCTCTCTCTCTCTCTCTCTCACACACACACACAAACACATTGAATTTGAAGAACCTTTTTAAAAGTCATGAAATCTACCTATTCGCCAGCAAGAAAAATCCCTCTCTTTTTACATGGGAACAAACTTAAAAATGATGAAAAGGTAGACTAAAAATGACTTATTGTTTTAATCAAAATAAGAAAAGAAAAAAAAAAAAAAGGGGACAAAAAATATACATCAATAGTCATGAATGCTACTTAAATCATCTCACTTATTTTTAACTAACAAGTTGTTTACAAAGTGTTAATGTTAAGTGACAAAATAATCGTGTGATATCACTTGGGTTGTGGGTTCAAGTCTACCTACAACGAAAGAAGAAAAGCGAGATATAAGACTTTCTTTCTCTTCTTTCTTTGTATCCCTTACTTTTCAAGTCTCCAAATCTTGTTGCTCTTATTTGTAATTAAAATAAATAAATAAAAGGTCCCATAATATGATTTGTTTATTGAAGAATTTGTATTATGAGTTAAACCTTGTGATACATTGTTTATATGATAGATGTCTTATGTTGGAACTAGTATAGATCTTCAATCAGAGTAGGCTATACAAAAGACAATAAAAAGAATTAGAAAGAACTTATTAGTTTGATTGAGTAACTAAGGCATAGAGAGGTTGTCGTCCTTAAAACTAATATCTCTCCTTAGGATGATAGTCATAGTGTAGTCGGTCTCAGGTGGTTGGTTTCTAAGATTCAGTAGTCACAAATTCGTTAATCATGCACTTGAAAATTATAGATTTTCAACAAACTTGATAAAATCAATTTGTGCATAATCTACAAGAACGATGGAAAACAAAAGAGAGGAAAGGAGATATAAAAACATTGTATTTTTGTGTATCTACAACACTAGGGCACATTCTCCTTTTATACATTAAATGCCCAACGGTTAAATGGAGTAAAAAGAAAAATGTTTGGGTCTTAATTGGCTCGTCTCTAAAGATTGGAGGATAATCACAATAACTCTTAAAACGACTCAAGAAATCAACGATTGAGATTTGAATAAGCTTATTGACAAAATTTTGAGTAAAAAGAGACCCAATTCAACCAAGCCCAGTCTGGCGCACGCGTGTATGATATTGCAGGCGTGTGCGCAACATGCACATTAAGGTTTTCTGAGGGATTGGGCCTAAACTCAATGTGTTGTAGTTCACTTTCGCTCGGGTCCCCCATGTGCATACGATGACTACTTTATTCCTCACTCACATTCAAGCAATAGGTATAATGAATTCCTTTATTAGTTGAACACAACTTTCATTTCTAATCAATGCAGACTAAAGACTTTAAAAGTTATCTCTACAACTCTTAAGAAAAAAAAAAGCAAAAAGAATCTTTTGACTTTTATATACACACAAAAGAGGAAATAAGCTTTTTAGCTTCAAGTTTCACCAAAAGGGAAATAAATAAACAACTATGAAACAAAACAAAATTAAGGATTAAATTTAAGGAATTGCAACATCTTACACTTAAATCATTTTCAACCTCACCTTGTAGAATTTAAGTTAAGGGTTTAAAGATGAACAAATCATACATGATTTGGAATGGTGCTATCTAAATTCCATTCGAAGTTCCTTCCTCAAACCTAATATTCTTTTTTTCCTCATCCTCAAGTACCATCATATTATCCAACAATGATTTAAATTCTATTTTGAGTTCCTCCCTCAAACCTAACCTTTTTTTCATTCCTCATCCTCAAGTACCATCATCAAATTATCCTACAAAGATTTAAATTTCATTCGGATTTCCTTCCTCTAATCTAACCTTCTTCTTTTCCTCATCTTCAAATATCACCATTAGATTATCCAACAATGATGCATGAAAATTAATTAAACTCCATTACCACGAGAAAAGAATTGTATCGTGGTTCAAACTACTATAACAAATCAACAATTTGTGAATATCCATGAAGGTAAGCTTTTTGGAAGGCTTTCTTTTGTACTTGGTGATAGAATCCTTGTGTTTAGTGTAGATATTTGAAGTTCATGATATTGTGCTTCCATTGAATAACCCCTTCAAGAAGATTTTATTGGTTACGAGGATCACATCCTTAGAAAACTAGCTTAAATAGATTGGGATGATGTAGAGTTCATGCAATAGTTCCTAGGTGGATAAATGTTCAAAACACGTGTTTTTTATTTCTTTACCCCTTCAAAATTCCAAATCAAACTGTAGCCCCACAAAATTTTGAACAAGTCAAACCGACCCTAACCCTAATTTTAGATTCTCTTTCACCCTCTCCAAATCCACCAAAGCCACTTAGTGCCCATTTCTCAAATTCCTTTTCAGACCTCACATTCTTAGAATCTAGATACAGAGTCTGATCAATTCCTTGAACCGTTGTTGAAAGGAGATTGATTGAAAAATTAGAGAAAATTGAATAACATGTGCAGGTGTCATAAAAGTTCTCCCAATTTTTAGGATAAAGACGAGGTTTATGTTGGGTAAATGGGACATGATAAGGTTTTGGGAGGACAGTTGGTGTGGTCATGAGCCTCTCATGGAGGAGTTTCCAATGTTATATTCAATTTCCACTAAGAAGTGTCTTCCTTTAAAGCAATGGGTTGACAAGTCTTAGATGTAAGACATTGATTTTCAAAGGGCTTTCAATGAATGGAAAATCAAAGCAGGTAGATGATTGATTAGTTGCACTAGTTCTTATCCATTTGATGCAGAGATAAATGATACACGATTATGGGAAAAGAGTAAGAATGGGTTGTTCTTGCTTAGTTCCTTCTATCGATCTCTCCTTAGTGATGGGGCACCCATGTTCGTGGAGGTTGCTATTTGGGGGCCAAAAGTACCTTATAAGGTAGGCTTCTTCATTTGGACTACAGTTTTGGCAGAATCCAAACAATTGACTTATAGATGGTAAGGGTTTTTTCTAGGGGAAACTTTTATGTTGTTGCTTGAGGGATACAAAGCCAACTGATCACATCTTGTTGTAGTGTAGGGTGGTTCATGAGGTTTGGTCTCGGGGTGCCCTCATAGTTTCGTGTGAGTTCTTTTTGAGTCTTGACTAGCAATTTGGAATTCATTACTCGAGGTAAAAAAATGGTGCTTTAGAGCATCACACATTTTACAATTTGTTTGGATATGTGGAATGAACGAAATTATTGCAAAATCTTTGAAGGAAAGTATGTGGAGTCCACGGACATCATTTCTCAATCCTCAATCTTTTGTTTTTGTGGTCCAAAGCTTGTAAGGAGCTTAGAGGTGTCTTCTTCAAGGATTTTGTAGGGAGATGGGATGAGTTATGTTGTATTACAAGAAACTAGTTTCTTCGTATCTATTTTCGTATGGTAGGTCATCTTGGCCGACCTTCCTTTCCATTTTTAATGAATATTGCTGATTTACTTATAAATAAAAAATGATGTTTTTTATTTTTATTTTTAGGGTTCAGGTAGATAGATTCAGACCTAGGAGTGAGGTTAGAAGGAGAAGCTTGTGATAAATAAAAAGAATCAATTAACTACCATTTTTTCCTTAATTTAAAGAAGATTATTTGAAGAACACTGATTGCATATCGTTGACATTTTTTTGTATATTTGGAAATTTTGGTTTTCTTTTTTATTTCCCCTTCAAACTTAACTTAAAATTTTAATTGAAGGGAGAGAAATAATTAAATTTAAAGAGTAAAAATAAAAACAAAGTGCTCCACCTTGTTGAAATTTGAAATCCATATAATTTTTAGAAAAATTACTTCAAGGACCCCAATAGAGGGATTTCTTTCTAAATAGTCCTTGAATTTTGAGAGGTAACTTGATAATCCACTTAGTAAACTTTTTATTTATTAATTATTAATGATCCCCCATTATCTTCGAGCTCACCACTGTTTATTTACTGTCAAGGTCAACATTTTCATGGTCAAGCTCACTACTTATTAGTTTATTACTGGCGGGCTCATCACTTTATATTTATTGTTAAGTTCACCACTTTCTATTGTCAAGTTCGACAATTTTTATTATTGAATTTGACAAATTTAACAATTGGTGAACCCAACGTTGGTAAAACCCATATATTTTTTTGTTTTTCAAGTTTTTTCGAATAAGATACATGGAAAGATCGACTAAAAACTTGATATAATGACTTGTCTAAATGATTTCAAGTCAAAAGAACCATCATTGATCGATTTTCATAAAAAACGAAGCAAATTTTTTAAAAACCCTAGTTTATATATATATTTCAAAACGCCCTTAAAATGACTTTTCTTCCTTCTCAAAACTTTTTTGTCGGAATGAAGTCTTCGAAATTCCATTGGAATGCCAAAAATCCATTTCTTTTTAATGAAAATAATGAGTTTGAACGGTCAGGGCACATTTGGTGTTTCAATCATGAAAAATATTGGGAGTGAGGCTCATGGGCAAATTAGAATTTTCCATTTTTTTTATATTATCTTTTTTACTAAATGGATTATTAAGAAAAGCCCTAAAACTAAGGGACCAATAAAAAGAAATTCCTTTGCTAGGATCCTTTAAGTAATTTTTCCTAATTTTTATGTTGAGGCACTATAAGAAAAACTTGGTGTGACACTCCAAAACAAAGATACCACAAATATATTTATATAATAAAACATAATTGTAAGGCCTATTTTGTAGGAGACAAGTCTAGGATAAACATCCAACCACTTATCTCATCTCTCACCCCCTCTAACTATACTATATTTCCTCTTTTACTTTTTTAACCCACCTTATTATTTTTCATCTTTTACCCTTATCCTTAATATTTTTTTAATAACACCCCTCAATTATATTTTTTTTCTTCCATTTTTACCCTATTAATCCTTTTTAAACTTTATTAATTTTACTCTCTTCCTTCCTTTTTTCAATAATATCCCTCTAACTTTGCCATTTTTTCTCTTTTACTTCCTTCCATCTCAAAGTTTTTATTTTTATTTTTATTAATACCCCTTTAATTTTATATAATAAATACAGCTGTAAGACCTACTTTTGTGAGGGATAAATATCCTTCCAATTAGGATAAACATCTCATCCAACAATAAATTTTGTGGAGTCTACTTTATTGTCGTTCATTTTCATCCCTTTAACTTTATATATTTCTTTATTTTTTTAACCTAGTTTATTGTTGTTTTTTATATTATATCTTTTACCCTTTAACCTAATTCTTTTTAATAATATCTTTGTATTTATTTTTATTTTTTCCATTTTTACCCCCCTTAATCCTAAAGAGAATGCTCGCACGAGCGAACTCTAGTATATATATAAGGGTGGTTCTATTTGCACACATCAAAATGCCCAATTGCACCTACTTACTTGTGATACCCACCTTAAAGACCAAATGTTTTATTGCACACACCTAAGTCCTTTTTCTTCGTCTATTGTTCACTGCACCCACCAATTGCCTATCAAACCTTCTTCTTTTCCTCTTTTTCTCTAATTTATTTTTTTTACTTTCTTCTTCTTTGCATTTAAACAAGTTTGAACGAGGGTTTTAAACTTTGATCTTACATGTAATATTCAATAGGTACATACCGAATTTGATAAAACAAATTTGATCTGAATTTACCGAATAAAATTTGTCAAATTTTTTTCAAGTTCTTCAATTCAAAATTATTATTTTAGAGATTTTAATAGCGTTTTTTTGTGTGTGTGTTTTTTTTGTTTTAGTTTTTCTCAATGATTGAATGAAAAAAGTAAAATACATTTCAAAGAGATAAGAATAAGAAAACTTGAAAAGAAATTCGGGAAAGAAATGAGTTTTTTGTTTGGTAGATTATGATGGGTGCAATCAATATATATGTAGAAGGGTACAAATGTAATTTCAATTTTTATTACAATTTTAACTTAAAGGTGGATATAATAAGCACTCTTGATTTTCGGACTCCCTTCTCTGATATAACATATACTCTTTCCACGTGGTTGTGCAAAAAATCATAGATTTTTTCTCGGGATACTATCTCTAGAAAGTGTGCGGTTGAGTATCTAGAGGAAAACACTCTATGATTGTATGAACAACCACGTGGGGAGAGTATGAACGTGTTTGCCACGTGGGAGAGTTAGAAATTATTTTTCTACAATTAGCCATGTCGGTTTGTGCAAACAGAGCCTCTCTATGACTCGACGTAGAGAGAAGGGCATATCAATTATCAAGAAATAAAGCGCGGCGAAGGAAGAACAAAGGTTGAATTCGTTGCGAAGAGCGAGTCGATTAAACCCTAATCATGGATTCCCACAACAACCTGCAAATCTTTGTTCGGTCTCAAGAACTTGGAATCCCATCTCGATCCATAATCTCAAACCCTAATGACACTCTTCACCATATCAAATCATCCCTTCTTCCACAAACCACACCTTCTCAAATCCTCGATTCCCTCTACTTCACCTTCCAAGGAAAACCCCTCCATGATTCCTCCACCCTTCTCGATTCCAAAATCCTTCCTTTCTCTGACCTAGTTCTCCGAATTAGGGTTCTTGGTGGTGGTGGCGATGGTGGTGCAACTGGTGCTGAATCTCGTGATTGTTACCTCAATATGTACGCCATTAAGAAACCCGATAAAATCGATCCGAACGAAACTAGGTTATCGAGATGGACAACTTGTTCGCTCTCGTTCGAGCCTCTTAGACCTCCTTGTGTTGTCGATCGACTCGGAAATGTGTTTAATAAGGAACCACTTGTGGAGGCGTTGTTGGGGAAGAAATTGCCGAGAGCATTTGGGCATATTAAGGGTTTGAAGGATATGATCCCAATTCAACTTTCGGAGATACCCGGGATGAAATCTGACGATGATGTTACTTTCGATACGAGGTTTCAATGCCCAATTACCGGACTTGAGTTTAATGGGAAGTACAAGTTCTTTGCTTTGAGGAGATGCGGGCATATTTTGAGTGCAAAGGCCTTGAAAGAAGTTAAATCGTCAGGGTGTTTGGTTTGTCATCAAGAATTGTTAGAATCTGATAAAATTGTGATTAATGGGAGTGAGGAGGAAGTGAAGGTTTTGAGAGAGAGAATGGAATTGGAGAAGGCGAAATTGAGGGAGAAGAAAGAGAAGAAGGTCAAGAACGGAGAATTGGGGATTAATGGTTTGGAATCTTCGCGGTTAAGTGGTACAAAACATGGTGTAGATGACAAAGAAGTGGAGAAGGGTTTGGTTAGAACTGAAGGAAATGGGAAGATCTTAAATGCGGGTGCTGTTGTTAAGGGGACGAATAACGGTTCGGTGAAGCGGTTTAAAGCAACAGATATAGCTCCACCTAATGCTACGAAGGAAGTTTATGCTTCTATATTCACTTCGTCGAGGAAATCTGGGTTCAAGGAGACTTATTCTTGCAGATCTCTTCCCCTTGGTAGGAACTGATTGATGGTAAGGTTTATGATGGTGTAATAATGCCTCTTTGGAGAAATATTCTTCTATTACATTGTCTAATGCTGTGTTGATTTGTCCTAATTGCCTTCCTGCTTGTTACTTTGGCTCTTGAGTAGTAAGAGTTCAACTTTTTACCAAAACGATAATTGTTTTCCTATGTACAATATTTGATTTAATTGGATAGTCTTCTGTTATCTTATATTCTGTTTTTATTTTTATTTTATTTTTATTCATATGGGTTCCATGAATAAGAGAAATGTCAGCTTCAGGGAAGCTGTAGAGTTTTTTTGTTCTGGTCCTTGATAAAAGACACATTCTATGAATGGGCCAAAGAAGCAAAATAAATCACAATGGGAAAAAAAGAAATAATGGGAAATGAAAATCGAAAAAGAAAGGAAAAGATATGTGAATGATATATGCTGCCAATCCTCCTTTTTTTTCAACTTCTTTTATGATGTAAAGACCCATATATTAGCTTCAAATAGAAAAAGGAAATCAAAGAATAAAATCTAGCTTTGAAAAATTTATCTAATATCGAATTGTGTTGATATGTTTCTTCAATGAGTTAGTCAACCAACATTTCCAAAGAACTCAACTTTTTTCCAAAGAGGAAGTGGAGGCGATACCATACCCTCTTGCTATAGAAAATTGGTACTTTACACTTTGCCAGGAATTTTCAATATTGATACTTCACAATTGCCAGGAATTTTCAATATTTTTAAGTACAATTTTTTGTTCACATTCAAAATTTGAATCTCTTTCAGAAATTTTTTCAAAAGGTTATAGGGAAATGTCCAACCACTTAATGTTTTCTCTACATTGGAATTTGTTATGCGGAAGTCAACTTGTGTTTCGTTTTAACCAATGGCTGTCCCAACTCCCATCCCATGCCTATAGATTTTGTGTCATGAGTAAGCCAATAATAGTGATAGTTTTTTAAGGTGTTTCAAACTTTTGTTGATTAAAATGCATTTTGTTGCCTTAGGCTGAGGTGTATGGTTGAATACCTCATTCAAGAATTTTTTTTTTGATCCAATCCGTAAGAATCAATAGAAAAAGAAAATCCCTTATGATATATCGGATCTGGCTCGGTTGTTGATAGAGTGAATAGATCTGCCATTTCGTGAAATCTCTCTGGATATATAGGAATCCAAATTTGCCGAATCACTCATGTTTTGATCTTCTACATCTTAGGTCTCCCCGTTCCGTCATCTGACTTATGCCCTTCATGTAACATTCAGACCGAATGACAATGAAATTATGTCGATACTTCCATATATTATGGGTAACGTAGGAGACATCTCTATTTTTCCCTGGGGGGTAGAATTACCACTGCCTAGCTTTCAATTCGCCGTTGACCATCAAATGAGATGTGAATAACCCGTCCTCCTCTCTTTGAAACAAAGGGGTGTTTTATGCAAGCTGTATCTACCCTTTGATTTGAGGGAGAGGAAGCTCCTCAATCCCTTCTCCCTGGATGATTATGCTAAGGGGGATTATATTAAAGGATTGTTGGTTGCATGTTTCTAATGGAATATATGTTTCCGAATGGAAAAAAAAAAACACTTCTAGAAAGAAAGACTATGTAATTGTAGATTGACATTCTTCCATTGAAACACAACTTAATGGAGAAAAAGGATGTTGCATAAGTTATGACTGAAGATTAAGCTCTTAAGGCCCTGGAATGGAGAAAATGGGTACTAGTTCCTTTGAGTCTGTGATTTGAAGACTTCCTTTCCTCAATATTGATTGACGTAGAAATTCAGGAATTACGATGCGAGTTGAGCTGGAAAGATCTGAATTCTCACAGGTATCAGTATCATATAATTACTTAACTTACGTACTGTATTTGTAGACATTATAAAACCCTTGTATGGCTTCTTCAATTTCTCTATAAAAAAATACGATCATGGTAATCATACCATAATCACCAAAGCCTTATCCCATGTAACTAGTTTTGGATGAATGAATTTTGTAACTTGTTCAATTGTTTGTAAATCCATATCTTTAGTTAATGGAAAAGTCTTCAATATGTTCTCAACGTCTTATTCCACTCCTTCTCTTTCCTTCTTTAAAACCTTCAACTTGTACATTCCTTGTTTTTTCATCGGGTTTCATTGCACGACCAAACTATCTCAATTGACTTTCTCTTATCTTATTTCCGATTGGGCCTCTTACATTTTCATGAATGCATTTTTTTCTTCTTACTCAATTGACCTCAAAAGTTTCACACTTTGTGTGAACATGCTTGTTCTTGATTTCCAAGCATGTTGCTCGACTAAACATACCTGGTCTAATTGCTGTCTTGTAAAAGTTTTCTTTTAGTTTAATTGGTAGATTTGGTCACATGACACTCTTGAAGCGCATCTCTATTTTTTCCACCCAATGTTGATCAGAAAAGAAACATCTTCCTGAATCTTTCTTTATCATTAAGGATTTTGGATACAAAATTATTCGTTTAAGGATATTCTTGCCCATCAATTTTTGTACTTTTACGTTCTTTCTATTTATCCGAATATTGCACCCCACGTACCTGGCTTGGTTCTACTCATATTAAAGCCTATACACTCTCTTAGTCTCATCAGTAAATTATGTCATCTATAAACAAAACACCAAGTGACCCTCCTTGATTGTGAATTGTTATTTCATTGGTAGCTACATCAAAAAATACAGAATCAAGGGATAAGGTATCTTGAGGATGTCTAGCCTGTTCAATAGAGAGATTAGATCTAGGGTGATAAGGTTTGGTTTTAGGAAGACAATTGGTGTGGGGATTCTCCTCTATCATTGCAGTTCTGTTTGTTGTATGTAGCTTTTTTGAAGTAGAATCAGACAGTTAAAAATTGTACGACTCTCAATGGGAATGATCTCGACTGGGACTTTGGGTTTTAGAAGAAATTTCAACGATTGGGAGATTATCGAGGTAGCAATTCTCCTAGACCTTCTCAATTCTTACCATTTGGCGATCAATGAGCAAGATAGGACAGAGTGTAGTAGAAATAAGGATAGAAAATTTTCTGCGGGAGTTCCATAATGCCCTTTTGTTTGAAGTTTTATGATTTTGCCTATTTGGTCGTCTTTGGTTCTGTTGAAAATTTCATTCTTTATTTGGTTGGCTTCCCTTGATAAGATCCGAACTTGGGAAAATCTTGTGAAAATGGGGTTTCATGGTCCTAATCTCTGTCTTCTTTGCAAATATAGTGGAGAATCAAGTAATCATATCGTAATCCATTGTCTTTGCTTCAGAGATTTGGGTACATTTTCTCTCTCTTTTCTAGATAGACTGGGAATTCCCTTTGTCTGTTGAGTCTCTCGTTGTAGGGTGGAATCATAATATTTTTTCTAGCAGGAAGAGATACCTCTGGGCAATACTTTCTATTGTCATTGGTTGGGTATTTGGAAGGAATGGAACAAGTGGATTTTTCAGGGAAAGGAGCAGTTGACTAGAGAAGTGATTTTGGAGATTCTGATTCTTTTTTTCTATTGGTAAAAGTTGAATAAAGATTTTGAAGGGGTGTTCTTCAAGGATTTTGTGTTTGGGTCGAGCTTTATTCTATGTAGGCGCCCTTAGTTATGGGGTGGTTTTTGGTTTTGTTTTCCCTTCTCTCACTTTCTTTAGGTTTTGTGTGTGTGTGCGTATGTTTTGGGTATTTCGGAGGCCCTCTCATCCTCCAGCTTTTAGATTAATGAAATTCTAAACTTATTAAAAAAAAAAAAAAAAAAAAAATACTGAATCAGGGTTGATACTTGGTGTAAATCTACTATAACTGGGAACTCCTTTACCAATGTTTGTTTACCACATGCCACTCTCCCTCATGTCTTGATAAAAAAATAGCACCTGCTACACTAACTCTCTAGGTACCATATTGTATGATTTCCTTATATGAACAAACTGTTTAGATATTCTTCCTCTTCTCTCCAAATTTCTCGATCATTTGTCCTACTAGTAAGAAGATTGCCTCAATAATTGACATTCATATTTTGTTGTTTTTAAAATATTTATTCCATCAGACTTCTATTTCATAGTGTGACTCTTTAAGTTTGATGTCTCAATAGAAAATGGTTGGTGCAGCTTTGTATACTCTTCTATATCGATACTACTATATTTCTCCATTCATCCAGCATAGTTGTTCTTGCCTGGAACATCTTAATTTGCCAAGACAATTTTGCCTTTATCATGCATTTCCACATCTAACATAGTCATTGGCTATTGCACGAAATTACAAAGTACAAAATTTAGATTTTTTGAGCATTACTTTCCTCAGTGCCAAATGGTAGACAAGATCCGCAGATTTCTTTGGTAAGACAAGGCTTCTAGTCGGTTGGGTTCTGCTTTGCATGTTTTTTCTGAAATTCAATGGCCTCCTTTAGGTAGTGATAATCCTTTTAGTGGGTGGATGGTGCTATTTTTGTTGGTTGATGGATGCTTTTAATGGTTGCCCTAAACTAGCAATTGAGTTGAACAGGGATCATTGTCAAGTATGACATATTCTGCAGAAACTATGGTGGAAACTATTCTTATCTTCTTCAGTCAGCAGCACATCCCTCTGTTTGAAAGTACCTACTTCGTAGGTTCCTTGTTTTGATACTTTAACTTGGAACGTATGCCCTTGTGCGTTTTGTGCATGTATGTAAGTGTTAGTGTGCACGCCTTTCCTTTTATTCTCCTCTCTTTCTTGCAGTTTTTCTTCCTTTATTTTTCACGTGTTAAGTGGGTGTGTGGGGGTGATTTTCGTACAACTGTTATTCTGATTGACCCATGATCATCATTTTTAACTCTTATTGCAAAGCTTTTCGTTTTGATGTTCTCCACTTCCATGGCTGAGTATCCTTTTATTGGGTGAGTTATGATTATTACTAGTTTATGTGTTACCCAACTATATATATATTTTTAATGATACGTAAACGTATTACCCAACTATTTAATGATCGAGTTAGTTAAGCTAGCAGAGGTTTGATGGGGGATGTGAAAAGGAGGGGGTTGTAGACTTAGGTAACCGTGGTTTTACCATTTAAGCCAGGATAATCTTGTAGTTTAATGCAAGCTGGGGGGTAGTCTAACTGCTAATTGTTTGGGTGCCATTATGTTAAAAATGGAGAATCGATTACCATGGTGAAGTTTTTGGTGCCTTGGGGAAATAACTTTGCAAAGTTAATCATACTCGGATTGATTAGTTATGGAGTATAAGTTACTGACAGATGGATTAACTAGAAAGAATTCTTTAAAAAATTTGGGGTGCAGAAGTGGAGCATGAGCTGATACCTTGGAAGGAATTTATTTATAAGCTGAAATCGATGGCCCCTTTGAGATTCTTAGCATGGCTTTGTTAAGGAAGTGATAACTTGGGAACCCTGCCGTGAGAGAGAAATACCATCTTGAAAGGCATATTTTCAATTCTTGGACGATTCTATCCTTGTGGGCCGGAGAGAGTTGCTTGTCCATGAGGTGGATTTTGTAGTGGTTATGGTGGTAAGATCTTGTGTAGGATTCTTGAACAATTTGCAATTGGTCCTGGATTAAAAAGCTAGGGTAACATAAAACTTTACAAGGGGGACAAGTTTTGTTGGCAACAAGTCTCTCATGGGAAGAACCTTCAGGAAAAATTGGATTTGTCATTAGCCTAGGGGCTCTAGACAGTACTCTTTTGTCTTGGGTAGCCCTTGGAGATATTCAGCATTAGCTTTTCTTGCTGGTAGGTTTCTAATAAAGAGTTATATGCTTACCACCATTTTAACTTCTTAAAATATTTAACTAGAACTAGTTTCAGCAAAGCAGTCCAGGTTTAGTTAGGTTTCTGCTGTTTTGGTCTCGGCTCAAAGCCAGAAATGTTGTTCCCACATATATCTGGTGACTTGAACTGATAGGTTGGAGCTGGAGGCCAACTTGATCCTCAGTCCCTAATTCGGGTTCAGGTAGATGGGGGAAGAACGCTTGGAAAGCGTTTTTAGCGGAGTTAGCTGCTCCGTATGACTGGTTTAGGGTCATGACGGCGGAAGTAAGCTCTCCTAATCTGTCTGATTGGTCAACCAATTTGGGATTGATTGACTGCGCGGGTGTGTTCTTTAGACGCAGGGATATTTATCCTATCCCTAGTGGTCTAGATGAACCCATTCAGAGCAGTTGGGAATGTTGGTGGACGTTAGGGAAGAAGCGTAGTCTGCTGAAACATACAAAGAAGCATTCGAACCAGCAGTTCCAGTTTCTCCCGCATCTGGATCTGCAGAAAATATAGGGTATTTTGTAAGTCTAGACTCAATTACATTGACCCTTTGTTCCTTAGAGCTCAGCTACTCTCAATGTTCTCTTGTGTCTATTCCTTTGATACGTCTCCAGATGCGTAGTCTTTGGCGGATGAAACTCTTCTTAATTAAGATTCAACACCTGAAATGGCTTCTGATTTAGCTTACGATTCAGATTCGAATGGAGATGCTACTTCAGGAAATGCTATTGAGGGTCGATGTAATTGAGCTCATTCATCAAAGTGCAAAAGGTGGCTGGAGCGGCTGAATGACATTCCCGATACTTGCTTGATTTTTAGAATATGGAGGGTTGATGTAATTGAGGACTGTCAATCCTAGCGCATAGGATCCAAGGAAGGATGTTGAACCTGGGAATGGAACCTCATATTACATTGACTCGTCGTCCCTATTGGAACAAAGTGATCTTATCTCCTTCACCTTTGGTAAAGTGATTTCATCTCCTCTCTTCTATTGCATATCCTTGATGCCTATCAGAACAAACTCATCTCTTTGTTACACAACCTCCCCTATTTCTTTAGTAAGTGTACTTTGACTGATAGCCTTCGCTTGCCTTGGGTGAAGAGAAAGGGTTGGTCAAGTTAGCTCTGTTTCATATCCTCTGGTTGAGCAAGCAATAGGGCTACGTCAAAACCAAAGGCTACTACAGCCATAAGACAAATGAAGGGATCATCAGGCTAGGGAAAGGGAAGGGGCGTGGTTGGTGTGTCAAGTAAGGGAACCTGTAGGAAGGTGAGATGACCTGTCGAATTCACATCATCAATCGCCAATGTGCGAATGAATTTTTGAACCTTTTCAGTTTGATTTTGTTCCATTTTTTGTTGAGCGGTCTTATCAAATAAGGGATCAGACCGCTCCTGGTGTTCGAACTAGTCATTAATGGTCGGCTTAATTGGTATCCTTTCGGTATGCGTTGCGAACACTTTCATTTTTAGCGTCTCATCTTCTCTAGAGAAGCGAAAATCGAACGGATAGAGCAGATGGTCCAACTACAGAACTTATTCTTTTTCATTACTTCCATGGTCGTGTTAAGAGGCACAATAACACCCATACTATTGAAATGGTTCTTTTTTTATTTTGAAAAGAGGCCTTGACTATTACACTTTGGTTGATGAAAAATGATTTAAAAAATATAACAATACAACTTGCAAAGTAATATATCATTTGGATCTTGGTAGATATTGGGATGGAATCGTATCCGATCTAAATTCAACTCAGGTCAAGAAACATCAACCCATATTTGAATCATATTTAGATTCGAATATACTTAATGAAATCAAACCCTTAAAATTTGGATTCGGATCACTCAGATTTCAGATAAAATCCATACCATTTTAAGCTCTGATTACACCCCAATTATGAATGAGTGAGAATAAGTAAAAATTGGGGTGCCAATTCTAATCATAATAGTAAACGCCTATTGAAATTGATTGAACATGTGTTATAAAGGGGGGTAAAAGGAGAAACATAGAATTAGGGCATTATTAAATGTTTTTTTTTTTTTTTTTTTTTGAGATTAAAGTGTGGTTACGAAGTTCAATCGAAACCCACCGTTGATTGGTTCTTCACGTTTTAGCCATTAAAGTGGTTGGGAGAAGATAAAGTTAAAATTTTTTTTTTTTGTTATATAATAAGAATATATAATAACATATATATATATATATATTTTATTGTAAAACATAAATACATAATACATATATTATATTAGAGTGGATATTATCGAATCGGATATCGCAATATCCAAATTTGTATCCGAAACTCATTCGAATTTTAAAATGACATCCGAATTCGAATTCGATATGCGAAAATTTTGGATAATATCTGATTTTTTGAATTCAAATTTGAATTTGGATTTCGACTATCCATTGACACCCCTACTTAGAATTATCATTTGGTTAAAAATGGATTCTGTAAGATGGATTGTGCCCAAATGACCCTCCTTACATAAGAATTGAAGGAAGCATTAGCACGAATTTTCTTGGCCACTCAAATATTTGCCAAATTATAATTTGGATCTGAAAAACGCTCTTGCTTCTCGGTACTGATGACCAAGAAAAATCAACTACTTTTTATATCTCCTCGTGGAGAACCTATGTGTCAGTATGAATTATATGGCCTCTCTCTCTCTCTCTGGGCCTAAGCTGTATTAGAAGTGGATCCCATCTTCCTTGTACAAGTATAAAATGCTATACATTAAGAAAAAGCCAATAGCCGACCTTTTGTTTGAGGGCATGCCACGTGTGCAATAAAGTTGGAGATGAGGTATGTAGATCCTAAATCTAGGCCCAACCTGTCCATGGATTTAGACTCGTCACATGGCTACTCTTAAGTTAGGGTCCAGTTGATCAAATGGGTTAGAGTTGATTAACTTCTAACTTCTTGGACCCATAAAATGATAAAATTTATATTCATAGATTAGGTCTCCTCAAATGAAAAAGGCATTTTGACCAAATTATCATTTTAATATTATTTATTATTATTATTATTTAGAATTTAGATGGGGTCCACCACTTAAATAAAGTATTATTCTATGGACTAGGACAATCAATAGTTTTCTTACGGAGAAAGATGAATCCCCATTCATTTCAGCATTTGGTCATCATTCATTTATGGGCTGTCAATGGGTCAGGTGTTTACCCCACTTGACGTGGACTGAGCCTGGTTTGTGTTAAAAAGCCCATTTACTATTACTAAATGGGTTCGGGCTTGATTACAGTATATGAATGGGCTTGGGCTCGAGAGCTAGGCCGATGTATGGACAGTCTGATCACGTCACGTGTGGGTTGGTGTTCGACCAAGACATTTTTATTTGGCCTGGCATGACCAGTGGATGAGTCAGGTTTATTCTAAAGTTTTGAGGCCCGAACTCGACCTGGGCCGACCTACTGACAATCCAATCTATAGTCAAGACCAGAGTAAAAATGACACATAATTAAAACATGAAATCCAATGGTGAGGATAAAACATGTATCTCAAGGATATATCAAATATTCCTAAGATACAACCCACCGTTGGATTTCATGTTTTAATAGTCAAGATTTCGTATCATTTCATGAGTCAACGGATCCCAATCCTTTAGAATAACATGACCATGTGATTAAAGCAAGTTTCTACCTACCTATAACCTGTAACCATCAACTTACTTTTTGCTAATCCTACCAAGAAAAGAGCATTAAAAGCACAAGAGAGAGAGAGAGAGAGGAGAAAAGCCATTCCAGTTCACATTAGATCGAGAATCTGTGCCAACTCTGAATGATCTTTCTCAATCAATTTTATAACATTAATTATAGCAAGAAACTACCATGAAATTTAGATCTTCATTCTTATAAAATGTAATTATGCTTTAGTCTGGGTTGGATGGGCCTATATTTATTTAAGAAGAGTTATATATTTTATTCAAAATTATTGAATTAAATCATATTTATGAAAATCATCATCATATATCTGATTTTCTATTTATTTATTTAACAATTTTTTTTGTTTTGTTTTGATGTACAGTTTTCTTAAGGACAATTCGATTGAATTAACCTTTATTTCCTTCAGTTGGATGCAGGTTCTCAAGAAGGGTAAATAGTAAATTAATGTAACCATAAAATATATAATTGTTCTGATAAAAATAAATAAATAATTATCATTTTTGTAAATATTAAAAAATATAACTGTTTCAATAAATTTTGCAAAATATTCAGCCTTTTTCTTTGGGTAAATTCCGGAATAATTATTGAAGCTTTCAAAAACAATGAAAGTGTTACATGTGTTGACACAACTACCAAATAATGTTGACAAAATATTATCAAATTGTCAACATTATATGATAATTTTGTCAACATTAACAACACTTCGAAAATATTGAAATTTTTTATAATTATTTAAGAATTTACACCTTTTTTTTTTCTTTTATAGAATACCCTTTAGTCAAACCCTACTATAGAGTACAATAAGATCCAAACTTTATTAAAAACTCATCCTCACATTGGAAAAATATATTAATGTTGAATTCATTTTAGAGTACTTTGGTTCCACGAGGCATGTTAGTCCACTTATCAGCCTATTTTCAATGCATCAATTGATTAATGCTCATTAGTTCTTAATATCTTATGTAATTAAAAATATTTTAAGATGAAAAGATGTTTTACTGTTTGTTATAAAAACATATACCGGCAAAAAAGAGAGATTCTATTGCCACAACAGCTTCTGCTAATGCCACCCCAATTCATATGTAAATCACCAAAGAATTAACATAAATTTTGGGGTGGCGTTAGAATCTCTTGATAAAAACATAAAAGTTGAGAGATACCCTCTTGTCTCTTCAATGTTAAAGAGGTTTACTATCGCCACAACAACTTTTAGTAATGCCACACCAACTATGTACAATTCTTTAGGATTTGATATGACATTAGTAAAAGTTGGTGTGGCAATAGCAGCTCTCATGTTAAAAAGTAGAAATTATTTGCATATTTTTTAGGATATAGTTTTTTTTTTTTCATCTTTACCTTACCACATGATAAGTTCAATATTTTCGAGAGATGACGATAGTGAGGACATTAGTAGAAGAGGCTATTAAATAGTCTAAGCACAACATATATAATAGATAGTCTAAGCACAACACAAGGAGATGATTCACTAGTTGATTTTTGACACAAATCAACACATATGTGACACGTGTCAAGTATCATAATTATTTTATCCTCTACAATGCCCACCCTGCTCCAAAGCTCTAATATGTCCCTGCGCCAAACTCTGCGACAACGCGAAGAATACTGGTAAGACACACACCACGAGTAGTGTCTCGATCTATTAAGGGTTGAAGTGTCTTCAATCAAGGTAATATCTCTTGGTTTGATCAATATTGCTGTCTGATCATTGAATTTGCTAACTTTGACCATTGGTCATGATAATCTATCTCAAAGTGACACTTGTACAATGGATGGGTTATGTGGAAAACTGACCTTCACAATGATGATGACGAAGATGGTGAGAGTGGTATAGTCTATTATTGGGGGAAGTCATGAGACGGCATTGAGTATAAACTTAGTGGCAAAGACATGAAAACCACGATTCATGTCTCCTAGGTAAGGCATCTTTCAAACTCCCCAAATGCAATAGCTTTTTCTCAGAAACAGCCCCCACCAACCACTTTTCAGTACCTCCCTCACACCCATCACACAGTTCTAGCCACTTTCTCTTCTCTCCTTTTTTTTTTTCTTGGGATTCTCAAGTCAAACACCTTATATAACTGTAAAAGCTCACTACGCTTCATAGTAAAAGAAAGAAAGACAAATAAGAGACTAAAGCCTAAGCTTTGTTATTTTAGTTCCATTTGTTTTGGAGTGATCATGGAGTCTGAAGATGTTGCATCAGCTCCTTCTACTCCTGCCACCCCAGGCACACCTGGGGCTCCTCTCTTTGGTGGGTTCAAGACAGAGAGAAGTGGGTATGTTAGAAGATCACTTCTTAAGAGCTGTAAATGTTTCAGTGTAGAACCATGGACCATGGAAGAAGGAAGCTTGGGTTCCACAATCTGTGCCTTGCCTCAACCGCCGGTCTCACTTGCTCGAAAGGTAAACAACACACACGTAGATCTAGAATTTCTCTAAGAATTTTTGTAAATTTTTTTTGAGTCTCTTCTTCTATTTATTGTTAGTTTATGTGATTTTGCCCATATTCATATACCAAGACCTTGAAAATGAAAATTGACCCAATTCTCTATTATATCTTCTTATATCAAGATCTTGAAAACTGACCCATTTGTAGTCTATTATATGTACTTTTTCATGGGTTCTTATATGAAGATCTTGAAAATGAAAACTGACCCATTTCTCTATAATGTGTGTTTCTTGATGGGTTTGTGGTAAAATCAGGTGGGAGCAGAGTTCATAGGCACATTCATACTAATCTTTGCAGGGACAGCCACAGGAATTGTGAACCAAAAGACACAAGGATCCGAAACACTTCTCGGCCTCGCCGCCTCTACCGGTCTTGCTGTCATGATAGTCATACTCTCTACTGGCCACATCTCAGGAGCCCATCTCAACCCATCTGTCACCATTGCCTTTGCAGCTCTCAAACACTTCCCATGGAAACAAGTAATGTATCAATTTGTGTGTGTTTGTCTGTGTGATTCTAGATCCTTCTAGAAGCTTCTAGAATGACAGTGGGTTCCACTTGGCAGGTACCCATGTACATTGGAGCACAGGTGATGGCTTCTCTATGTGCTTCATTTGCACTCAAGGAAATTTTCCATCCTTTCATGGGTGGTGGAGTTACTGTTCCTTCTGGAAGTTATGGTCAGGCTTTTACTTTGGAGTTCATCATCTCATTTAACCTCATGTTTGTTGTCACAGCAGTGGCCACCGACACTAGAGCAGTGAGTATCTCTAAGCACCCTCAACTGAGCTAACATAGCCATTAGATCTATTGACTTTTTCTCTAGATTATTCCAAATTGTCATGCGTTGATGGGGTCCACTTAAAGGTGGATCTCACAATCACAGGCTGATGGTGCACACACTTCTAGTGTCCCCATTCCATTAGACCTAGTTTTTTCTCCATGAATTGTGTAGGCAGGGGCATTTTGGTAATTAAACTGAAATATTAGTCGACAATGACATACGAGTCTTTCTTTGCATGCAGGTGGGAGAGTTAGCTGGGATTGCTGTTGGAGCCACTGTCATGCTCAACATACTAATTGCAGGGTATAACATTTTAAAATTCAATTTTACCCTTATGATAATTTGAGAGAAAGAGATTTTTGACTCACAAAAGAGTCAATTCGAAATCTCACAGAATCTCAAATCCCACAAAATCTAATGAGGGTAATTCTATAATTTGAAAATCCCCTCAATACAAGTGAGTTTGTGTGATTTGTTGATCTAAGATAAATTTTAGATTGACTTTTGTGTGAATAATTTTATTTTTTAATGATGATTGATGAATCTTCCATTTGATGGCGCCCACTTAGGTCAAAGATTAACCTTCTTGATCCATTGTAACCATCAGTCCCAGGGGTGGAGCCAGGATTTTGTTTTCGTGGGGCAAATTACAAATAGAAAAATTTTCTGATTTTCTATGGGGCAAAGTAGTAGAATGTTAAAAAATTTTGTGGGGGCAAATTATAAATAAAAAAAATTTCAAAACTTCTGTGGGGGCAAAGCAGTAGAATGTTAAAAAAAAATTGAAAATTATTAATGCCTCCCTATGGATTTTAGAAATTCTTGTGGGGGCAATTGCCCCCACTGCCCCCACTGTAAATCCGCCCCTGATCAGTCCAGATCAGGTGGTTACAATCATCTTATAGATCTATAAGATTGGACCCGTCAAACATAGCTTCTTATACCAGTGTATGACTGTAGACAATTCTAAGGGTCTACAAATTTTTTACCTTAAATGCCGAATCAAGAGATTGATGTGACAAAGCTCTCAACTCATGTTAAAATATTCCTTCGTCGGAAAACATTAAAAGATGTCTTTATCAAAAGTTTGATAAGTCATCCCTAGATACACATGGGTAAGAGCATGATTTTTCAAGTTACGGTTATTTTCATGATTTTTTATTTTATTTTTACACATTCTCATAGAAGCTAGATCCGAAAGCTATTCCAAAAGGTTCGACTTTTGCCCTTCTAGTTTGAGTGATGTTTTTCTCACATAATTTCTTGTTACATTGCTCACAGACTCTCTAGCTCGTGCCATGGCAAGTCTAATGAGGGTAATTTTATAAATTAGGAGTGTCATTTAATACAAGTAAACTCATGTGATTGGTGGATCCCACATTCTGAGAGCAAAATTTTTTTCTTTTAATTATGTAATTTGCAGCATTTGGATGTCGTTGAGTGCATACCAAATACTAATTTTTTTTATGGAAAAAGAGCTGTTCTATATTCAAGGGTAGAGCTAGGATTTTCCTGCAGTGGGGGTAAACTATAGTTAGTTGTTTAGTGAAGATGAATGGTTTTAAGGAGAAATTAAGAGGTTTTTAATTAGAAATTGAAGAAAATGATATTTAAATCATTTCCAATTAATATTTGAGAAGTCCAGGTCAAGAGATAATGTCATCAACAAGAAATTGAAGAGGTGAGGGGGTGGAGACAAATGGGGCACATAATTAGTTGAAAATATAGGGGTGTCTCAAAATTGTGTTGGGGTAGAAATTGGAGGGAAATGAGGGTGTAAGGGCAAATGGGAAGAGAGGTGAGGGAATGGGGACAAATGGGGCATGTGATTAATTGAAAATATAGGGGTGTCTTAAAGTTTTATGGGAGCAAAATTGGAGGGAAGTGAAGGTGTAAGGGCAAATGGGTAGAGAAGTGAGGGAATGAAGACAAATGGAACATGTAATTAGTTGAAAATATAGGGGTGTCTCAAAATTCTATTGGGGCAAAAATTGGAGAGAGGTGAGGGTGTGGGGGCAAATGGGGAGAGAGGTGAGGGAGTGGGGACAAATGGGACCTGTAATTAGTTGAAAATACAAGGGTGTTTCAAAGTTTTGTAGGAGCAATTGCCCCCACCAACTCTTTACTAGCTCTGCCTGTGTCTATACTAACTTCCTACAAGACTGCATTGACGTGCGAGCGTGCAAGGAACTATAGATGCTTCTCACTCGTATATCAAGGAAAAAATCTATGGTCCTTTGCACACCTCTATATCAACACAATGCACAGTGTAGTGTCACAGTAAATCAGTTTAGCATTTTTTTGGGGGGAAAAAAGAAAGGTTTGTGGGATAGAAAAACTAAAATCAACCCTACAAACAGTACCAAACCCAGCCTGGACGGATAAAAACAAAAAAAAATTCAACATTTATTTTCGACTAGGAATTTTGATAATCTAATCAACTTTAGTTCGGATCATGTGCAATAAAGTTATTGGCCCACCAATCTGACATTTCACATCATGAAGCATGTGTACAAAATGCACCATGCCTCAGGCCTATCACATCATTTCTCCTAAGGGCCTGTTTGAATGACATTAGTCTCACAATCCTCAATGCCTTAATTAATAAAATAAGAGAGAAAAGTACATTATTCTTATGTCACATTTGCATGTTCATGTTCTTTGTGAAGGCAAACCACTGGAGCTTCTATGAATCCAGTGAGAACACTGGGTCCAGCCATAGCTGCTAACAACTACAAGGCCATTTGGGTCTACCTCACCGCTCCTATCGTTGGCGCGCTTAGTGGGGCAGGTGCTTACTCTATCGTCAAATTGCCAGAAGACAGTGATGCTTTAGATAATCCATCTGAGGTTCGAAGTCTAAGAAGATAACGCAAGTGTCCCAAGATGAATGTGACAACACTGAGGATATATAGTAAAATTACTTAAAACTATATATCTGCCTATTTAAATAAGAGTCCGGATCGTATACAATCAGAGAAGAGGGCTAAAACCCTATTCCCACACCTCAGATATTGCCATGTAGATATCAAAGTTTTTTTTTTCTTTTTTTTTTATACATTTAATTAATGACAGATCTTTGTGGCAAGATTTGACGTGTAGGAGTGGAGTTTTAACCCTCCTCCCTAGATGTATAGGGTTCAAACTCATTAAATAAATACATATAGATATATGTCTCAACTTATTTATTAATCAAGTATGTATATTATTAAATCAAAATTGAGTGTGAAGAGTCGACCCTTGTCTGGCATTAATGATTTGTTATGGCTGTTTGAATATTAGGGGAAACATTGTCTTGTAGTTGAATTGTTAGAGAAGTTGTGATTGAGATCGAGTAAAGGAGTGTTTGAGGTATATTTTATTTGAATAAGTTAAGAGTCTATGAGTTTGGCCTACCGTAGGGCTTTCATTTATTAATGGGTGATTTAGGTATACCCATCCATGTTTTGGGGAATATTTGAGATACCCTTTTATTTTTAAGCTGATAACATGACTCCTTGACATCAGTCTTCTATTATTGATTAATAAAAAATGATATAAATACCCTCATCTTCAACCAATTTTTTTTTTTCTAAAAGCAGTAATCTTGAACCTTTTCAACCTCTATGGCAAATTATTTTTAATCTATTAATTCTCATCTTCCATTTATCTTTTTCAACCTTGCCTTAATCCTGTGTAAAATCCCTAATTCTTTTACTCAAAATTCATTGTCTTTCATTTCTTCAAATATCTTATATTGTTTTTGAGATTTGAAGGTTGAAGTAGATAAAATCTTAAGTTTGAAGATGTGGGTAAAATATTTGATCTAACATGTTCAAGATGACTGTATTTTGGGAAGAACAATCCAGGGTATGACTTTTGACTAAGGGTCAAAGATGAGGCGGTTTAGGTCATTTTTTATTAGTACATTAGAGAAGACCGAGGTCAACGAGGCAGGTCATCAGTTTGAGCACGCCAGTGGCCTCTCAAATATGGACTGAAACTGGAGGGGTAGGTTTAAAATTCCTTTGTCATTTTATGTGAGCTATGTACCACTCCATGTGACTACATATATTCTATCGAGATCAGATTCCCTTTATGTGTCTTAGGGTTCTTTTGATTGAATAATTGTAGCTGTTGAGTGAGCAAATTTACGATTTAGGACGATTCTCGATTGGTGTGGGGATCCAATCAGTGATATCCATGTAAAGTGGGCCCATATAATCAGACATAAGATCAATCATCCATGTCTTAAAATCCGAATCGATAATTGGAAACAAAATTTATCAAATTGAATGACGATCCATTTTGGTTGATTCAATTTATTTATTTTCTCAAGCAAGAAAAGTAGAAAATAAATAACCAATCAAATAAAAAAAAGTAGAAAGAAATTAAATATAAAATCTGATTTATATAGACATTCGATTTATATTCATTAACATGTTAAAAATATGTACATTTCCCCCTAAATTAATTAAAAAAAAAAAAAACCAATGGTTCATGAAGAAATCTATTATTAAAAATTTGTTGGATGATCATTACATGAACCCTAATAAAGTATTTATAGAGATTACATCAATCAAAATGGTAAAAGTCTAATATAAAAATCATAATTAACATAAATCATTCGTGATATAAAACCTTCTATTTGTGATGAGATATACTAACAATGATCCAATTTATTTCATACATCTTAATACAATATATCTTATGCTCTAATAGTTCATCCGATTTTAAACACTCCAATGTAAGATTTTAAAAACTTGTCGTTCTCACTCTTTCATTGATTAGCCTCCGTTTCTCACCAAGAATAACTTCAAGAAAGAAAAAGCAGGAAAAGTAAAAAAGGAAAAAAGAAAGAAGAAAGAAGAAAGAAAGAAAGACTGACCCCACATATTTCCACCACGAAGTAGAATCATACCCATGATTTTTAGTATTCAATATATGTTTTAACAATTTTCTACTTTGATGATCTTCATTCATCAATATTTTCTTTCAATGTTTATTTCTAAAGACACATGAGATCAATATTTATTTAAGAAAAAAAAAACTTAATATGATGGAAGAAATGAGATTCCAACATTTTGGAAGCGAATTCCTTTATTTTGGAAGTGAGGATTGAAGAAGGATCAGCTCCTAAAGCACCAAAGTGAGGTTTGGGAGTGAGAGCAGCACTCCTAGTCGAAGGATCCAATCATTAGGGTTACATCTTTTCCAATCCAAATCCAACCCAAGATAAAGAAAGACCAACCCTAGTCCATCCCTGGGTTGGGCCCAACAAATTTGTACCTTATTAAGTTCTAACAACGTTAAAGGGATCAATTACAAAAGTGGTACATTAGGTTTACCCTATAATGACAATCACTAGAGTTTATGGAGTAGGGATCTTAAAAATAATAAGCAAAGAAAAAAATGGATTAAAATTTGAATTTGGTACCATTTTGGCAATTATTTTAAATCACTATAGTTACAATCATTGTAGTTTATGGAGTTTGGATCTCAAAAATAATGAGCCAAGAAAAAAGTGGATTAAAATTTGACAATTATTTTTAAATCAACCCCCCCCCCCCCCCCCCCCCCCCCCCCCCCACACACACACAGATAATAGTAAGAAAAAAAGAGGGATATTCCATCTTAAAGTTGAAGTAGTGATAATATGACTCACCAAGCATACTCAATCGACTCCCTGACGTGGACAAGTTTGAGAATCGTACAGTTCCCTCGGGATACACAGGTCCCTTGAGATACACTTTTTATGGGGAAGTGCAATCGTGTAGTCCGAGGCATATAGATCTATGGTTCCCGAACTTGTCACGTCAGGGAGTCGATTGAGTATGCCACCTGGCAAGTCATATTATCACAACTCTTAAAGTTGTTAGTTCTGAAAAATGGAATGCCAAAATAATGCAATTCCGTAGTAACGAAATCCCATAGCAGGTGATCTTAATGATGATGTATATGCGTTCATTTCTTACTTATCAATTATGGGGATTTCCTCTAGTGCTAATACAGTTGCAGCATTAAGGCTTGCAAGAAAGCCAGAGAACAAAGGCAAACTTATTGTGGTAAAAATAACTTTTTTTTCTTTACAAATTATGTTAAAATCTTTGAATCCAGTTATCAGTGAAGAATCTAAACTTACATATTAGGAATTCATACAGGTGACGATGGGTTGGGTACTAATATATTCACATATGATATGGTGTACAAATTTGAGCCCAAAGGGGTTTTTGCTATGGAATGTTTGGTTATTTAGTCTGATAGTTATTTAAAAAATTGTATACCCAGATACCCAAACCCAACTTAATTATTAATTGGATCCAGAAACTCACCTCTGGGTTTGAGTTCATCTATGTTGGAAAATCATAATCCCATTGACACCTTATACTGCGTTGATCTTCTAACTTCACAATTAAATGAAACAAGTAACATTGTTGTTACACTGCTGTTGGAAGAAGATGGTTTAAGCATGTTCAACAAAGATTGATTATAACCCCAATTGGAGGAAATATTCAAGTTCAAAGTTCTAAACGAGAACGAGGAAGACTTAAAGAATGTGGATGGAGATAGTAGAAGGAGATAAGAATATATTTTCAATAACAGAAGACATTTCTCTAGATCTAGATAGAGTGGAATTGAGACAAGGCTTTGATTATAATGATGATGTTGTTACACTTCTGTAGTAACCCTTTAACGATCTTACTAGTGTTCAGGATTAAGTTTATTGACAACTGCTTATGATATCACTTTCAGACTATTCATCCAAGTTTTGGAGAGACGTACCTATTGTCCGTACTATTTCAAGAGCTGAGGTAAGAGGCTAAAAAGAAGCAACCTGTTTTAGTGGATTAATTTATATTTGCTTATATTATCAATCAGGAGCCTTTCTTTGTATGTAAAAGCAGAGGATTGTTTGTGTGCTTGTAACTGTCATGATTTCATTTTCCATTGCAATATAAAATATTTCTATTAATTGTAGATGTTTCACTCGAGTTAGGTTATACCTTTTATCTGTGTACTTTGTGATGAAAGTTTCATGCACATTCTTTTGGTAGGTTGGTTAACGCTAACGTGTTTTATAACGCTTAAGGGATGCTTTTAAAAGCAAGTGTGCTCTAATGTGAAGAAGGTTAATTTGACGATGGCGATCATCTGATTGATGATTAATCCTTTTAATAATGGTCGTGAGTTGGATACTCGTGTATGCTATGTGGAGACAACCCTTTTGGTTCACCTTCAATTTCCAATGTTTTCATTCTTGCCAGTTAGATTATCTCCACTCTTTAGCATCAATTTTGTTGTTTTAGATGTGGTCTAATTTCGACTGTATGCCGATGAACTACATGGTCGAATCGAGATATTAATGAAAATCTGTTGAGAAGAATATCAAGAAAACAATTGAAGTTCAACAAGGTAACCTTACGAGCAATGAAGACCCCCGAGGACCTCTTACATGTTTACGTTAAATTTGCAGAGTAGTTTGCTAAATCAACTTTTCAACAACTGATTCCAAATCATTAATTGCTTAAGATTGATAAAGTTAGACATTTGACGGCTGATTCCTATGGTAGACATTTTAATTCATACATTCTAAACTAGTATAAAATACATTTTATGATAAAAAAAAACTATATAAAAATTCATTAAAAGCAAATTGCACTATTAACACAAAACTACACAACATAGATTCTCCTACTTAGTTGAATAAGATTTTCCATTGAGACTCCCATCCAAAAATTCCAAAGAGATAGGGAAAGAAGTAAAGAAAGATAAACAAAAATTAAAGAAACTGTAAAGGATGAGGGGAGAGTGAAGAATGCACTACCATGTAAAAAATATGACTTGTGTTTTAATCCAAGAGATGAACAAATTGTGAATAATTCGCTTTAAGTCAAAAAGGCATATTTTATCAATAATTGAATTGCACGGCTATTTTAATCAATTATTGTATAATTCATGTATATTTGTGAATTGTTGGTCAAATTGCTAACAATGATCCAAGTAATTTCGATGTAGGTCTACAAAGGTTGAATTGAGTCAATGGGCTTAAGTGACCTCTTAAGATAACTATATGTATTGTACAAAGAAACTAATAAAATTACACATTATTCTTTTTTTTTTTTGATAAATAGTATTGTATTAATGAAACAAAGTCAAGTCGGTCGAGTTGATCAACTTGGGGAGACCTTACAAAAGAGAGCTACACACGTATAGAACAACAAATCCCATCCCATCTGTACAAAAAGTCCTCAAAGTACAGTCCTCTAAACTCCTTGTAAACTTTGGACCAACAATAGATGAGACCCAAGATAGACATACTTGTAAATGTAAAGACATAAATGCCACTACATATAAAGAGTACACGACTGACCAACAAACAAAGCAAAATTTTTTATTCTTCATCCGGGTTGCACTTGAGCCGCTTCTTCAGTCGAGTTACTGACGCTACTATCACCATATACAATGTGCCTGTGATATCGTCCACAAATTGGAAATAAACGTACCTCCAAGTCTTTTTGAATAATAAAATACCAAAAACTCCCCAATTTCCTACCACGAATCCTGATGCCATTCCAATATGGAACCAACCTATTTTTGATTCTGCTTCATCAACTGTGGGAGCTTGTGGCGACACATAACCTAAGCACTTCTTCTCCAATGGAACTCCACAAAGTTCTGGATTGCCCTTATAAATCGAAGGATCATCAAGGGTTTGGAGCTGGTTGCCTGATGGAATTTGTCCCGACAAGTTGTTGTATGATAGGTTCAAGTGATTTAAAAATGTTAAATTTGATAGGCTTTGAGGAATTGTGCCTGAAAGACTGTTCTTGGATAAATCGAGAGATTCCAATGAACTCAATTGACCAATCTTCGCTGGGATACTTCCGGTTAAAAAATTTCTTGATAAATTCAAATTATACAGTCGATAAAGATTAGTTAGCTCCTCGGGTATCTGTCCTACCAACTTATTATCTGAAAGGTCCATGTTGATGATGAATGGCAGCAGTTTTCTATATTCATCTTCTCTTCCTCTTATGACTTCTGTTATTTGATCTGTGTAATGAATTGATAGATTGACCTCATGCATGAGTTGCCCTGTTTTATTGGAAGCCATAGCACTGAAATTGCCGAAACAACGGGGGATGATTCCAGATAAATTGTTACTAGCAAGGTCCATTATTTGAAGATGAGATAGATGGCACAGTTCTGAAGGAATATCACCATCAAAGTTATTCGACTTCAACCTTAAAATTTGTAACGATGTCAGGCTCTTTCCGATCCATGCAGGCATGTTCCCGGATAATTTATTCTCTCCAAGGTCAAGAACAATCAAGCCTAAGCAGTTTTGCAAGGCCAAGGGGAACATTCCAGTAAAGCTGTTGTTGTTCAAGTGCAATGATTGTGGCCATGATTGATCAAATATTGAATTTGGAATAACTCCTGAGAGATGGTTGGATGATAAATCTAAAACTACCAAGGATAAATTACCCAAACAATGAGGGAGATGTCCATACAAATGATTTTTTGAGAGATCAAGAAGCCGTAAGTCCTTCATTTTACATAATGAACGAGGGATGCTGCCACCAATAACGTTATCAGAAAGAGACAAAATCCCTAATCCAGGCAGATTATCACCGATACTCTGTGGTATAGTTCCTGAAATTGAGTTATTGGAGAGATCCAATATATAAACATTGGAAGGAAAATGTGGTAAGTGACCCTCAAATTTGTTGGAACTCAAATCCAGAGTAAACAAAAATTGATAGTTTGACGCCACAAAAGTAGGCACCTTGCCATAGATCTGATTGTGAGAGAGATTTAAGAAGTATAACTGAGAAGAGTGGTTCACAAACCAGTTTGGAATGGAATCTGAAATGCTTGCATTGGAGAAATCCAAATAAACAACAGTAGTTTGTGTTCGGAGCCATTTGGGAAACAGGGGACCTATTACGCAAGATGACATTCGCAAAGAATTTAGTTGGAAAGGAGGTACCCAATCAGGTCTAACTTTCAAAACCAAAGAGTTGGAACTCATATCCAAATATTCTAGTTTGGAGAGTTGAGCAAAATGAACCTCAGATACAACACCTTTTAAAGAATTGAAAGAAAGATCCAATTCTTTTAGCTCTGAAAGTTGTCCCAGGCTTTCTGGAACAGTCCCATTCAGGTGATTAGAAGTGAGCAATAATTCTCTCAAAGTCGACAATGAGCCGAGAGATGTGGGAATAGGACCATTCAATTGATTGTGATAGAGATGTAATTTTCTCAAAGTCGACAATGAGCCAAGAGATGTGGGAATAGGACCGCTCAATTGATTGTCATTGAGATATAATTCTCTCAAAGTCGACAATGAGCCAAGAGATGTGGGAATAGGACCATTCAATTGATTGTCAAAGAGATATAATTCTCTCAAAATCGACAATGAGCCGATAGATGTGGGAATAGGACCATTCAATTGATTGCGATAGAGATGTAATTCTCTCAAAGTCGACAATGAGCCAAGAGATGTGGGAATAGGACCATTCAATTGATTATCATAGAGATATAATTTTCTCAAAGTCAACAATGAGCCGAGAGATGTGGGAATAGGACCATTCAATTGATTATCATAGAGATATAATTTTCTCAAAGTCAACAATGAGCCGAGAGATGTGGGAATAGGACCATTCAATTGATTGTCATTGAGATATAATTCTCTCAAAGTCGACAATGAGCCGAGAGATGTGGGAATAGAACCATTTAATTGATTGGATGAAAGAGAAAGGTATTTTAGATTCTTAAACTGGCCCAACCAATTAGGCAAATACCCACTGAGTTCATTACATGACAAATCCAGTAACTCCAAAGTATCCATGAAGCATGGAGAAGACAAGTACTTATCAGTTATTTTCCCTGCTAATTTGTTGTCAGAAAGCTGTAATGTTTTCAATGAGCAGAGATTCCTTGAAGCATCAAGAATTGGACGATTAGAAGTGAAAGAATTGCCGAAGAGATTAAGAAAAATAAGAGAAGTCATGTTCCAAAGAGCAGTTGGGATTGGACCCTCAAAATCATTCCAACTAAGATCAAGGATGGAAAGAGATGTGATATTATTAAGAAATGATGATGATGAAAGATGAGTGAGAGATATTTTACAAGAAGACAAGCGCAACTCTTTTAAAGAAGAAGGAAGCAAGTTGATGAATTGTGATGCCTTATTGGAAAGGTGGATTCCATTCATGTCAAGGTGTTGAAGAAAAGAAAGATTAGAGATCCAATTCATATTTTCAATAACAGTCGAATATGAATAATAAGAGAGATCGAGAGAAAGCAAGTTGGAGAGATTACCAAGATGAGGTGGAATAACACCACGAAACATTGTTTCAGAGAGATTGAGATATCTCAATTCATGGAAAGATCCAAAAAAGTTGGGAATTTTGAAATAAGAGAAATTGTTCCAACTCAAGTCCAAGTAATTCAAATGTTTCAACTCAAGCAATGAAGGATTTACCTCTCTACTTGCCACCAGACTTCTACTATCGTAAAGAAATGGGCTATTTCGTAGATCAAGCTTGATGACGTGTCCAGTAGTGTTGTCGCAGGTTATTCCATTCCAAGTGCAGCAATCTTGGTCTTGTTGTTGGGAGAGGACCCAAGAAGAGAGGCGATGCGTGGGATCAATGAGACCTTCTTTGAACTTTAGTAGGGCTTCTCTCTCCTTCGGTAAGCAACGCAACAGTAACTTGGAATCTTCTTCACTGAAGCAGTAGTAAGTGAAGTGGATCATACAAGAGAACAATAACACAACACTAGTCATGAATCTCGCCATTACTTTCTTCCTAAATTTTAATTCCTCTTTTACAATAACAAGATTTATTTATTTATAGAATAAAGTGGTGGTCCCTTCCCTTTCCTTCGTGGAACCTTTTGTTTCTTTGTTTTCTCCTTGATAGTGACACATAAGAAAATAAAAGAAGAGGGATTTACTAGGAAGGCCTCACTGTTGCCTTTTTATTACAAAAACTCCCTTGGAGTTCTAACAACTCCAAGGCAACTTTGCTTTATTAAATTTGTACCTTAGTTTTTCTAGTTCGTTACCACGTCATCATGCACTTTTAAATATTCATTCTACCCTCAATTTAATTTTCTATATCTAACACCTCCAGCTGCCTCTACTTGTAAAATTTAGAGAGTAGCTATTGGCACTCCAACTTTTACTTATACACCCACATTTCTTAAATTATTTATCACGCTCCAATTAACTATTAAGCAACACCACTCAAAATAACACATTGAAACAAATTTAACATTTGTTTACAATAAGGATCAAGTCAGTATAAAATTCTAAATCTATACCATAGAAGTCCTAAGAAAATATAGAGAGTTTCTATTGGCACCACAACTTTTACTTATTCTCAATCATTGAATTTTTATTTTATTTTAATTAGGGTGTAATAAGTAGAAGTTGGGTACTCTATTTCAACACTAATAAATAAAATAAAATTTCTATGATTTAGAATTATATATGGGCTTGATCCTTATTGTAAACAAATATTAAATTTGTTTCCATGTGTAATTTTTAGTGGTGTTGTTTAATAGTTAATTGGAGTGATAAATAATTTAAGAAATGTGGGTGTATAAGTAAAAATTGGAGTGTCAATAGCCAAAAGAGAATTTAGGGAGATATTAGATACTCCTTAGACAAGACCATGGCCTATGGAATGGGTAAAGCCCAGATACAGGCCCGATCTCCTGTCTATAGTGATTCCTGATTTTTGAAAAAAAAGAACTTGTCAATAAATTACGTAAATCTAGTTGTAGATGTGCGTGTTTCAAACGCTACAAAACAAAGAAAAGTGAATTAATGAGCAAGTTTCAAATGTTAAAAGTCAAGCTAAGTCCGCTAGAGTCTTGGAATACTATTAATGAGTCAAGCTAAGCCCGCTAGAGTCTTGGAAAGCTACTAATGAGTCAAACATTATATGTTAAAAGTCTAGACGTATTAACCCTGCCAAAGACTTGGAATATTGCAGAGTCTTTCACCCATTGTTTCTCTCTTTAGAAAAGGATTTTGTTATGCCACTCACATGGGGGTCAATTCAATTTGTCTTTTTTTCTCACAAGGTCTTTGTTGTTTGGAATTTTTTAGTCTCAAATGGTGTGATGAAAGAATTGTATTTTTAGTACATACGTTTATGCAATTTAACTAACACTTCATATGGAATGGGCATATGGCACACAATTAAAGAGCGAATCTTGATGTAATGATGGTGCAAATTTAGGAGCAGAGATTGATGCATATCCCGAGGTATTCAACAAACTCATCTATCGTGTCACATGGTGTGATCAAAATACAATCTTATATCCTTCTTCTTTGCTTGGCAAGCAAGGGGGTATTTTACCAGCATGACGGCAAGTTCAACGATTTTAAACCCATGCCATGGTATTAAACAAATAGTTTGTCCAAAATCACTCCAAGTCATGAAAGCTTATAAGATCATTTAGCCACTCACGCAATTGCTTAGGAATGTGTATAAATTAATGCACAAATTGGCAAAAATTAAGAAAAATGGTTATAAAAGGGGGTATATAATCTCTTGTATATCTTTATTGTACTATGAGCAAATTGTATTGTCTTGATTATATGACCCTTAGATGTTAAATACATGCATCTTGAAGTGTCACAATGAAGCATAGATTAAGTATCAAGCTTAATGAAATTTTTTCCATCAAGATTGACATAGGGTTTTACTGCCACCAGTGTCATTCCTGCACTTCAATTTTGATGAAAAAAATACTTTATCTTAAAGCTAGTATGTTCAAAAAATTTATTTTCTCAACAGTCCAACCATTCAATTATCCCAATTTTGTGGTGAGAGATACCATTCATCCGCTTAATTACATGAAATTTCCCAACTTGTTTGAGATTTGATTATGTTTGTATCTTTCTTCTCAAAGCCACTGCAGTTTTCAAACTAATAATAACTCCCTTCTTTAATTTGTATTTCATTTTAGAGAGGATGATATTGGTCTGATGTTGAAAAAAAAAATTGGTCACAAAATGCGGGATCCACCAATCACATTAGCCCCCTATATTCAATGCATCCCTAATTTACAAAATTACCCTTGTTAGGCATGGCATGACACACACTAAAGAGTCAAAATTGTTTTTATTTTTAATATGAGAAAGGTGTAATAGTCAAAACTCAAAAGTATCACTATTTCATTTATCCTTGATGTGCACTTAACTTTACGCTCTTGCCCTGTCGATTTTTCTAACCTATATACGTTGGTAAAGTTCAAAAATATTCTCTCCAGGAAACAATATAAGAATACCATAAATAATTTTAGAAACATCAATTATTGAGATATAGTTAGGATTAGGGATGTGTCAATGGATCAATCCTAAATGTTTATGGTTTTAAAAACCTAAATAAAATATCAAGTTTGGATGTGCAATAGCTGAAATCAAAATCAATTCTACTAATACCCATTACACATAGAATAATGATGCCTTGCCAAAGTCTTAACTTTTTTTGGTCATGCTTTGTGCTATAGCTACTTGTTTTTCATAATTGCATATGCATTCTGAGTGAAATTCGGAACATCAGATTAATTTTTTAACTTGTTTATATATATAAGCATTTTTCTATTTTAAAGATACTTTTGTATTTTTCATTTGTGTGGTTTTTGCCGACATTAGATAACTAACAAGAAAATAATTACTTTTGAATAATAAAAAAAAAATGTAATTCCTTGATAGTTAATGAAGAATTTAAAACATTTTTTATTATGACTTTGTAATTTTTTTTAATCAAAAAATCACTTAATAATACTTAATAGGGTGGATTGCTAATTAGGGCACCTAGCATTTTGAACAGTTTTTATATGTACTAAACCTAACAAGTTGTGATATTGATGTTCATATCAAAGAAGAGTTCGTCACATTTGTTCATGACCTACAATTCCAAATATCTCAAACACAAATAATACAATCGAGCTATCGGGCATAGCCATTTTTGGTTTAGAAACACTGTTAGTTCCGCCACTTCCATCTCATTCATATTTTCTTCACAATCCATGAGTCAATTTGTTAACCAATTATGCAAATTTAATTGTAGATATGCATGTTTCAAAAGCTACAAACTCAAGAAAAGTGAATTAATGAGTCCAGGACTTTACATGTTACAAGTGTTAAGCTCACTAGAGACTTGGAATGCTATCAATGAGTCCAAGTTTTACATGCTAAAAGTCTAAAGTCTTGAAATATTTAGCCCTCCAATTGAGACTTGGAATGGTATTAATGATTACACGCTTTACATGTTAAAATTCTAGATGTGTTAAGCCCTTCAGAGACTTGGAATGCTATTAATGAGTCCAAGCTTTACATGCTAAAAGTCTAAAGTCTTGAAATGTTTTGTAACACCCCAAAATTTTAATTCGTATCTCGAGAAAAATAAATAGTAGAATTTTAAGAAAATCTTGAAAGTAGGACTTAGGGTAAAATTGTGGGACCTTGTTTTGATCATTTTTAATAGAATCTGACCTCACCATTAGATTCAAAATGATCGAAAAACATAGTTTAGCCTGTAAGCACGCTCAAATGTGAGTCCAAATATAAAAGTTGCAAAATCCTCGATTACCGGGTCGGACCAGGCTAAAACAGTAACTTTTTGTTGGAGTAATAATTTTTAAAATTCGATCATACCATTGGTTTCATAACGAAAAATTATTCAACATAGACTATTTATTTGTCATTTTTGGAGATCAGGAAGTTGAATTATCGCCAAAAACGAAAACGACATCAAGTTTATGGGTCACGTCAGGCCAAAAATGTAAATTTTTGATGGAGACATAATTTGTAGAAATTGACTATACCATTAGATCCGGAATGAAAAATTAGGCGAAATACAGTATTCGTTTGTCAGTTTTGGAGACCGAATGACCAAGTTATCGTCGATCAAAACAATAGGCGAATACCGAATTCGTCCCAAATATTATATAAATAATATTAAAAAAAAAAATTTATCTCATCTTCCCCACTCGTCCAAACAGTGCGAAAAAAAAAAACGAAAAAAAAAAAGAAATTTTGATTTTCCTCCGATTCTTCCACCTCAGATCTCTCACAAACGGTTCGTCGTCGACGATCGACGTAGAAGGGAGAAATGTCCGCAGCTACGTTCTCTACAAAACCCACCCAACCTTTCTTCGTTTCACTTTCTATTTCACCCGATATCGTCAAAAATCAGCCGTATTTGGATACGAAAATTTCGAAACTTTGACCTCGGATTTCGTCCGTTTCGGGGTCAAACCGTCTTTCGACGCAGAAGGGAGAAACGTTCGCAGCCTCATTCTCTACATAACCCAACCAAATTCCTTCCGTTTTCTCGTATTTTTCACCCCGTATAGTCAAAAATCAGCCGTATTTTTATACGAAGATTTTCGTAACTTCGACCTCGGTTTTCATTGATTTCGGGGTCAAACCGTCTTTCGCCATAGAAGGGAGAAGAGACGAGCACATCAAGATCTTCAAAACCACCGGGCCGGTTTCGAAAATCAACCGCTTCGAAGTTCGGTCCGTCTCGATTTCCGTGCCGTTCGCCTCGATTTCCGCGCACGTGCTTCAATTCCGTCGCCTAGTGATTGTAAGGAACTCTCAATTTCTATTAGTAATCTAGATTGTGAAAATTGCATTTAGGATTTTATCGAAAAATTTGGATGTATTTTTAAAATATAGAATTATTTTGTTATTTCAAAAATTCACGCCAGAAATTGCATGTTTGATATGTTTAATTGTATTTTTAATAAATTATACGTGGGTAGGGTGTTTTAACGGGTTATTGCCATAAATTGGGTCTTGTGCACTGCTCGGATCCCGTTTTGATATGAAATTTGTATTTTTTTCAATATTATTGATAGAAATAAATTCTATAGTTGAAAAATGTGATTTAATATTCAATGAACTCATATTGAGTTGATGAATATCAGAAAATAGATATTTTATGAAGAGATTGAAAACTGTAAAAGTCGAAAAAAGGGTATGAAACGGTAAAATGTCAGAGTCACACCTGAGGGGTGATGTCTGCATTTTACGTTGTTGTGTTGTATGCAGGTTGGTGAACGGATATCCAGGGATAATGTTACTGGTTGCATGTTTATTTACTTTCTGTTAGCGCGAGGCGCTCTGTTATGTTATTTATTTTAGGCCGGGTGGCCACACTTGCATGGTAGGAAACTGGATATCTATTCTCAACCTTGTATTGTTAATTTCTTTTTTTTTTTCAAATGAAAATAATATATATATATATATATATATATATATATATATGTAGCTATTTTGTGAGCTGTTAAAGAGTTTGTGAATGCCTGAAGGGATAGTGCGTCATATCATCCGGAGTGGTGTACTATCCTGGGATGTACGGTAGGGACCACCAAACTCATACGTGGTATGGGACGCGTATGAGAGTGGAGTCACAACTGGAATCCGGGTTTATTCCTCTCTATCTTTACCAGTGAACTTGTAATGTAAAGGTGGTCGTATACGAATGGTTTGTATATTTAGGAATCACTTGCACGCCTGATAGGCATAGACGAAGATGATTAGTCAGTGATCACTAACAATCTATAGTAGTCGAACGTTCTGACACATCGAAAAGAGACCCATTGCTTACGGTCACGTCAAACGGCCAGCCTGAGCCGGATAAATGGTCAACCAAACGTGGTAAGGGCAGCGACCGGCCACAAAATCAGGAACTAAAAGCCAGAGAGAAATTGTAACATCATGTCCCGACTGGGAGCGATCCAGTCGTGAATCCCAACACTCTAATTCCAATACTCCACCATTGTGTATTATGTATCTGTTGCTTATTTTGATATATAAAATGAAATGCATGTTTATTATTTCCATTTGATCAATTAGATTTGTATAAAAAGAGAATGTTATAGTGAGTACTGCTGATCGATGTAATGTGAGTTTTAAAATGTTTAGTTGCTCATCCCTGGCTATATATACCAGTTAATCGTAGGTTTCTTCTGTAAAACTTTGTTTATTTTAAAATGATTCAGTATGTTTATTCGTTCATGTTAGGAGAGGTTATTGGCAGAAATTGTTGCTTCCTTACTGGGTAACCATTGTTACTCACCCTTTCCTTCTCCATTTTTTAGTTTCAGATCCGAAGTTTGGCAAGGCAGATGTAGAACAAGAGCGAGGATCATCTGGTTGGTCAGATAGACAACCAGAGTCCGTCACCTGGTAAGTATTAGGGCTATACCCCCTAGTGGTGTCAGTTTCTCCAGGTAGTCTTATGGATTCTGTCTTGAGTGTTAGGAATTATGTTAGAGTGAGGAATTTTGTATAATCCTGTATATAATTTTTCTTCTTCCGCACTCTGATCTATCGGACATTATTAGACGTATATAGGCTTCCGCTAGTATTATATTTTGTTTGTTATATGCAGGATTGTATGTCGTTTATCAGGTGCAGGTTGAATCGCCTTGGAATGCTAACATAAACAGAGGAGACCATGCCGAAATTTCGAGGTGCCACCTCGTACCTTAAAATATGACATGGGGATTTGTGTTAGTGTTCGGCGGGGCGCCACATGTTTAGCCTGCCAACTGAGACTTGGAATGCTATTAATGATTAAACGCTTTAGATGTTAAAATTCTAGACGTGTTAAGCCCACCAGAGACTTGGAATGCTACAAAGTCTTTGTTATTTAGTCTGGATCTTATGCACCCAGGGCGGAGGATTGAAGTCCTCCTCCCACACCTCAACGAATGCCACTAAACCACAATCCAAGAGATTGATGCCTAAAATATCTTCTTTTTATAATTTACTTGGATTGTGCCATACGTGGCATGAGTTGAGGTGTGGGAGGAGGGTTTCAATCCTCCACTCTGGGTGCATATGATCGGGATTCTTATTAACTAGTTTGTCACATAAGAGTTAAGTCAATTTGTCTTTTTTACATACAAGGTCTTTATTAGATAGAATTTTGGAGTCACTATCCATTAGGGTTGCAACTTGGGCAGGCTAACCCGATTGATGGATGAGCTTGGAACAGGTTATATGGAAATTAAGTTGAGTTTGAGCTTAAAACCTCAACCCAAGGTAGCACTTTCAGATCTGATATTATCTAATAAGGAAACTAAGCTTAAATTGTAAGTATTCTTAATTGATAGTGAATTACCTTATTTGGATAAATATTGATTTGTAGTAAGGATCTTAGAGAGATAAGGATTTATTATCTTAATATTAGGACTTTTTTTTTTATCTATTTAAAAGGAACAGAATTGTTGTTCTTTCTATATTTTATATTTTGCTGTGATTGATTGAACAAGCATTGATGCAAAGATCTAAGTTTGATGGAGGAATTTTGATAAATCAACGAGATCCGATTTTTTATCTTTACAAATGGAATTGTGCTCTCTTGTGTCTATTTTTCTTGGTTGCATTTAGAGAAAGAGAGTTGACCCCAAGATTTAGGACCCCCTAGTGTGATGACATTTCATTAAGTTTATTCAAAGCCTTTGGTAGAGATCATTCAAATTGTGTTTTCATGGTGATCCAATAAAATAAGGGTTTTCTACTTATCATCAACTGCTCACAAGGATTTATCCCAGCTTACCTGGTATGTTTGGTTTGTGAGGAATCACATGTACCCAAGAGATTTGGGCGAGATATATAATATAATGCTTTTAAAAAGTGAATTATTTGTTTGACAAGATCCAAAAATTAACACCCAAAAATCAAAGATCCCTTATCCTAAAGAGAGTGAAATTTTTTTAAGAAAAAGTTATTCAACTCTTTTAGCATGGAACCTATGCTACAATCTAATAAGATTGTAATATGACACCTACAAGGTATTGTTGAGTAAAATTATATAATTAAAAAAAAATTTAAGAGAAGAGGATGACGTAGAAGAAGAAAATTATGAACCTCCTATACTTTATTCTCGGATCAAACTCCAATCAACTTTCTATTCAATCTCCATCCTAACAACATTCTTCTCAGAAACGGATCTTCTATAACACTTTTTTCATGTAGCACTTTTAAATGGTAAAGAGAGTGCCACATGGCAAGACACTAAATGGTTTGTTGGGTTTATTTGTTGAACTTTCAATTGTGTAGAACTTCTCGGGGCTCTTCTTAGTTTGTTTGTTGGGTTAATTTGTTGAACTTTCTATTGTTTCCATTCTATTTTTGTTTAATAATCTTCAAGATACATATATGCATTTAACATCTAAAAGTCATATATTCAGGACAAAACAACACAATTCGATGTTGTAATACAGGGTCGGGATATTCTATAGTTGGATGATTATCTACAACTTCTCGTGCATTAATTTGTACATGTTCTGAAACAGTTGGAGCACAAGTGGCATAACGAACCCTAATGGGGGACTTCTTTCTAAATCCCCCTAATTTTAAGAAAAAATTCGAAAGTCATCGATTTCCCAAAATTCCTCCATCAAAATTAAATCTTTGCTTGGATGCTTGTTCAATCAATCAATCACAAAAAAGATAAAAAAGACAAATTCCACTCCCTTTAAATATATAAAAATAAAAGTCCTAAAAAGAAGATAATCAATCCTAATCTCTCAAATCAATATTTATTCAAATAAGGTAACTCATCTATCAATTAGAAATGTTTGCATTTTGGGAATGCTTGGACATGGTCCTGCCATAACTTTTTCAAGCAGCCCCTTTCGCTGTTACATTGCCGGAAATGCCAAGAACATCGATCGAACTTCTTGAGATTGATAAGTATGGTGTATCATAAATCCTAAATAACATAACAAGAAGAAAAAGACAAGTACAATGGCATTCATTCATTGAGCACTCCTCCATCATGGCATGGGAGTGGGCTATAGGAAAATTTTATGGAATTTATAGCAACATAGATATGGTAAATTAATTCCAAAATATTTTCGAAAGATTTCACAACTTGTCAAATAATCAATAATGTATTAATAATCCATTTTATTTTAAACATGAATTCAACCGAGGAAAAATATGGAAATATTTTAAACTGATTTTATCTTAAACATGAATTAAATAAAATATTTTAATTTTGAAAATGGTAATTTAGTATTTTCAGAGTTAAAAATTCTTTTCTATTCAGAATTTTAAACTTTTTCTCTAACGGTGTGGCAATTCCCCCAAAATTTTACAACTTGTCAAATATTTCTCTATTAATATATTTAATAGAAAAATCTTTCTATATTAATAGCCTTTTTTAAATTTTTTGTAAAATACATTTAACCAAGCAAGCGCATTCAAGAAATTTCCTATTCTTTTTTACTTTTTGCCTATAAATTCCCATTTCAAATCATGTGGGAATTTATTACTTACCATTTTTTGCTTTTTCACCAATTCATGTGTTGTGCATCGAACCTATCATCCACTTCAACGGAGCAGATCCTTTGTATCTCTATTCTGTAGCGCTTTTACATGGTTAAGATAGTTCCACATCAACAACACATTCAAAGTAAACTGTTGAAAATTGTTTGAAAATTAGAGGTTTAGTGATCGTCCATTTCTGAAGGCTTGGATTATGTTTTAAAAAAACCTTTTTCTGATTTTTTGCCAATCTAATACAAACCATGAGTACAAGAGATCTGAAAGGTTAGTTTTTATTTTTTTATTTTTTATAAAAGAATAATGATAAATGCACACGGTTGGGTACGCGGCTGACGTGGCGAAGGCACAAAACCGCTTATCTTTTTCCTGTGTATTTCGATGAAAACGATCTTTGATTTGTGCCCTTGGCATGTCAACCAAGATCGTGTGCATTCTTGTTTGTAAATGTCTTGTATTCTATTGCGGTACACAAAGCTGTGGTGATCCTGCTACCCAGTCAACATCTGAGCCCCCATTCCAAAATTCTTTAATGAGTATGAAGAGGGCAATCGTGTAATATTTTCTTAATGCTATGCTTGGATTGGGAGAAATGAAGAAAATAGAAGAGAAAAGAAAATAAATGAGTTTCTCTCCATTTCTCTTGTTTGGATTGTTAAGTGGGGAGAGAAGAGAAAATAATTAGAGGGAAGAGGAGAGAAAAAAAAATGTTAGTTTTCTTTCTCTCTAGAAGTGGAGAGTAGAGGAGAGAAATTCTTATAAAATATTTTAAAATTCCAACTCTACCTCTTGATCTCTTTTATGATATTTTAAAATTTCAAAGTTGTCCCAAGTACTCTCCTATCAATCCAAACATGGTGAAGAGAAATTGAGTTTCTCTTCTCTTTTCTTAATGAGCTTCTTTTTTCTTCACTTCTTTCAATCCAAACATAGACTAAGAGATTTTCTATTTTTGGGGGTTTCTGTTTTGAGAAGTTTTACATGGTTTGGTAACTCTTGGTTATATAAATCTAGATCTCCAAATAGTTATTGTTCTTGTTTTGTTCCATGGACGTAAGCACACTGTCGAATCACATAAATCCTTGTGTTTTGTGTCATTGTATTATCTTTGCTATTTTGATTTTTCACACATTCATCATGACTCTTTTTTGAAATTGTGATATTTTGTGACTGTAGAAGAACACTACAGGAAAATGGAGCTAAGAGGATCCGTTCCCCACTTCAACACCTAAACATGAGTGGAATCCCACTTTCTAAAATTAAGACATCATCATCATTATCATGATTGGCTACAAGCGATCAACTTTCTTCCTTCTTTGAAAGAGTTATGCTTGTCTAAATGTGTACTACATTCAATTCTTCTTAGTAGTCTTTCATCATCATCATCATTTCTTAATAATTTCACATCTCTTTCCATCCTTGATTTTAGTTTGAATTATATAGGAGCAACAATTATTTGGGAGGTCCAATCCCAATTGCTCTTTGGAACATGACTTCTCATATTGTCCTCGATCTTTTCATCTCATCAACTCTTTTACTTATATTGGTCTAATTATATATAGAGGCCTTGATGAGGAATCTGTGCTTATTGAAAATTGATCAGTACTATTTTGAAAACTTAGGGCCTGTGTGGATTGACTTTTCTAAGTACTTCTGACTTTTGCGGGGAGTCAGAAGCACTTTAAAGGTGTTTGGATAAATAACTCCTGGAAAGAACTACTTTATTGTGGAGTCAGTTTAGTGCTTTTTCACGGAGTACTGATGGTGTTACTTCTCTAAACTACTCTTGCGCGGAACCACAAAACATTGTCAAAATGACGGGATTGGGACAAATATGCCTCTCATATATTTTAAAAATTACAAACATACCCTCAAAAAGGTAATTGGAATAATATTATATTACTATCCATTGATATGGTGGTAGCCTTTGGGTGTAACATTTGGGACAAGTATACCCCTCATAAATTTTGAAAATTACAAGCATATCCTCAAAAATGCAACTACAGTAATACTATATTACTATCCATTGATGTGGTGGTAGCTATTTGATGTAGCATTTGGGACAAGTATGCTTCTCATAAATTTTGAAAATTGCAAGCATATCCTCAAAAATACAATTAAATAATATTTTATTATTATCCATTGATGTGGTGTTAGACTTTTAGTGTAGCATTTGAATTTGGATGACTATCTCCCCCAATTGCTTACTTAATGATTTATCCATGAGCATTCCAACCAAAGTTGAAATTTTCTTATTGCAAAATTGATGTGAACAATTACACACAAATTTATTATCCATTGATGTGGTGAAAGCTTATTCATATTTTTAGTGGTTGTATATATTTGCTCACAATATCTGGGGTTGAAGTTTTAAAAAAAAATAAAATTAAAAAAAAAAATGATGTTGGCTGTTGGACAGGTTGGAGAAGACGAAGTATATAAAAAAAAATTAAAATTTTATTTATATAAAATTTGGGACGAAATTGGTATTTTGCCTATTGTTTCGATCGACGATAACTTGACCGTCCGGACTCAAAAAATGACGAATGAATGCTCTATTTCGCCTAATTTTTCATTTTGGATCTAATGGTGTAGTCAATTTCTATAAATTTTATCTCTAATAAAAATTTATATTTTTGGACTGAGGTGATTCCTAAAATTGACGTCATTTTCGTTTTTGACGATAATTCGACTTTCTGTACTCCAAAAATGACAAATAAATAGTCCATATTCAATAATTTTTTATTACAAACTCAATGGTATGATCAAATCTTAATAATTCTTTCTTTAGTAAAAAGTCAATATTTTAACCTAGTTCGACTCGATAATCGAGGATTTTGTAATTTTCTATTCGGACTCATACTTGAGCGTGCTTATAAGCTAAACCATGTTTTTTGATTATTTTAAATCCAATGATGAGGTCAGATTCCATTAAAAATGATCAGAAACATCCTAAAGTTTTACTCCTAAGTCTCACTTTCAAGATTTTCTAAAAATTCCACTATTTATTTTTTCTCGAGATACGAATTAAAAACTCGGGGTTTTACATGACTTCTCTTATTGTCCTCAATCTTTTCATCTCATCAACTCTTTTACTTATGATGGTCCAATCATATATAAAGGCCTTGATGAGGAATCTATGCTTATTAAAAATTGATCCGTACTATTTTGAAAACTCAACATCTTCCCCGTGCATCTTGGATACATTGGAGATACTAGATTTGTCATTTAATCTACTTAGTGGGCATTTAACTAATTGGTTGGGTTAGTTTAAGAATCTAATAAGTTCTCTTTGTGTATAAAATTCTTGGAAAAATATAAAATTCATTTTTACTTTTATACATAACGTAATGAAACCGCCTTTGTTTGATAGAGATTTTATTCCCTTGAAACAAATAAAATAGTGAATTAAAAAAATAACGATTTCATAGTTTTTGAAATAATGAATTTGTTCTGGAAGCAACATTTTTATTCATTGGATTTAGAAGGAACGAATTCACTTCTTAGATATCTAAAGAAGTTATGAATTCATTGTTTTGAAATTCAAAAATTATGTAAAGTTGTTGCTTGTGGTGACCAAGTAGTGAAATTGTTGTTGGTTTATTTTGAATTTGTGAATGGGGTGAAGAGTGAAATGTATTTTTCGAAATATTATTTGAGAATAGACACCATGCTTCGATATTCGTTGTTAGAATCTTAGTGAAGTAAGAGTGACAATTGTTAATAAGTAATTTTACTAAAAGGGTGTTTTAGATACTTTACTCTTTTTCGTTAGAGCTAGGGATTATCTAGTTGAAAAAACTTTACTCCCTGAATTATTTCAAAGTTAGGGGGAAAACTAGTAAGAAATCCCTATATTAAGGGTGTTACACTAATTTTTACTTTTTCTTGCTGTCTTGAAGAATATGATAGATTAAAGGGTTACAATCATGAAGAGCAATGGTATGGTCAGAGTTAGGGGTGCAAGTTGGTCCAGTTCAAACCAAGAGCTGAATCAAACTGATAACTTCGAGGTGGTTTGGAATAAGTTGCGGTTTGATTCTGAGTAACGAAAATGGAGAATCGATCATTTTGGTTCGATTCTCAAATCAATCTTGTGTAGAATCGAATCCTTATGCGATAAATAAATATATATGTATATAATAATTTATATGAATTATTTTAAGAGTTAAGAAATATATTAATGATCTTTTATGGATAAACTAATGACTTTTTGTGTTTAAATTTGTGATTTATTATATAAAAAACATTACTAACAATTTATAGAATATTGGCAACTAATAGAATCAAACCAAATCAAATCATCTTTAGTTCGATTTGGATAGGAGATGAAATCACACCCAAGAGTACAATGGTCTTGCTAATTTAGACAAGAATATGGTAGTTTTGTAATTTAGGGTGTTACACTAATTTTTAAGGGTGTTACACTAATTTTTACTTTTTCTTGCTGTCCTGAAGAATATGATAGATTAAAGGGTTACAATCATGAAGAGCAATGGTATGATCAGAGTTAGGGGTGCAAGTTGGTCCAGTTCAAACCAAGAGCTGAATCAAACTGATAACTTCGAGGTGGTTTGGAACAAGTTGCGGTTCGATTCTGAGTAACGAAAATGGAGAACTGATCAGTTTGGTTCGATTCTCAAATCAATCTTGTGTAGAATCGAATCCTTATGCGATAAATAAATATATATGTATATAATAATTTATATGAATTATTTTAAGAGTTAAGAAATATATTAATGATCTTTTATGGATAAACTAATGACTTTTTGTGTTTAAATTTGTGATTTATTATATAAAAAACATTACTAACAATTTATAGAATATTGGCAACTAATAGAATCAAACCAAATCAAATCATCTTTAGTTGGATTTGGATTGGAGATGAAATCACACCCAAGAGTACGATGGTCTTGCTAATTTAGACAAGAATATGGTAGTTTTGTAATTTAGGATAGATTTTAGTCTTTTTAATTAAAAGGTGAAAAAAGTGAGCTTCAAGTATCTTTCGGGGTTCTCTCTATAGTTTTTCCTGCATTGTTTGAGAGTTCTACTCTTACAAAAATACCCTTAAAGTTGTCACTTATTTCTTTTCAAATTGTGACCCTTCCAACAAAAAAATTTCATTTGCTAATAAACCCAGGCACTCTTTCCTATTATATTAAGAAACTAGGGATATATTCATAAATTTAAAATATTAATTAAATAATTTTTTTATTTATTGCCATAACAATAAGATTACCTAAATTAAAGAAAATCATCAAACTGTACAAAGAGATAACGGACACACTTGAAAAATAGTCGTTTTAGATGACGGAAAGTGATTTCATAAAATAGTCGTTTGAGATAAATGAAGAACTAATAATAAAATATTTGTCTTAATTGTACAGGGCCACAATTGCTGTACAGGTGGCAGTCATTGATTAGGCCCACTATAACCCATGAAAACTAAACTTGGTGGACCTACCTATTCAACGGTCTAGATTTAGATGGTGAGTGATGATCATAAATGCTTGCATCGCCCATTTCTGAACGTAGACAGCGAAAATCACTCCGAGTCATGAATAGTTATAAGATCGTTTTGCCGCTCGCGCAATTGTTTAGGAACGTCTAGAAATTAATGCACAAATTGTCGAAAATTAACAAAAATGATTAACTATGAGTTAATTATTTTGTCCTGAATACATGACCTTTAGATGTAAAATACATCCATCTTGAAGTGTCACAACGAAGCATAGATTAAGTATCAAGCTTAATCAATTCTTTTCCATCAAGATTGACATAGGATTTTACTGCCTCCAGTGTCATTCCTGCATTTCATGGGGTCAGTATCTTAAAAGCGTGAATCAGACCTAATCAATAATTCAAATATGTTCAAAACATTTATTTTTTCAATAGTCAATCATTCGATTATCCCAATTTTGTGGTGAGAGATCACATTCATCCACTTAATTACATGAGAAGAAGATATTGGTATGATGTGGAAAAAAAAATTGCTCACAGAATTTGGGATCCACCAATCACATTAACCCCCTATATTGAATACATCCCTAGTTTACAAAATTACCCTTACTAGGCATGACATGACACACACACTAATAGTCAAAACTCAAAAGTATCACTATTTCATTTACCCTTGATGTGCACTTAACGCACTTGCCTTGTCGACTTTTCTAATCAATATATGTTGCTAAAATTCAAAAATATTCTCTCTAGGAAACTATATAAGAATACCAAAATATAATTTTAGAGACATCAATTTTTGAGATATAGTTAGGATTAGGGATGTGTCAATGGAATAGTTCTAAATGTTTATAATTTTAAAAACCTAAATAAAATATCGATTTCAGATGTGTGATCGTTGAAATCAAAATCAATTCTACTAATACCCATTACACTTAGAATAATGATGCCTTGCCAAAATCTTAACTTTTTACGATAACCTTTTGTGCTATGGCTACTTGTTTTTCATAATTATATATGTATTCTGGGTGAAATTCAATTTTTAATTCACATTCGACATTTGGAACATCAAATTCATTTTTAAGTAGTTTAGATATATATATATATATATATATATATATATATATATATATATATATATATATATATATATATATATATATATATATATATATATATATATATAAAAGCATTTTTCTATTTTAAAGATACTTTTGTATTTTTCATTTGTGTAGTTTTTACCAACGTTAGATAACAAACAAGAAAATAATTACTTTTGAATAATAATAATAATAATGTAATTCCTTGATAGTTAATGAAGAATTTAAAACATTTTTTTTTATGACTTTGTAATTTTTTTATACCAAAAATCACTTAATGATACTTAATAAGGTGGATTGCTATATGTATTAAACCTAAAAAGTTGTGACAGTGATGTTTAGATCAAAGAAGAGCTCATCACATTTGTTCATGACCTACAATTCCAAATATCTCAAACACAAATAACACAATTGAGTTGTCCGACATAGCCATTTTTGGTTTAGAAACACTTTTAATTCCGCCACTTCCTTCTCATTCATATTTTCTACACAATCCACGAGTCAATTTGTTAACCAATTATGCAAATTTGACTGTAGATACGCATATTCCAAATGTAACAAACGCAAGAAAAGTGAATTAATGAGTCAAGACTTTACATGTTACAAGTGTTAAGGTCGCTAGAGACTTGGAATGCTATTAATGAGTCCAAGTTTTACATGCTAAAAGTCTAAAGTCTTGAAATGTTTAGCCCGCCAATTGAGACTTGAAATGTTATTAATGATTACACGCTTTACATGTTAAATTTCTAAACGTGTAAATCATGCCAAAGACTTGAAATGTTGTTAATAAGTCCAAGCTTTACATGCTAAAAGTCTAAAGTCTTGAAATGTTTAGCCTGCCAACTGAGACTTGGAATGCTATTAATGGTTACACGCTTTACATGTTAAAATTATAGACGTGTTAAGCCCGCCAGAGACTTGAAATGCTAAAAAGTCTCTATTAATTGAGTCTGGATCCTATACACCCAGGGTGGAGGATTGAAGCCCTCTTTTCACACCTCAACGAATGCCACTAAGCCACAATCCAAGAGATTGACACCTAAAATATCTCATTCTTAAAATTTCCTTGGATTGTGCCTTACCTGGCATGAGTTGAGGTGTGGGTGGAGGGTTTCACTCCTCCAATTTGGGTGCATATGATCTGGACTCATATTAATTAGTTTGTCACATAAGAGTTAAGTCAATTTGTCTTTTTTGCATACAAGGTCTTTGTTAGATAGAATTTTGAGTCACTATCTATGAGAGTTGCAACTTGGGAAGGCTAATCTGATTGATGGACGAGCCTGAGTTGGATTATATGGAAATTAAGTTGAGCCTGGGATAGGAAATCTCAACCCGAATTGAATTCGAGTTGAGGCTCCGGGCAACCTAATTCAACCTGAACCCGATGCTATATATTTACATATAAATATTTTTATTTATTTAGAAAAAAAAATAGTAGTTATCTCTTCTTAAATATATTTGTAAAATTAAGATAAAAAAACTAATGGATTTGAAGGTTGTGTGCAAATTTACTTACTAGTGATTTTGTTTGTTTATATTGTATTTATTTTTTAAGATATAAAATAAAATTTATGTATTAATCAAAATGAAATTAGAATTTCTCAATGAGCCCAACCTACCCAGAATTATCTAACTTGGGCTAACCCGAGCTCAACCTGATTTTAGAAGCTCAATCTCAAGTTGAGCTTGGGTTAATAAGCTTTAACCCGATGTTCGGGTTGAGGGTTCTACAACTTGAGTTAACCCTCGAACCCAGGTTGCAGCCCTACTATCCATAAAAATGTCTCGTGCTTATAGTAACATTTGGTTGGAGATTAAATACACTGGGTTGTGTACCAAGTAGAAACAGTTTGTTTAGAAATTTGATGTATTTTGATGCCCAACCAAAAGGTGTCACGTAAACACTATTCCAATTGTATAGGAACGAGACACTTTACTTGATTCTGATCCTAGAAATATTTAACTTCAAAATAATTGAGGGAAGAGTACGTTTTATGCAGTTTAACGAACATTCAAATTTGTGAGGGAATAAAATGACACTTTACTAGGATCGGGCATATGATGCTAAATTAAAGTGAGAATCTTGATGCTAAGGATGGTTCAAATTTAGGAGAATAAATTGGTGCATATCTTGAGGTATGCATCAAACTCATCTATTGTCTCACTGTAGGGGAGGTCCTGCGGAAAAATAGCTCGATGCCAGGATGATGAAAAGCTTAACGCCTCTCATTCTTATTACTTATTTAATATGAAAACCAACGGTAGAAATTTCATTTTTTTGTTGTTGTTGTTGTTGTTGTTGTTGTTGTGAGTTTGAGGGAGTAAGGCGGCGGATGTAGCCAAGTGGCTCAAGGCAGTGGATTGTGAATCCACCATGCGCGGGTTTAATTCCCATCGTTCGCCCATCATATGGCATGATTAAAATATAATTTTATATCCTTCTCCTTTGCTTGGCAAGCAAGGGGTTAGTGGTCAACGTGAAGGTGATTTCAACGATTTTGAGCCCATGTCATGGTATCAAACCTCTATAAACTTAACCAACTTACTTAAGGTAGCACCCTTAGATATGATATTATCTAATAAGGAAAATAAGCTTAAATTGTAGGTATTCATAATTGATAGTGAATTACCTTATTTTGATAAATATTGAAAATATTGATTTGTAGTAATGATCTTAGAGAGATTATGATTTATTATCTTCATATTGGGACTTTTATTATCTATTTAAAAGGAACACAATTGTTCTTCTTTCTATATTTTATATTTTGATGTGATTGATTGAATGAGCATTGATGCAAAGATTAAGTTTGACAGAGGAATTTTGTGCAATCAGCGAGATCTGATTTTTTTCCTCTACAAATGACATTGTGCTCCCTCGTGTTCATTTTTCTTGGTTGTATTTAGAGAAAGAAATCTGGCTCCAAGATTTAGGATTGATTAGTGTGATGACATTTCATTAAGTTTATTCAAAGCCTCTGGTAGAGATCATTCAAATTGTGTTTTCTTGGTGATCCGATAAAATAAGAGTTTTTTACTTAGCATCGGCCGCCCACAGGGATTTATCCCAGCTTGCTTGGTATGTTTGGTTTGTGGGGAATCAAATGCATTTGAGGGATTTGGGCGAGATATATAATATAATGCTTTTAAAAAGTGAGTTATTTGTTTAATAGGATCCAAAAATTAACAACCAAAAATCAAAGAGCACTTATCCTCTTGAGAGTGAAAATTTTCGTAGAAAAAGATATTCAACTCTTTTAGCATGGAACCTCTGCTACAATCTAATAAGATTGTAGTATGACACCTACGGTATTGTTGAGTAAAATTATAATTAAAAAATAAATAAATAAAAGAAGAGGACGACGTAGAAGAAGAAAATTATGAACCTCCTACACCTTATTCTCGGCTTAAACTCTAATTAACTTTCTATTCAATCTCTCTCCTAAAATATTTCACGGAAAGGGATCTTCTATAACACTTTTTTCATGTAGCACTTTTAAACAGTATAGAGAGTGCCACATGGCAAGACACAAAATGGTTGAAATTTGGAGCTCACTTACCGTCCATTTTCAAAGTTAAACCGCTTTCCTTATTAAATTAGTAAGGAAAGTCTTTGGACAGCTGATGCATGTGGCATTAAAAAGCATGATTAGATGCCACAAGGATGTAGATCACAAAACTTTTAAGGAAAAAAAAATATTTATTCTTTCTATGTTAAATTTTAATGGATAAGGTTACTCCTTAGGTTGGGCAAAGCCCAATGGACCATGGTCAGCCCATTAGACTCAGAGATGCCCTATTCCAAAAAAATAAGTATTGAATTTTAAATTTTAAATTGATTGTAGGAATGAGGCTCACCAAAGTGATTGAGGATGGAGAATTGTTTTTTTTTTTTTTTTAGTGCAGGGTATTCGCATCCCTTTTGGGATGGAGCTAGTCCCTACAATCACACGCAGGGCACACACACACACACACAAACAAACATAAAATTTTCTCTATTACCTGATGCATTAGAATATTATTGTCCCCTTCAAAGGTCAATTGCACATTAAGTTCACCTTTGAGATGACCAACACGGTTTTCTGTCTTCAGACCTTGCCCCCCATAGCCTTCACGGCATTCCTGATACACATGTTAAAATAGAGTCAGAACAGTTGCTTCGGAGAGGAGAATATCAAGCTCTATACAATATGTATGAATACATGGCTTGTTACCTGAAGAGTTCGCTTGTTAGTTTGTTGAAATTCTCATATTTTACTAAGGTTGGCACACGTACATTCTCAAATGATACTTCTGCAACAATACAAATATTGACATCTCTGATTAAAATTCAGTTTTTTCTGTTTGGATTATACACAACCAAGCTGTATGTTAAGAAGACAGCACATGCCATATCCATGAATTTATAAATGCTTATCCTTCCACTTTTACAATTGTTGCATGAACCTATCTTGTATTTTTATTTTTATTTTGATAAGCAACCTACCTTATAATTAAACACTTTATATTAGTCGCATCAAAAGATGCCACTCGTGGTTTTGTCATTGCAAATCCAGACCGGATCTTCCCCTCAAGTAAAGGAATACGCCACTCTTGAAGTTGTTCTTTAGTTTCATACCACAACCACACCTAAAACAGAACATTAAGGAAACAAAATATTGAAATCGGTTATCTTATTCACAGAGACAACAACATTCACAAAATAGATTCCAAACATTAGACTCTTAAAGCTTTCTAACAAAATGAAAATAGAGCAATCCAACACGATAAATAACACCATGTATCTCAAACTCCTCAAATATTTCTTCTGCTTTCTCGCAAAGTTCTTCCCTTGCGACGGCATATTAATGTTTCAGCTGTGATAAATAATGTAAAAAACAAATCCGTGCAATTTGGGTCTTTTGAAATTGCTTCAGTACTGAAATAAGATAAGGAATACAAAACACACTAATGAATTATTGAAGACTCCTTTTAGAAGCTTTGAGTAGTAAATTATTCTACGAAAATAAAAAATCGACTTTTCATGGAAAGACTACCTATGAAATATTTTATAAATATAGGTAATACAAAGTTCCATTGCCATGGAACATACTCAGTCTGAACAAATGAACATTGTTGTCATGGGCATTGTATATATCAACTCTTTCTCCTAGTACTTCTGTTTAAAATAAGTAATGTTGCATACTTGGTACTTAAAAAAATGAAAGAAAAAATCCAATGTAAAATTACAGGTAAGATAATGGGGAAAGCTTTGGTCTATGAAACAAAGACTAAATACTGCAGAAATGGTTATAGTAGATTTATCTTCAAGTCACAGAAAAGGAATGGGGTATGTAGTCCAAAAGAGATGGCTGCTGAAATTCACCTGCGATAATATAAGAATTACAAGACCGTTCCATGAATCTTCCATGGGAATGTAATAAGCAAAAACCCGCATACATTAAATATGACAAATCCTACATCAAGTAATGACTGGTGTGGGAAAAAAATTAGCTAGAAGAAAGTGTTTTCTGTTTGTTAATCAAATAAATATTGGACACAAAGATAAGAGTAGAAGTCACAAACTATATTATGAAAGACTAGAATAGAGAAAACAGGAAAAACACTAAATGAAAGTCAAGAACAGAATCCGCTTTACGAATGGAAGGCTCTTTGCAATACATTTATATGTGTGTATTCCCATTTTGTGCTTCTCGAAAGCATCATGTCAGACACCTTGTATCCATGTCAAAACATCTATGCAACCTACCACATAATGTTTGAAAATTCATATAGGATTTGATAATGATGATGAAAAGGTATTTTGGAGCATGAGACCAATGCAGGTTTTCCTTTCCACAAGGAGGGTTGGTATAGCCAATTCAACCTTCCATATGAATTGACCATGTAAATGGTGCCAATTTCATGCCTAAAACCTGCATCTTACTACTAACGTAACTTTCTTTGAGGGAAAATATGTGAACTAATTAAATAATGGAATTTAACAAAAGAAAAAACAGATTTCACTCTTGTGATAAAATAAAAATTACCGCATCCTCCCGTAAAAGAACACGTTCACCAGCCAAGTCTCCACTGCCCATTGTTATGGGAATCATTGACCCTGCCCCTGCACTAGACTTTTCCTGATTGCCATTGATTTGGTATCTGAAATTTTTTCTTAATAACTTGGCAAAGATTTTAACCCTTGAAGACAAACATGAGCTCTAGTTCCTCAAAGTATCTGCTGGCCCTCTCCATGATATAAAGGGCAATGAATAGGAAATTTGATCAATAAGAAAAACCTAATAAAACTAAAGAGTTGATTAAGGTACTAAGAAATAGATTAACGATATGACAATTATATCAAAAATTCAAGATTACCTCATAATTGGGTCAAGTTAAACATTACCCTATCAGAAGCATTTTGAATAGGTGATATGTGAAGATGACTCTAGAATGGGCTTCCATCCTCAGTAAACCAATTTAAAAAAATGTTTTATTTTATAAACAGTGAATTTTTTCCCCACTTTAACGAAATTTTTTCCCCACTTTAACGAAAATGTTTAAATTCCAAAAAGGGTAAATTACCGATTTCAGAATAAAAATGAATAGTGTGTCGTTTTGATAATTTTTCAATTTTCAGAGCATGTTTTGTTAAATCATCCTAATTTAAAAGCATCACGATATTATTTTTGATGACTTCAAGATGATATTCTTAGGTAATGCATGTTAAAATAAATATTAATAAATGTTGATTAATATTTATTTAAAATTGATTCAAATAAAATTAATTTAGTTTATTTTAAAAGGGTCCCGTTCAGCACCCTAAGTTTTACCACACACTTTAACAAACGTGTTTTGTCTTACATGGGTTAGAAGTTTTGGAATGGGCTGATTTTTGGTGAGGATGATCTCTATGGTGAGGAGATCATCCTCACCAAAAATCAGCTCATTCCAAAACTTCTAACCCCATCAAAAATGGTTTACAAAAAATGGACGGTCCACGATTTTTCAACGTGTAAACATGGGGCTAAACATTTCGGAATAGGCTGATTTTTGGGGAGGATGATCTTCTAATCATAGAGATCATCCTCACCAAAAATCAGCCCATTCCAAAACTTCTAACCCATGTAGGACAAAAAACGTTTGTTAAAGTGTGTGGTAAAACTTAGGGTGCTGAACATTTCCCATTTTAAAATGATATTTGAAAGTTACTTTATGGTTGGTGTACTTTTGTTAAAGAAAAGTAAGTATTTTTTAAAAGAACATTTCTATTGGTTGATAACTTTTCACATGGATTGAAATTTGTAAAAGTTCTTTTGGCTCATTTTTTTCAAATTTTTATAAATCCCACATTGCTTTTTAAAATGTTTTGGAGGGATTTTTAAACCTATAAATAAGAACATGTTCTCAACTCTTTCTTCATTCCAAAGACTCTCTCCTTGAGAGCTCCTAATGGCTTCAAGCTATATGGAAATTTAATAATTCTTTTTTATTTTATTTATATATATAATAAGAAAGAAAGAAAGAAAGAGAAAGAGAGAGAAAAATTAAATATTTAATAGAGTCGTCCAATTTTGGATAGGCACCAAGGCCGATCTGAAAGGTGTTGAAAGGGGTCTAAGGGTGCTTAACGGATTCCTTGATCCGAATAGGTGCCTAGTAATTCCAATGGGTTTCATACCTATTGAGATTCAAAAACCATTTACGAATGGGTGTGATTTTTATAATTGTTATATATTTATGGAGATTAATTCTATTAAAATAACTAATTCAAAAATTTTCTACAAAAAAGAGGCATTCGTGTATCCGAGATTCTGTGTGACAGATTTTCTCAAAATAATGCAAATTTTGAGGAAATATACAATTGTGTTAGAACTGGGCTCTATTGTATCCTGAAGACAAGTTCGCCAGCAACCCATCTGCATCTTCGTGTTTAATCGGAGTGGGGGCGTATGTTGTCTATAAGACAACGTAGATTACTACATGCCTCAGAGCAATTTTTCAAGTTATATTTTTTCCAACAATTTATAGACAACATATTATTGCTCTAATGGCACAAAGCATCAAGTTTATGAATCAAGACCTTGTAAAACTTGATCGTTTTGATGGGTCGAATTTCAAACGATGGCAATAGAAGGTGTTCTTTATGCTCCGTCAATTTAAGGTCGCTTATGTGCTTACAACAGCATGTCCAACTATTTCAACGGATGCAACTTCTGAACAAATCGACGCTCAATGAAAATGGCAAGATGATGATTTGGATTGTCGAGATCATGTACTCAATGCAATGACTGACAGATTGTTCAACTTGTTTTGCAAGTACACAACTGCTAAAGAATTATGAGATTCACTATAGAAGAAGTATTTAACCGAAGATGCGGGTACAAAAACTTTTTTAGTTTTTAAATACTTCGATTTTAAAATGACAGAAAATAAACCTATTCTTGAACAAGTTCAAGAGTTGCAATTTATTGTTACTGAGATGGAAGAAGAAAATATTAAACTTCCTGAAAGTTTTCAAGTGGGTGCAATAATCTCCAAATTACCACCCAGTTGGAAAGACTATAGAAAAACCCTGTCTCATAATAAAAATTTGCAAACTCTATATGAGATTTTCAAAGGTTTAAAAATAGAAGAAGAAAATAAGATCAGAGATAAAAAGGATGATCGCTCTGAATCAATTAAGGCTCATATAGTTGAGTCTGTAATTCAAGAAAAGAAAAAATACAACAAACCTTTTACCAATAGAAAACCATTCAAGAAATTTATCAAAAACAATGGTCATGGTCAGTTCAAAAAGAATGAAGGCGACTGTTATGTGTGTGGGAAAAAAGGACATTTTGCAAGAGATTGTAGAAAACATCAAGGTAAAAAATCGAAAATCGAATCTAACATGATAGGAGATGTAGTAGTTGCCGTTGTGTCCGAAGTAAATATGGTTGAAACAAAAGGACATTGGTGGATCGACTCAGGTGCAACACGGCATGTGTCATTTGATAGATCTGCTTTCAAATCATACAAAGTTCAAGATGAAGGACAACTTTACATGAAAAATTCTTCTACCATCAAGATTGCGGGGTCCGGTACTGTGGAACTCAAAATCACTTCTGGAAAGATTCTCTTGTTGAAGGATGTTCTACATGCTCTAGAAATTAGGAAGAATTTAATTTCTACTTGTATGTTAGACAAAAATGGGTTCAAATTAGTCCTTCATTCTGGAAAACTGATCTTGACTAAAGATGATATTTTTATTGGTAAAGGGTATGTTGTAAACAATATGATTAAGTTGAATGTAATCAATGAAAGTTCTTTTGCTTATATTGTTGAATCTTTTGATTTGTGGCATGCTAGATTAGGACATTTAAATTCTCAAGTTATAAAAAATATGATGAATTTAAACTTAGTACCTAAGTTTAATAAAGAAAATGATGATAAATGTCATATATGTATTCAGTCTAAAATAGTAAAGAAATCACATCGTAGTGTAGAAAGAACTTCTACTATCTTAGAATTAATACATTCAGATTTATGTGAATTAAATGGGATACTAACTAGAGGTGGTAAAAGATATTTTATCACTTTTATTAATGACGTTAGTAGATACTGTTATATATATCTGTTAAGAAACAAAAATGATGTTTTTGAAGCTTTTAAATTATATAAAGCAGAAATAGAAAATCAATTAGAAAAGAAAATTAAAATTTTAAGAAGTGATAGAGGAAGGGAATATTTTGATAATGATTTTACTGTTTATTGTGAAAATTTTGAAATTATACATGAAACTTCTGCCCCTAGAACACCTCAACAAAACGGTGTAGCGGAACGTAAAAATATGACATTAATAGAAATGATAAATTCTATGCTAATAAATTCTGATTTGCCTATGAATTTATGGGGTGAAGCTTTGTATTCTGCATGTCATATTTTAAATAGAATACCGTATTATAAAGTGAACAAAACACCATATGAACTTTGGAAAAATAGAAAATCGAATTTAAAATATTTGCAAGTATGTGGTTGTTTAGCCTATGTTAGAAAACCAGATGATAAGATTAAAAAATTAGGCTTTAGAACATATAAGTGTGCTTTCATAAGATATGCTCAAAATAGTAAAGCTTATCGATTTTTAAACTTAGATGATAATGTTATTATCGAATCTGTAGAAGCACAATTTTTTGAAAATCTTCAACATAAAGATAATGTTTCTGATTTAAAAAATGAAACCCATTCTGAACAAGTATTAGGAAAAAGACAAGAAAATGGAGAACTAGAACTTAGGAAAAGTAAGAGACCAAGAAGGGATCCATATTATAATTTTGGTCCAGATTTTTACACCTATGTTTTAGAAGCAGATCCTAGGACTTATAAAGAAGCTGTAACATCTTTAGATAGTGTGTTTTGGAAAGAAGCTATGGATGATGAAATAGAATCTATTAAATCTAATAGAACTTGGGATTTAGTATCTTTACTTCCAGGTTGTAAGGCTATAGGACATAAGTGGATTTTCAAAAAGAAACTAAAACCAGATGATAGTATAGAAAAATTTAAAGCAAGATTAGTAGCCAAAGGTTTTAGGCAAAAAAAAGAAATAGACTATTTTGATACATTTTCTCATGTTGCTCGATTAACCTCTATTAGAGTTCTTTTAGCATTATCATCTATTCATAACTTATATATACATCAGATGGATGTAAAAACTAAATGGTGATTTAGATGAAGAAATTTACCTAAAACAGCCAGAAGGTTATGTAGAATCAAGTAAAAGTAATCTGGTTTGTAAATTGAATAAATCTTTATATGGTCTTAAACAATCACCAAAACAGTGGCATGATAATTTGATAAGAAAATAAAAGAATTTGATTTTAAATCAAATGAGTGTGATAGATATATTTATAGTAAGGTTATAAATCAAAGTTATGTGATTGTGTCATTGTATGTAGATGATATATTAATTTTTGATACAGATATTGATATAATTGTAGAAACTAAAAATTATTTTAAATCATCTTTTGATATGAAAGACATTGGAGAGGTAGACTTTATTCTTGGAATAAAAATTATAAAAGAAGATAAAACCATTAGTTTATCTCAAGTACATTATGTTGAAAAAATATTGAAAACATATAATATGTTTGACTGTTCACCTTCTCCTACTCTTTTTGATCCAAGTAAGAAATTATTTAAGAATATGGGTAGAGCGGAATCTCAATTAGAATATTCTAAAATAGTTGGTAGCATTATGTATTTAATGCAATGTACAAGACCCGATATAGCTTTTATAGTGGAGGTATTGAGTAGATTTACAAGTAACCCAGGACCTAAACATTGGGAAGCAATTAGAAGGGTTCTGAAATATTTAAAAGGTACTCAAAATTATTATTTACAATATAATAGTAAACCTGAACTAGTAGAAGGGTTCTCAGATGCTACATGGAACTCTGATTCTCATGATTCAAAATCTACAAGTGGTTGGATTTATACTTTAGCAGGAGGAGCGATATCGTGGGGGTCAAATAAACAAACTTGTATTTCTGCTTCAAGTATGAAATCAGAATACATAGCATTATCGGCTGCGGTAAAAGAAACAGAATAGCTTCGAAGTTTTATTAAATTTATTCCATTAACTCCTATTCGAGATTATGCAATTACTATTTATTGTGATAATAAAGCTGTGTTAGCCATTTCAGTAAACAGAAAATATAAGGGTAAATCAAGGCATATAGGTCTTAGATATAACATTGTTCGACAGATGTTAACAGATGGGGTGATCGTGCTCGAGTACGTACCAACTTCAGAAATGCTAGCGGATCCGTTAACAAAAGCACCACCTAGAGAAGTAGTTTTGAGAACATCGAGGGGGATGGGCCTAAGACCTATATCCATAAAGACAGAGTAGTGGAACCTCAACTTAGTAGATTTGGAGATCCCATTTTCTACGTTCAAAGAGATAAGAAGTTACTTTACTGTCTTTGTAAGTGCACACAATGTTTATATTGGCTATCCCTATGATGTTATTTAGTGCACATATCTTGTAATGTGAAAATGATGAGTTAAACTCTTAATGAATTTATAGGCTATTTTAAGCTTGGGTGTTAAAAAAGTTACAAGAGCACTCATGACAAATTCACCTATATGAGTATAAAAGTTTAACTACTTTAAACAGAGAATTGGTCATCTCTATGAAATACTCATGAAAATCAGGATTTAAGCGCTTGACTGCAAATCGCTATTCTTTGTCACTAATGAGTTAGATTATAATAAGTGTATATATAATTCCGATTTATTACATAGAATTTAAGTTCAAAGCTATAAGCTACTTAAATATCTTATAAACTTTGAATTATATATATAAGCCAAAGGTTCAAACCGTTAGGTACCTATGGTTATACTTATTATGATCATTCTGATACGCATTCAGTTTGCCTCTATTAATTAATTATTTTTTGAATCAAGTGGGGGATTGTTAAAATAAATATTAATAAATGTTGATTAATATTTATTTAAAATTGATTCAAATAAAATTAATTTAGTTTATTTTAAAATGATATTTGAAAGTTACATTATGGTTGGTGTACTTTTTGTTAAAGAAAAGTAAGTATTTTTTAAAAGAACATTTCTATTGGTTGATAACTTTTCACATGGATTGAAATTTGTAAAAGTTCTTTTGGCTCATTTTTTCAAATTTTTATAAATCCCACATTGCTTTTTAAAATGTTTTGGAGGGATTTTTAAACTTATAAATAAGAACATATTCTCGACTCTTTCTTCATTCCAAAAACTCTCTCCTTGAGAGTTCCTAATGGCTTCAAGCTATATGAAAATTTAATAATTCTTTTTTATTTTATTTATATATATAATAAGAAAGAAAGAAAGAAAGAGAAAGAGAGAGAAAAATTAAATATTTAATAGAGTCGTCCAATTTTGGATAGGCACCAAGGCCGATCCGAAAGGTGTCGAAGGGGGCCTAAGGGTGCTTAACGAATTCCTTGATCCGAATAGGTGCCTAGTAATTCCAATGGGTTTCATACCTATCGAGATTCAAAAACCATTTACGAATGGGTGTGATTTTTATAATTGTTATATATTTATGGAGATTAATTCTGTTAAAATAACTAATTCAAAAATTTTCTACAAAAAGAAGCATTCGTGTATCCGAGATTCTCTGTGACAGATTTTCTCAAAATAGTACAAATTTTGAGGAAATATACAATTGTGTTAGAATTGGGCTCTGTTGTATCCTGAAGACAAGTTCGCCAGCAACCCATCTGCATCTTCGTGTTTAATCGGAGTGGAGGCGTATGTTATCTATAAGACAACGTAGATTACTACGTGCCTCAAAGCAATTTTTCAAGTTATATTTTTTCCAACAATGCATGCACTAAACAGAGGTTAAAGTAAGTCAAACCTCTAATGATGAGTCAACACAAGTATTAAGGAAAAATGAAATCTCAATATACTTTTAATCTAGAGGTCAGTATATCAAGCATATTTACCTACTATATAACGACTTGATATATTAATTTTTTTCAAAAAGATTCAAAACAAACTTCTACACAAAGAACCTCCATCCAACCCATAGATGACCTTCAATTCCAAGTCAATATTGTAGTTGGCTTTGATAGACGAGCTTGGACTATAAAATATGATGGAGACGTCTTGTTCAGTTAAAGTTCCAAGACAATACAGGGGCATGAATTCCCTTAACTTTAGTAATTTAAAACTTGTCTTTATGCTATTGGTATTATAAAATAGTATTATTTCACTAAACTCCATATTTCAGTTTAATAAGTATCAAACGTGCAAATATTAAACATCATATCCGTATCTTTCCATGACGAGATGTTGTAAAATGTGTTTGGATCGTCACATCCACCATATCACCAAGATGCCCAACCAGATCGAGATTTTAAGCCTTGTAGACAAATTAGAACTAATTTTCTTCCAATCTCAAGCTTGACTGTAATTTAAACTATATGTAACCCAAAATTGAGGAATTGAGACTGTTTCACGCTTTCTCCATCATCATAAATTAGATCTAAGAATGTTTATCAAATTCATACAAAATAAAACCGATTTGTAGCACAAAAAAAAGCAACATTTTTAAAAATTCTTCACATGGAGTGGTAGAATAACCAGAAGAAATGCAAAAGTGACCATAAAATCATGAAAAACTAAGCGATTTGTTTCAATTTGAATTTAGATCTTACTTCTTCGTCTTCTTTTGAGGAACAATTCGAACGCCGTCCTTGTTGACAGGCAGATCTCCATCCTTAAAGGTACCACTCTGAGTCCTGTTAAGAATTCTCAATCATAACTAAGCATCAACGAAGATCATCTAAATAAAACCCTAGAAATCCAGAAAAACTAATCAAGAGAGATAGAAACACAGAGATTTACAGAAATTTAGCAAAGGAAACCGCGTCTGGAGAAGGGAGAGAAAGCTTGAGCTTAGAATTTGAGCCTCCTTTCTTCTTCATGGCCTCTCTCTCTCTCTCTCTCTCTCTCTCGTCTGAGCCTTTACTCCAGAGTCGTTGCAAGTCATGCGAAGTACATCAAGAGAACGAATGAAAAAACAAAGTCGATCGATCGAGAGAGCCACTATGAGACTTTTTTTTATACAAATTTGACATTTTCACATAGTGCAGGCCTCAAAAAGACTTTTTTTTTTTTTCTTTTTTTCTTTTTCGATCTTACTTTCTATGAAATTGAGAGGGCTGTTGTGTTGGATAGCCACTGTGGTGATTCATGTGGGTCCAATGACCCTTGGTAAGATTCAGATCTTACTAAGTTAGTCAAGCTAACCTTAATTTTTTTTCATAGCAAAATAATTATTTTTTCAAAGCCGGGAAAACATTATTACATTAGAAACACTCTCCAATGTTTCTTGAGATCTATAGTTGGATGTTGATCTACAACTCTCGCTTGGGCAAGGGGATATACATGCATAAGTTCGCCAACACCCAAGTCACTCATAGTACAATAAATTTCCTAAAGATGGGAAATTAATTATTTTTCAAAAAAATTCAAAATCCGTCGATTTCTAAAAATTCCTCCAACAAAATTAGATCTTTGCTTGGATACTATTTCAATCAATCACAAAATAATAATAATAATAATAAAAATTAAAAAATTAAATTAAAATACTGAAATAGACAAATTTCACTCCCTTTAAATACATTCATTGAGCACTCCATACTCCAACATGGGAGTGGGTTGGCGTTTATATGTGGTAAATTAATTCCAAAATATTTCACAACTTGTCAAATAATCAATAATGTATTAATAATCCATTTTATTTTAAACATGAATTCAACCAAGAACAAATATGGAAAGATTTTACTCTGATTTAACAAAACATGTCCTGAAAATTGAAAAACTCCCAAAACGGTAGACTATACATTTGTAATTGGTCTTCATTGAACAAAAATGTCACTTACTTCATTTGATTTACTTCATTTGATTTTGAAGTTAGAAGACTAATACATGATAGGGTGTCATTCTATATATCCAACATAGAATGAACTTAAGAATCTGGGTGGTCAATTAATAATTAAGTTCGGTTTGTGTATACTCATGTACAATGTTTCTGCAATATGTTGCATTAGACGGGTTGCAATATATATGTTGCATTGCCAGAAATACTTTAGATTGATAAGTAGAGTGTATCACAATCCCTAAATGACATAACAAGAAGAAAAAGACAATAACAATATGTTGCATTCCTTCATTGAGAACTCCAAGCTACATCATGGTATAGCCGTATAGGAGTGGGCTGGCGTTTATTTATGAAAATTAATTTCAAAATATTTCTCAACTTGCCAAATAATGTATTAATAATCCATTTTATTCTTAACATGAATTCAACCAAGAACAAATATGGAAAGATTTTAGTCTGAAAATTGTAAAATTCCCAAAACAATAGACTATAATTTAATTTCGAAATTGTAAATTACTATTTTCAGAATTAAAACATTTTATGTAAGTGGGGAAAAAGTGAAAAACTATTATTTTGTGAAATAGTAAATATTTGTTCTGCTTTCATTTTAATAAAATGGTTAAAAAATTCTACTATATAAAATAGTAAATTTATTTCTCACTTAAATAAAATATTTTAATTTTTAAAATGGTAATTTAGTATTTTCAGAGTTAAAAATTCGCTTAGTTTTTCTTTTCAGAATTCTAAACTTTTTCTCTATCGGTGGGGTAATTCCTCCAAGATTTTACAACTTGTCAAATATTTCTCTATTAATATATTAATTGTAAAATCTTTCTATATTAATAGTCTTTTTTAAATTTTTTGTAAAATACATTTAACCAAGTATACACATTCAAGAAATTTCCATTTCTTTTTTCACTTTTTGCCTATAAATTCCCATTTCAAATCAAGTGGGAATTTATTACTTATCATTTTTTGCTTTTTCACTAATTCATGTGTTGTTGTGCATCGAACCCATCATCCACTTCAATGGAGCGGATCCTCTGTAGCTCTTTGTTCCTATAGTGCGCTTTAAAACGGTTAAGATAGTGCCACATCAACAACACATTCAAAGTAAACCGTTGAAAATTATTTGAAAGTTAAAGATTCATTGACCGTCCATTTCCAAAGGCTTGGATTATGTTAAAAAAAATACTTTTTTTAATCTAATCCAAACCATGAGTATAAGAGAACTGAAATGTTAGTTTTTGTTTTTTTTTTTAAAGAATAATGATGAATGCACGCAATTTTGGTATGCTGCTGATGTGGAAGGGCACAAAACCACACATCTTTTGCTTATATATCCCGACGAAAATGATCTATTATCCTGTGCCCTTGCCACACAACCACGTATCCAACCATGCACCAATACTGCATGCATTCATCACAACTGTCTTTTGTGATGTTTGTGACTGTAGAAGAAGCGCTATAGGAAATTGGAGTTACAGAGAATCCGTTCCCCATTTCAACACCTTAACATGAATGGAATCCCATATATAGAGGCCTTGATGAGGAATCTATGCTTATTGAAAACTCGACATCGTTTTCCCGTGCATCTTGGATACTTTGGAGATACTGTATTTGTCATTTAATCTACTTAATGGGCATATTTACCTAATTGGTTGGGTCAGTTTAAGAATCTAATAAGTTCTCTTTGCATATAAAATTCTTCGAAAAATATAAAATTCATTTTCACTTTTATATATAATGTAATGAAACTGCCTTTGTTAGATAGAGATTTTATTCTTTTGAAACAAATAAAATAGGGAATTTAAAAAAATAGCTATTTCATAGTTTTGAAAATAATGAATTTATTCTGGAAGCAACATTTTTGTTCATTGGATTTAGAAGGAACAAATTCACCTCTTAGATATCTAAAAAAGTTATGAATTCATCATTTTGAAATCCACAAATTATGTAAAGTTGTTGCTTGTGGTGACCAAGCAGTGAAATTGTTGTTAGTTTATTTTGAGTTTTGTGAATGAGGTGAAGAGTGAAACGTATTTTTTGAAAACAATTTTTTAAGAATTAACACCATGCTTCGATATTTGTTATTGGAATCTTAGTGAAGTAAGAGTGACAATCATTAACAAGAAATTTTACTAAAAGGGAGTTTTAGATAGTTTACTCTTTTTCATTAGAGTCAGGAATTATCTACTTGAAAAATTTTTACTCATTGAATTATTTCAAAATATTAGGGGGAAAACTAACAAGAAATCCCTATATTACACTAATTTTTACTTTTTCTTGTTGTCCTGAAAAATATGATAGATTAAAGGGTTAGAATCATCAAGAGTAATGGTATGGTGGGAGTTAGGAGTGCAAGTTGGTCTGGTTCAAACTGAGAATTGAATCAAAGCGATAGCTTTGAGGTGATTTGGAATAAGTTGCGGTTCAATTTCGGATTACGAAAATGGAGAACCGATCAATTTTGTTCGGTTTTCAAATCAATCTTGTATAAAACCGAATCAAGTAGAAAACCGAACCCTTATGTGATAAGGAAATATATATGTATACAAGAATTTATATGAGTTATTTTAGGAGTTAAGACATAAATTAATGATTTTTTATGAATAAATTAATGACTTTTTATATATAAATTAATGATTTATTTTATATAATTTTATGTTTATTATATATTTATGTTTTCATTAAAAAATGTTACTCACAATTTATAGAATATTGGCAACCCATTGAACCAAACCAAATCAAACCATCTTTACTGAACTTTCGTGGTTCTCTCTTTAGTTTTTCCTGTTCAGCTGCAGTGTTTAAGAGTTCCACTATTACAAAAATACCCTTAAAGTTTTCACTCATTTTTTTTCGAATTCTGACCCTTTCGATAAAAAATTTCATTTGCTAAATGCAATAAGATTCCCTAAATGCTTGCATCGCCCATTTCTGAACCTAGACAGCGAAAATGATGGAAACAATGATTCCTAGACGTTGGATTTGTGAATTATTTTGTCTTATCGTGGGCCTAGGAACCAATGTTTTACATTTATGGGCTTGCTTAAAAAAGCCCATGACATAAAAGATCATCACATGTAAATCACCAATCAAGTTCACCATGGTCAACTTTTGTGAGTCAGTGGGACCCACAATTTTGGCTGTCAGATGAGGTTTTGAAATGAGTAAAACTGACCTTACTAAGTTACTAAGGATTTCACCCTTGCTAACAGTCCTTGGGCTCACCTTATCACTTTTGATCCAAAATTTCAGGATTGTATAGAACAAAATTCTATTTACTTTGAAAAAAAATATTTTTCACCATTGAATTTTAATTTTAAATTTTGAAATTAGGTGGAATTTCGATAGTTGTTCATTTTCAAAATCTTGGATCAAGCCCAAAAGAATCATTTTAGAAAACAAATGAATCTAAGTTTTCGATGAAATTTAGAGGGTTGTGATGTTGGATTGCTAATGTGCTAATCCATTTGACCAAAATTATCCTAGGTAAAAATTAAAATCTTACTAAGTTAGTAAAGAAAATGTTTCTCTTTTAGAATCTATATCAAACATACGGGTGAGATGTGAGGAAATCACAAAATATATTTATCGTGAGAATCTCTAGGACTATCCTCTCACTCCAGCCGTTGGATTGGTATTAAGCCTCAACCGTCTTTATAATCTAAAGATTTTATCCTTTTAAAAAAGCGTTTTGTTCGTAGAACCAAAGACAGGGGCAGTCTCGTAAATTACTTAACATTCCAGGGCCAATCTTTGTTACAGACAGTTTTAAAAAAAAAAGAGGCTGTTTCTACGATATTGCAAAATCTTAAAAAAATAAATAAATAAAAATTATGCTTAGGGTTTGACTGAAACCACCAGAGGATTGAGACATGCACCTTGACAAAAGAATGAGTCCATCAAATGTCATTAAATTGCTCTCTTCTTTTTATTATTAAGTAAATACTATGAAATTGAACTTTCTCTTTAAAGGAACATTTTACCAAATATTATACACCATGGTGTATGATTTGATGTGTATCTTTAGCTTAGGACGTTTTATCAAGATGCATGCATTTTTAAAATATTTATTAAAATTTCAAATTTATTTTTGTTTTTAATAAAAGGAATATTAATCGTACCTTCATTTTATGATTTTACTTTTATACCCTTTTTTTGAACCCAAACAAAATAGTATTTATATAAGAATCATGGTTAAGAATGGTGTCTCGTTCCTATTACAACATACTGTAATTGTGTGGTATGTTTTGATTGGAGTTTAAAACATGTAAGGCTCCTAGCCAAATTATTTTTCTAAACAATTCACAGTCCGATGTGTTTAAACTCCAATAAAAATGTGTCACATAGGCATTATATGTTATTATAAAGACGAGACACCATTCTGGATCATGATTTTACATAAAATATAATTTTATTTTTTAAAGATCATATGTATACTTATTTTAATATAAAATAAACAAATAGATTTTTTGCTCAGGAACTTAATCATTTCGTTGCATCTAAAAGATAACTTCCAGATTAATAAGAAAGAAACTTGATCGAAATGGATTAAAATTTATCTTCTATGATTAATTAACAACTTGGAGTTGAATCGATATCTCCTCAACAAATAAGTGCTTGGAACAATGAAATCCTAACTAAGAAATCAGTAGAGTTAACCAAAAGGTAAATTCTCAAATAATTACAAAAAAAATTTGGTATTTTCAAAGTGTTTGGTATTTGCAAACTTTAACTAACTTGGCAAGTTGGAACTTCATTTTTTAATAATCATGTATTATTATGATGTGATATTATTATAAGTAGATTTAATGCAAAATGCTATATGGGACCTTCTAATTTAAATATGTAATGGAGTCCACCGTCAGCAAGATTTTCTTGATGTGGTCTAGGGTTGATGGACCTTAGTCATTCGTGTGTGTATGTGTGTGTGTGTGTGTGACCAATTAAAAAAAAGCCTTTTGTTTGTGTGTGTGTTTTCTAACCCCATTTTGATATCCATATGACAAATAAATAGTCATTCTAGAATTAATAGCCCGAGGCTAGTGACTTTCATACAAAGTATTAGATTTCTCTATTAATAGAAATCAAAACGATTTGGATGTGTTCAATAGGTGATAAACTTATAGAGAATTGACTGAGATGATTTGGATGTGTTCAATAAAGGCTAATTACTACTCCAGTTAAAAGAAAGATTCAAGTTGAAGGTCAAAAAAAAGTGAGAGGAAAACCCAATAAAACCTAAATAGAGATGGTGAAAGCAGATATGAACACACTCCCAAGTTTCAAACATAGAAGACTTCACTCTAAACCGAGTGGAATGTAGGAGAACAAGATTCATTTAGCTGGCCCCAAATATTTGGGATGTAGGGTTATTTTATTGTTTTGCTAAAAATACAAGTTTTATGGTGATAAGTTTATCCTCCAAAAGAGATGATTTACGCTTCGAATAGTTTTACTTGAATATTGTTATGGCTTCAACCAAACAGTGTCTTGATTTATTATTCTTCTAACCTCTGCTTGTATGGTATAACAGACAGTGTTGATTGAGCCTACATCAGGAAATATGGGGATAAGTATCGCATTTATGGCAGCTATGAAAGGCTACAAAATGGTTCTCACTATGCCTTCTTACACAAGCCTAGAGAGGAGGGTGACTATGAGAGCATTCGGAGCCGATTTAATCTTCACTGATCCTACTAAAGGAATGGGTGGAACAGTGAAGAAGGCTTATCAGCTTTTAGAATCCACACCAGATGCTTTCATGCTACAACAATTTTCAAATCTTGCTAATACTCAGGTAGATATCCTGCAATTGTCGAATTAGATGAGGAAAATGTCATCTAGACACATGAAATCGTAAAATTTACGTTTGGCACATATTGGAGAGAATTCATATCTCCTGCTCGAAGGATTTGGGGATCCGGTATCTAGTCAAAATATGTAATATATATACATATATATTTTTTAAACTTACATTCTTATGAAACAGGTGCATTTTGAGACTACAGATCCTGAGATATGGGAGGATACTCTTGGACAAGTTGACATCTTTGTTATGGGAATACGAAGTAGAGGTACTGTCTCTGGTGTTGGAAGGTATCTCAAATCAAAGAATCCTAATGTTAAGATAATTATTTCATCTATTTGTTCATTTGTTAATGCATCATTTTAATACATGTTAAACATATTGTTACATTTTCTCACATTTTTTTTTTGTTTCCTTGTTTTGTAGAGTTATGGACTCGAGCCTGCAGAAAGCAACAAACTAAATGGTGGTAAACTAGGTAAATTATAATTATAGTTTTATTACGAGTCTACTTCATTCAATCTGCATTTGGATACTAGTTAATAGTTAAGTAGTAATTAATTGGGTTCTGCAATCTATTATTGAAGAATCGTAAAAAAATGAAAACTTTAGTATTTCTATGATTGATAGCTACTTTGATGTTGAGATATTGTTCATCTTATTCATATTTGCAATTTTGACATATAATATTATTCCAACATCGAGATTATTAATATGCGGAAATTACTTGGAATAGGTCCTCATCAAATAACTGGAATTGGGGACAGTTTCAAACCAGATATATTGGACATGGATGTAATGGAAAGAGTCCTCGAGGCAAGTATTTCTAAGGATTTTTCATTTTCTTTTTTTCTTTGATAAGTATAGAATTTAAACAATATCAGTTTAAATCTTTTATAACACCCATTCTCATAAATGAAAACACTGTATTTAACCTGAGTAATGTTCAACTCATAGTTTTAATATTTTTTTTTTTGGTGATAGGTCACTAGTGAGGATGCAGTGAATATGGCTAGAAAGTTAGCTCTAACGGAAGGACATATGGTAATAGTTTTCATTTTGATAATTTGTGTGTTTTACACAGAATTCTTTTTTTTTTTTTTTTAGATGGATATGTTGGGGTATTGAACCTACGACCTCAGAGTTCACTACATCAAAAAAGCCCAAATTCTGCACTTATTTAACGTTAAAATCGGTGGCCCATGTCTATTGTTTGTTTTTACCGGCCCAAAATCCACAATTAACCCAAAACAAAAATTTCGACAGCTTAAGCCCAACGAACCATCGATTTTTTTTTTTTTGTTTTATAACAAAAAAGAACCTCAACGTCTTACAGACTCTCCTTCTCAACCGTTTCAGAGGAAAACCAAATTTGTCGAAGAAGAAAGTCACAAATCCCTTTTGATTTGGTTCGATCAAGAGCACCGAACGATCTCTCACTCTCACTTACGTCCCTCAATCTCCCGTTTCGGATCGATCGAGAGCACCGAACGAGCTCTTGGCACTTCGTCGATGGATTTTTAATCTCTTAGAGCTCAGATAGAAGAAGAAATTAGAGCTCAAGTAAAAAAATCCTAGGAATTGAAGCTCACTCATCAGTGCCACCGATCAAACCACTTCAGATCTCATCTGTAAGTTCACCTCTCTCAAAAACCCTAAAAATGTTTATTAGTTTGTTTACCAAATGATGTAATTCCATCCCTATTTTGCTCGATTGTGTAATTTTTGAAAGTTTTCTAAAATGTTGAACTTCATTACACCTCAACGGGAAGGTGTTTTGGTTATTTATATTGTAGATGTTGTTTTGAAGTGCTCTGTAGCCTAGTGGGTAGTGGATGAATATGTTTTGGTTATTTGTATTGTAGATTTTTTCTCTTTTGCAGCTATGTCGATGATGTCTCATGTCGAGGCTCAAGGAAAAAGATGTCAAACAACAAATTTGGGAAAAAACTGTGTTAGTGGGAACTATAACTAATTTGGGGCTGGATTTTGTGTTTGCTTTTACAATTGTTGAGTTTAACCTTCTCATTTGGGCTTTAGTATGCTTAAAACTAATAATAAAAAGGAAGAATATTAATAAACTTGAGTTTCCCATATATTAACGAAAAGAAATGAATTCCAAATTTAGTTCTTTCAGGTTCTTGCACCCCAATGAGCAAAAATGTGTTCACTTTGCTCTTCATATGAGTATTTGAGTTTATTCTCATCTTTTTGAGATGCAGGGTGCTGCATCTATGCTTTATATCTAGGCATACATCATCTTATAATCACATCAATTGTTTTCAAAAGTCTTAACTTCACTTCCAAGCATTTAGAAGACTTCTCTTCAATTGTTTGTATTTCTATATTCTTTAATTAATTAAACAATTTCTTATTTCATAGGGGGAAGCAATCCTTGAAAACTGAGATTTTTAATTTTTATAAATATACATAGACTTTCCTCCCATGTAGAGCCTATGATGTTTATGATACAGGCTAAAAATGTTGTCTTTTGTAAATATGTTGATAAGAGAAGAAATTTGGAACTTAGTAAAGGCTACAATAACGTGGAATGAAATAGTCTAATATTGTCGTTTATATATTCTACTTCACTTTTAATCTTATTGCTTTTAAATATCTATACTATTTTTTTAATGTTATTCCATACATGCATTATGTCGTCGATAGAGGATTTTGATAGCTTCGTAAGAAAAATTAAACTCCACATACAATCGATAGAAAGGGTATAACAAAAAAGACATAAGAAATGGTAAGTATTAATCTAATGTTTACAGCTACAAAATTGTTAGCATCCCTCTTATTGTTTATAGAAATGTTAAATTAGCATTTTGAATATTGTGTCAGTTGTATTTAATCTTATGCTTTTAATCTCTGTTGTGTTTTATATTTTTTTTACGTCTCCTTGTGCACTTAGAGTTCGTTTTAATGAATCTAATATCATAAATGTTGAATAATTCTTATTCTTAAAACTATTCAGAAAGTGTTTTAGATTTATGATGAATGGTGTACCGTGGTTACTGTCATGTTTATTGAGGCATTCTAATATCGTTCCATAAATAGTGAGGTGTAGCTGCAAGGAAGTTCACTTTGTGTATCGGGTCTGCATATGCCCTTTGTATTGGATATTCTTTTCATGAAAAGGTGTGATTACTAAAATTATAAACTTAAAAGGTCAGTATTGGGTAGATGTTAGACTTGGTAGATTATTTAGATAACTCAGAAAGACTCAGATATTAGGTGAGATTAAAATTATAAACTTAGAAGGTTTGTTGTTAGGTAGATGTTAGACTTAGTTGATGGGATGATGAAAACCTTTTCATCATCAATACAATCCGAGACTATTTGACTATTAAAAATGAGACGACTCCATTGTTGGTTCTACTCTATGGATTGTCGATTTGCTTCTGTAGACACCCGAATTTGAGCGGGCCCTCGACGCAAGATGCCTAAAAAAAAATCGAAAAATTGGAATGGGCCACCCAAGCCCAAACCTACAAAAACCCAATGTATTTTTCAATTAATAAATATCCGAGGCCATTCACGTGGCCCATGGACCCGCACACCTCACCACCCTCCTACATCCTTAAATTCAACCCAATATTATTCTTCCCAAGCCCAATCACTCTTCTTAAACCCAAGTCCATCCTCATTACTATTCAATTCCCTATATAGGCTATGAGTTTGCCCTACTGTAGAGCTTTCATTTATTAATGGGTGATTTAGGTATACCCATCCATGTTTTGGGGGAATATTTGAGATACCCTTTTGTTTTTAAGCTGGTAACATGACTCTTTGACATCAGTCTTCTATTATTGACTAATAAAAAATGACATAAATACCCTCATCTTCAACCTTTTTTTTTTTTTTTTTTTTCTAAAAGCAGTAATCTCAAAATTCGTTGCCTTTCATTTCTTCAAATATCTTATATTGTTCCTAAGATTTGAAGGTTGAAGTAGATAAAATCTTAAGTTTGAAGATGAGGGTAAAATATTTGATCTAACATGTTCAAGATGACTGTATTTTGGGAAGAACAATCCAGGGTATGACTTTTGACTAAAGGTTAAAGATGAGGCGGTTTAGGTCATTTTTTATTAGTATATTAGAGAAGACCGAGGTCAACGAGGCAGGTCATCAGTTTGAGCACGCCAGTGGCCTCTCAAATATGGACTGAAACTGGAGGGGTAGGTTTAAAATCCCTTTGTCATTTTATGTGAGCTATGTACCACTCCATGTGACTACATATATTCTATCCAGATCAGATTCCCTTTATGTGTCTTAGGGTTCTTTTGATTGAATAATTGTAGCTGTTGAGTGAGCAAATTTACGATTTAGGACGATTCTCGATTGGTGTGGGGATCCAATCAGTGATATCCATGTAAAGTGGGCCCATATAATCAGACATAAGATCAATCATCCATGTCTTAAAATCCGAATCGATGATTGAAAACAAAATTTATCAAATTGAATGATGATTCATTGTGGTTGATTGAATTTATTTATTTTCTCAAGCAAGAAAAGTAGAAAATAAATAACCAATGAAATAAAAAACAAAGTAGAAAGAAATTAAATATAAATCTGATTTATATAGACATTCGATTTATATTCATTAACATGTTAAAAATATGTACATTTCCCCCTAAATTAATTAAAAAAAAAAAAAACCAATGGTTCATGAAGAAATCTATTATTAAAAATTTCTTGGATGATTATTACATGAACCATAATAAAGTATTTATAGAGATTACACCAATCAAAATGGTAAAAGTCTAATATAAAAATCATAATTAACATAAATCATTCGTGATATAAAACCTTCTATTTGTGATGAGATATACTAACAATGATCCAATTTATTTCATACATCTTAATACAATATATCTTATACTCTAATAGTTCATCCGATTTTAAACACTCCAATGTAAGATTTTAAAAACTTGTCGTTCTTACTCTTTCATTGATTAGCCTCCATTTCTCACCAAGAATAAGTTCAAGAAAGAAAAAGCAGTAAAAGTCAAAAAGGAAAAACGAAAGAAGAAAGAAAGAAAGACTGACCCACATATTTCCACCATGAAGTAGAATCATACCCATGATTTTAAGTATTCAATATATGTTTTAACAATTTTCTACTTTAATGATCTTCATTCATCCATATTTTCTTTCAATGTTTATTTCTAAAGGCACATGAGATCAATATTTATTTAAGAAAAAAAAAAAAAAAAAAACTTAATATGATGGAAGAAATGAGATTCCAACATTTTGGAAGCGGATTCCTTTATTTCGGAAGTGAGGATTGAAGAAGGATCAGCTCCTAAAGCACCAAAGTGAGGTTTGGGAGTGAGAGCAGCACTCCTAGTCGAAGGATCCAATCACTAGGGTTACATCTTTTCCAATCCAAATCCAACCCAAGATAAAGAAAGACCAACCCTAGTCCATCCCTGGGTTGGGCCCAACAAATTTGTACCTTATTAAGTTCTAACAACGTTAAAGGGATCAATTACAAAAGTGGTACATTAGGTTTACCCTATAATGACAATCACTAAAGTTTATGGAGTTGGGATCTTAAAAATAATGAGCCAAGAAAAAAATGGATTAAAATTTGAATTTGGTACCATTTTGGCAATTATTTTAAATCCCTATAGTTACAATCATTATAGTTTATGGAGTTTGGATCTTAAAAATAATGAGCCAAGAAAAAAGTGGATTAAAATTTGACAATTATTTTAAATCACCCCCCCCCCCCCCCCCACTTGGTACCATTTTGGCAATTATTTTAAATCCCTATAGTTACAATCATTATAGTTTATGGAGTTTGGATCTTAAAAATAATGAGCCAAGAAAAAAGTGGATTAAAATTTGACAATTATTTTAAATCACACCCGCCCCCCCCCCCCCCCACACACACACACACAAAAGTAAGAAAAAAAGAGGGATATTCCAATCTTTAAGTTGAAGAAGTGATAATATGACTCACCAGGCATACTCAATCGACTCCCTAACGTGGACAAGTTTGAGAATCGTACAGTTCCCTCGGGATACATAGGTCCCTTGAGATACACTTTTTATGGGGAAGTGCAATCGTGTAGTCCGAGGCATATAGATCTATGGTTCCCGAACTTGTCACGTCAGGGAATCGATTGAGTATGCCACCTGGCTAGTCATATTATCACAACTCTTAAAGTTGTTAGTTTTGAAAAATGGAATGCCAAAATAATGCAATTCCGTAGTAACGAAATCCCATAGCAGGTGATCTTAATGATGATGTAAATGCGTTCATTTCTTATTTATCAATTATGTGTCAACCTTCTGTTCTATAGGTGGGGATTTCCTCTAGTGCTAATACAGTTGCAGCATTAAGGCTTGCAAGAAAGCTAGAGAACAAAGGCAAACTTATTGTGGTAAAAATAACTTTTTTTTCTTTACAAATTATGTTAAAATCTTTGAATCCAGTTATTAATGAAGAATCTAAACTTACATATTAGGAATTCATACAGGTGACGATGGGTTGGGTACTAATATATTCACATATGATATAGTCTACAAATTTGAGCCCAAAGGGGTTTTTGCTATGGAATGTTTGGTTATTTAGTTCGATGGTTATTTAAAAAAATTGTATACCAAGATACCCAAACCCAACTTAATTATTAATTGAATCCAGAAACTCACCTCTGGGATTGAGTTCATCTATGTTGGAAAATCATAATCCCATTGACACCCTATACTGCGTTGATCTTCTAACTTCACAATTAAATGAAACAAGTAACATTGTTGTTATACTACTGTTGGAAGAAGATGGTTTAAGCATGTTCAACAAAGACTGACTATAACCCCAATTGGAGGAAATATTCAAGTTCAAAGTTCTAAACGAGAACAATGAAGACTTAAAGAATGTGGATGGAGATAGTAGAAGGAGATGAGAATATACTTTCAATAACAGAAGACATTTCTCTAGATCTAGATAGAGTGGAATTAATGGATGAACAAGATCCATTTAGCCGACCCCAAATCTTTGAGATAAGGCTTTGATTATAATGATGATGTTGTTACACTTCTGTAGTAACCCTTTAACGATCTTACTAGTGTTCAGGATTAAGTTTACAGACAACTGCTTATGATATCAGTTTCAGACTATTCATCCAAGTTTTGGAGAGAGATACCTATTGTCCGTACTATTTCAAGAGCTGAGGTAAGAGGCTAAAAAGAAGCAACCTATTTTAGTGGATTAATTTATATTTGCTTATATTATCGATCAGGAGCCTTTCTTTGTATGTAAAAGCAGAGGATTGTTTGTGTGCTTGTAACTGTCATGATTTCATTTTCCATTGCAATATAAAATATTTCTATTAATTGTAGATGTTTCACTCGAGTTAGATTATACCTTTTATCTGTGTACTTTGTGATGAAAGTTTCATGCACATTCTTTTGGTAGGTTGGTTAACGCTAACGTGTTTTATAACGCTTAAGGGATGCTTTCAAAAGCAAGTGTGCTCTAATGTGAAGAAGGTTAATTTGACGATGGCGATCATCTGATTGATGATTGATCCTTTTAATAATGGTCGTGAGTCGGATACTCGTGTATGCTATGTGGAGACAACCCTTTTGGTTCACCTTCAATTTCCAATGTTTTCATTCTTGCCAGTTAGATTATCTCCACTCTTTAGCATCAATTTTGTTGTTTTAGATGTGGTCTAATTTAGACTGTATGCCGATGAACTACATGGTCGAATCGAGATATTAATGAAAATCTGTTGAGAAGAATATCAAGAAAACAATTGAAGTTCAACAAGGTAACCTTACGAGCAATGAAGACCCCCCGAGAACCTCTTACATGTTTACGTTAAATTTGTGGAGTTGTTTGCTAAATCAACTTTTCAACAACTGATTCCAAATCATTAATTGCTTAAGATTGATAAAGTTAGACATTTGATGGCTGATTCCTATGGTAGACATTTTAATTCATACATTTTAAACTAGTATAAAATACATTTAAGATAAAAAAAAACTATATAAAAATTCATTAAAAGCAAATTGCACTATTAACACAAAACTTCATAAGCACACAACATAGATTCTCCTACTTAGTTGAATAAGATTTTCCATTGAGACTCCCATCCAAAAAATCCAAAGAGATAGGGAAAGAAGTAAAGAAAGATAAACAAAAATAAAGGAAACTGTAAAGGATGAGGGGAGAGTGAAGAATGCACTACCATGTAAAAAATATGACTTGTGTTTTAACCCATAATTATACACAGTTTTTTGAATTATTTAATCCGAGAGATGAACAAATTGTGAATAATTCGCTTTAAGTCAAAAAGGCATATTTTATCAATAATTGAATTGCACGGCTATTTTAATCAATTATTGTATAATTCATGTATATTTGTGAATTGTTGGTCAAATTGCTAACAATGATCCAAGTAATTTCGGTGCAGGTCTACAAAGGTTGAATTGAGTCAATGGGCTTAAATGACCTCTTACGATAACTATATGTACTGTACAAAGAAACTAATAAAATTACACATTATTCTTGTAAATGTAAAGACATAAACGCTACTATATATAAAGAGTACACGACTGACCAACAAACAAAGCAAATTTTTTTATTCCTCATCCAGGTTGCACTTGAGCCTCTTCTTCAGTCGAGTTACTGACGCTACTATCACCATATACAATGTGCCTGTGATATCGTCCACAAATTGGAAATAAACGTACCTCCAAGTCTTTTTGAATAATAAAATACCAAAAACTCCCCAATTTCCTACCACGAATCCTGATGCCATTCCAATATGGAACCAACCTATTTTTGATTCTGCTTCATCAACTGTGGGAGCTTGTGGCGACACATAATCTAAGCACTTCTTCTCCAATGGAACTCCACAAAGTTCTGGATTGCCCTTATAAATCGAAGGATCATCAAGGGTTTGGAGCTGGTTGCCTGATGGAATTTGTCCCGACAAGTTGTTGTATGATAGGTTCAAGTGATTTAAAAATGTTAAATTTGATAGGCTTTGAGGAATTGTGCCTGAAAGACGGTTCTTGGATAAATCGAGAGATTCCAATGAACTCAATTGACCAATCTTCGCTGGGATACTTCCGGTTAAAAAATTTCTTGATAAATTCAAATTATACAGTCGATAAAGATCAGTTAGCTCCTCGGGTATCTGTCCTACCAACTTATTATCTGAAAGGTCCATGTTGATGATGAATGGCAGCAATTTTCTATATTCATCTTCTCTTCCTCTTATGACTTCCGTTATTTGATCTGTGTAATGAATTGATAGATTGACCTCATGCATGAGTTGCCCTGTTTGATTGGAAGCCATAGCACTGAAATTGCTGAAACAACGGGGGATGATTCCAGATAAATTGTTACTAGCAAGGTCCATTATTTGAAGATGAGATAGATGGCACAGTTCTGAAGGAATATCACCATCAAAGTTATTCGACTTCAACCTTAAAATTTGTAACGATGTCAGGCTCTTTCCGATCCATGCAGGCATGTTCCCGGATAATTTATTCTCTCCAAGGTCAAGAACAATCAAGCCTAAGCAGTTTTGCAAGGCCAAGGGGAACATTCCAGTAAAGCTGTTGTTGTTCAAGTGCAATGATTGTAGCCATGATTGATCAACCATTGAATTTGGAATAACTCCTGAGAGATGGTTGGATGATAAATCCAAAACTACCAAGGATAAATTACCCAAACAATGAGGGAGATGTCCATACAAATGATTTTTTGAGAGATCAAGAAGCTGTAAGTTCTTCATTTTACATAATGAATGAGGGATGCTGCCACCAATAACGTTATCAGAAAGAGACAAAATCTCTAATCCAGGCAGATTATCACCGATACTTTGTGGTATAGTTCCTAAAATTGAGTTATTGGAGAGATCCAATATATCAACATTGGAAGGAAAATGTGGTAAGTGACCCTCAAATTTGTTGGAACTCAAATCCAGAGTAAAAAATGGATTGTTTGACGCCACATAAGTAGGCACCTTGCCATGGATCTGATTGTGAGAGAGATTTAAGAACTGTAAATGAGAAGAGTGGTTCACAAACCAGTTTGGAATGGAATCTGAAATGCTTGCATTGGAGAAATCCAAATAAACAACAGTAGTTTGTGTTCGGAGCCATTTGGGAAACAGGGGACCTATTACGCAAGATGACATTCGCAAAGAATTCAGTTGGAAAGGAGGTACCCAATCAGGTCTAACTTTCAAAACCAAAGAGTTGGAACTCATATCCAAATATTCTAGTTTGGAGAGTTGAGCAAAATGAACCTCAGATACAACACCTTTTAAAGAATTGAAAGAAAGATCCAATTCTTTTAGCTCTGAAAGTTGTCCCAGGCTTTCTGGAACAATCCCATTCAGGTGATTAGAAGTGAGCAATAATTCTCTCAAAGTCGACAATGAGCCGAGAGATGTGGGAATAGGACCATTCAATTGATTGTGATAGAGATGTAATTTTCTCAAAGTCGACAATGAGCCAAGAGATGTGGGAATAGGACCACTCAATTGATTGTCATTGAGATATAATTCTCTCAAAGTCGACAATGAGCCAAGAGATGTGGGAATAGGACCATTCAATTGATTGTCAAAGAGATATAATTCTCTCAAAATCGACAATGAGCCGATAGATATGGGAATAGGACCATTCAATTGATTGCGATAGAGATGTAATTCTCTCAAAGTCGACAATGAGCCGAGAGATGTGGGAATAGGACCATTCAATTGATTGCAATAGAGATGTAATTCTCTCAAAGTCGACAATGAGCCAAGAGATGTGGGAATAGGACCATTCAATTGATTATCATAGAGATATAATTTTCTCAAAGTCAACAATGAGCCGAGAGATGTGGGAATAGGACCATTCAATTGATTGTCATTGAGATATAATTCTCTCAAAGTCGACAATGAGCCGAGAGATGTGGGAATAGAACCATTCAATTGATTGGATGAAAGATAAAGGTATTTTAGATTCTTAAACTGGCCTAACCAATTAGGCAAATACCCACTGAGTTCATTCATTGACAAATCCAGTAACTCCAAAGTATCCATGAAGCATGGAGAAGACAAGTACTTATCAGTTATTTTCCCTGCTAATTTGTTGTCAGAAAGGTCTAATGTTTTCAATGAGCAGAGATTCCTTGAAGCATCAAGAATTGGACGATTAGAAGTGAAAGAATTGCCGAAGAGATCAAGAAAAATAAGAGAAGTCATGTTCCAAAGAGCAGTTGGGATTGGACCCTCAAAATCATTCCAACTAAGATCAAGGATGGAAAGAGATGTGATATTATTAAGAAATGATGATGATGAAAGATGAGTGAGAGATATTCTACAAGAAGACAAGCGCAACTCTTTTAAAGAAGAAGGAAGCAAGTTGATGAATTGTGATGCCTTATTGGAAAGGTGGATTCCATTCATGTCAAGGTGTTGAAGAAAAGAAAGATTAGAGATCCAATTCATATTTTCAATAACAGTCGAATATGAATAATAAGAGAGATCGAGAGAAAGCAAGTTGGAGAGATTACCAAGATGAGGTGGAATAACACCACGAAACATTGTTCCAGAGAGATTGAGATATCTCAATTCATGGAAAGATCCAAAAAAGTTGGGAATTTTGAAATAAGAGAAATTGTTCCAACTCAAGTCCAAGTAATTCAAATGTTTCAACTCAAGCAATGAAGGATTTACCTCTCTACTTGCCACCAGACTTCTACTATCGTAAAGAAATGGGCTATTTCGTAGATCAAGCTTGATGACGTGTCCAGTAGTGTTGTCGCAGGTTATTCCATTCCAAGTGCAGCAATCTTGGTCTTGTTGTTGGGAGAGGACCCAAGAAGAGAGGCGATGCGTGGGATCAATGAGACCTTCTTTGAACTTTAGTAGGGCTTCTCTCTCCTTCGGTAAGCAATGCAACAGTAACTTGGAATCTTCTTCACTGAAGCAGTAGTAAGTGAAGTGGATCATACAAGAGAACAATAACACAACACTAGTCATGAATCTCGCCATTACTTTCTTCCTAAATTTTAATTCCTCTTTTACAATAGCAAGATTTATTTATTTATAGAATAAAGTGGTGGTCCCTTCCCTTTCCTTCGTGGAACCTTTTGTTTCTCTGTTTTCTCCTTGACAGTGACACATAAGAAAATAAAAGAAGAGGGATTTACTAGGAAGGCCTCACTGTTGCCTTTTTATTACAAAAACTCCCTTGGAGTTCTAACAACTCCAAGGCAACTTTGCTGTATTAAATTTGTACCTTAGTTTTTCTAGTTCGTTACCACGTCATCATGCACTTTTAAATATTCATTCTACCCTCAATTTAATTTTCTATATCTAACACCTCCAGCTGCCTCTACTTGTAAAATTTAGAGAGTAGCTATTGGCACTCCAACTTTTACTTATACACCCACATTTCTTAAATTATTTATCACGCTCCAATTAACTATTAAGCAACACCACTCAAAATAACACATTGAAACAAATTTAACATTTGTTTACAATAAGGATCAAGTCAGTATAAAATTCTAAATCTATACCATAGAAGTCCTAAGAAAATATAGAGAGTTTCTATTGGCACCACAACTTTTACTTATTCTCAATCATTGAATTTTTATTTTATTTTAATTAGGGTGTAATAAGTAGAAGTTGGGTACTCTATTTCAACACTAATAAATAAAATAAAATTTCAATGATTTAGAATTATATATGGGCTTGATCCTTATTGTAAACAGATATTAAATTTGTTTCCATGTGTAATTTTTAGTGGTGTTGTTTAATAGTTAATTGGAGTGATAAATAATTTAAGAAATGTAGGTGTATAAGTAAAAATTGGAGTGTCAATAGCCAAAAGAGAATTTAGGGAGATATTAGATACTCCTTAGACAAGACCATGGCCTATGGAATGGGTAAAGCCCAAATACAGGCCCGATCTCCTGTCTATAGTGATTCCTGATTTTTGAAAAAAAAGAACTTGTCAATAAATTACGTAAATCTAGTTGTAGATGTGCGTGTTTCAAACGTTACAAAACAAAGAAAAGTGAATTAATGAGCAAGTTTCAAATGTTAAAAGTCAAGCTAAGTCCGCTAGAGTCTTGGAATACTATTAATGAGTCAAGCTAAGCCCGCTAGAGTCTTGGAAAGCTACTAATGAGTCAAACATTATATGTTAAAAGTCTAGACGTATTAACCCTGCCAAAGACTTGGAATATTGCAGAGTCTTTCTCCCATTGTTTCTCTCTTTAGAAAAGGATTTTGTTATGCCACTCACATGGGGGTCAATTCAATTTGTCTTTTTTTCTCACAAGGTCTTTGTTGTTTGGAATTTTTTAGTCTCAAATGGTGTGATGAAAGAATTGTATTTTTAGTACATACGTTTATGCAATTTAACTAACACTTCATATGGAATGGGCATATGGCACACAATTAAAGTGCGAATCTTGATGTAATGATGGTGCAAATTTAGGAGCAGAGATTGATGCATATCCCGAGGTATTCACCAAACTCATCTATCGTGTCACATGGTGTGATCAAAATACAATCTTATATCCTTCTTCTTTGCTTGGCAAGCAAGGGGGTATTTTACCAGCATGACGGCAAGTTCAACGATTTTAAACCCATGCCATGGTATTAAACAAATAGTTTGTCCAAAATCAATCCAAGTCATGAAAGCTTATAAGATCATTTAGCCACTCACGCAATTGCTTAGGAATGTGTATAAATTAATGCACAAATTGGCAAAAATTAAGAAAAATGGTTATAAAAGGGGGTATATAATCTCTTGTATATCTTTATTGTACTATGAGCAAATTGTATTGTCTTGATTATATGACCCTTAGATGTTAAATACATGCATCTTGAAGTGTCACAATGAAGCATAGATTAAGTATCAAGCTTAATCAAATTTTTTCCATCAAGATTGACATAGGGTTTTACTGCCACCAGTGTCATTCCTGCACTTCAATTTTGATGAAAAAAATGCTTTATCTTAAAGCTAGTATGTTCAAAAAATTTATTTTCTCAACAGTCCAACCATTCAATTATCCCAATTTTGTGGTGAGAGATACCATTCATCCGCTTAATTACATGAAATTTCCCAACTTGTTTGAGATTTGATTATGTTTGTATCTTTCTTCTCAAAGCCACTGCAGTTTGCAAACTAATAATAACTCCCTTCTTTAATTTGTATTTCATTTTAGAGAGGATGATATTGGTCTGATGTTGAAAAAAAAAATTGGTCACAAAATGCGGGATCCACCAATCACATTAGCCCCCTATATTCAATGCATCCCTAATTTACAAAATTACCCGTGTTAGGCATGGCATGACACACACTAAAGAGTCAAAATTGTTTTTATTTTTAATATGAGAAAGGTGTAATAGTCAAAACTCAAAAGTATCACTATTTCATTTATCCTTGATGTGCACTTAACTTTACGCTCTTGCCCTGTCGATTTTTCTAACCTATATACGTTGGTAAAGTTCAAAAATATTCTCTCCAGGAAACAATATAAGAATACCATAAATAATTTTAGAAACATCAATTATTGAGATATAGTTAGGATTAGGGATGTGTCAATGGATCAATCCTAAATGTTTATGGTTTTTAAAACCTAAATAAAATATCGAGTTTGGATGTGCAATAGCTGAAATCAAAATCAATTCTACTAATACCCATTACACATAGAATAATGATGCCTTGCCAAAGTCTTAACTTTTTTTGGTCATGCTTTGTGCTATAGCTACTTGTTTTTCATAATTGCATATCCATTCTGAGTGAAATTCGGAACATCAGATTAATTTTTTAACTTGTTTATATATATAAGCATTTTTCTATTTTAAAGATACCTTTGTATTTTTCATTTGTGTGGTTTTTGCCAACATTAGATAACTAACAAGAAAATAATTACTTTTGAATAATAAAAAAAAAATGTAATTCCTTGATAGTTAATGAAGAATTTAAAACATTTTTTATTATGACTTTGTAATTTTTTTTAATCAAAAAATCACTTAATAATACTTAATAGGGTGGATTGCTAATTAGGGCACCTAGAATCTAATAAGTTCTCTTTGTGTATAAAATTCTTGGAAAAATATAAAATTCATTTTTACTTTTATACATAACGTAATGAAACCGCCTTTGTTTGATAGAGATTTTATTCCCTTGAAACAAATAAAATAGTGAATTAAAAAAATAACGATTTCATAGTTTTTGAAATAATGAATTTGTTCTGGAAGCAACATTTTTATTCATTGGATTTAGAAGGAACGAATTCACTTCTTAGATATCTAAAGAAGTTATGAATTCATTGTTTTGAAATTCAAAAATTATGTAAAGTTGTTGCTTGTGGTGACCAAGTAGTGAAATTGTTGTTGGTTTATTTTGAATTTGTGAATGGGGTGAAGAGTGAAATGTATTTTTCGAAATATTATTTGAGAATAGACACCATGCTTCGATATTCGTTGTTAGAATCTTAGTGAAGTAAGAGTGACAATTGTTAATAAGTAATTTTACTAAAAGGGTGTTTTAGATACTTTACTCTTTTTCGTTAGAGCTAGGGATTATCTAGTTGAAAAAACTTTACTCCCTGAATTATTTCAAAGTTAGGGGGAAAACTAGTAAGAAATCCCTATATTAAGGGTGTTACACTAATTTTTACTTTTTCTTGCCGTCCTGAAGAATATGATAGATTAAAGGGTTACAATCATGAAGAGCAATGGTATGGTCGGAGTTAGGGGTGCAAGTTGGTCCAGTTCAAACCAAGAGCTGAATCAAACTGATAATTTCGAGGTGGTTTGGAACAAGTTGCGGTTCGATTCTGAGTAACGAAAATGGAGAATCGATCAGTTTGGTTCGATTCTCAAATCAATCTTGTGTAGAATCGAATCCTTATGCGATAAATAAATATATATGTATATAATAATTTATATGAATTATTTTAAGAGTTAAGAAATATATTAATGATCTTTTATGGATAAACTAATGACTTTTTATGTTTAAATTTGTGATTTATTATATAAAAAACATTACTAACAATTTATAGAATATTGGCAACTAATAGAATCAAACCAAATCAAATCATCTTTAGTTGGATTTGGATTGGAGATGAAATCACACCCAAAGAGTACGATGGTCTTGCTAATTTAGACAAGAATATGGTAGTTTTGTAATTTAGGATAGATTTTAGTCTTTTTAATTAAAAGGTGAAAAAAGTGAGCTTCAAGTATCTTTCGGGGTTCTCTCTATAGTTTTTCCTGCATTGTTTGAGAGTTCTACTCTTACAAAAATACCCTTAAAGTTGTCACCTATTTCTTTTCAAATTGTGACCCTTCCAACAAAAAAATTTCATTTGCTAATAAACCCAGGCACTCTGTCCTATTATATTAAGAAACTAGGGATATATTCATAAATTTAAAATATTAATTAAATAATTTTTTTTATTGCCATAACAATAAGATTACCTAAATTAAAGAAAATCATCAAACCGTACAAAGGGATAACGGACACACTTGAAAAATAGTGGTTTTAGATGACGGAAAGTGGTTTACCGTCTTCATAGCGGTAAAATTTAGTCAAAAACAAAATAAATGAAGAACTAATAATAAAAGATTTGTCTTAATTGTACAGGGCCACAATTGCTGTACAGGTGGCAGTCATTGATTAGGCCCACTATAACCCATGAAAACTAAACTTGGTGGACCTACCTATTCAACGGTCTAGATTTAGATGGTGAGTGATGATCATAAATGCTTGCATCGCCCATTTCTGAACGTAGACAGCGAAAATCACTCCGAGTCATGAATAGTTATAAGATCGTTTTGCCGCTCGCGCAATTGTTTAGGAACGTGTAGAAATTAATGCACAAATTGTCGAAAATTAACAAAAATGATTAACTATGAGTTAATTATTTTGTCCCGAATACATGACCTTTAGATGTAAAATACATCCATCTTGAAGTGTCACAACGAAGCATAGATTAAGTATCAAGCTTAATCAATTCTTTTCCATCGAGATTGACATAGGATTTTACCGCCACCAGTGTCATTCTTGCATTTCATGGGGTCAGTGATCTTACAAGCGTGAATCAGACCTAATCAACAATTCAAATATGTTCAAAACATTTATTTTTTCAATAGTCCAATCATTCGATTATCCCAATTTTGTGGTGAGAGATCACATTCATCCACTTAATTACATGAGAAGAAGATATTGGTTTGATGTGGAAAAAAAAAATTGCTCACAGAATTTGGGATCCACCAATCACATTAACCCCCTATATTGAATACATCCCTAGTTTACAAAATTACCCTTGCTAGGCATGACATGACACACACACTAATAGTCAAAACTCAAAAGTATCACTATTTCATTTACCCTTGATGTGCACTTAACGCTCTTGCCCTGTCGATTTTTCTAATCAATATATGTTGGTAAAATTCAAAAATATTCTCTCTAGGAAACTATATAAGAATACCATAATATAATTTTAGAGACATCAATTTTTGAGATATAGTTAGGATTAGGGATGTGTCAATGGAATAGTTCTAAATGTTTATAATTTTAAAAACCTAAATAAAATATCGATTTCGGATGTGTGATCGCTGAAATCAAAATCAATTCTACTAATACCCATTACACATAGAATAATGATGCCTTGCCAAAATCTTAACTTTTTTCGATCACCTTTTGTGCTATGGCTACTTGTTTTTCATAATTATATATGTATTCTGGGTGAAATTCAATTTTTAATTCACATTCGACATTTGGAACATCAAATTCATTTTTTAAGTAGTTTAGATATAATATATATATATATATATATATATATATATATATATATATATACATAATTATATATGTATTCTGGGTGAAATTCAATTTTTAATTCACATTCGACATTTGGAACATCAAATTCATTTTTTAAGTAGTTTAGATATAAATATATATATATATATATATATATATATATATATATATATATATATATATATATATATATATATATATATATATATATATATAAAAGAATTTTTCTATTTTAAAGATACTTTTGTATTTTTCATTTGTGTAGTTTTTACCAACGTTAGATAACAAACAAGAAAATAATTACTTTTGAATAATAATAATAAAAATGTAATTCCTTGATAGTTAATGAAGAATTTAAAACATTTTTTTTATGACTTTGTAATTTTTTTATACCAAAAATCACTTAATGATACTTAATAAGGTGGATTGCTATATGTATTAAACCTAAAAATTTGTGACACTGATGTTTAGATCAAAGAAGAGCTCATCACATTTGTTCATGACCTACAATTCCAAATATCTCAAACACAAATAACACAATTGAGTTGTCCGAGATAGCCATTTTTGGTTTAGAAACACTTTTAATTCCGCCACTTCCTTCTCATTCATATTTTCTACACAATCCACGAGTCAATTTGTTAACCAATTATGCAAATTTGACTGTAGATACGCATATTCCAAATGTAACAAACGCAAGAAAAGTGAATTAATGAGTCTAGACTTTACATGTTACAAGTGTTAAGGTCGCTAGAGACTTGGAATGCTATTAATGAGTCCAAGTTTTACATGCGAAAAGTCTAAAATCTTGAAATGTTTAGCCCGCCAATTGAGACTTGAAATGTTATTAATGATTACACGCTTTACATGTTAAATTTCTAAACGTGTAAATCAAGCCAAAGACTTGAAATGTTGTTAATAAGTCCAAGCTTTACATGCTAAAAGTCTAAAGTCTTGAAATGTTTAGCCTGCCAACTGAGATTTGGAATGCTATTAATGATTACACGCTTTACATGTTAAAATTCTAGACGTGTTAAGCCCGCCAGAGACTTGAAATGCTAAAAAGTCTCTATTAATTGAGTCTGGATCCTATACACCCAGGGTGGAGGATTGAAGCCCTCTTCTCACACCTCAACGAATGCCACTAAGCCACAATCCAAGAGATTGACACCTAAAATATCTCATTCTTAAAATTTCCTTGGATTGTGCCTTACGTGGCATGAGTTGAGGTGTGGGTGGAGGGTTTCACTCCTCCAATTTGGGTGCATATGATCTGGACTCATATTAATTAGATTGTCACATAAGAGTTAAGTCAATTTGTCTTTTTTGCATACAAGGTCTTTGTTAGATAGAATTTTGAGTCACTATCTATGAGAGTTGCAACTTGGGAAGGCTAATCTGATTGATGGACGAACCTGAGTTGGATTATATGGAAATTAAGTTGAGCCTGGGCTAGGAAATCTCAACCCGAATTGAATTCGAGTTGAGGCTCCGGGCAACCTAATTCAACCTGAACCTAGGAAATCTCAACCCGAATTGAATTCGAGTTGAGGCTCCGGGCAACCTAATTCAACCTGAACCTGATGCTATATATTTACATATAAATATTTTTATTTATTTAGAAAAAAAAAATAGTAGTTATCTCTTCTTAATTATATTTATAAAATTAAGATAAAAAAACTAATGGATTTGAAGGTTATGTGCAAATTTACTTACTAGTGATTTTGTTTGTTTATATTGTATTTATTTTTTAAGATATAAAATAAAATTTATGTATTAATCAAAATGAAATTAGAATTTCTCAATGAGCCCAACCTACCCAGAATTATCTAACTTGGGCTAACCCGAGCTCAACCTGATTTTAGAAGCTCAATCTCAAGTTGAGCTTGGGTTAATAAACTTTAACCCAATGTTCGGGTTGAGGGCTCTACAACTTGAGTTAACCCTCGAACCCAGGTTGTAGCCCTACTATCCATAAAAATGTCTCGTGCTTAAAGTAACATTTGGTTGGAGATTAAATACACTGGGTTGTGTACCAAGTAGAAACTGTTTGTTTAGAAATTTGATGTATTTTGATGCCCAACCAAAAGGTGTCACGTAAATACTATTCCAATTGTATAGGAACGAGACACTTTACTTGATTCTGATCCTAGAAATATTTAACTTCAAAATGATTGAGGGAAGAGTACGTTTTATGCGGTTTAACGAACATTCAAATTTGTGAGGGAATAAAATGACACTTTACTAGGATCGGGCATATGATGCTAAATTAAAGTGAGAATCTTGATGCTAAGGATGGTTCAAATTTAGGAGAATAAATTGGTGCATATCTTGAGGTATGCATCAAACTCATCTATTGTCTCACTGTAGGGGAGGTCCTGCGGAAAAATAGCTCGATGCCAGGATGATAAAAAGCTTAACGCCTCTCATTCTTATTACTTATTTAATATGAAAACCAACGGTAGAAATTTCATTTTTTTTTTGTTTTGTTGTTGTTGTGAGTTTGAGGGAGTAAGGCGGCGGATGTAGCCAAGTGGCTCAAGGCAGTGGATTGTGAATCCACCATGCGCGGGTTTAATTCCCATCGTTCGCCCATCATATGGCATGATTAAAATATAATTTTATATCCTTCTCCTTTGCTTAGCAAGCAAGGGGTTAGTGGTCAACGTGAAGGTGATTTCAACGATTTTGAGCCCATGTCATGGTATCAAACCTCTATAAACTTAACCAACTTACCTAAGGTAGCACCTTTAGATATGATATTATCTAATAAGGAAAATAAGCTTAAATTGTAGGTATTCATAATTGATAGTGAATTACCTTATTTTGATAAATATTGAAAATATTGATTTGTAGTAATGATCTTAGAGAGATTATGATTTATAATCTTCATATTAGGACTTTTATTATCTATTTAAAAGGAACACAATTGTTCTTCTTTCTATATTTTATATTTTGATGTGATTGATTGAATGAGCATTGATGCAAAGATTAAGTTTGACAGAGGAATTTTGTGCAATCAGCGAGATCTGATTTTTTTCCTCTACAAATGACATTGTGCTCCCTCGTGTTTATTTTTCTTGGTTGTATTTAGAGAAAGAAATCTGGCACCAAGATTTAGGATTGATTAGTGTGATGACATTTCATTAAGTTTATTCAAAGCCTCTGGTAGAGATCATTCAAATTGTGTTTTCTTGGTGATCCGATTAAATAAGAGTTTTTTACTTAGCATCGGCTGCCCACAGGGATCTATCCCAGCTTGCTTGGTATGTTTGGTTTGTGGGGAATCAAATGCATTTGAGGTATTTGGGTGAGATATATAATATAATGCTTTTAAAAAGTGAGTTATTTGTTTAATAGGATCCAAAAATTAACAACCAAAAATCAAAGAGCACTTATCCTCTTGAGAGTGAAAATTTTCTTAGAAAAAGATATTCAACTCTTTTAGCATGGAACCTATGCTACAATCTAATAAGATTGTAGTATGACACCTACGGTATTGTTGAATAAAATTATAATTAAAAAATAAATAAATAAAAGAAGAGGACGACGTAGAAGAAGAAAATTATGAACCTCCTACACCTTATTCTCAACTTAAACTCTAATTAACTTTCTATTCAATCTCTCTCCTAAAATATTTCATGGAAAGGGATCTTCTATAACACTTTTTTCATGTAGCACTTTTAAACAGTATATAGAGTGCCACATGGCAAGACACAAAATGGTTGAAATTTGGAGCTCACTTACCGTCCATTTTCAAAGTTAAACCGCTTTTCTTATTAAATTAGTAAGGAAAGTCTTTGGACGGCTGATGCATGTGGCATCAAAAAGCATTATTAGATGCCACAAGGATGTAGGTCACAAAACTTTTAAGAAAAAAAAAAAAAAAGATTCGATCTTTCTATCTAAATTTTATGGGATAAGGTTACTCCTTAGGTTGGGCAAAGCCCAATGGACCATGATCAGCCCATTAGACTCAGAGATGCCCTATTCCTAAATAGTAAGTATTGAAATTTAAATTTAAATTTGAGAGTTTGTCGGCCTTCCATTTTCAACACCTTGAACCAAGCCCCAAAAAGACTTCTTTTTTTTTTTTCTTTTTTCCTTTTTTGGTCTTACTTTCTATGAAATTGAGAGGGCTATTGTGTTGGATAGCCAATGTGGTGATCAATATGGGTCCAATGACCCTTGGTAAGAGTCAGATCTTACTAAGTTAGTCAAGCTAACCTTAAATGTTTTCAGAGCCTTTGATGTGGTCAAAATAATTTTTTTTTTCAAAGCCCGGAAAACATTATTACATTAGGAACACTCTCCAATGTTTCTTGAGATCTATAGTTGGATGTTGATCTACAACTTCTCGCTTGGGCAAGGGGATATACATGCATAAGTGCGCCAACACCCAAGTCACTCATAGTACAATAAATTTCCTAAAGATGGGAAATTAATCGTTTTTCGAAAAAATTCAAAATCCGTCGATTTCTCAAAATTCCTCCATCAAAATTAGATCGTTGCTTGGATGCTATTTCAATCAATCACAAAATAATAATAATAATAAAAATAATAAAAATTAAAAAATTAAATTAAATTACTGAAATAGACAAATTTCACTACCTTTAAATACATTCATTGAGCACTCCAAACTCCATCATGGGAGTGGGTTGGCGTTTATATATGGTAAATTAATTCCAAAATATTTCACAACTTGTCAAATAATCAATAATGTATTAGTAATCCATTTTATTTTAAACATGAATTCAACCAAGAACAAATATGGAAAGATTTTACTCTGATTTACCAAAACATGTCCTGAAAATTGAAACACTCCCAAAACGGTAGACTATACATTTGTAATTGGTCTTCATTGAACAAAAATGTCATTTACTTCATTTGATTTTGAAGTTAGAAGACTAATACATGATAGGGTGTCATCACGACTCTTTTTTATAAATTGTGATGTTTGTGACTGTAGAAGAAGCGCTATAGGAAAATGGAGTTACAGAGGATCCGTTCCCCATTTCAACACCTTAACATGAGTGGAATCCCATATATAGAGGCCTTGATGAGTAATCTATGCTTATTGAAACCTCGACATCATTTTCCCGTGCATCTTGGATACTTTGGAGATACTGGATTTGTCATTCAATCTACTTAGTGGGCATATTTACCTAATTGGTTGGGGCAGTTTAAGAATCTAATAAGTTCTCTTTGCATATAAAATTCTTCGAAAAATATAAAATTCATTTTCACTTTTATATATAATGTAATGAAACTGCCTTTGTTAGATAGAGATTTTATTCTTTTGAAACAAATAAAATAGGGAATTTAAAAAAATAGCTATTTCATAGTTTTGAAAATAATGAATTTGTTCTGGAAACAACATTTTTGTTCATTGGATTTAGAAGGAACGAATTCACTTCTTAGATATCTAAAAAAGTTATGAATTCATCATTTTGAAATCCACAAATTATGTAAAGTTGTTGCTTGTGGTGACCAAGCAGTGAAATTGTTGTTAGTTTATTTTGAGTTTTGTGAATGAGGTGAAGAGTGAAACGTATTTTTTGAAAACAATTTTTTAAGAATTAACACCATGCTTCGTATTTATTGTTGGAATCTTAGTGAAGTAAGAGTGACAATCATTAACAAGTAATTTTACTAAAAAGGTGTTTTTGATAGTTTACTCTTTTTCATTAGAGCCAGGGATTATCTAGTTGAAAACATTTCACTCCTTGAATTATTTCAAAATAGTAGGGGGAAAACTAACAAGAAATCCCTATATTACACTAATTTTTTACTTTTTCTTGTTGTCCTGAAGAATATGATAGATTAAAGGGTTAGAATCATCAAGAGCAATGGTATGGTGGGAGTTAGGGGTACAAGTTGGTCTGGTTCAAACTGAGAACTGAATCAAAGCGATAGCTTTGAGGTGATTTGGAACAAGTTACGGTTCAATTTCGGATTATGAAAATGGAGAACCGATCAATTTTGTTCGGTTCTCAAATCAATCTTATATAAAACTGAATCAAATAGAAAACCGAACCCTTATGTGATAAAGAAATATATATGTATATAATAATTTATATGAATTATTTTTGGAGTTAAGACATAAATTAATGATTTTTTATATATAAATTAATGATTTATTTTATATAATTTTATGTTTATTATATATTTATTTTTTCATTAAAAAATATTACTCACAATTTATAGAATATTGGCAACCCATTGAACCAAACCAAATCAAACCATCTTTAGTTCGATTTGGATAGGAGATGAAAAATCACACCCAAGAGTATGATGGTCTTGCTAATTTAGATAAGAATATGGTAGTTCTGTAATTTAAGACAGATTTTAGTCTATATAATTAAGAGAAAGTGAAAAAGCGAGCTTCACGGAACTTTCCTGGATCTCTCTTTAGTTTTTCCTGTTCAGCTGCAGTATTTAAGAGTTCCACTATTACAAAAATACCCTTAAAGTTTTCACTTATTTTTTTTTTCGAATTCTGGCCCTTTCGATAAAAAATTTCAGTTGCTAATAAACCCCGGCACTCTTTCCTATTATATTAAGAAATTAGGGGTGTATTCGTAAATTTAAAATATTAATTAAATAAATTTTTTTATTACCATAACAATAAGATTCCCTAAATGCTTGCATCGCCCATTTCTGAACCTAGACAGCGAAAATGATGGAAACAATGATTCCTAGACGTTGGATTTGTGAATTATTTTGTCTTATCGTGGGCCTAGGAACCAATGTTTTACATTTATGGGCTTGCTTATAAAAGCCCATGATATAAAAGATCATCACATGTAAAAATCAAGATCACCATGGTCAACTTTTGTGAGTCAGTGGGACCCACAATTTTGGCTGTCAGATGAGGTTTTGAAATGAGTAAAACTAACTTTACTAAGTTACTAAGGATTTCACCCTTACTAACAGTCCTTGGGCTCACCTTATCACTTTTGATCCAAATTTTCAGGATTGTATAGAACAAAATTCTATTCACTTTGAAAAAAAATATTTTTCACCATTGAATTTAAAATTTAAAATTTGAAATTAGGTGGAATTTCGATAGTTGTTCATTTTCAAAATCTTGGATCAAGCCCAAAAGAATTATTTTAGAAAATAAATGAATCTAAGTTTTTGATGAAATTTAGAGGGTTGTAGCGTTAGATTGCTAATGTGCTAATCCATTTGACCAAAACTATCTTTACTAAGTTAGTAAAGAAAATGTTTCTATTTTAGAATCCATATCAAACATACGGGTGAGATGTGAGGAAATCACAAAATATATTTATCGTGAGAATCTCTAGGACTATCCTCTCACTCCAGCCGTTGGATTGGTATTAAGCCTCAATCGTCTTTACAATCTGAAGATTTTTTCCTTTTAAAAAAGCGTTTTGTTCGTAGAAACAAAGACAGGGGCAGTCTCGTAAATTACTTAACATTCCAGGGTCAATCTTTCTTACAAATTGAGGAATTTGGGGTTTTTTTTTTTTTCCATTGAATTGTTAAGAGGGTGTTTGAATTGTAGTACTGTTTGGGGTAATGGGTTTGGATTGAAGTGTGTAATTTGTTTGATCTCACTGACTAGTGTATTTGATTGTTCTTGAATCAATATTTTGGGATGAATGGGGAGCTGATTAAGTGATTTTAAGTGGCTGAATTAGCAACTAATCCTTTAAATTGAGAAAATAACTTGGAGAATTTCTGCGCCCATATTGGAGCTTTCACTTCTTTCCATCACTAAGGGTAGAGTTGATGCAAGTTGGTATCTTTTGGGTTACTACTTGTTTGGATTTTAAGTGTTGAACTCAGGGCAGTTGGTTTCAGTAGTGGAATTTAGTTCTTGTTTGTGATTTGGATAAAACTCCATTTTTTCTATCGTTTGGTATCGTAGAATTTTGAGGCTATTAGTCCTTTGACATAATTTTTGAATATGTGGTTGTTATATTGATGGATGGGCTACCCTTGAGGTTGGGCTGTCAACGGATAGGTATCCGATCGGATACTAATATATCCGAATTCGAATCCGAAAAAAAATAGTAATATTCGAATTCGAATCCGATCGGATATCACTAACCACTATTCGAATTCGCATCCGAAAATATTCGATTCGAATTTAAATAATAAAAAAATATTTGATTTTTTACAGTTAATTTATAGGTAAAATAAGAGTTAAATAAAGTAAAAAAAATTACCTGAAAAATAAGATTTTTTCTGGCAAAAGAACACCCAATTCATCGCTAATCGTATCAATGCATCCTTTAAAGTTATACCATTGATGATCTTGTTTGGAAAATGCTTGGTATACTAAAGTAAAAGTATACAATTACAGACGGCAAGCTCGCAAACCTTTTTCCCTTTAATATCTACCATTGATCTTGAATTTCAAGCTTATAGTTTCTAATTCTAGTTGAATTGTAGCCCAGGCGCGCCATGGAAATCATTTACAGAGTATTTGCGCAGTTGAGTTGAGAGAGGGAGAGGGGAAGAAAAGTTATCCATCACACATCTTACCTTGTCTCGTCTTACAGAGAGAAAAAAAATAAAACAAAAAGAGATGTCTCGTATTTATGAGAGAGAGAGAGAGAGAGAGAGAGAGAGAGAGGATATATCTTGTCTTTATTTAAGAGAAAGAGAGTGAGTGTAAAGAGAGAGAGAGAGGGATTTTATATATATATATATATATATAGGGTCAGGTTCAAACGACAACCATTTCAACACACATATAGACAACGTGTATTGTCTTATATGGGCAAAAATATATGGAATGGGCTGATTTTTTTGTGAGGATGATCTCTGTGGTGAGGAGATCATCCTTGCCAAAAATCAGCTCATTATGAAACTTCCAGACCGTCCAATTTTTGTTGAAAAATTATAGACCGTTCAATTTTTGTAAATCAATTTTGATGGGGTTACAAGTTTTGGAATGGGATGATTTTTTGCCAGGATGATCCCCTCATCACAGAGATCATCCTCACAAAAAAATCAGCCCATTCCAAACATTTTTGCCCATATAAGACAAACACGTTATCTATATGTGTGTCGCAGGAACCCGACCCATATATATATATATATATATATATATATAAAGTAAAACAAACGTGTCTTTTCTCAATTAATGTCTTGTCTTCATTTAAGAGAGAGTGTATATGAGTTGTCTTTTGTTATAAAGAGAGAGAGAGGGATTGTCCTTTTATATATATATATATATATATATATATATATATATATAGTAAAACAGACGTCTGTTGTCTCAATTAATGTTTAGATATATATATAAAGAAAGAGAAAAGTATTCGGATTGGATATTAACGAATCGGATGTAGCGATATTCGAATTCGTATCCGAAATATATTTGAATCTTAAAAATACATCCGAATTCAAATCCGATATCTGAAAATTTCGGATAATATCCGATTTTTCGAATTGGGATTTGGATTTCGACTATCCATTGACAGGCCTACCTTGAGGGATAGGGTTGTGAGAACCGTCCATAATAGACAACTTTCGAATTGGGCATATATTTTTTATCCCCATCTTATACCCAATCTGGGGATACGGTAGAGATTTCGTTGGCGACTAACCAATCCTATGACCTTATATAGTGCAAGTTTAAGGTTTTCAAATGCAAGAGGATTTAAAATGATATGGATTGAGACATGCACCTTGACAAAAGAATGAGTCCATCAAATGTCATTAAATTGCTCTCTTCTTTTTATTATTAAGTAAATACTATGAAATTGAACTTTCTCTTTAAAGGAACATTTTACCAAATATTATACACCATGGTTTAAGGTTTGATGTGTATCTTTAGCTTAGGACGTTTTTATCAAGATGCATGCATTTTTAAAATATTTATTAAAATTACAAATTTATTTTTGTTTTTAATTAAAGGAATATTAATCGTATCTTCATTTTATGATTTTACTTTTATACCCTTTTTTTGAACCCAAACAAAATAGTATTTATATAAGAATCAAGGTCAAGAATGGTGTCTCGCTCCTAGCCAAATTATTTTTTCTAAACAACGCATAGTCTGATGTGTTTAAACTCCAATAAAAATGTGCCACATAGGCATTATATGTTATTATAAAGACGAGACACCATTCTGGATCATGATTTTACATAAAATACGAAACCCAGACTTAAGAGTAAATTTTGTTTAAAAAATGATCATGTATATACTTATTTTAATATAAAATAAACAAATAGATTTTTTTTTCTCAAGAACTTAATCATTTCGTTGCATCTTAAAGATAACTTCCAGATTAATAAGAAAGAAACTTGATCGAAATGGATTAAAATTTATCTTCTATGATCAATTAACAACTTGGAGTTGAATCGATATCTCCTTAACAAATAAGTACCTGGAACAATGAAATCCTAACTAAGAAATCAGACGAGTTAACTAAAAGGTAAATTCTCAAATAATTACAAAAAAATTTGACATTTTCAAAGTGTTGGTAATATTGACAAGGTTATCACGTAATGTTGACAATGTGATACTAATTTGTAAACATTATGTGATAGGTGTATCAAATGTCAACACATGTAACACTTTCGGCATTTTTAAAAACTTCGATTATTGTAAATTATCTATAAGAACAATAAGTAGTCTAATTAAATATTTATCAAGGACGTAGTTGAAAGTAAATGAACAATTATTTATTTTGTTCATTACACCCACTTTATTAGTTTATTTAATTACTTGTTATACCAGACCTGCGTTGGCAACGATCTGGCAAGGTGAATTTCAACTTTCCCTTAATTCATCATCTCGATAGCTCTTATTCATGATTTAGATTTTGAGGGTGTTTGATTCATAGTATAATTCTATCTGAGTAGAGGTATGAGATCATAATAGTTATTTTATAGAGCTGCTATGGGCACCCCAACTTTTACTTGTTACAACCCATTATTTTATTTTATTTTTCCAAAAAACAAGTGAATGGTTGAGAAAAAGTAAAAGTTGGGGTGCCATTATAACCCTCTCATTTTTCTTTTGGTTAGATTTCTATTTTTATATGAGCCTAATCCTAATCATAAACAACTACTGAAATTGTTTGAATGAGTTTTATAATGTTGAGATAATAACTTGAGGCAACCTTTATAATGTTTGAATTGTGTGATTTAATTTTTAATTGGGGTGTAATAAATAATTTAAGAAATTTGGATGTAATAAGTAAAAGATGGGGTGCCAATGGCAGCTCTCTTAATATCTAAGTCAGTGGTAATAATAGTTATGCTTTATGGAGTTAAATGTTTGTCAATCTAGAAGCTTTATGCTAATAATATTGAGTATAGCGAGATGAGGATGTTGAGCCATATGAGTAGAAAGACTAGAAAAGATACAAATAAAAGGACTACATTTGAAAAAAAAAAAAAATGTAAGAGTAGATCCAATAGGTGATAAACTCATAGAGAATTGACTGAGATGATTTGGGTGTGTTCAATAAAGGCTAATTACTACCCCAGTTAGAAGAAAGATTCAAGTTGAAGGTCCTAAAAAAGTGAGAGGAAGACCCAATAAAACCTGGATAGAGATGGTGAAAGCAGATATGAACACACTTCCAAGTTTCAAATACAGAAGACTTCACTCTAAATCGAGTGGAATGTAAGAGAACAAGATTCGTTTAGCTGGCCCCAAATATTTGGGATGTAGGGTTATTTTATTGTTTTGCTAAAAATACAAGTTTTATGGTGATAAGTTTATCCTAAAAAAGAGACGATTTACGCTTCAAATAGTTTTACTTGAATATTGTTATGGCTTCAACCAAATAGTGTCTTGATTTATAATTCTTCTAACCTCTGCTTGTATGGTATAATAAACAGTGTTGATTGAGCCTACATTAGGAAATATGGGGATAAGTATGGCATTTATGGCAGGTATGCAAGGCTACAAAATGGTTTTCACCATTCGGAGCCGATTTAATCTTCCCCGATCCTACTAAAGGAATGGGTAGAACAGTGAAGAAGGCTTATCAGCTTTTAGAATCTACACCAGATGCTTTCATGCTACAACAATTTTCAAATCCTGCTAATACTTAGGTAGATATCCTGCAATTGTCGAATTAGATGAGGAAAATATCATCTAGACACATGAAATCGTAAAATTTGCGTTTGGCACATATTCGAGAGAATTCATATCTCCTGCTCAAAGGATTTGAGGATCCGTTATCTATTTAAAATATGTAATATTTATTTTTTCTTAAACTTACATTCTTATGAAACAGGTGCATTTTGAGACTACAGGTCCTAAGATATGAGAAGATACTCTTGGACAAGTTGACATCTTTGTTATGGGAATAGGAAGTGGAGGTACTGTCTCTGGTATTGGAAGGTATCTCAAATCAAAGAATCCTAATGTTAAGTAATTATTTCATATATTTGTTCATTTATTAATGAATCATTTTAATACATGTTAAACATATTGTTCCATTTTCTCACTTTTTTTTTTGTTTCTTTGTTTTGTAGAGTTATGGGCTCGAGCCTGCAGAAAGCAACATACTAAATGGTGGTAAACTAAGTAAATTATAATTATAGTTTTATTACGAGTCTACTTCATTCAATCTGCATTTGTATACTAATTAATAGTTAAGTAGTAATTAATTGGGTTCTGCAATCTATTATTGAAGAAGCATAAAAAAATGAAAACTTTAGTATTTCTATGATTGATAGCTACTTTGATGTTGAGAGATTGTTCATCTTATTCATATTTGCAATTTTGATTTATAATATTATTCCAATGCCGAGATTATTAATATATGCAGAAATTACTTGAAATAGGTCCTCATCAAATAACTGGAAATGTGGACAGCTTCAAACCAGATATATTGGACATGGATGTAATGGAACGAGTCCTCGAGGCAAGTATTACTAAGGATTTTTCACTTTCTTTTTTTCTTTGATAAGTACAGAATTTAAACAATATCAGTTTAATATTTTTATAACACCCATTCTAATAAATGAAAACACTGTATTTAACCTGAGTAATGTTCAACTCATAGTTTGAATATATATATTTTTTGGGTGATAGGTCACTAGTGAAGATGCAGTGAATATGGCTAGAAAGTTAGCTCTATCGGAAGGACATATGGTAATAGTTTTCATTTTGATAATTTGTGTGTTTTACGCATAATTTTGTTTTTTGTTTTAGATGGATATGTTGCGGTATTGAACCTACAACCTCAAAGTTCACTTCGTAAAAAAAGCCCAAATTCTACACTTATTTAGCATTAAAATCAGCGGCCCAAGTCTGTCGTTCGTTTTTACCGGCCCAAAACCCACAATTAAGCCCAAACAAAAATTTCGACAGCTTAAGCCTAACGAACCACCGAATTTTATTTATTTTAACAAAAAAGAAGCTCAATGTCTTACAGACTCTCCTTTTCAACCGTTTCAGAGGAAAACCAGATTTGTTGAAGAAGAAACTCACAAATCCCTCTTGATTTGGTTTGATCGAGAGCACCGAGTGATCAAGAACACCGAGTGATCAAGAGCATCGAAAGATCTCTCACTCACGTCCCTTAGTCTCCCGTTTTGGATCGATCGAGAGCACCGAACAAGCTCTTGTCACTTTGTCGATGGATTTTTAATCTCTTAGAGCTCAAATAGAAGAAGAAATTAGAGTTTAAGTAAAAAAACCCTAAGAATTGTAGCTCACTCATCAGTGCCACTGATCAAACCATTCCAGATCTCATTTGCAAGTCCTTTTCTCTCAAAAACCCTAAAAAGCCCTAAAAATGTCTATTAGTTTGTTTCCAAATGATGTAATTCCATCCCTGTTTTGCTCAACTGTAATTTTTGAAAATTTTCTAAAATGTTGAACTTCATTACACCTCAACGGGAAGGTGTTTTGGTTATTTGTATTGTAGATGTTGTTTTGAAGTGCTTTGTAGCCTAGTGGGTAGTGGATGAATATGTTTTGGTTATTTATATTGTAGATTTTTTCTCTTTTACAGCTATGTCAATGATGCCTCATGTCGAGGCTCAAGGAAAAAAGATTTCAAACAACAAATTGGGGTAAAAACTGTGTTAGTGGTAACTGTAACTAATTTGGGGCTGGATTCTGTGTTTGCTTTTACAATTGTTGAGTTTAACCTTCTCATTTGGGCTTTAGTATGCTTAAAACCAATAATAAAAAGGAAGAATATTAATAAACTTGAGTTTCCCATATATAATATTCTTCCCTGTATTGGTAGGATGTGGAGAATTCAGGTTCATGAGATGTTCCATTTTATTTTAATGAAAAGAGATGAATTCCAAATTTAGTTCTTTCAAGTTCTTGCACCCCAATGAGCAAGAATGTGTTCACTTTGCTCTTCATATGAGTATTTGAGTTTATTCTCATCTTTTTGGGATGCAAGGTGCTGCATCTATGCTTTATATTGAGGCATACATCATCTTATAATCACATCAATTGTTTTCAAAACTCTTAACTTCACTTCCAAACATTTAGAAGACTTCTCTTCAATTGTCTGTATTTCTATATTCTCCAATTAATTAAACAATTTCTTATTTCATAGGGGGAAGTAATTCTTGAAAACTGAGATTTTTAATTTTTATAAATATACATAAACTTTCCTCCCATGTAGAGCCTATGATGCTCATGATACAAGCTAAAAATGTTGTCTTTTGTAAATATGTTGATAAGAGAAGAAATTTGGAACTTAGTAAAGGCTACAATAATGTGGAATGAAATAGTCTAATATCGTCGTTTATATATTCTGCTTCACTTTTAATCTTATTTCTTTTAAATATCTATACTATTTTTTTAATGTTATTCCATACAGGCATTATGTCGTCGATAGAGGATTCTAATAGCTTCGTAAGAAAAATAAAACTCCACATACAATCGGTAGAAAGGGATAGCAAAAAAGGCAGAAGAAATGGTAAGTATTAATCTAATGTTTACAGCTACAAAATTGTTAGCATCCCTCTTGTTGTTTATAGAAATGTTAAATTGGCATTTTGAATATTGTGTCAGTTGTGTTTAATCTTATGCGTTTAATCTCTGTTGTGTTTTGTTTTTTTTTTTATATCTCCTTGTGTACTTAGAGTTCGTTTTGATGAATCTAATATCTTAAATGTTGAATGATTCTTACTCTTAAAACTATTCAGAAAGTGTTTTAGATTTATGATGAATGGTGCACCGTGGTTACTGTCATGTTTATTGAGGCATTCTGATATCGTTCCATAAATAGTGAGGTGTAGCTGCAAGGAAGTTCACTTTGTGTATCGGGTCTGCAAATGCCCTTTGTATTGGATATTGTTTTCATGCTAAGGTGAGATTACTAATATTATAAACTTAAAAGGTCAGTATTAGGTAGATGTTAAACTTGGTAGATTATTTAGATAACTCGGACTCAGATATTAGGTGAGATTACTAAAATTATAAACTTAGAAGGCTCGTTGTTAGGTAGATGTTAGACTTAGTTGAGGGGATGATGAAAACCTTTTCATCATCAATACAATATGAGATTATTTGACTATTAAAAATGGGACGATTCCATTGTTGGTTCTAGTCTATGGATTGCTGATTTGCTTCAAGAGGTGTTTTAAGCTACACAATGATGTTAATAATGCTGGAATGCTGAAAATGAAAAAAGGGTGAGTAGTTCAAGAAAATAAAGGGGGATGGTCTTTGTTTGTAAACCTCGTTAGTCATCTCGACCACTTTCTAATGAAATTTTAGTTGCTTATGCGTTGTGTTGGTTATGTCTTCTATTCTTGTATGTGGAGGGTTGTTGTGGATTCAACCCAGATCTTTTGAGATCCGTTAACGACCCGTTTAACCTCTTTGTAACCCTAAGTATATAAAAGGTAAGAGATGAAACCCTAAAGCGTGAGAGAAATATACGAGAGACAGAGAGAAATTGTAACCGTGTTCTTCTTTGGTTAATATAGTGAAATCGCCATTTTCGCCCATGGACGTAGGTCGATTCTTTGACCGAACCACGTATATTTTGTGTCGTGTGAGATTCTTGTGTTCTTGCTTGATTTATACTTCAGATCATAGGGTTTAGTCTAACACGTTGGTTTATGACAATGCCACAAGATGCTGATTTTGGAGCAGGAAACAGAGTTTATTTGGTGGCAGTGGTTCGAGTGACATATAGACAATGTAATTTTTCCTGCTCCAATCACTGTGTTGATGGTTTTCCTTACTCTATTTCAGAGTTCCTTCATATATAATTGGTTGCCTTAGTCATCTAGAATATGAACCCACTGCAACAACTCCCATCTAGAATATGAACCCATTGGCAACCATGTATTGACATTCTTTCTCTTACAGTTGAGGTATATAGCTCAGAATGTTGGGTACTTGGGTTTTAGGAATCTCTTTAGGCTTCTTACAGTTGAGGTATATAGCTCAGAATGTTGGGTACTTGGGTTTAAGGAATTTCTCTAAGCTTGTTTTTCTTGTATAATAATAGGGTTTCTGTTGTTGAGTGCCTTATATATAATTTTTCTTGTGTGAGATTGGCTTGTAATGACTCCAGATGTTGATCGATTCTGAGATAAAACTATCTCATAACCATCATAATATGATTCCATTCCCTCTGCCATGATTTGCCAGACCAACCCACCTCCAATTGTTTCTTCACTTCTTGCTAAGTTGTAGATGTTTTTTTTAATAGTGTTCAAGAATGAATCCCTATCACTTAAAGTGTATCCTTTATCTTTCTTTGATTCTCCAAATTCAGCAAAAACCAATGGCTTTCTTAAGATTGTCCTTGAGTCTCTCCAATGATTAGATGTCCACCTTTACATGAATAATAACAGAGAGTAGTCATTTTGTCCAGCCAACCTGTTTAGGAAAAAATTAAAACAGTTAGAGATGGTGGCCGCCAATGAATGCTCAGGATTGAAAAGATATAGGTTTCTCAAGCTGCTGCCTTAAGATGGTCATCCCTTCCCCTCCATGCCAAAGTAGAATCCACTTTTAGGGTCATTGATGGGATGCATCTGGCCATTCAAATGCAGATTATGAAGATGAAGTTTGATGACTGTTTAGTCAGTTAGATTTCTGGTTATATAAAGATGGGTTTGGATTTCAATGGTTTGATTAGACTTTAATAAGTTCTGGGCCCATTGATGTTCAAGGGAAATGGGAAATTGTGATGAGGCTTCTTGGAGCACATAATAGGATGTTTAGGATTGTGTCCTTGTGTCAATATATATCTGATGTGGCAAAGATCCTACAAGTGTTGTTCCTTGTTAGCTAAAATATGCCATGATTTTAGATGTTTTTTGGTGTAGGAAACAGAGATCCATTTGTTTTCAGGAAAAGTGTTATCTGTCTTCATTACATACATGGACAAATATAAGCCACTTTCACTTACTCATTTTGAAAGATAAGTTTTACAGTGTAATAAGACCTAATATGTCTCATTATGTGACCTTTAGTGATGGATGGTGATCACATTTTAATATTTCGTCTGCAGCGTTCTCTTGCTATAGATCTTCAGAACCTTTCATTAGAGCTTCATAAGAAACAATCGACTTATTTGAAGCATCTCCGACAAAGACAAACCTGAATTACATTGATAATTTAATGCGTAATAGTTCACGCACATTTGTTTTCCTTCTAAACTTCGTTTGATTACTACTTTGTCATTAGGGTTTGGATGGGGTTGACTTGGAAATGAATTTGAATGGAAATGCATCTAAACTAGAAGGTGACGATGACTTCAGTGACATAGTATGATGTTTTGCTTGCTTATAATGTTTAATTTTAGTTATATAGTCCTTAATCATAGGAAATATGAGCCTCTCAGAATAGTGCCTTGAATCTTGATCCTGGTAAAGAAAATACTAGATAGTCATTGAATTCTATTTAATTTGTTGCTTCATCTCTTTAGGGGTTTAATCATCATCAAATGTCCAAATTAAAGAAAAACGAGGCGCTCACAGCTCGAAGGGAATGAGAGATAAATCAGGTTAGTAAGAAATACTTAACAAGCTGTCACTGTTCCTTGATCGAAGACAAGCCTAATGCTTCTCTTATAACCATTCGGAAACTCACTACTAGGTTGTGGAATCAGTAAATGAGCTGGCTAAAATCATGAAGGATCTCTCAGTCCTTGTGATAGATCAGGTTTGAATCTGTATCCCTTTTACTATGTCCACAAATCCTCCTTAAGGATCCAATTTGGATAACTGAATTTATTTCTCCAAGTAGGGAACCATCATAGATAGGATAGATTATAACATTCAGAATGTTGCAGCCTCGGTTGAAAAGGGCTATAAATAATTACAGAAGGTTGTCTTTCTTTTATTGTTCATTTATCTAAATTGCAATACATTTGCTGTTAATCTTCACCTTCCTCATTGACAATGGCTATCTCCAATTGCAGGTGGAAAGAACACAAAAAAAAGGGGGAATGGTAATGTGTGTCATGGTGCTTGTTAGCATGTGCTTCATCATGCTGGTCCTCTTAATCCTCAAGACGATACTCTTGTGATTCATGCATATAGTGATCCAAAAAGTACACTTTTTTACTAACAAGCCTCACCTGCGGCTCTACACGATCATTTACGTATGTGGTATACAGCAGGAGAGCAGGGGAAGTTTTGGTGTCAGCCCCTGTTGGAAGAAACACGCAGCCCTTATCGTATTTGCCTGATATTTTTGTTGTTTACGAGTTCTGATATCTTAGTCTTAATGGGGTTTGGACGTTTGTTTCCCAACCCTCACATTTAGTATGTCACTGATACTCAATTTTTTTTCTTTATCCAATAAAATGGAAACGTACCCATATCTTTACTGCTTTTATCAAACAAGAAAGAAAGAAAGTTTACTGCATCTGATAGGTGTTTAAGATTTTTGCAATTGAAGCCCTGTCCTTAGAGACATACCACTTACTAGGTTTGTAGGTTATACAAAGTGGGCCAGAGAGGATGCCATGTTGCATTTTCCCATTTTTGTATGCTTGCCTTATATCCAAAACTAGTGTAAAGTGTTTTGACTTGCATGAGAATATTGCATTTAGAATTTTCAATGGTCCAACGAGGTTGGGAACCATAAAGGTTTCCTAGGGATCTATAAAGATTTGTCCGAGGGACATCTTTCCGTCCTAGCCATTTGTTGGAACCCGTAATTCGTCTCCCATTGGAATGTTTATTAGGTTTATGAGGATGTTGGATCAAACCTATATGATGGTAATATCCAGTAGTAGTTACTTGTGTTGTTTCTGAATACTGATTTCTTATGGCAAAGAGAGAAGAAGTTTTAAACAAATCTTAATTTCGAAATAGAATGTAAAGAAAAATATTACCTAAAAAGAAAATGGTTGAGGCGTGCACAAAGCACTGTCCTAAAACGAAATTCGTCCCTGCTACGGTACCACAGTCTGTAGGCGTTCGTTCTGCAGGATTCAACAACCCACGTATCCAAAAGGGTACTCTAAATTGGAACGTAACTTCGAACTCGACGATGTTGTGTGCTCTCACAACTAATAATAAATTACTGATAATTCGAAAATATGAAATAGCAGAGAAAATTAAGTGGTTAAAATCGATTAAACAATTGATATAAATAAAAGAGAAAGTGACTGTTTAGAACAGTCACAAACTGGTTTCGAACAGACACATTGTGCTGGTTCAGAATAAACACACTGGTTCAAAACAGAATTTTTTGAAAATTAGAATTGGGCTTGGGCCTTGATAATTAAAGTAAAAACAGGCCTTTGCGCGCATCCACGTGAGGTGTAAATCTGAGAATTTGCACCCCCCCTGCGCGCACGTCGTACGTGCGACCATGGGTTTCCCTCTTGGACCCTCGTGTGCGCGCGTGAGCCCGCCCACTACTTCTATCCACTTTAAAGTTATTAGAAGCACAACTACTTAAGAATTGCAAATCAATTCTTCTCCTAGTCGATGTGGGACTAAAATTTCTCAAGGCAAAATCAAAACATTCAACTAAACATAAAGCAATAAAGTAAAAAGCATAAAGCATAAAGTAAAAAGCATAAAGCAAACATGGGATTTAAATACCCTATGGTTAATAGATTGATTTACCATATGGTTGCAATTAAATGAATATTAAAGGGTTTTCTAATTCAACCCTCTAAATTCCAACAATCCCCCACATGAATGCAGAAAACTCAAAATAAAAATATATATAAAATATATATAAAGAGAGAGCACTTTGAATAACCATGTTTCAGTATAGGTGTCTTTTGGACTTGAACCTTACCTAGTATAAGTCTATCGGATTTACAAGTCGATCAGTGGACTTTAAGCCTTGAACTGTCAACCTTTAGTGTAAACCTAAACAATAGACTATACACACAGGTTACTCAATCAACTATCAAGTTCTATCGATGGTGTTCATTTTGGCCCTGAACATATCCTGGTATCATGAGTGCTTTAGAGAGTTTAGCCTTAACTCTCATAGAATCGGCCCAATTCTACACTCATTTAGGTGTGCCTATGAGAAGTACCCTGATATACTCCACTTTTACAAGTATAGGCAACATTAAGAATTATAATTCAACCTTTCTGTTTTACAGGCAACACTAAACACTTCATAGGAATGGACTTGGAACACTCTGTTCCATTAGTGTTTTCTTTTTAAAATTACATTCAACTGGTTTTCCCATTGAACCTATTTTTTGGGATCTCCAATCAATTAGGTTGGGTTTCCATTGAAATAATTTTTAATCAGTAGGCTTTAGGCCCATTCCCCTCGAAGTTGATGCAACTAACTCTCTAGATAATCCTTTTGTTAAAGGATCCGCCAAATTTTCCTTAGACTTTACAAAGTCAATGGAAATAATTCCATTAGAGAGTAGTTGTTTTACAGAGTTGTGTCTCCGTTTAATATGCCTTGACTTGCCATTATATACATTATTTTTTGCTCTTGCAATGGCAGCTTGGTTGTCACAGTGAATAGATATTGTAGATACTGGTTTAGGCCAAATAGGAATGTTAACAAGAAAATTCCTTAGCCACTCAGCTTCTTCACCAGTCTTGTCCATGGCAATAAACTCAGATTCCATGGTGGAACGAGCTATGCACGTTTGCTTGGTGAATTTCCATGAGATTGCTGCACCTCCAAGTGTAAAGATATAGCCACTAGTGGATTTCGACTCTTTCGAGTCTGATATCCAATTGGCATCACTGTATCCTTCTAATACGGCAGGATACCTATTATAATGCAGCCTGTAACTCATGGTATACTTTAAGTATCTCATGATCCTCACCAAAGCTTCCCAGTGATCATGTCTTGGGTTGCTAGTGTATCTGCTTAATCTATTTACTGAATATGCAATATCAGGCCTAGTACAGTTCATAATATGCATTAAACAACCAATAACTTGAGAATATTCTAATTGAGAAACACCTTTACCAATATTTTTCATTAACTTACAATTCGAAACAAAAGGTGTTTTTGCAGGAATACAATCAAACTGATTAAAACGTTTTAGAACATTTTCAATATAGTGAGATTGTGATAAACCAAATCCATTATTATTTCTAAAAATTTTTATTCTAAGAATTACATCAGCAGGACCTAAGTCTTTCATGTCAAAATTTCTAGACAATAATTTCTTAGTTTGATTTATAACATTTATATTAGATCCAAAAATTAGCATGTCATCTACATATAGACAAATAATCACATAAGAATCAAAGATAGTTTTATAATAAACACACTTATCAGCTTCATTGATTCTAAATCCATTTGATATCATTATAGTATCAAATTTTTCATGCCACTGTTTTGGAGCTTATTTTAAACCATATAAGGATTTAATTAATCTACAAACTTTATTTTCATGTCCTTTAATTACAAATCCTTCCGGTTGATCCATATATATTTCTTCATCAAGTTCTCCATTTAAAAATGCAGTTTTTACATCCATTTGATGAATTTCTAATTTATAAATGGAAGCTATAGCAATAAGAATTCTAATAGAAGTGATCCTAGTAACAGGAGAATAAGTGTCAAAAAAGTCAATGCCTTCTTTTTGCTTGTACCCTTTAGCCACTAATCTGGCTTTATACTTATCTATAGTTCCATCAGATTTTAATTTTCTTTTAAAAATCCATTTACAACCAATTGTTTTATTACCAGGAGGTAGATTAACTAATTCCCAAGTGTTATTACTCATAATTGAATCCATTTCACTATTTATAGCTTCTTTCCAAAATGGAGCCTCAGGTGTAGAAATTGCATCTTTAAAAGTCTGAGGATCTCCTTCTAAGAGAAAACTAATAAAATCAGGTCCAAAGGAAGTTGTTGTTCTAGATCTCTTGCTTCTCCTAGGTTCTATATCAGACTCTTGTTCTCTAGGTTCATTATTTGATAATTCAATGTGAGATCTTTTTAATGGTTTTTCAATTTTATCCTTACAAGGATACACATCCTCAAAAAATTCAGCATCTCTAGATTCAATTATAGTGTTAGGATTAATATCATTTATATCAGATTTATAAACAAGAAATCTGTATGCACTACTATTAATGGCATATCCAATAAAAATACAATCTATAGTTTTAGGACCTAATTTTGTTCTTTTAGGTAAAGGGACAGCCACTTTGGCTAAACACCCCTACACTTTCATATATTTAAAAGTAGGTGTTCTACCTTTCCAAAGTTCATAAGGTGATTTTTCAGAATTCTTTAATGGAATTTTATTTAAAATATAACAAGATGTTAAAAGAGCTTCTGCCCATAAATTTAAAGATACACCTGAACTAACAAGTAAAGAGTTTACCATGTCTTTTAAAGTTCTATTTTTCCTCTCTGCTACACCATTCTGTTGGGGAGAATAAGGAGCAGTAGTTTGGTGTATTATTCCATTATCTTGACAAAATATAGTTAGAGAATTAGATTCATATTCTCCTCCTCGGTCAGATCTTAAAATTTTAATTTTATTTTCAAGTTGATTTTCAACTTCTAATTTATAAATTTTAAACATTTCCAATGCTTCATCTTTACTACTTAAAAGATATATCATACAAAATCTAGTGCAATCGTCAATAAAAGTTATGAAATATTTTTTACCGCCTCTAGATTGAATGTATTTGAGATCACATAAATCAGAATGTATTAGTTCTAAAGGTTTTGTACATCTTTCAATATTTTTAAAAGTTTTTTTAGAAAATTTGGATTCAACACAAATTTCACATTTTTTAGATAAATCAATATGCATTTTATGAATCATACCACTATTCATTAATTTGATAACTGATTTATTATTAACATGGCCTAATCTAGCATGCCAAATATTAGAATACTCAGAAACATAAGCAAAAGAATTAATATTATTAATAGAATCAGAAATTACATTGAGTTTAAATAACCCATCACATAGATAGCCCTTGCCCACAATCATTCCATTCTTTGTAATTATACATTTATCAGACTCAAACACCATTTTGAAGCCTCTCTTACTTAAAAGAGATCCTGAAACCAGATTTCTTCGAATTTCTGGAACATGTAGCACATCATTCAGAGTCAGAACTTTGCCAGATGTGAAATTCACATTCACTTTTCCTTTTCCGATCACAGCGGATGTGGAAGAATTTCCCATGAATAACTTTTCATCTCCAACGTTGTTGTAAGAGGAAAACATGCCTCTCTCAGAGCATATGTGCTTGGTGGCTCCCGTATCCAACCACCAATCATTGGTATTTCCTACCAGATTCACTTCTGAAACAACCGCTGATAGGTTCTGTGTTTCAGTCACATTGGCTTGTTCATGTTTCTGATGGTGTTGCTGATTTTTCCTTTTGCGACAATCCTTAGCCCGATGTCTAGGTTTATTGCAAAAATAGCAATTTCCCTTGATCTTCTGGATATTGGCTTTTGGACCATGAAAATTTTTCTTTACATATTTTTTCTGGAATCCGGGTTTGAACTTTCTAGTGAATTTGGAAGGTTCTTCTTCCACTACATTCGCTTTAGAAATCATAGAGTTTGTTTCACTCTTCTTCTCATTCTTTCGGTTATCCTCTTCAATTCTAAGTCTTATCACTAGATCCTCGAGTCCCATTTCCTTTCTCTTATGCTTCAAATTATTTTTGAAGTCTTTCCAAGATGGTGGTAATTTTTCAATTATCGATCCAACTTGGAATCCTTCACTTATACTCATGCCTTCAGCATGGATCTCATGAATAAGGATTTGGAGCTCTTCGGATTGTGATACAACTGACTTAGAGTCTACCATCTTAAAATCTAGAAAACGCCCAACAACAAATTTCTTTGTGCCGGTATCTTCTAAAGTATATTTCTTTTCAAGAATTTCCCACAAAGTTTTGGCAGACTCAATAGAGGAATACACCTTATAAAGAACAGTATTTAATCCATTCAGGATATAATTCCGGCACATGAAATTGGAATGTTCCCATTTCTGATATTCGGTTCTTTTGATTCGGTCATCCTCATCATCATCTAAAGAAACTGGTTCTTGAGTGATGATATGAGCCAAATGTAATGTTGTTAAATAAAACAACATTTTTTGTTGCCAGAATTTAAAATTCTTTCCATCGAATTTATCGGGTTTTTCACTGTGCACGGAATTAGAAACTGTCTCAATAGAAATCAGTAATAAAGAAATTTCGTTTTAGATTGTTGTTTCTGAATACTGATTTCTTATGGCAAAGAGAGAAGAAGTTTTAAACAAATCTTAATTTCGAAATAGAATATAAAGAAAAATATTACCTAAAAAGAAAATGGTTGAGGCGTGCACAAAGCACTGTCCTAAAACGAAATTCGCCCCTGCTACGGTACCACAGTCTGTAGGCGTTCGTTCTGCAGGATTCAACAACCCACGTATCCAAAAGGGTACTCTAAATTGGAACGTAACTTCGAACTCGACGATGTTGTGTGCTCTCACAACTAATAATAAATTACTGATAATTTGAAAATATGAAATAGCAGAGAAAATTAAGTGGTTAAAATCGATTAAACAATTGATATAAATAAAAGAGAAAGTGACTGTTTAGAACAGTCACAAACTGGTTCCGAACAGACACATTGTGCTGGTTCAGAATAAACACACTAATTCAAAACAGAATTTTTGAAAATTAGAATTGGGCTTGGGCCTTGATAATTAAAGTAAAAACAGGCCTTTGCGCGCATCCACGTGAGGTGTAAATCCGAGAATTTGCACCCCCCCTGCGCGCACGTCGTACGTGCGACCATGGGTTTCCCTCTTGGACCCTCGTGTGCGCGCGTGAGCCCGCCCACTACTTCTATCCACTTTAAAGTTATTAGAAGCACAACTACTTAAGAATTGCAAATCAATTCTTCTCCTAGTCGATGTGGGACTAAAATTTCTCAAGGCAAAATCAAAACATTCAACTAAACATAAAGCAATAAAGTAAAAAGCATAAAGCATAAAGTAAAAAGCATAAAGCAAACATGGGATTTAAATACCCTATGGTTAATAGATTGATTTACCATATGGTTGCAATTAAATGAATATTAAAGGGTTTTCTAATTCAACCCTCTAAATTCCAACAACTTGATGTATAAAAAACAGTTATTTGATGTATAATCTATATTAAAAGCTCACCTTCTCCTCTTCCCCTTGGGCTGAGATTACTGTTAATGAAGAAAGTAGAACTAATTGGTGAGGATGCAATGCCTTGGAATGGCCTTTTGATCATCTGGTTGAGTCCACCAAAAGAAAGTTATCACCACCTGCAATCTGTAAAGGCCAGAAATTAATAGAAAATCATTTGATATCAATTCATGATTCAATATTTAATGATTCAATGCCAGATTTTAAGGCCCAAAGTCATCGAATTTAGTTTTTTTGACTGTCTAAAGCCAGATTTGCATTGTAGTTTGTCAACCAAGCTATGGGACCAAACCCCCATAGCAGGTGTTCTTCATGATGATGTATAGGTGTTCATTTCTTATTTATCAATTATGTGTCAACCTTCTATTTTATAGTTGGGGATTTCTTCTGGTGCTAATACAGTTGCAGCATTAAGGCTTGCAAGAAAGCCAGAGAACAAACCCAAACTTATTGTGGTATGAATAACTTTTTTTTCTTCACAAAGTTATCAACGAAGTATCTAAACTTACATTTTAGGATTTAATACAGGTGACGATGGGTTGGGTACCAATATATTCACATATAATAGGGATACCCAAACCCAACTTAACTATTAATTGGGTCTAGAAACTCACCTCTGGGTTTGAGTTCATCTATGTTGGAAAATCGTGAACCCATTGACACCCATATACTATTGATCTTCTAACTTCATAGTTAAATGAAATAAGTAACATTGTTGTTACACTACTGCTGGAAGAAGATGGTTTAAACATGTTCAACAAAGACTGACTACAATCCCAATTGGAGGAAATAGTCAAGTTCAAAGTTATAAACGAGAATGAAGAAGACTTAAAGAATGTGGATGGAGATAGTAGAAGGAGATAGGAATACACTTTCAATAATAGAAGACGTGTCTCTAGATCTAGATAGAATGGAATTAATAGATAAACAAGATCCATTTAGCTGACCCCAAATCTTTGGGACAAGGCTTTGATTATAATGATGACGTTGTTACACTTCTATAGTAACCCTTTAACGATCTTATTAGTGTTGAGGATTAAGTTTATTGACAACTGCTTATGATATCACTTTCAGACTATTCATCCAAGTTTTGGAGAGAGATACTTATCGTCAGTACTATTTCAAGAGCTGGGGCAAGAGGCTGAAAAGATGCAACCTGTTTCAGTGGATTAATTTATATTGCTTACATTATCGATCATAAGCCTTTCTTTGTGTGTAAAAGCAAAGGAAGCAAAGGATTGATGGTGTGCTTGTAACTGTCACGATTTCATTTTCCATTGTAATATCATATATTTCTATTAATTGTAGATGTTTTCACTCAAGTTAGGTCATACCTTTTATCAGTGTACTATGTGATGAAAGTTTCATGCTCATTCTTTTGGTAGGTTGGTTAACGCTAACGTGTTTAATAATGTTTAAGGGATGCTTTCAAAATCAAGTGTGCTCTAATTTGGAGAAGGTAAATTTGATGAAGTCAATCATCTGATTGATAATTGATCCTTTTAATAATTGGTCATGAGTTGGATATGTAGACACCCCATTTTTGCTTAGGCCGAGCTCGAGAGCACTAAAAACATTTTGAGAAAGGATTTGACTCGAGTCAATTTTCAAATGATAGCGAGGGGCCCACGTTGAGCCAACAGACTAACCAAATTTGTGATTTTGGCCTGGTATGGAGGTAAATAACGGCATGACTTATTTTTTTAGCCTGACCATGGGTTACCAATGGCCAGAAGGTTTTTTTAACATAGTATGGAGGTAACCTACGGCTAGGCTTAATTTTTTTTAGCCTAGCCATATGTTACCAATAGCCAGAAGAAATTCTTATAGGGTTCGAAGTTGACCAACGGCTAAAAGGAAATTTTGCACTGGCCATTGGTCACCTAAGGCCACTTCTGTTAGACAGTTTTGAACCCATGTGCATTCGAATTTTGTGAGGGTTAATTACCCTTTAACCCACTTTCTAATTAACTTTTCCCTCAAGAAAACCCTCATTTTTACCTTCTTACCCCTAATTCAATTTCATAATAAACCCACTACCAAGGTTCTTTTGTAAATTTCTTTTTTTTTTCCAACATTGACCCTTAGTCAATTTGGTATCCACATAAGTGTAATTACTACCCTAACCTCAAGATGTTAGAACCTAATCTAGGTAGTTTACACTTATGCTTTCTAGGTCTTTCTTCAATTCTTGGAAAGTCAATGTAATTAGATCAAGTTTTAGAGGTGTTAACAATTTTACCCAACTCATAGAATTCTCTAGAATTTGTGAATAAAGACTAGATTACCCCTACGTTGTTAGAGAGTTAGTTGCGCTAGATGACCTTAATACCCAAAGTTCTCATCAAAATTTACATGGCATCTAGCCTAATTTTCTAGGATTTGACTCAAAGTCAAAGACTTAAGACTTTTCTACCCTCTTCAAAGAATTCTCTAGAAACTATGACCTTTTACAATCTTACCCTCTTGATCATCATGATTAATGAGACTTTATGTGAGTGAAAGACCTTTAAATCTAAGGAGAGTAGAGGTCATTTGGATTTCCTATGAAGGTTTTGCTGAGTATATTGAGAAGTCTAAGATTTAAGACAAGTCTATCCCCAAAGGTCTCCAAAACTCCTATAAATATGACCCCTATTTAAAGTAAAAAAAGAAAAAAGAAAAAAAAAGGAGAAAGAATCCAAATTTCTGTCCAAATTTCTCTTCAAGGAGGAGAAGCTCTCAAGAAGCCAAAATTCCGTCCAAATTACTTCCTAAAGCCTTATAGCCTACATAAATTCTATTTAAACCCATTCCCAAACTTTCAAGAAATTCAAACAAAAAAGATGAAGAACGAAAAAAGAAAATAGAAAAAGATAATCAAGGTGGGGTTGAACCCCCTTTCTCCGTTTTTTAAATCCCCCCTTCTACTTATCCACTTATTTCATTTAAACAAATTTACATCCATATTTTCTTTACTTACAATAATGTAGATCTCAAGCTTGTTTTGTGAGGCTTGGAGGTAGCGAGTAAAATCTCCTAGAAGCAATCTCCTCTTATAAGCCCTCAATAAGCTTTTTGAGAGCACTAGATTAGATTTTTTTTTTCTTGTTTTATATTTATGCAATTTAATTTCATAGTGTAGATGATTTAATTTCATTACTTTACTTGCACTTTAAGTTTCATAGAATAATAGTTCTTCTTGTTTTACCCACTTTGATAACAATAAAATTAGAGAGTAAACCCTTCTTGAAAGTAATATTCTCTTGATATAAGCTAATCATATTGCATACACTTTGCACACACACACTTATAAAATGGCTACAAGCAAGAGTGTAGGTCCTTATGGACCTATATTCAACTTTTAAAGCCAACAAAAATAAGTCAAAATGGATACATTACATGCATAAGGTTTTTAGTTTTTCCATGTGGGTGTCAAACCCATGGACACCTCCTAAAAGCTAAACAAACAATAAAATTTTCCCAAGAGAGCACATAATCTCTAAAACAGCTTTTGAATCTCAAAATGGTGAAATCCTTATGAATTCTCACCAAAATCTCAGGCTCATAAAAAATTCTAGCAAGCTACATTTTCATTTTAGTTTGCTCATTGTCTCATTTTATTCTTTTTCTAAGCTTAGATTATAGCTTTTTTGAAAATAAGATTTGGATCCAAAATAAGGTGAAATCCTCATGGATTCTCACAAAAATCCTAGGCTAACAAAAAATTTCAGCAAACACTTACTTCTAGTAAGAGCTTGCTTATCATATAGATTTGTCAATTTTTCAAAACAAAGTTATAGTTGATTTGCCTTAGTTTTTTTTTTGTTTTTTCAAAGCGAGTTAATATTTCAAAATCATACTTACGGTCATATATTGGTAACCATCTTAGGATGGGTGGGACAAGGTACCTAATACATTCCTTGTTCCTCAACCGAACCTCCTTACCATAGATTTCTAAGTAGGCAATTTTCTTCACCTTTTAGATATGTGAGTCACTATAAGTCAAAAATCAGATTTAAAAAAAATATATTTCTATAGTGTCCACTCACACTTTAATTGAATAATGGCAACTCCTAAACCTGTATAGATGAGTTGAAACATTTTCCACAGGTTTTGAAGCCCGTGTGTTTACAGGATACATGTGTATGCTATGTGGAGAACCTTTTTGGTTCACCTTCAATTTTCAATGTTTTCATTCTTGCCAGTTAGATTATCTCCACTTTTTCACATCAATTTTGTTGTTTTAGATGTGCTCTAATTTCGACTATATGTCAATGAACTACATGATCAACTCAAGATATTAATGAAAATCTTTTGAGAAGGATATCAAGACAGAAATTGAAGTTCCACAAAGTAACCCTACGAACAATGAAGCCCCCGAGGACCTCTTACATGTTTACATTAAATTTGCAGAGTTGTTTGCTAAATCAACTTTTCAACTACTGAATCCAAATCATTAATTGCTTAAGATTGATAGAGTTAGACATTTGATGGCTAATTCCTATGATAGACATTTTAATTCATATATTCTAAACTAGTATAAGATTTTCCATTGAGACTCTCATCCAAAAAATCCAAAGAGACACTACAAGAACATATCTATTTTGGAGCAAGAGGGCGAAACGAACTTTGGCCGTTTTTAATAAAAAACGGGTTAAAACCGTTTTTTATGTTAAAAACCGTTTTTATATCTTAATCCACTCGGTTTAACCCGTACCAAACTGAAGAGGTCATTCTATCCTTCTTACAATAACGAAAGACAGAAAGAGTTTGAGAGGAAGGGTAAGTCGCTCGAAATCTATGAAAATCCAGTCGTTTCTCGACGAACTCAGGATCGACGAAGATTTATCAATTTCAGAGCGAAAATCATTTCGTTCCTCAGTGTCGATCGATTCTTTATCTAAGACCTGCGAAACCTAAGGCTGGGATTGTCGAAAACCCTTTGTCTCCCATGTAAGATATTGTTTTCTTTCAATTTCCTCTTCGATCTATCATTTTTTTTTTTAATGATTTTGGAACCCTATTATGCGATTCTTAGTTAGATCTGATTTGATTTGCTAATTTTTTGCTGAGATCGTTGCATTTGGAGTCAATCGGTTGTGTTTAGCTAGTATTGCTATGTTGATTTGTCGATCTGAGGTAGAAATCTATCGTTTTTGACTGAGAATCCTTACATTTGGTACGTCTTCGATCCCTAGATTTGAATTTTAGTGATTTTGGATTTCTTAGATGGAATTCCGATCAATGTAGGGTTTAATATCTTGTTTGATCTTTTAAGAACATTTTTTGTTGCTTTATTGAAGGTTTTAGTTCTGATTAAATCATCTCGGATCACCTGCAGATTCTCTCGAAACATAGAGGTAAGCTTCGATCTAAAACTTGGACTGGGTTTTTGTTTTGATGTGCTCTAAGCCTTGGGTAAGGCTTTGATGATGGTGATGACTATGATGTTGATCTGTGTGCATGAACCAATCCCCTAAAGGCAATAGGATTGCACTTTATGCTCTAGATCTCCATTTTATTAACCTAACTTCAGTCCCCTTTCTGGCCACATGGCTTATTCAGAACTGTTTAATGTTTGGTTCTCTCCATGGTGGATCTTTACACTACAAATCAATATGATCAATAATTTTATAGTCATAATAAAAATAGTTTGTTTCATCATGGACTTGGAGCCCGCAACTAGTCTGTTTAATGTCCATGTTGAAAGTTTTTCGAATGTTAGTGTAAACTTGGTGAACATAATTTTAACAGATCTTTATCTTTAAATTGCTTGTTAGTGTAAACTTGGTGAACAGAATTTTCATTATTTTTAAATTGCTTAATTCTCAAGAATTCAACAAATTTCGTAATCTCTTTAAGACTTTAGTGGCTTTGAAATTTTGTACTTCTTCTATCATGGAAAATCTACAATTAACTTGTGGTAAGTACGTCAACTAATCTGTTTACACTAACATCTGCCAACTATTTACATCAACACCTACCAAGTCTAGACAACACCGTTGTTTGATATGTCTTGTGGTACACTTCTTAGACATAGAGAAATCTCATGAGAGTTGAACGACGAAACAGGATTCATGTTGCATACAACAACCATCAGATATGTTAATGTTTTCTTTCATATTACATGTTTTGGATTCTTGTAAATTTTTTTCATGTTGCATGCAACCACCATCATCAAAAGACTTACTCTTGATTGATTTATCCTTTGAAAATGATACTTAAGTCTGGGTAGACCAACGTTTGTAATAATTTTGTTTTCTTTTTTTGTTTTTTTGGTGATCTTAGAATTTTGGGGTGTAGCTCCAGATAAACTTTAAATTTCAGTGGGTTTACCAAATTGTCAAGGAGAGGTGATTAAGATTCATCTCTCACAACCGTTCTAACTCTGATTTTTGAGAAAAGTAAAACAATGGGAACAAATGAGTCTGAAATTACTGGTTTAGACATGTTCATATGCCCATTTAAGTATTTGTTTATTTTTTTCACCAAAATGCATAGACTGCTCCTTGCCCTCAACAAAATCTTTGAAAACACCCCTTCGTTTAAGAGGAAATTGCGGAGTTTGCTTCCCTTTGCAATTTGTTGGGGTGTTTGGAAGGAGAGGAATTTTTGAGGGCAAGGAGCAGTCTGAATTTTTTTATATGTCTTTACTAGATCATTCATTTTTATTTATTTATTTTTTGTATGAATCAGGTTCAGCAACAAGTTATTGGAGTCATTACTCATATAGCTTCACCAGTGAAAAGGTTCCCCAAAAGATGTGTTGTACTCTGCCTTTTCGGTAATCATTCAAATTGCAAAAGAAGTTGCTTCGTAGTTATTGAAAATTCCAAAATTTCAACACACTCCAATTCAATTGTGGTCCAAGCTTATTTGACTTTATAAGTTAATTTATAGTTCCACATATAGCTGAAAAGCAGTAAACTATTAAAGAATTGGAGTGGAAACTTGGGCAAAACTTTAAATCATGTGCTAATTTACAGGTACAAGTGAATGGGTAGTTGACATTAAGACCCATGCACATGCAATGAAGTGCCTTACTAGTTTTTCTGAGGCAGTTGGTCCAGGTTTTATTTTTGAGCGGGTAAGCATAGTTACCAACTTGGCATTTTTCACTTGATCTTGAGATGAATTTTTTTTTAAAAATATTTATAATGGAAAACTATTCATACGTTTCTCTTCTGCCACAAAAGACACGATAGTTTTTGTTTTAGTTGCTTTCACTTGCTCTTATTCCAATGAATCATGAATTTTATTACTGATGCTTGTTATAGCTTTACAAAATCATGAAAGAGCACAACGTCTACATCTGCTGGTGGATTAGATGGCTTGCCACGTGAAGATATTAGTGGGAAGATCACACCTACTCTGCTAAAGAACTTGGTCTGTCCTGATTGGAAGGTCTCCTTGAAAACATGTTCATTCTCGGTATTCAAAATGTCACGTATATCACTGTGTCAGCAATGTTAAACACGCAGACAAGTGGTGGTCCTGATGTTGAACTATCAATTTTTCATGATTCTAAGCCTGCTTGTTTCTCTGTTGTTCCAGATCCGTTTGGAGTCTATTGAATCGGTTAATAAGATATTAGAAGAAGCCAATAAGCGCATTCAACCCTTTGGAACTGGTATGATAGTGTTGCATTCTGTTAATGTGGTTCTATAAGATTTGATCTGAATACTCATTTACTTGACTGACATAACCACTACTGGTTGACATGATTATGAAATTTGGTTATTTATTTATTATTACTGCTTGTCTCGAAATAATTTATACTCCTGCTTTAGCTTTACTCTCTTTCAGTGTGTGGATTATTGTCTCTTTGAATTATTTTTAAGGTTTATTTTGTTTTGCTAATTATTTTGGATTAATATGGAAGAAAGAAAGAAAAACTCTAATGTATAAATTACCTTTTGGATTTTTTAATGTTTAAGTAAGAACCTGATCTAGATTAATAAACAATGTTAGGTTTCAAATGTGTATCAAATCAAGATGATGAAAAATAACATAAGGTTTACATTTATCTTTGTTCAAAACAATGGCTCATTTTGTCGATAAGATCCATATAAGTAGTTTGTTTTCTAAAGCGTAGACACCATGAAATGTTCGATAGATGGTAGGATTAGCACATTAATCAGGGTTTAGGAACCGATACGGGAATAAAATGGATTGGATCAGAAATGGATCTAAAGCCATCAATATTCAGATTAGGTTTTTATGAATCATATGGCTTTTCTAATAGAGGTTGAACACCAAAATTTGAGTGTCCATAAATCTCCCTCCTTTTACATTTAAATTTAATATACTCAGGGTCATTTTGGTTTGAAAATTGAAACCTACCACTGTACAATCATGTTGCATAGTTTTCCTAATTACAATAGACTAATGATAAACTGAATCGCAAAATGGACGCTCTTGACGTGGCATATGCACAGAACCATATATCTTTTTCTTGTGTATCCCAAAGAAAAGATCTATGGTTTAGTGCACTGCCACATCAAGAGCTTCAGCTTTCCAAGTCAGTTTCTTGTGGCTCATTACAAAATTTCTATTTACTACATAATAAAAGACCTTTTAATAAATATTTTAAATTACAAATAGGCGCTTTCGATACATGTGCAATTGCATAAGCCACCTAGTTTAGTTTAAGAAGGGAGGAACCACCTTTCTTGAATGTGTCAACACATACTCACAATGGGACCACCTTCCTCGCAATGGAAAAGTTTGAATCTGTGAAAAGGATCTTTGTGCATGTGAGAACAATGAAAAATGAGTTGTCTCGAAGTTCACTTCCTATAGTCTTAGTAAAACTTTGAGGTTTACTATGGCATCAAGTCACATGTATCTGCAATTTTTCGTTAGGAATGAAAAACACTCATAACGTATGAGTGCCAAGGCCTGTTTGCCTATAATACAAAATTATCTTTATTATAAATCTGGGTTACACCTTGAAAAGGTTACCTATGTACTCAAATAGGTATCAAGCCACATGTAGTTGATGGTTAAAATATTATTTTGAGCAATGATTGACTTGTATGGGCATAATAATAATAACGGAAACTATTACAAAAAGTATTCATGCAGAAAGTATGTAATGATTTATTGAATGCATTTTCATATCTAAAATTCTATTGATTTTGGGACTAGCAATGTATAACTGGAAAAAAAAGGTTAACATGGTTAAGAAGCTCAGGAAATGTTTATAATATTATGCAGTTTTATTATGATCCGATCGAAGGCCACCAATTTAGGTCATTGAAAGAGGGGTACCTTTACTGTAAAACTGGAAGTTGTCCATCCAGGGCGAAGGGAAAGAATTTTAAAGCTAATTTTTCGGTAAGCAAGATAATAACCTATTTTTTAGTAGATCCATCAGGAATTTACTTATTTTTATTGTTTTTATCTACATGTGGTTCTGTTACTTTTTATAGGCTTTGGACTGTTTTGATCCATGTGCACAAAGTAGATCTAATTGGGTCAGCAAGAGGGTAGAAAAACCAGCTTTGATCTTCGACTTTCCCAAAAAGGTAAGATGGGTTTTTACCAGTGATGGTGAAAGATCAAGGTTGGCATTTGTTGGCGATGAAAGGGTGCCGAAATCCTATCTGCATGAATGGGCTGTAGCTTCTGCATCTTTGGCCCATTGAAGTTTGGCACCTCATTACGAAGGTAACCCCATATAATCTTTATCCTATTGTGTATCCCTAGCAAAGTTATATTATAAAACTCCACTCTGTAAAACTAGAGAAGTTTAACTGTTTGGACCCCACGATTTAATTATATTTATCTATATATTGGCTTGAAGTAGTAAGTTCGTGGGGGACCCTTGTCATTAGCAAAAGAAATCTCTGTCAAATATTAATAAATGAGTAGATATGCAAGTGTGCAGATGTGGTAGCTGTATGGGGTGTGTTAAATATTATATTTAAACCTAATGAATAAAGTTAAACACACCATTGTCCACTTTGATTAGCTTTGTTGGTCTTCTTTTAAGGGGTACTCCAAAAAGGATGTACTTGGAGATGTATTTTCTATTTCAAAGGCAACCCACTTTGATAGGTTTTAATGCAGAAAGATTTTCTGTTTACAAGCTGCTACAGATTCGGTATGAAGTAGTAACTACCTTGTCTTTTTATTCATGAAATTTGAGTAGTCCTTTAGTTTCTTGAGGTTTTGTTTCATATTTTAATGTGATTTTGGTAATAATGGAGATTTCTAACATGCAAGTTAATTTTATGGTGGAAAACATCTGTCATTGAATGGTCATTTAGTTATACTTACCAATCTTGATAAGTGGCATTGGCTTCATAATTACTGCAATTTCATGGTGTTTTAGGTTTTCTTCTAACATTGTTGTCGTACTTTCTTTTCTTAAGGTTTCCAATCCCAAACGTTTCCCAATGAGTAGATCTGATTATGGGCGTAAGGGACAAACAATTCTATTGCTAACCAATGGTAAAGTACTTGGGAATGGTAGTCCTGGTGGCAGTGGATCGCCAAATGAGGGACAATTGCGATTTGTTTGTAATATTATGCGACATTTTGCAATTTCGATGGTGAAATATTTAATAATTTTATAAATTATGACTAATTGTATCTCTTTTCATCTATAAATGAATGTGATAGAGAACCTCAATGTTTTCTATTTGTGTCTATTTTGATTGTGGTTAATAGGCGTGTAGAAAAAAAAAATTTAAAAATTAAATTTTTGAAAAAAAGTTTAGTTATCGGTTTGTAACTGATGTCTAAAGTCTCAAACTTAGAACATCAGTTTTATATAGACATTGGATTTTAAATTGATGTCCAAGGAGTTGTTATTGTGTTAGTGCTTTTAGATTTGGAACGGTTTTAAGCCGTTCCAAATTTTGAGATATGGAACGGTTTTCAACGCTTCCAAATCTTGAAGTCTAGAACGGCTTCCAGTCGTTTAAACTCATTAACGACGCCTCGATTAGAGACGGTTTGTAAACCGTTTCGTACTGGCTTAGGAACAGTTATAAAACCATTCCTAATTTCCATATTTGTTGTAGTGAGATAGGGAAAGTAAAAAAAGATAAGCAAAAATAAGGGAAACCGTAAAGGATGAGGGGAAGTGAAGAATGCACTACTATGTAAAAAATATGACTTGTGTTTTAACCCATAATTATACATAATTATTTGAATTATTTAATCCAAGAGATGAACAAATTGTGAATAATTCGTTTTTAGTCATATAGGCATATTTTATCAATAATTGAATTGCATGACTATTTTAATCAATTATTATATAATTCATGTATGCTTTCTGAATTGTTGGTCAAATTGCTAACAATGATCCAAGTAATTTTCGTGTAGGTCTACAAAGGTTGAATTGAGTCAATGGGCTTAAATGACCTCTTAAGATAACCATATGCATTGTACAAAGAATCTAATAAAATTACACACTATTCTTGTAAATGTAAAGACATAAGCCCCCACTATATATATAAAGAGTACACGACTGACCAACAAACAAAGCAAATTTTTTTATTCTTCATCCGGGTTGCACTTGAGCCTCTTCTTCAGTCGAGTTACTGACATTACTATTACCATATACAATGTGTCTATGATATCGTCTACAAATTGGAAATAAACGTACCTCCAAGTCTTTTTGAATAATAAGACACCAAAAACTCCCCAATTTCCTACCACGAATCCTGATGCCACTTCAATATGGAACCAACCTATTTTTGACCCTTCTTCATCAACTGTGGGAGCTTGTGATGACACATCACCTAAGCACTTCTTCTTCAATGGAACTCCACAAAGTTCTGGATTGTCCTTATAAATCGAAGGATCATCAAGGGTTTGGAGTTGGTTGCCTGATGGAATTTGTCCTGACAAGTTGTTGTATGATAGGTTCAAGTGATTTAAAAATGTTAAATTTGATAGGCTTTGAGGAATTGTGCCTGAAAGACGGTTCTTGGATAAATCGAGAGATTCCAATAAACTCAATTGACCAATCTTCGCTGGGATACTTCCGATTAAAAAATTTCTTGATAAATTCAAATTATATAGTCGATAAAGATCAGTTAGCTCCTCGGGTATCTGTCCTACCAACTTATTATTTGAAAGGTCCATGTTGATGATAAATGGCAGCAGTTTTCTATATTCATCTTCTCTTCCTCTTATGACTTCCATTATTTTATCCGTGTACTGAAATTGTGTATAGGCCTCATACATGTGCTGTCCTATTTGATTGGAAGCCATAGCATTGAAATTGCCGAAACAACGGGGGATGATTCCAGATAAATTGTTACTAGCGAGGTCCATTATTTGAAGATGAGATAGATGGCACAGTTCTAAAGGAATATCACCATCAAAGTTATTCGACTTCAGCCTTAAAATTTGTAACGATGTCAGGCTCTTTCCGATCCATGCAGGCATATTCCTGGATAATTTATTCTCTCCAAGGTCAAGAACAATCAAGCCTAAGCAGTTTTGCAAGGCCAAGGGGAACATTCCAGTAAAGCTGTTGTTGTTGTTCAGGTGCAATGATTGTAGCCATGATTGATCACCCATTGAATTTGGAATTACTCCTGAGAGATGATTGGATGATAAATCTAAAATTGCCAAGGATAAATTACCCAAACAATGAGGGAGATGTCCATACAAATGATTTTTTGAGAGATCAAGAAGCTGTAAGTTCTTCATTTTACATAATGAAGGAGGGATGCTGCCACCAAAAGCGTTATCAGAAAGAACCAAACTCTGTAATCCAGGCATCATATCACCTATACTTTGTGGTATGGTTCCTGAAATTGAGTTATTGGAGAGATCCAATATATCAACATTAGAAGGAAAATGTGGTAAGTGACCCTCAAATTTGTTGGAATTTAAATCCAAAGTCAAAGATTGATTGTTTGACGCCACAAAAATTGGCACCTCGCCATGGATCTGATTGTGAGAGAGATCTAAGAAGGATAAATGAGAAGTGTGGTTCAAAAACCAGTTTGGAATGGAATCTGAAATGCTTGCATTGGAGATATCCAAAAAAGTAATAGTAGTTTGTGTTCGGAGCCATTTGGGGAATGGGAGACCTATTAAACAAGATGACATTCGCAAATAATTCAGTTGGAAAGGAGGTACCCAATCAGGTCCAACTTTCAGAACCAAAGAATTGGAACTCATACCCAAAACTTGTAGTTTGGAGAGTTGAGCAAAATGAACCTCAGATACAACACCTTTTAAAGAATTGAAAGAAAGATCCAATTGTTTTAGCTCTGAAAGTTGTCCCAGGTTTTCTGGAACAGTCCCATTCAGGTGATTAGAAGTGAGAGATAATGTTCTCAAAGTCGACAATGAGCCGAGAGATGTGGGAATAGGACCATTCAATTGATTGTCATTGAGATATAATTCTCTCAAAGTCGACAATGAGCCGAGAGATGTGGGAATAGGACCATAAAATGAGTTGGATGAAAGAGAAAGGTATTGTAGATTCTTAAACTGGCCCAACCAATTAGGCAAATACCCACTGAGTTCAATATTAAATGACAAATCCAGTGACTCCAAAGTATCCATGAAGCATGGAAAAGACAAGTACTTATCAGTTATTTTCCCTGCTAATTTGTTGTAAGAAAGATATAATGTTTTCAATGAGCAAAGATTCTTTGAAGAATCAAGAATTGGACGATTAGAAGTGAAAGAATTTCTGGAGAGATCAAGAAAAATAAGAGAAGTCATGTTCCAAAGAGCAGTTGGGATTGGACCTTTAAAATCATTCGAGCTTAGATCAAGGATGGACAGAGATGTGAGATTATAAAGAAATGATGATGATGAAAGATGAATGAGAGATAGGCGACAAAAAGACAAGCGCAACTCTTTTAAAGAAGAAGGAAGCAAGGTGATGAATTGTGATGCCTCATTGGAAAGGTCGATTCCACTCATGTCAAGGTGTTGAAGAGAAGAAAGATGAGAGATCCAATTCATATTTCCAATAACATTGTCATTGTATAATATAAAACTGGAAAAACAAGAGAGATCGAGAGAAAGCAAGTTGGAGAGATTACCAAGATGAGGTGGCATAACACCACCAAACATTGCTTCAAAGAGATTGAGATATCTCAATTCATGGAAAGATCCAAAAAAGTTGGGAATTTTGAAATAAGAGAAATTGTTCCAACTCAAGTCCAAGTAATTCAAATGTTTCAACTCAAGCAATGAAGGATTTACCTCTCTATTCGCTATCAGACTGCTCCTATAAATATAATTAGTATTGGAATAAAAGTCAAGATCTCCACTATGGTCAAGAAATGGGTGATTTCGGAGATCAAGCTTGATGATGTGTCCGGTAGTGTTGTCGCAGGTTATTCCATTCCAAGTGCAGCAATCTTGGTCTTGTTGTTGGGAGAGGACCCAAGAAGAGAGGCGATGTGTGGGATCAATGAGACCTTCTTTGAACTTTAGTAGAGCTTCTCTTTCCTTCGGTAAGCAACGCAGCAGTAACTTGGAAGCTTCTTCACTGAAGCAGTAGTAAGTGAAGTGGATCATACAAGAGAACAACAGCACAACAATAATCATGAATCTCGCCATTAGTTTCTTCCTCAATTTTAATTCCTCTTTTACAATAACAAGATTTATTTATTTATTTATAGAATAAAGTGGTGGTCCCTTCCCTTTCCTTCGTGGAACCTTTCGTTTCTCTTTTTTCTCCTTGACAGTGACACAGAAGAAAATAAAAGAAGAGAGATTTACTAGGAAGGCCTCACTGTTGCCTTTTTATTAAAAAAACTCCCTTGGAGTTCTAATAACTCCAAGCCAACTTTACTTTATTAAATTTATACCTCAGTTTTTCAACTTCGTTACCACGTCATCATACACTTTTAAATATTCATTCTACCCTCAATTTAATTTTCTATATCTAACACCTCCGGCTGCCTCTACTTGTAAAATTTAGAGAGTGGCTATTGGCACTCCAACTTTTACCTATACACCCATATTTCTTAAATTATTTATCACACTCCAATTAACTATTAAGCAACACCACTCAAAATAACACATTGAAACAAATTTAACATTTGTTTACAAGAAGGATCAAGCCAGTATAAAATTCTAAATCTATGCCATAGAAGTCCTAAGAAAATATAGAGAGTTTCTATTGGCACCCCAACTTTGGTTGAGAATTTTTATTTTATTTTAATTATGGTGTAATAAGTAGAAGTTGGGTACTCTATTTCAACACAAATAAATAAAATAAAATTTCAATGATTTAGAATTTTATATGGGCTTGATCCTTATTGTGAACAAATATTAAATTTGTTTCAATGTGTAATTTTGAGTGGTGTTGTTTAATAGTTAATTGGAGTGATAAATAATTTAAGAAATTTGAGTGTAATATTAAGTAAAAGTTGGAGTGTCAATAGCCAAAAGAGAATGTAGGGAGATATTAGATATTAGTCTCTATTGAAAAAAAAGAACTTATTAACAAATTACGTAAATCTAGTTGTAGATGTGCGTGTTTCAAATGCTACAAAGCCAAGAAAAGTGAATTAATGAGCAAGTTTCAAATGTTAAAGGTCAAGCTAAGCCCGCTAGAGTCTTGGAACGCTATTAATGAGTCAAGCCAAGCCCGCACAACGTCAAAACAGGAATATTTCGGCATCACTGTAGCGGTAAATTCGGCGGCCCTAAGCCGTCGTTTATATTTCGTCGGTCCAAAGCCCACGTTTAGGCCCAGAAAATATTTCGACAGACTTGGCGCACCGAATTTTTCTATCGTTTTACCGGCCCGTTCTGTTTTTCTGTTTTTCTCTTTCTCTCCTTCGAACTCTCCCTGTAAATCTCTCTCGCTCGAACTCTCGAACTCTACTCTTTGTCTCTCTCAATCTCTCTCGAACTCTCGTCTCTCGTCTCTCGTCTCTCTATCTCTCTCGAACTCTCGTCTCTCGTCTCTCTGCCTATCTTGATCTCTCGAACTCTCATCTTTTAAGTCTCTCTCGATTTCTCCTCTCTGTCTCTCTCGAACTCTCGATCTCTCCTCTTTAAGTCTCTCTCGATCTCTCCTCTTTGTCTCTCTCGATCGATCAATTTATAAAAGTTGCTGATCGTCTTCTTTGACTTAAGCTCAAATCCTCTCGATCTCGTCGTCATCTGCGCCTTCCAAGAACTGAAGCTCAAATCCTTGATCTTCTCTTCTCAGCCATTTGATTGGTTCAGATCCAGTAAGTATTGCTTCACATTTCTAAACATTTGTTGTAGAAATTGTTAACTCTTCATCAATTTTTAAATTATTCTGATTCTTCATCAATTTCCCTTGTTTTTAGGGTTTTTTTTCCTCTGATTGATGTTAGTAGTATTTACATAATTTATTATGAATTTAAGGCCTAAAAATATATGTATTGAGTTATTAAGATAGTAAAATCTTATATGGACAAAGTTTCAATAACATAAGACACACGACTATGAACAAAATTGAATGGATGAACACGATATTTTTTATTTGACACCAAATCTTTTGGATAAGGCTTCGATGAATGACCAACATTTGCTCATGTAAAATCAGATCATGAAGTAGGCCACTTCTTGTATCATATTGAACTGTCTGATTTGCTTAAATTTGATTGTCTGGCTTTTTCAATAGTTACTTCTTTGACACTTCAATCATCGACATTAGATCAGATGGTTAGGAAATCCATTTGTGGATTGGGTGATTTTAAGTTTGTTTTGAAGTGGGGACAATGGCACCACACATTTAGGTCTGTGTAATCAGAAGAAAAAAAAAATTAGTAGGAAAATGGTTTTCCCTATACAACTCATTTTGCAGTGTACATTTGCACATTTTCATAAGGAAATATTTTTTGGATAAATATATTTTCTTATATTGGCAGGAAAATATTGTTTAACCCGAACCTATATCAGGAAGATATTTTCACATTTTTTTCCATGATTGGTGGAGAAGCTGTAATTACTGTAAGGTCAAATTGCTTTCAACCACTAGATTCTATCAAAATGACCATAATAGTATTTTTAAAACTCCTAAAACAAATGTTATGTCCTGAAGAACTACATCTTATGGAACAATGATTTGTTGTTATAAATATTTTGTGCCAAGCTGATGAACCAATGCAAACACGTCACGTGTATTGATCTCTTTGCGTAAGAGCAAAAAACTTATTTAAATATTTGCTAGCTCTTCAAAAAACTTATTTAAATATTTGCAAAAAACTTAGTGTAAGTCTACACCTTGGTTCATATGTTAAATCAACCAAAAAGTCTCTGTTTTCAATTTTGTTTCTTCTACTTTTCACGTTCAACCAAGGGACTTTTCTAGCCTAAAGCAACTTTTTGCATCAAAAGATGGATTAAGATGGGAGGGAAAATAGTTTCTCTTGGGAATTCCCATGAACATCTTCCAAACTCAGATGAATGTTTGATGTTGGTATGTCAAATGTCTACTTGTTAAATCTCTTCAAGTAAAATCACACAAAAATAAAATGAAATAAAGAGTAAAAGCACACCTAGCATTTGAAGGTAAAAACACAAAGTACTACCTAGCCTGTAGTAAATCATAGGTAATAATAATATTAAAAAAACACGTCAGTATTTATTTGTTTTATTTTATTTTTGAACACGTCAGTATTTATTTGTCTTATTTTATTTTTGGGTGCGATTCTGTCTACACCGGTAATGCTTACAAATTCACAACCCTCACGTGGACCAATGGGTGAGTAGGGTTTCTTGGGGTCGTTAAAGTCATTCCTATCACCATGGATCCAAAACATATCACTCCTTTTATATATAGTTTTTAGTTGAAGTATTAATTAATAAAGGGAGAGGACGTGGGACTGCGCAGATCCTTTACTCCCGCTGATGTATCTAGGGGAGGTAGCAAACTGCTACTTATACCATATATATAATATTGATCTCACCTCGACCTCGATTGTATTTTTATGTGTGGACTTATACACCTAAGTTAAGTTAGGTAAACTTGATTGATTGATGATTTCTATTCCTTTGTTTATCATGGGCTAGAACCCACCATCAAGTGGCTTGGTCAAGTCCACGGTCAATGCTGTTGTATTGTAGGTCTATTTGATCCTAAAAGTATGTTTCTTATGACTTTTGATCTGTTTATATTCTGATGCAAGCTAATCCAATTTGTGCAAAACTAAATTGATGCTTTAATAAAGAAAACTATAGAATATCTTTTTAGAATGCAAAGTAGCGTAAACCCTTTCTTGTATTGGAGTACATTCAGCAGAGACAATGGGGCCTTAAATCTAATGGTCATAATCATAAGCAGTTTTTATACCCTTTTTTGTGTCTAAAATTACTTGAATGAGCCTATCAAGGAATGCCAAAGCCTAGCTGATGCTACTGTTGTTTGAATCATGAGAAAAACATTGCTCTCAATGTTGGATCTAAGTTTTTTCCTTGTAAGGAGAGTTTAAGGACCTATTTAGCTGCAGCTTTTAATGCTTTGTTATCTGTTTTAATGTGTAAAATGTGCTATAATGATAATAGCAAATAACAAGTACATAGTGGTTAGATCATTATATTTGGCATACATTCCTCTTTGCTTCCACCAACAAAACAGAACAAAGTGTGACAAAAAACAATAGGGCTAACAGAACAAAATGTTCCCAATTATAACATTTAACCCTTTGAAACTATGTGATGCTTGATGGTTTTAGAATAAAAACAACACACGGGTAACAAAACAAGTAGAACAGAAAAATTATCATTCTGATTAATTTTAATCTATATCTTTTATGTTGATTTCGCAAATGTTCCCATGACATGTTCTTCGATAGTCTTTTGGAGTAGTTAGTTGGTTGGCTCAACTACTTAAATGTAAATAGTGCAACTGCATATCAAATTGAAGCACATCATTCCATTGTTCATGGGAAGGAACCTTGTAGTCTAACTAAATATCACTAGATCCATCTTGTGTCAGTATGTATAACACAAACAAGCAACTTTGAGTATTGTAGAAAGTACTTTAGAAGCTTCATGTTTTTTGTATCTTACAAAAGGGTGGAAACTCAACTAGCTAGGTAATTTTCCTTTTATGCAGCTTGGAGTTGGGTTTTACTATATATCTAGTTGCAGACTATGTGGAGGTCATTAGCAAACATAATGATGTAAAACAGTATGGTTCCTATATCCGTTCAATTTCTCAAGAGATGTAGTTTGTTTTTAATGGATGTTACTTGACATAGATGTTAGTTTTGGCTCAAGAGTTCAGAAGTAAAATATATAGAGAAAATTTTACCCCATGTATGTAAATTACTCTCCACCATTGCCTACGCCTCCTCTATCACCAGAACCTTAAATTATTTTTCAGGCAAATTGCCCGCACATGCCTACCTATCCTTATGAATTACATGTATAAACATATAATCATGCCTTGATGTGTGTGTGTTCTGTTTTTCTTCAAATATCATCATCATTCTCTAGAGTGATCAGAGTGGGTAGAATGATCAAAGTTAGTCGATCCAGGATGCCCCCAACATTTTTCCCGTGAACATGTCCCTATACACATATTATAATATATAAGTTTCATTATATTTAACTCAAAAGTTTTTAAATAAATATAAGGAAGAAATATATGAAAAGCCAAAAAAAAAAAAAAAAACATTTTTTTACACACCATGAAACAGAACTGACCTCCTTGACTTCACTATTCTGTTCATAGGGTGTAATGAGTTTCTTTTGTTTTCCAGTTTAGTTTGCTAAGATTTGGAATTTTGTTCTAAGGTGTATTAGCTGTAGGGTTTGATTCCGATGCAAATGGAGAGGTTAGTTTCTCAGCATCCAAGCAATTTATATTAACGTTCAATTTTGTTTACAGTGTTTTTCATAAATAAGTGTTGCTACATTTCAGGTAAAGGCAGTGAAACTGAAGGATGGGAGAGTGTTGGATGCTGACATTGTTGTTGTTGGTGTTGGTGGTTGATCATTTATAACACTATTTAAGGGCCAGATTGAAGAAGATAAAGGTGGAATTAAGGTAGTTTGAACTTCCATTTCCTCTAGTTTTAACTTTTAATTTATAATATAGGAATTTCTTGCTTAAGACCTTAAATTTCACTGTTCAATTTTTAATGTTCTCCTTATTCATAGTAATCCCCTCTCACTTGTTCTATTTACCTCCAAATCCAAGCTGTTAAAAGCATTTGTAGCCTCTGTCTGAACCTTCAAATTGAATAATTATCCTCACATCTGTTATACACTCATTCTATGAAGATTTTATATTTGTTTGTTTCTAAAGCTATGCGGAATTTATCCTCTTATTTTGTCTCAAAAGTCAAAATAGATAGCTAACAAGCTCTTCACTAATATAAATCCTTTCATTCCGTTCCAGAATGTTTTGGTGGAACATTTCAATTTTGGTTGAGATGAAACAAAATTAGATCTTGGATTGTTTCGAACATTTCAATTATTTGTGTAATTGGTTTGAAAATTTTCACGATAGGAGATCTTAACATATTGTAGCTCTAGATAGAGCTGAATAGTGGAATGGAATCTTGCAAACCAGAGTATTTCTTACTTAACAGAAATGAATTGCTGCGAGCAATGGACTTGAGACTCACGGCATTGGAAGAAGAGTTTGTTACTGCTTTTAGTTAAAAACATTCTAAACGTATGTAAATTGGATCTCAAACATTTTAATTTAGGAATTTAAACCCATGTAATTTGGTAACTGTTTGTTCTTAGAGAGTAGTGATTAATAAAATTTATATAGTTAAGAATGTTTACCAAATACTAAGTGTGAAATGACTTGAATAATGCTAATGTCTCACCAAATACTAATGAGGAACTCTCCTATGTTTTGAAATTGATGGCATGCCCCCTTTGGCTGATTTTCTCTAGTAGACTAACTAAAAATGACCACAATGCCCTCTTCTTCAACGTATCTAAAACTCCCGTTTTCAAAACCAGTCATCTCCACCCTACAGAAATAATTGAAATGATCTAATTGAAATGATTACAAGAGCACTCTACAGAAATAAGATTAATATTGCATTCTTATTTCAAGAAGTAATTAAGTGTTAGGCATAGTTTCTTATCAAAAAGTAGTTAAAAATAAATAAAATTAATTGTGTGCTTGTGATCTATGTAGGAGTAGGACCTATATCAAATCATGGGTTGATAGCTACCCACATTTTATATGTATAATATACCACTAATGAAGTTGGATATAGAGACTTAGACAGAGAGACAAACTCATCTCTGAAAATTCTATCATTTTTTATTTATTTTTTAATTTTTTGTTCTTTTGTTTGTAGAAACGAAAACATGTGGAAAATAGTTGGAAGGAAACTCCAGCTGAGTTTACTTTTTCAACTACTTGTTTTGAAAGGGTGCCAAGGCTTTAAGAGTGTTGGGAGTCTATAAATCTTGGGCTATAGCTTCAGCTTCACTACTTTTAACTTCCAACACTGATAAAAAATACTAAACTTTTTCATTATCTTTATTCTCTAGTTTAATACATATATATGTAGGTGTGTGTGTGTCTCTATATATATATATATGAGTAACCATGTCTATTGATACTAAGAAGAGATGTAATCATGTTGAAGAAGATATTAAGCTAAGGCAAGGACCATGGACTCTTGAAGAAGATGCTCTTCTCACACATTACATTGCTTCTCATGGTGTAGGTCGCTGGGATATGTTACCCAAATGTTCAGGTAAAACTATATCTTTTTTCTAAGACAATCTAAAACATTTTATAGGCATTTAAATTAAAATTTCATGAGTTTGGTCTTGGTCTATATCAAAACGATCGACACATCTCAAGATGGTATGAAACTTTAAATAAGTGGATGATTATCTCACAACCCTTTATTCTTTGGAATTATCTTTACAGGATTGAAGAGAACTGGAAAGAGCTGTAGATTGAGATGGCTGAATTATCTAAAACCTGACGTAAAGCGCGGCAACCTTACTCTTGAAGAACAGATCCTGATTCTTGAACTCCATTCCAAATGGGGTAACCGGTACTCATTCTACTTGTATCGTAAGTAACACAACCAACCTTCACCAACTGTTTATATTTCATTCGCTCTTGTTATGTTATGGCATCCTCTTTATTTTCTCTTTTGGTCGCTTTTTGTACTCTTTCGGGTGGTCACCTCAGCCCTCTTTTTCTTAGGTGTGCAACTTGGTTCGGTTTGGGGCCAAATTGAAACTGAACCAACATATCTTATCTACTAAATAAGAACCAGAACCATAACCAGAACTAAACCAAATTTCCCGTAGAACTGGACTAAGTTCTGTTTGGTTTGGTTTTGTTCTATGGATTGCCAATATCCTAAAAACCTCCTTGGAAGTAGCATATTTTTAACCAAAAATAAATAAATAATGAACTTGAAATTTCATTAAATAAGTCATTAATCTATCCATAAACAAAAACCATGAACTTATATCCTAACTTCTAAAAAGCAGCGAGTCATTAAGGGTTCGGTTCTATAGAAGTTTTGAACTTAGGCATTAACGTGATTTTAGGCGTCAGTGGTGTGTAGAAGTTGAAATGATGCTGGTAGATAGCTTGTCTGGTCCTTGAGTAGGCATGACATGTGATACGAAGTGGAAAGATTCAACTGAAAACTATCAGAGCTCATTTTTCTTGGCTATGAAGGAAAAAAAATAAAGTCGATTTTTAGATTCCCATTTGTTACATTTGATAGAATTTCATATCTTAGTATTGTTGATTTTCTGAATATAACTCAAAATTCGGTTGATGAATGAAATTCTTCCATTTTTTTTCTTGGGGTTTCAGAATGAATGTGGGATTGTTCGATTGATTGCATTTTGGGTGTATTTTTTAAATTATTTTCAAATTGATTTTCACTTAAATTGTTCAACTTTTACATGCAGATTGTGTTTTTCGTTGCCGTCGATGGGAAAAGTTTGGTTAATGGGTGTGTTCTTCGGATATTCTAGTTGAAGACGAGGGGCATTTGGGTCTTTTCATGTTGCTAGTTGGGGTCAAAGTCATTAATTTTAAAATAAAGGGGTATCTCCAATATTCAGTAACATGTGAGGGGGCCAGGTGTAAAATTCTTTTTTTTTTTTCAAAAGTTATTATAGCCACGGCCGTGACCGCAGCTAAAGCTCTAATTTTTTTTTTTAAAAAATAACTTATGGCGACGGTCATAGACCGTCGCTAAAGGCAATAGCGACCGTCGCTATATCCCTAATTTACTGCAGTGATTCGACGGCTAGGAGTCGTCGAAGATATGTTATTCGACGGTCTTAAGCCGTCGAATTACTGAAAATTTCTATGGTTTTAAACCGTCGAATTTTTTTTCGACAAACTCAAATTCGACAGACCAATTCGACGGTCAAGGCTGACGAATTGTTACATAATTCGACGGATTTGGGCCGTCGAATTTATGGTATTTTCACGTAGTGCCGCTAGAGTCTTGGAAAGCTATTAATGAGTCAAGCATTATATGTTAAAAGTCTAGACGTGTTAACCCTGCCAAAGACTTGGAATGCTGCAGTCTTTCACCATTTGTTTCTCTCTCTAGAAAAAGATATTGTTATGCCACTCACATGGGGGGTCAATTCAATTTGTCTTTTTTGCTCACAAGGTCTTTGTTGTTTGGAATTTTTTAGTCACAAATGGTTTGATGAAATAATTATATTTTTAGTACATACGTTTATGCAATTTAACCAACACTTCACATGAAATAGGCATATGACACACAATTAAAGTGCGAATCTTGATGTATGGATGGTGCAAATTTAGGAGCATAGATTGATGCATATCCCGAGGTATTCACCAAACTCATCTATCTTGTCACATGGTGTGATCAAAATGCAATCTTATACCTTTCTTTTTTGCTTGGCAAGCAAGGGGGTATGTTACCAGCATGAAGGCAAGTTCAACGATTTTAAACCCATGCCATGGTATCAAAGAAATAGTTTGTCCAAAATCACTCCAAGTCATGAAAGCTTATAAGATTGTTTAGCTACTCATGCAATTGCTTAGGAATGTGTAGAAATTAATGCACAAATTGACAAAAATTAACAAAAATGATTACAAAAGGGGGTATATAATCTCTTGTATATCTTTATTGTACTATGAGCGAATTATATTGTCCTGAATATATGACTCTTAGATGTTAAATACATGCATCTTGAAGTGTCACAACGAAGCATAGATTAAGTATCAAGCTTAATCAAATTTTTTCCATCAAGATTGACATAGGATTTTACTGTCACCAGTGTCATTCCTGCACTTCAATTTTGATGAAAAAGTGTTTTATCTTATAGCTAGTATTAGTGTGCAAGGGATGGCCAAGCATTCATGGGGTCAGTGATCTTAAAAGCCTGTATCAGACCTAATTAGCAATTCAAATATGTTCAAAAAATTTATTTTCTCAACAGTCCAACCATTCAATTATCCCAATTTTGTGGTGAGAGATCCCATTCATCCACTTAATTACATGAAATTTCCCAACTTGTTTGAGATTTGATTATGTTTGTATCTTTCTTCTCAAAGCCACTACAGTTTGTAAACTAATGATAACTCCCTTCTTTAATTTGTATTTCATTTTAGAGAGGAAGATACTGGTCTGATGTGGAAAAAAAAATTGCTCACAAAATGCGGGATCCACCAATCACATTAGCCCCCTATATTGAATGCATCCCTAATTTACAAAATTACCCTTGTTAGGCATGGCATGGCACACACTAAAGAGTCAAAATTGTTTTTATTTTTAACATGAGAAAGGTGTAATAGTCAAAACTCAAAAGAATCACTATTTAATTTACCCTTGATGTGCACTTAACTTTATGCTCTTGCCCTGTCGATTTTTCTAACCAATATATGTTGGTAAAATTCAAAAATATTCTCTCCAGGAAACTATATAAGAATACCATAATATAATTTTAGAGACATCAATTTTCGAGATATAGTTAGGATTAGGGATGTGTCAATGGAACAGTTCTAAATGTTTATAATTTTAAAAACCTAAATAAAATATTGATTTCGGATGTGTGATCGTTGAAATCAAAATCAATTCTACTAATACCCATTACGCATAGAATAATGATGCCTTGCCAAAATCTTAACTTTTTTCGGTCACCTTTTGTGCTCGGATTTACCCAATCCAATGTGCACCCCTAGTTTAAACATGTTCAACAAAGACTGACTACAATCCCAATTGGAGGAAATATTCAAGTTCAAAATCATAAAAGAGAACGAGGAAGACTTCAAGAATGTGGATGCAGATAGTAGAAGGAGATAGGAATACACTTTCAATAATAGAAGACATGTCTCTAGATCTAGATACAGTGGAATTAATAGATGAAGAAGATCCATTTAGCTGACCCCAAATCTTTGGGACAAGGCTTTGATTATAATGATGAAGTTGTTACACTTCTATAGTAACCCTTTAACGATCTTACTAGTGTTGAGGATTAGGTTTACTAACAACTACCTATGATATCACTTTCAGACTATTCATCCAAGTTTTGAAGAGAGATACTTATCGTTCGTATTATTTCAAAAACTGGGGCAAGAGGTTGAAAAGATGCAACCTGTTTCAGTGGAATAATTTATATTGTTTATATTATCGATCAAAAGCCTTTCTTTGTGTGTAAAAGCAAAGGATTGCTTGTGTGCTTGTAACTATCACGATTTCATTTTCCATTGCAATATCATATATTTCTATTAATTGTAGATGTTTTCACTCAAGTTAGCTTATACCTTTTATCATTGTACTATGTCATGAAAGTTTCATGCTCATTCTTTGGGTAGGTTGGTTAACACTAACGTGTTTAATAATGTTTAAGGGATGCTTTCAAAAGCAAGTGTGCTCTAATGTGGTGAAGGTTAATTTCATGATGGCAGTCATCTGACTGATAATTGATCCTTTTAATAATTGGTCGTGAGTCGGATATGTAGACACCCCATTTTCCCCTAAACCAAGCTCGAGAGCACTAAAAACATTCCGAGAAAGGATTCGACTTGAGTCAATTTTCAAATGATCGCGAGGGCCCCACGTTTATCCAACAAACTAACCAAATTTGTGATTTTGGCCTGGTATGGAGGTAACTAACGGCCAAGCTTATTTTTTTAGCCTAATCATGGGTTACCAATGGCTAGAAAGTCTTTTTTTTAACATAATATGGAGGTAACCTACGGCCAAACTTATTTGTTTTTTAGCCTGGTCATAGATTATCAATAGCCAGAAGAAATTCTTATAGGGTTTGAAGGTGACCAACAGCCAAAAGGAAATTTTGCACTGGCCATTGGTCACCTAAGACCAATTCTGTTAGAAAATTTTGAACCCATGTGCATTCGAATTTTGTGAGGGTTAATTACCCTTTAACTCACTTCCTCATTAACTTTTCCCTCAAGAAAATCCACATTTTTACCTTTTTACCTAGTTCAATTTCATAATAAACCCACTATCAAGGTTCTTTTGTAAATTTTTCTTTTCTTCCAACATAGACCCTTAGTCAATTTGGTCTCCACATGAGTGTAATTACTACCCTAACCTCAAGTTGTTAGAACCTAATCTAGGTAGTTTACACTTATGCCCCCTAGGTCTATCTTCAATTCTAGGAAAGTCAATGTAATTAGACCAAGTTCTAGAGGTGTTGACAATTTTACCCAACTCATAGAATTCTCTAGAACTTGTGAGTAAAGACAAGATTACCCCTAGGTTGTGAGAGAGTTAGTTGCGCTAGATGACCTTAATACCCAAAGTCCTCATCAAAATTTACATGCCATCTAGCCTAATTTTCTAGGATTTGATCAAAGTCGAAGATCTAAGACTTTTCTACCCTCTTCAAAGAATTCTTTAGAAACTTTGACATTTTACAATCTTACCCTCTTGATCATCATGGTTGGTGAGACTTCATGTGAGTGAAAGACCTTTAAGTCCAAGGAGAGTAGAGGTCATTTGGATTTCCTATGAAGATTTTGTTAAGTATATTGAGAAGTCTAAGATTTAAGACAAGTTTATCCCCAAGGGTCTCCCAAACTCTTATAAATAGGACCCCTATTTAAAGCAAAGAAAATAAAAAAGAAGGAAGAATCCAAATTTTTGTCCAAATTTCTCTTCAAAGAATAGAAGCTCTCAAGAAGCCAAAATGCTGTCCAAATTACTTCCTAAAGTCTTCTAGCCTACTTAAACTCTATCCAAACCCATTCCCAAACTTTCAAGAAGTTCAAACCAAAAAGACGAAGAATAAAAAAGAAAATAGAAAAAGAGAACCAAGGTGGGGTTGAACCCCCTTTCTCCCATTTTTAAATCCCCCTTTCTACTTATCCCCTTATTTCATTTAAGCAAAATTTACATCTATGTTTTCTTTACATGCAATAGTATAGATCTCAAATTTGTTTTGTGAGACTTGGAGGTAGTGAGTAAGACTTCTTAAAGGCAATTTCCTCCTATAAGTCCTCAATAAGCTCTTTGAGAGTACTAAATTATATATTTTTTTCTTTCTTTCTTTATATTTATGCAATTTAATTTCATAGTGTAGATGTTTTAATGTCATTACTTTACTTGCACTTTAAGTTTCCTAGAATAATAGTTCTTTTTGTTTTACCCACTTTGATAACAATAAAGTTAGAGAGTAAACCCTCCTTGAAGGTAATCTTCTCTTGATAAGCCCATCACATGCATACACTTTGCACACACACACATACACACACACAATACTTATAAAATGGCTACAAGCAAGAGTGTAGGTCCTTATGGACCTATATTCAACATTTAGAGCAAACAAAAATAAGTCAAAATGGATACATTCCAAGCATAAGGTCTTTAGACTTTCCATGGTGGTGTCCAACCCATAGACACCTCCTAAAAGCTAAACCAACAACAACATGTTCCCAAGAGAGTACATAATCTCTAAAACAGCTTTTGGATCTCAAAATGGTGAAATCCTTATGAATTCTCACCAAAATCTTAGGCTCATAAAAAATTCTAGCAAGCTACATTTCCATTTTAGTTTGTTCATTGTCTCATTTTGCTCTTTTTCTAAGTTTGAACTATAGCTCTTTTGAAAATAGGATTTGAATCCAAAATAAGGTGAAATCTTCATGGATTCTCACCAAAATCCTAGGCTAACAAAAAATTTCAGCAAGCACTTACTTCTAGTAAGGGCTTGCTCATCATATAGATTTGTCAATTTTCCAAAACAAAGCTATAGTTGAATTTCCTTAGTTTTCTTTTATTTTTCCAAAGCAAGTCAATGTTTCAAAATCATACTTATGGTTATATATTGGTAACCATCTTAGGATAGGTGGGACAAGGTGCCTAACACCTTCCTTGTCCCTCAACAGAACCTCCTTACCATAGATCTCGAAGTAGGTCATTTTCTTCATCTTTTGGATATGTGAGTCACTACAAGCCAAAAATTAGATTTCAAAAAAAAAAAAAAATTCTATAGTGTCCACTCACACTTTAATTGAATGGTGGCGACTCCTAAATCCATGTAGATGAGCTGAAACCTTTTTCAAAGGTTTCAAAGCCCGCGTGTCTACATGATACATGTGTATGCTATGTGGAGATAACCTTTTTGGTTCACCTTCAATTTCCAATGTTTTCATTCTTACCAGTTAGATTATCTCCACTCTTTAGCATCAATTTTGTTGTTTTAGATGTGCTCTAATTTCGACTGTATGCCGATGAACTACATGGTCGAATCGAGATATTAATGAAAATCTTTTGAGAAGAATATCAAGAAAACAATTGAAGTTCAACAAAGTAACCTTACAAACAATGAAGACCCCCGAGGACCTCTTACATGTTTACGTTAAATTTGCAGAGTTGTTTGCTAAATCAACTTTTCAACAACTGATTCCAAACCATTAATTTCTTAAGATTGATAAAGTTAGACATTCGACGGCTGATTCCTATGGAAGACATTTTAATTCATACATTCTAAACTAGTATAAAATACATTTAAGATTAAAAAAAAATATATATAAAGATTCAATAAAAGCAAATTGCACTAACACAAAACTTCATAAACACACAACATAGATTCTCCTACTCAGTTGAACAAGATTTTCCATTGAGATTCCCATCCAAAAAATCCAAAGAGATAGGGAAAGAAGTAAAGAAAGATAAACAAAAATAAAGGAAACTGTAAAGGATAAGGGGAGAGTGAAGAATGCATTACCACGTAAAAAATATACTTGTGTTTTAACCCATAATTATACACAGTTTTTTGAATTATTTAATCCGAGAGATGAACAAATTGTGAGTAATTCGTTTTAAGTCAAAAAGGCATATTTTATCAATAATTGAATTGCACAGCTATTTTAATCAATTATTGTATAATTCATGTATATTTGTGAATTGTTGGTCAAAGTGCTAACAATGATCCAAGTAATTTCGGTGTAGGTCTACAAAGGTTGAATTGAGTCAATGGGCTTAAATGACCTCTTAAGATAACTATATTTATTGTACAAAGAAACTAATAAAATTACACATTATTCTAGTAAATGTAAAGACATAAGCCCCACTATATATAAAGAGTACACGACTGACCAATAAACAAAGCAAATTTTTTCATTCTTCATCTGGGTTGCACTTGAGCCTCTTCTTCAGTCGAGTTACTGACACTACTATCACCATATACAATGTGCCAGTGATATCGTCCACAAATTGGAAATAAACGTACCTCCAAGTCTTTTTGAATAATAAAACACCAAAAACTCCCCAATTTCCTACCACGAATCCTGATGCCATGCCAATATGGAACCAACCTATCTTTGACTCTTCTTCATCAACTGTGGGAGCTTGTGATGACACATCATCTAAGCACTTCTTCTTCAATGGAACTCCACAAAGTCCTGGATTGCCCTTATAAATCGAAGGATCATCAAGGGTTTGGAGTTGGTTGCCTGATGGAATTTGTCCCGACAAGTTGTTGTATGATAGGTTCAAGTGATTTAAAAATGTTAAATTTGATAGGCTTTGAGGAATTGTGCCTGAAAGACGGTTCTTGGATAAATCGAGAGATTCCAATGAACTCAATTGACCAATCTTCGCTGGGATACTTCCGATTAAAAAATTTCTTGATAAATTCAAATTATACAGTTGATAAAGATCGGTTAGCTCCTCGGGTATCTGTCCTACCAACTTATTATTTGAAAGGTCGATGTTGATGATAAATCGCAGCAGTTTTCTATATTCATCTTCTCTTCCTCTTATGACTTCGCTTATTTGGTCATTGTACTGAATTTGTCCATAGTCATCATACATTTTCTGTCCTGTTTGATTGGAAGCCATAGCACTGAAATTGCCGAAACAACGGGGGATGATTCCAGATAAATTGTTACTAGCAAGGTCCATTATTTGAAGATGAGATAGATGGCACAGTTCTAAAGGAATATCACCATCAAAGTTATTCGACTTCAGCCTTAAAATTTGTAACGATGTCAGGCTCTTTCCGATCCATGCAGGCATGTTCCCGGATAATTTATTCTCTCCAAGGTCAAGAACAATCAAGTCTAAGCAGTTTTGCAAGGCCAAGGGGAACATTCCAGTAAAGCTGTTGTTGTTCAAGTGCAATGATTGTAGCGATGATTGATCACCCATTGAATTTGGAATAACTCCTGAGAGATGGTTGGATGATAAATCTAAAACTGCCAAGGGTAAATTACCCAAACAATGAGGGAGATGTCCATACAAATGATTTTTTGAGAGATCAAGAAGCAGTAAGATCTTCATTTTACATAATGCACGAGGGATGCTGCCACCAATAACGTTATCAGAAAGAACCAAACTCTGTAATCCAGGCATCATATCACCTATACTTTGTGGTATAGTTCCTGAAATTGAGTTATTGGAGAGATCCAATATATTAACATTGGAAGGAAAATGTGGTAAGTGACCCTCAAATTTGTTGGAACTCAAATCCAGAGTTAAAAGTTGATTGTTTGACGCCACAAAAGTAGGCACCTTGCCATGGATCTGATTGTGAGAGAGTTTTAAGAAGGATAAATGAGAAAAGTGGTTCACAAACCAATTTGGAATGGAATCTGAAATGCTTGCATTGGAGATATCCAAATAAGTAACAGTAGTTTGTGTTCGTAGCCATTTGGGAAACGGGAGACCTATTAGGCAAGATGACATTATCAAAAAATTCAGTTGGAAAGGAGGTACCCAATCAGGTCCAACTTTCAGAGCCAAAGAGTTGGAACTCATACCCAAATGTTGTAGTTTGGAGAGTTGAGCAAAATGAACCTCAGATACAACACCTTTTAAAGAATTGAAAGAAAGATCCAATCGTTTTAGCTCTGAAAGTTGTCCCAGGCTTTCTGGAACAGTCCCATTCAATTGATTGTCATTGAGATCTAATTCTCTCAAAGTCGACAATGAGCCAAGAGATGTGGGAATAGGACCATTCAATTGATTGGAATCGAGATATAATTCTCTCAAAGTCAACAATGAGCCAAGAGATGTGGGAATAGGACCATAAAATGAGTTCAATCGAAGATAAAGGTATTTTAGATTCTTAAATTGGCCCAACCAATTAGGCAAATACCCATTGAGTTCATTAAATGACAAATCCAGTAACTCCAAAGTATCCATGAAGCATGGAGAAGACAAGTACTTATTAGTTATTTTCCCTGCTAATTTGTTGTTAGAAAGGTATAATGTTTTCAATGAGCAGAGATTCCTTGAAGCATCAAGAATTGGACGATTAGAAGTGAAATAATTGCCGAAGAGATCAAGAAAAATAAGAGAAGTCATGTTCCAAAGAGCAGTTGGGATTGGACCTTCAAATTCATTCGAGCTAAGATCAAGGATGGACAGAGATGTGTGATTATTAAGAAATGATGATGATGAAAGATGAGTGAGAGATAGTCGACAAAAATGCAAGCGCAACTCTTTTAAAGAAGAAGGGAGCAAGTTGAATAATTGTGATGCCTCATTTGAAAAATCGATTCCACTCATGTCAAGGTGTTGAAGAGAAGAAAGATGAGAGATCCAATTCATATTTTCAACAGCATTTGAGAATGTGAAAATAGTTAAGTGCATGGATAATGAGACCACATGGAAGGTACAAGAGAGATCGAGAGAATGCAAGTTGGAGAGATTACCAAGATGAGGTGGAATAACACCACGAAACATTGCTAAAGAGAGATTGAGATATCTCAATTCATGGAAAGATCCAAAAAAGTTGGGAATTTTGGAATAAGAGAAATTGTTAAAACTCAAGTCCAAGTAATTCAAATGTTTCAACTCAAGCAATGAAGGATTTACCTCTCTACTTGCCACCAGACTTCTCCCATAAAGAAAGTCAATATCGTAACCAAAGTCAAGATATCTCCTTGCGTCAAAAAATGGGTAATTTCGAAGATCAAGCTTGATGACGTGTCCGGTAGTGTTGTCGCAGGTTATTCCATTCCAAGTGCAGCAATCTTGTTGTTGTTGTTGGGAGAGGACCCAAGAAGAGAGGCGATGTGTGGGATCAATGAGACCTTCTTTGAACTTTAGTAGAGCTTCTCTTTCCTTCGGTAAGCAACGCAGCAGTAACTTGGAATCTTCTTCACTGAAGCAGTAGTAAGTGAAGTGGATCATACAAGAGAACAACAGCACAACAATAATCATGAATCTCGCCATTAGTTTCTTCCTCAATTTTAATTCCTCTTTTACAATAACAAGATTTATTTATTTATTTATAGAATAAAGTGGTGGTCCCTTCCCTTTCCTTCGTGGAACCTTTCGTTTCTCTTTTTTCTCCTTGACAGTGACACGGAAGAAAATAAAAGAAGAGAGATTTACTAGGAAGGCCTCACTGTTGCCTTTTTATTAAAAAAACTCCCTTGGAGTTCTAATAACTCCAAGCCAACTTTGCTTTATTAAATTTATACCTCAGTTTTTCAACTTCGTTACCACGTCATCATACACTTTTAAATATTCATTCTACCCTCAATTTAATTTTCTATATCTAACACCTCCGGCTGCCTCTACTTGTAAAATTTAGAGAGTGGCTATTGGCACTCCAACTTTTACCTATACACCCATATTTCTTAAATTATTTATCACACTCCAATTAACTATTAAGCAACACCACTCAAAATAACACATTGAAACAAATTTAACATTTGTTTACAAGAAGGATCAAGCCAGTATAAAATTCTAAATCTATGCCATAGAAGTCCTAAGAAAATATAGAGAGTTTCTATTGGCACCCCAACTTTGGTTGAGAATTTTTATTTTATTTTAATTATGGTGTAATAAGTAGAAGTTGGGTACTCTATTTCAACACAAATAAATAAAATAAAATTTCAATGATTTAGAATTTTATATGGGCTTGATCCTTATTGTGAACAAATATTAAATTTGTTTCAATGTGTAATTTTGAGTGGTGTTGTTTAATAGTTACTTGAATTGAGAAATAATTTAAGAAATGTGGGTATAATAAGTAAAAGTTGGAGTGCCAATAGCCAAAAGAGAATGTAGGGAGATATTAGATACTCCTTAGACAAGACCATGGCCTATGGAATGGGTAAAGCCCAAAAACAAGCCCGGTCACCTGTCTATAGTGATTCCCAGTTTTTGAAAAAAAAAGAACTTGTCAACAAATTACGTAAATCTAGTTGTAGATACGCGTGTTTCAAATGCTACAAAGCCAAGAAAAGTGAATTAATGAGCAAGTTTCAAATGTTAAAAGTCAAGCTAAGCCCCCTAGAGTCTTGGAACGCTATTAATGAGTCAAGTTAAACCCGCTAGAGTCTTGCAACGCTATTAATGAGCGCATTATAAACACTATCAATGAGTCAAGCTAAGCGCGCTAGAGTCTTGGAACGCTATTAATGAACCAAGCATTATATGTTAAAAGTCTAGATGTGTTAACCCTACCAAAGACTTGGAATGCTGCAGAGTCTTTCACCCTTTGTTTCTCTCTCTAGAAAAGGACTTTGTTATGCCATTCACATGGGGGGTCAATTCAATTTGTCTTTTTTGCTCACAAGGTCTTTGTTGTTTGGAATTTTTTAGCCTCAAATGGTTTGAGGAAAGAATTGTATTTTTAGTACATACGTTTATGCAATTTAACCAACACTTCATATGGAATGGGCATATGGCAAAAATTAAAGTGTGAATCTTGATGTAAGGATGGTGCAAATTTAGGAGAATAGATTGATGCATATCCCAAGGTATTCACCAAACTCATCTATCATGTCACATGGTGTGATAAAAATACAATCTTATATCCTTCCTTGCTTGGCAAGCAAGGGGGTATGTTATTAGCATGAAGGCAAGTTCAATGATTTTGAACCCATGCCATGGTATCAAACAAATAGTTTGTCCAAAATCACTCCAAGTCATAAAAGCTTATAAGATCGTTTAGCCACTCATGCAATTGCTTAGGAATGTGTAGAAATTAATGCACAAATAGGCAAAAATTAACAAAAATGTTTACAAAAGGGGGTATATAATCTCTTGTATATCTTTATCGTACTAGAAGCGAATTATATTGTCTTGAATATATGACCCTTAGATGTTAAATACATGCATCTTGAAGTGTCACAACGAAGTATAGATTAAGTATCAAGCTTAATCAAATTTTTTCCATCAAGATTGACATAGGATTTTACTGCCACCAGAGTCATTCCTGCACTTCAATTTTGATGAAAAAAGTGTTTTATCTTAAAGCTAGTATTAGTGTGCAAGGGATGGCCAAGCATTCATGGGGTCAGTGATCTTAAAAGCCTGTATCAGACCTAATTAGCAATTCAAATATGTTCAAAAAAATTATTTTCTCAACAGACCAACCACTCAATTATCCCAATTTTGTGGTGAGAGATCCCATTCATCCACTTAATTACATGAAATTTCCCAACTTGTTTGAGATTTGATTATTTTGTATTTTTCTTCTCAAAGCCACTACAGTTTGCAAACTAATAATAACTCCCTTCTTTAATTTGTATTTCATTTTAGAGAGGAAGATATTGGTCTGATGTCGAAAAAAAAAATTGCTCACAAAATGCGTGATCCACCAATCACATTAGCCTCCTATATTGAATGCATCCCTAATTTACAAAATTACCCTTGTTAGGCATGACATGGCACACACTAAAGAGTCAAAATTGTTTTTATTTTTAATATGAGAAAGTGTAATAGTCAAAACTCAAAAGTATCACTATTTCATTTACCCTTGATGTGAATTTAACTTTACGGTCTTGCCCTATCAATTTTTCTAATCAATATACGTTGGTAAAATTAAAAAATATTTTCTCCAGGAAACAATATAAGAATACCATAAATAATTTTAGAAACATCAATTATTGAGATATAGTTAGGATTAGGGATGTGTCAATGGATCAATCCTAAATGTTTGTGGTTTTAAAAACCTAAATAAAATATCAATTTCGGATGTGCGATCGCTGAAATCAAAATCAATTCTACTAATACCCATTACACATAGAATAATGATGCCTTGCCAAAATCTTAACTTTTTTCGGTCACTCTTGAGCTTGGGCTAAGAAACCTCAACCCGAATAGAATTCGAGTTGAGGCTCCGAACAACCTAATTCAACCCGAACCCAATGCTATATATTTACATATAAATATTTTTATTTATTTAAAAAAAATAGTAGTTATCTCTTCTTAAATATATTTGTAAAATTAAGGAAAAAAATTAATGGATTTGGAGGTTATTTACTAGTGATTTTGCTTGTTTATAGTGTATTTATTTTTTAAGAAATAAAATAAAATTTATGTATTAATCAAAATGAAATTATAATTGCTCAATAAGCCCAACCCACCCAAAATTACTTAACTTGGGCTAACCCGAATTCAACCCGATTTTAGAAGCTCAATCTCGGGTTGAGGGTTCTACAACATGGGTTGACCCTCCAACCCACCCAGGTTGCAGCCCTACCATCCATAAAAGTGTGTCGTGCTTATAGTAACATTTGGTTGGAGATTAAATACATTGGGCTGTGTATCATGTAGAAATAATTTGTTTAGAAATTCGATGTATTTTGATGCCCAACCAAAAGTTTCCATGTAAACACCATTCCTATTGTATAGGAATGAGACACTTTACTTGATCTTAATCCTAATAAATTTTAGCCTCAAAATGATTTGAGAAGAACATGTTTTATCCGGCTTAACCAACATTCAAATTTGTGAGGGAATAAAATGACACTTCATTGGGATTAGGGATATGCCACCAAATTAAAGTGAGAATCTTGATGCTAAAGATGGTTCAAATTTAGGAGAATAGATTGGTGCATATCTTGAGGTAAGAATCAAACTCATATATTGTCTCACATGGCATGATCAAAATATAATTTTATATCCTTCTCCTTTACTTGGCAAGCAAGGGGTTAGTGGTCAACGTGAAGGTGAATTCAACGATTTTGAACCATGTCATGGTATCAAACCTCTATAAACTTAACCAACTTATTTAAGGTAGCACCTTCAGATATGATATTATCTAATAAGGAAAATAAGCTTGAATTGTAAGTATTCCTAATTGATAGTGAATTACGTTATTTGGATAAATATTGATTTGTAGTAAGGATCTTAGAGAGATAAGGATTTATTATCTTCATATTAGGACTTTTTTTTATTTATTTATTTAAAAGTAACAAAATTGTTCTTCTTTCTATATTTTATATTTTGATGTGATTGATTGAACAAGCATTGATGCAAAGATCTAAGTTTGATGGAGGAATTTTGGTAAATCAACGAGATCCGATTTTTTTCCACTACAAATGGAATTGTGCTCCCTGGTGTCTATTTTTCTTGGTTGCATTTAGAGAAAGAGAGTTGACCCCAAGATTTAGGATCCACTAGTGTGATGACATTTCATTAAGTTTATTCAAAGCCTTTGGTAGAGATCATTCAAATTGTGTTTTCGTGGTGATCTAATAAAATAAGGGTTTTCTACTTATCATCAGCCGCTCACAGGGATTTATCCTAGCTTACCTGGTATGTTTGGTTTGTGGGGAATCCCATGTACTCAGGAGATTTGGGCGAGATATATAATATAATGCTTTTAAAAAGTGAATTATTTGTTTGACAAGATCCAAAAATTAACACCCAAAAATCAAAGATCCCTTATCCTACAGAGAGTGAAATTTTTTAAAGAAAAAGTTATTCAACTCTTTTAGAATGGAACCTATGCTACAATCTAATAAGATTGTAGTATGGCACCTACAAGGTATTGTTGAGTAAAATTATATAATTAAAAAAAAATTAAGAGAAGAGGATGACGTAGAAGAAGAAAATTATGAACCTCCTATACTTTATTCTCGGATCAAACTCCAATCAACTTTCTATTCAATCTCCGTCGTAACAACATATTTCTCAGAAATGGATCTTCTATAACACATTTTTCATGTAGCACTTTTAAATGGTAAAGAGAGTGCCACATGGCAAGACACAAAATGTTTGTTGGGTTAATTTGTTGAACTTTCAATTGTGTAGAACTTCTCAGGGCTCTTCTTAGTTTGTTTGTTGGGTTAATTTGTTGAACTTTCGATTGTTTCCTTTCTATTTTGTTTAATAATCTTCAAGATACATGTATGCATTTAACATCTAAAAGTCATATATTCAGGACAAAACAAAACAATTCGATGTTGTAATACAGGGCCGGGATATTCTATAGTTGGATGAGTATCTACAACTTCTCGTGCATTAACTTGTACACGTTCTGAAGCAGTTGCAGCACAAGTGGCATAACGAACCCTAATTGGGGACTTCTTTTTAAATCCCCCTAATTTAAAAAAAAAATTCGAAAGCCATCGATTTCCCAAAATTCCTCCATCAAAATTAGATCTTTGCTTGGATGCTTGTTCAATCAATCAATCACAAAAAAGATTAAAAAGACAAATTCCACTCCCTTTAAATATATAAAGTCCTAAAAGGAAGATAATCAATCCTAATCTCTCAAATCAATATTTATTCAAATAAGGTAACTCATCTATCAATTAGAAATGTTTGCATTTTGAGAATGCTTGGACATGGTCCTGTCACAACTTTTTCAAGCAGCCCCTTTCGCTGTTACATTGCCGGAAATGCCAAGAACATTGATCGAACTTCTTGAGATTGATAAGTATAGTGTATCATAAATCCTAAATAACATAACAAGAAGAAAAACACAAGTACAATGGCATGGGAGTGGGCTATAGGAAAATTTTATGGAATTTATAGCAACATAGATATGGTAAATTAATTCCAAAATATTTTCGAAAGATTTCACAACTTGTCAAATAATCAATAATGTATTAATAATCCTTTTTATTTTAAACATGAATTCAACCAAGGACAAATATGGAAAGATTTTAAACTGATTTTATCTTAAACATGAATTAAATAAAATATTTTAATTTTGAAAATGGTAATTTAGGATTTTCAGAGTTAAAAATTCTTTTCTTTTCAGAATTTTAAACTATTTCTCTAACGGTGTGGTAATTCCCCCAAAATTTTACAACTTGTCAAATATTTCTCTATTAATATATTTAATTGAAAAATCTTTCTATATTAATAGTCTTTTTTAAATTTTTTGTAAAATACATTTAACCAAGCAAGCGCATTCAAGAAATTTCCTTTACTTTTTTACTTTTTGCCAATAAATTTCCATTTCAAATCATGTGGGAATTTATTACTTACCATTTTTTGCTTTTTCACCAATTCATGTGTTGTGCATCGAACCCATCATCCACTTCAACGGAGCAGATCCTTTGTATCTCTATTCTTGTAGCGCTTTTACTCGGTTAAGATAGTGCCACGTCAACAACACATTCAAAGTAAACTGTTGAAAATTGTTTGAAATTAGAGGTTCAGTGACCATCCATTTCTGAAGGCTTGGATTATGTTTTAAAAAAAACTTTTTTCTGATTTTCTTCCAATCTAATACAAACCATGAGTACAAGAGATCTGAAAGGTTAGTTTTTTTTATTATATATTATAGAAGAATAATGATGAATGCACATGGCTCATGTGGCAAAGGCACAAAACCGCACATCTTTTTCTTGTGTATCCAGATGAAAATGATCTATGGTTTGTGCCCTTGACATGTCAACCGTGTACCAAGATCATGTGCATTATTTTTTGTGAATGTCTTGTATTCTGTTGCGCTACACAAAACTGTGGGGGGCCCGATGCCCAGTCCACAGATGGAGCCCCCATTTCAAAATTCTTTAATAAGTATGAAAAGGGTAATTGTGTAATATTTTCTTAATGCTATGCTTGGATTGAGAGAAATGGAGAAAAGAGAAGAGAAAAGAAAATAAATGAGTTTCTCTCCATTTCTCTTGTTTGGATTGTTAAGTGGGGAGAGAAGAGAAAATAATTGGAGGGAAGAGGAGATTAAAAAAAATGTTAGTTTTCTTTCTCTCTAGAAGTGGAGAGTAGATGAGAGAAATTCTTATAAAATATTTTAAAATTCCAACTCTACCTCTTGATTTCTTTTATGATATTTTAAAATTTCAAAGTTGTCCCAAGTACTCTCCTATCAATCCAAACATGGTGAAGAGAAATTGAGTTTTTCTTCTCTTCTCTTCTCTTAATGAGTTTCTCTTTTCTTCACTTCTCTCAATCCAAACATAGACTAAGAGATTTTCTATTTTTGGGGGTTTTTGTTTTGGGAAGTTTTACATGGTTTGGTAACTCTTGGTTATATAAATCTAGATCTCCAAATAGTGATTGTTCTTGTTTTGTTCTGTGGACGTAAGCACACTGCCGAATCACGTAAATCCTTGTGTTTTGTGTGATTGTGTTATCTTTGCTATTTCGATTTTTCACACATTCATCATGACTTTTTTTTGAAATTGTGATGTTTTGTGACTGTAGAAGAAACACTACAGGAAAATGGAGCTAAGAGGATCCGTTCCCTACTTCAACACCTAAACATGAGTGGAATCCCACTTTCTAAAATTAAGACATCATCATGATTGGCTACAAGCGATCAACTTTCTTCCTTCTTTGAAAGAGTTATGCTTATTTAAATGTGTACTACATTCAATTCTTCTTAGTAGTCTTTCATCATCATCATTTCTTAATAATCTCACATCTCCTTCCATCCTTGATCTTAGCTTGAATTATATAGGAGCAACAATTATTTGGGAGGTCCAATCCCAATTGCTCTTTGGAACCTGACTTCTCTTATTGTCCTCAATCTTTTCATCTCATCAACTCTTTTACTTATGATGGCCCAATCATATATAGAGGCCTTGATGAGGAATCTATGCTTATTGAAAACTGATCAGTACTATTTTGAAAACTCAACATCTTCCCCGTGCATCTTGGATACATTGGAGATATTGGATTTGTCATTTAATCTACTTAGTGGGCATTTACCTAATTGGTTGGGTTAGTTTAAGAATCTAATAAGTTCTCTTTCTGTATAAAATTCTTGGAAAAATATAAAATTCATTTTTACTTTTATACATAATGTAATGAAACCGCCTTTGTTTGATAGAGATTTTATTCCCTTGAAACAAACAAAATAATGAATTAAAAAAATAACGATTTCATAGTTTTTCAAATAATGAATTTGTTCTGGAAGCAACATTTTTGTTCATTGGATTTAGAAGGAACGAATTCACTTCTTAGATATCTAAAGAAGTTATGAATTCATCGTTTTGAAATTCAAAAATTATGTAAAGTTGTTGCTTGTGGTGACTAAGTAGTGAAATTGTTGTTGGTTTATTTTGAGTTTGTGAATGGGGTGAAGAGTGAAACGTATTTTTCAAAATATTTTTTGAGAATAGACACCATGCTTCGATATTCGTTGTTAGAATCTTAGCGAAGTAAGAGTGACAATCGTTAACAAGTAATTTTACTAAAAGGGTGTTTTAGATAGTTTACTCTTTTTCGTTAGAGCCAGGGATTATCTAGTTGAAAAAAGTTTACTCCCTGAATTATTTCAAAAGTTAGGGGAAAATTAGTAAGAAATCCCTATATTAAGGGTGTTACACTAATTTTTACTTTTTCTTGTTGTCCTTAAGAATATGATAAATTAAAGGGTTACAATCATGAAGAGCAATGGTATGGTGGGAGTTAGGGGGTGCAAGTTGGTCCAGTTCAAACTAAGAATCGAATCAAACTGATAACTTCGAGGTTGTTTGGAACGAGTTGTGGTTCGATTCCGAGTTACAAAAATGGAGAATCGATCAGTTTGGTTCAATTCTCAAATCAATCTTGTGTAGAACCGAATCAAATCGAGTACCGAATCCTTATACAATAAATAAATATATATGTATATAATAATTTATATGAATTATTTTAGGAGTTAAGAAATAGATTAATGATCTTTTATGGATAAACTAATGATTTTTTATGTTTAAATTAGTGATTTATTGTATAAAAAATATTACTAACAATTTATAGAATATTGGCAGCTCATAGAACCAAACCACACCCAAGATTCCTGCATTGTTTGAGAGTTCTACTCTTACAAAAATACTCTTAAAGTTTTCACTTATTTCTTTTCAAATTGTGACCCTTTCAAAAAAAAAAAAAAATTCATTTGCTAATAACCCAGGCACTCTTTCCTATTATATTAAGAAACTAGGGATATATTCATAAATTTAAAATATTAATTAAATAATTTTTTATTTATTGCCATAACAATAAGATTCCTAAATTAAAGAAAATCATCAAACTGTACAAAGAGATAACGGACACACTTTAAAAATAGTGGTAAAATTTAGTCAAAAACAAAATAAATGAAGAACTAATAATACAAGATTTGTCTTAATTGTACGGGGCCACAATTGCTTTACAGGTGGCAGTCATTGATTAGGCCCACTATAACCCATGAAAACTAAACTTAGTGGACCAACCCAGAATTATTTTATTCTGAATATATGACCCTTAGATGTTAAATACACGCATCTTGAAGATTGACATAGGATTTTGTGGTGAGAGATCACATTCATCCACTTAATTACATGAGATTTCCCACTTGTTTGAGATTTGATTATGTTTGTATCTTTTTTTCAAAGCCACTACAGTTTGCAAACTAATAATAACTCTCTTCTTTTATTTGTTTTCCTTTTGAGAGAGGAAGATATTGGTCTGATGTGGAAAAAAAAATTGCTCGTAGAATTTGGGATCCACCAATCACAAAATTACCCTTGCTAGGCATGACATGACACACAACTAAAGAGTCAAAATTGTTTTTATTTTTAATATGACAAAGGTGTAATAGTCAAAACTCAAAAGTATCACTATTTCATTTACCCTTGATGTGCAATTAACGCCATTGCCATATCGATTTTTCTAATTAATATATGTTGGTAAAATTCAAAAATATTCTCTCTAGGAAACTATATAAGAATACCATAATATAATTTTAAAGACATCAATTTTTGAGATATAGTTAGGATTAGGAATGTGTCAATGGAACAGTTCTAAATGTTTATGATTTTAAAAACCTAAATAAAATATCGATTTCAGAAGTGTGATTGCTGAAATCAAAATCAATTATACTAATACCCATTACGCATAGAATAATGATGCCTTGCCAAAATCTTAACTTTTTTCAGTCACCTTTTGTGCTATGGCTACTTGTTTTTCATAATTAGATATGTATTCTGGGTGAAATTCAATTTTTAATTCACATTCGACATTTGGAACATCAGATTCATATTTTAAGTAGTTTTGATATAAAATATATATATATATATATATATATATATATATATATATATATATATATATATACATGGGAAATGTTCAGCAACAAACATTTTGGCAAAACATTTTCCAAAACATGAGTTAGAGGTTTTGGAATGGCCTGATTTTTGGTGAGGATGATCTCTATGATTAGAAGATCATCCTCACCAAAAATCAGAACATTCCAAAACTTCTAACCCCATCAAAAATGGTTTACAAAAAATAGACGGTCCACGATTTTTCAACTTGTAAACATGGGGCTCTAAGTTTTGAAATGGGCTGCTTTTTGGTGAGGATGATCTCCTCACCGTAGAGATTATCCTCACCAAAAATCAGCCCATTCCAAAACCTCTAAGGAGATCATCCTCACCAAAAATCAGCCCATTCCAAAACCTCTAACTCATGTTTTGAAAAATGTTTTGCCAAAATGTTTGTTGCTGAACGAGACCCTATATATATATAAGTATTTTTCTATTTTAAAGATACTATTGTATTTTTCATTTGTGTGGTTTTTGCCAACGTTAGATAACAAACAAGAAAATAATTACTTTTGAATAATAATAAAAATGTAATTCCTTGATAGTTAATAAAGAATTTAAAACATTTTTTATTATGACTTTGTAATTTTTTTTATACCAAAAATCACTTAATAATACTTAATAGGGTGGATTGCTAATTAGGGCACCAAGCATTTTGAACGGTGTTTATATGTATTAAACCTAAAAATTTGTGACACTGATGTTTAGATCAAAGAAGAGCTCATCACATTTGTTCATGACCTACAATTCCTAATATCTCAAACACAAATAACACAATCAAGTTGTCGGACATAGCCATTTTTGGTTTAGAACACTTTTAGTTCCGCCACTTCCTTCTCATTCATATTTTCTACACAATCAACGAGTCAATTTGTTAACCAATTATGCAAATTTGACTGTAGATATGTATATTCCAAATGTTAGAAACTCAAGAAAAGTGAATTAATGAGTCCAGACTTTACATGTTACAAGTGTTAAGGTCGCTAAAGACTTGGAATGCTATTAATGAGTCCAAGTTTTACATGCTAAAAGTCTAAAGTCTTGAAATGTTTAGCCCGCCAATTGAGACTTAAAATGTTATTAATGATTACACGCTTTACATGTTAAATTCCTAAACGTGTTAATCACGCCAAAGACTTGGAATGCTATAAATGAGTTCAAGCTTTACATGCTAAAAGTCTAAAGTCTTCAAATGTTTAGTCCGCCAACTAAGACTTGGAATGCTATTAATGATTACACGCTTTACATGTTAAAATTCTAGACGTGTTAAGCCTGCCAAAGACTTGGAATGCTAAAAAGTCTCTATTAATTGAGTCTGGATCCTATACACCCAGGACGGAGGATTGAAGCCCTCCTCTCACACTTCAACGAATGCCACTAAGCCACAATCCAAGAGATTGACACCTAAAATATCTCATTCTTAAAATTTCCTTGGATTGTGCCTTACGTGGCATGAGTTGAGGTGTGGGAGGAGGGTTTCACTCCTCCAATTTGGGGACATATGATTTGTACTCATATTAATTAGTTTGTCACATAAGAGTTAAGTCAATTTGTCTTTTTTGCATACAAGGTCTTTGTTAGATAAAATTTTGAGTCACTATCTATGAGGGTTGCAACTTGGGAAGGCTAACCTGATTGATGGACGAGCCTGAGTTGGATTATATGGAAATTAAGTTGAGCCTGGGCTAGGAAATCTCAACCTGAATAGAATTCGAGTTGAGGCTCCGGGCAACCTAATTCAACCTGAACCCGATGCTATATATTTACATATTAATATTTTTAGTTATTTAGAAAAAAATTAGTAGTTATCTCTTTTTAAATATATTTGTAAATTTAAGATAAAAAAAACTAATGGATTTGGAGGTTGTGTGCAAATTTACTTACTAGTGATTTTGTTTGTTTATATTGTATTTATTTTTTAAGATATAAAATAAAATTTATGTATTAACCAAAATGAAATTAGAATTGCTCAATGAGCCCAACCCACCAAGAATTAGATAACTTGGGCTAACCCGAACTCAACCTGATTTTAGAAGCTCAATCTCGGGTTGAGCTTGGGTTAATAAGCTTTAACCCGATGTTCGGGTTGAGGGTTCTACAACTTGGGTTAACCCTCGAACCTGCCCAGATTGTAGCCCTACTATCCATAAAAATGTCTCGTGCTTATAGTAACATTTGGTTAGAGATTAAATACATTGGGTTGTGTACCAAGTAGAAATAGTTTGTTTAGAAATTCGATGTATTTTGATGCCCAACCAAAAGGTGTCATGTAAACACTATTTCAATTGTATAGGAACGAGACACTTTACTTGATTCTGATCCTAGAAATATTTAGCTTCAAAACGATTGAGGGAAGAGTACGTTTTATGCGGCTTAACGAACATTCAAATTCGTGAGGGAATAAAATGACACTTCACTAGGATCGGGCATATGATGCTAAATTAAAGTTAGAATCTTGATGCTAAGGATGGTTCAAATTTAAGAGAATAAATTGGTGCATATGTTGATGTATGCATCAAACTCATCTATTGTCTCACTGTAGGGGGGCTCCTGCGGAAAAATAGCTCGACGCCAGGATGATAAAAAGCTTAACGCCTCTCATTCTTATTACTTATTCAATATGAAAACCAATGGTAGAAATTTCAATTTTTTTTTTTTTTTTTGTGAGTTTGAGGGAGTAAGGGGGCAGATGTAGCCAAGTGGCTCAAGGCAATGGATTGTGAATCCACCATGCGCAGGTTCAATTCCCATCCTTCGCCCATCATATGGCATGATCAAAATATAATTTTATATCCTTCTCCTTTGCTTGGCAAGCAAGGGGTTAGTGGTCAACGTGAAGGTGAGTTCAACAATTTTGAACCCATGTCATGGTATTAAACCTCTATAAACTTAACCAACTTACCTAAGGTAGCACCTTTAGATATGATATTATCTAATAAGGAAAATAAGCTTAAATTGTAGGTATTCGTAATTGATAGTGAATTACCTTATTTGGATAAATATTGAAAATATTGATTTGTAGTAATGATCTTAGAGAGATTATGATTTATTATCTTTATATTGGGACTTTTATTATCTATTTAAAAGGAACACAATTGTTCTTCTTTCTATATTTTATATTTTGATGTGATTGATTGAATGAGCATTGATGCAAAGATTAAGTTTGACGGAAGAATTTTGTGCAATCAGCTAGATCTGATTTTTTTCATCTACGAATGACATTGTGCTCCCTTGTGTCTATTTTTCTTTGTTGTATTTAGAGAAAGAGATCTGGCACCAAGATTTAGGATTGACTAGTGTGATGACATTTCATTAAGTTTATTCAAAGCCTCTAATAGAGATAATTCAAATTGTGTTTTCTTGGTGATCCGATAAAATAAGAGTTTTTTACTTAGCATCGGCCGTCCACAGGGATTTATCTCAGCTTGCTTGGTATGTTTGGTTTGTGGGGAATCAAATGCATTTGAGGGATTTGGGCGAGATATATAATGTAATGCTTTTAAAAAGTGAGTTATTTGTTTAATAGGATTCAAAAATTAACAACCAAAAATCAAAGAGCACTTATCCTCTTGAGAGTGAAAATTTTCTTAGAAATAGATATTCAACTCTTTTAGCATGGAACCTACGCTACAATCTAATAAGATTGTAGTATGACACCTACGGTATTATTGAGTAAAATTATAATTAAAAAATATATAAAGAGTACACGACTGACCAACAAACAAAGCAAAATTTTTTATTCTTCATCCCGCTTGCACTTGAGCCTCTTCTTCAGTTGAGTTACTGACACTACTATCACCATATACAATGTGCTTGTGATATCGTCCACAAATTGGAAATAAACGCACCTCCAAGTCTTTTTGAATAATAAAACACCAAAAACTCCCCAATTTCCTACCACGAATCCTGATGCCATTCCAATATGGAACCAACCTATTTTTGACTCTTCTTCATCAACTGTGGGAGCTTTTGATGACACATCACCAAAGCACTTCTTCTCCAATGGAACTCCACAAAGTTCTGGATTGCCCTTATAAATCGAAGGATCATCAAGGGTTTGGAGCTGGTTGCCTGATGGAATTTGTCCCGACAAGTTGTTGTATGATAGGTTCAAGTGATTTAAAAATGTTAAATTTGATAGGCTTTGAGGAATTGTGCCTGAAAGACGGTTCTTGGATAAATCGAGAGATTCCAATGAACTCAATTGACCAATCTTCACTGGGATACTTCCGGTTAAAAAATTTCTTGATAAATTCAAATTATACAGTCGATAAAGATCGGTTAGCTCCTCGGGTATCTGTCCTACCAACTTATTATTTGAAAGGTCCATGTTGATTATAAATGGCAGCAGTTTTCTATATTCATCTTCTCTTCCTTTTATGACTTCCATTATTTGATCCGTGTACTGAATTTGTTCGTCCTTAAACATGTGATCTCCTGTTTGATTGGAAGCCATAGCACTGAAATTGCTGAAACAACGGGGGATGATTCCAGATAAATTGTTACTAGCAAGGTCCATTATTTGAAGATGAGATAGATGGCACAGTTCTAAAGGAATATCACCATCAAAGTTATTCAACTTCAGCCTTAAAATTTGTAACGACGTCAGGCTCTTTCCGATCCATGCAGGCATGTTCCCGGATAATTTATTCTCTCCAAGGTCAAGAACAGTCAAGCCTAAGCAGTTTTGCAAGGCCAAGGGGAACATTCCAGTAAAGCTGTTGTTGTTCAAGTGCAATGATTGTAGCAATGATTGATTAACCATTGAATTTGGAATAACTCCTGAGAGATGATTGGATGATAAATCTAAAACTCCCAAGGATAAATTACCCAAACAATGAGGGAGATGTCCATACAAATGATTTTTTGAGAGATCAAGAATCCGTAAGTTCTTTATTTTACATAATGAACGAGGAATGCTGCCACCAATAACGTTATCAGAAAGAGACAAAATCCCTAATCCAGGCATCATATCACCTATACTTTGTGGTATAGTTCCTGAAATTGAGTTATTGGAGAGATCCAACATATAAACATTGGAAGGAAAATGTGGTAAGTGACCCTCGAATTTGTTGGAACTCAAATCCAGAGTCAAATCGTGATTGTTTGACTCCACAAAAGTAGGCACCTTGCCATAGATCTGATTGTGAGTGAGATTTAAGAAGTATAAATGAGAAGAGTGGTTCACAAACCAGTTTGGAATGGAATCTGAAATGCTTGCATTGGAGATATCCAAATAAGCAACAGTAGTTTGTGTTCGGAGCCATTTGGGAAACAGGGGACCTATTACGCAAGATGACATTCCCAAAGAATTCAGTTGGAAAGGAGGTACCCAATCAGGTCTAACTTTCAAAATCAAAGAGTTGGAACTCATATCCAAATATTGTAATTTGGAGAGTTGAGCAAAATGAACCTCAGATACAACACCTTTTAAAGAATTGAAAGAAAGATCCAATTCTTTTAGCTCTGAAAGTTGTCCTAGGCTTTCTGGAACAGTCCCATTCAGGTGATTAGAAGTGAGAAATAATTCTCTCAAAGTCGACAATGAGCCGAGAGATGTGGGAATAGAACCATTCAATTGATTGTTATTGAGATATAATTCTCTCAAAGTTGACAATGAGCCGAGAGATGTGGGAATAGGACCATTCAATTGATTGCCATCAAGATGTAATTCTCTCAAAGTCGACAATGAGCCGAGAGATGTGGGAATAGGACCATAAAATGAGTTGGATGAAAGAGAAAGGTATTTTAGATTCTTAAACTGGCCCAACCAATTAGGCAAATACCCACTGAGTTCATTAGCTATCAAATCCAGTGACTCCAAAGTATCCATGAAGCATGGAGAAGAAAAGTACTTATCAGTTATTTTCCCTGCTAATTTGTTTCCAGAAAGGTATAATGTTTTCAATGAGCAGAGATTCCTTGAAGCATCAAGAATTGGACGATTAGAAGTGAAATAATTACCGGAGAGATCAAGATAAATAAGAGAAGTCATGTTCCAAACAGCAGTTGGGATTGGACCTTCAAAATCATTCCAGCTAAGATCAAGGATGGACAGAGATGTGAAATTATTAAGAAATGAAGATGATGAAAGATGAGATAGTTGACATTTAGACAAGCGCAACCCTTTTAAAGAAGAAGGAAGCAAGTTGATGAATTGTGATGCCTCATTACTAGTAATATTGGAAAAATTGATTCCACTCATGTCAAGGTGTTGAAGAGAAGAAAGATGAGAGATCCAATTCATATTTTCAATAGCATTTGAGAATGTGGAAATAATTGAGTACATGGATAATGAGTCCAAATGGAAGGCACAAGAGAGATCGAGAGAATACAAGTTGGAGAGATTACCAAGATGAGGTGGAATAACACCACGAAACATTGCAAAAGAGAGATTGAGATATCTCAATTCACGGAAAGATCCAAAAAAATTGGGAATTTTGAAATAAGAGAAATTGTTAAAACTCAAGTCCAAGTAATTCAAATGTTTCAACTCAAGCAATAGAGGATTTACCTCTCTACTCGCCACCAGACTTTTTTCGTAAAGAAATGGGTGATTTCGGAGATCAAGCTTGATGACGTGTCCGGTAGTATTGTCGCAGGTTATTCCATTCCAAGTGCAGCAATCTTCTTGTCGTTGTTGGGAGAGGACCCAAGAAGAGAGGCGATGTGTAGGATCAATGAGACCTTCTTTGAACTTTAGTAGAGCTTCTCTCTCATTCGGTAAGCAACGTAGCAGTAACTTGGGATCTTCTTCACTGAAGCAATAAGTGAAGTGGATGATACAAGAGAATAACAACACAACACTAGTCATGAATCTAGCCATTACTTTCTTCCTCAATTTTAATTCCTTTTTTACATTAACAAGATTTATTTATTTATAGAACAAAGTGGTGGCCCCTTCCCTTTCCTTCGTGGAACCTTTCGTTTCTCTGTTTTCTCCTTGACATTGACAGAGAAGAAAATAAAAAAAGAGAGATTTATTGTTGCCTTTTTATTACAAAAACTCTCTTGGAGTTCGGACAGCTCCAAGGCAACGTTGCTTTATGAAATTTGTACCTCAATAAACCTTTTAATCAGATCCACGTCATTATACACTTTTAAATATCCATTCTACCCTCAATTTAATTTTCTATATCTAACACCTCCTGCTGTCTCTACGTGGAAAAATTAGAGCTATTGGCACTCCAACTTTTACCTATACACCCTCATTTCTTAAATTATTTATCACACTCCAATTAACTATTAAACAACACCACTCAAAATTATACATTGAAACAAATTTAACGTTTGTTTACCAAAAGGATCAAGCCAGTATAACATTCTAAATCTATGCCATAGAAGTCCTAAGAAAATATAGAGAGTTTCTATTGGCACCCCAACTTTTACTTAATATCAATCATTGAATTTTTATTTTATTTTAATTAGGGTGTAATAAGTAGAAGTTGGGTACTCTATTTCAACACAAATAAATAAAATAAAATTTCAATGATTTAGAATTTTATATGGGCTTGATCCTTATTGTAAACAAATATTAAATTTGTTTCAATGTTTAATTTTGAGTGGTGTTGTTTAATAGTTAATTGGAGTGATAAATAATTTAAGAAATGTGGGTGTAATAAGTAAAAGTTGGAGTGTCAATAGCCAAAAGAGAATGTAGGGAGATATTAGATACTCCTTAGACAAGACCATGGCCTATGGAATGGATAAACCCCAGATACAGGCCCAGTCTGATTCCCGATTTAAAAAAAAAAAAAAGAACTTGTTAACAAATTACGTAAATCTAGTTATAGATGTGCGTGTTTCAAACGCTACAAAGCCAAGAAAAGTGAATTAATGAGCAAGTTTCAAATGTTAAAGGTCAAGCTAAGCCCGCTAGAGTCTTGGAACGCTATTAATGAGTCAAGCATTATATGTTAAAAGTCTAAACATGTTAACCCTGCCAAAGACTTGGAATGCTGTAGAGTCTTTCACCCTTTGTTTCTCTCTCTAGAAAAGGACTTTGTTATGCCACTCACATAGGGGGTCAATTCAATTTGTCTTTTTTGCTCACAAGGTCTTTGTTGTTTGGAATTTTTTAGCCTCAAATGATTTGAGACAAGAATTGTAGGAACGCTATTAATGAGTCAAGCATTATACGTTAAAAGTCTAGACGTATTAACCCTACCAAAGACTTGAAATGCTGCAGAGTCTTACCCTTTGTTTCTCTCTCTAGAAAAGGACTTTGTTATGCCACTCACATGGGTGGTCAATTCAATTTGTCTTTTTTGCTCACAAGGTTTTTGTTGTTTGAAATTTTTTAACCTCAAATGATTTGAGAAAAGAATTGTATTTTTAGTACATACGTTTATGCAATTTAACCAACACTTCATATGGAATGGGCATATGGCACAAAATTAGGAGCATAGATTGATGCATATCCTGAGGTATTCACCAAACTCATCTATCCTTCTTCTTTGCTTGGCAAGCAAGGTGGTATATTACCAGCATGAAGGCCAGTTCAACGATTTTGAACCCATGCCATGGTATCAAACAAATAGTTTGTCCAAAATCACTCTAAGTCATGAAAGCTTATAAGATCGTTTAGCCACTCATGCAATTGCTTAGGAATGTGTAGAAACTAATGCACAAATTGGCAAAAATTAACAAAAATGGTTACAAAAGGGGGTATATAATCTCTTGTATATCTTTATTGTACTACGAGCGAATTATATTGTCCTGAATATATGACCCTTAGATGTTAAATGCATGCATCTTGAAGTGTCACAACGAAGCATAGATTAAGTATCAAGCTTAATCAAAAATTTTCCATCAAGATTGACATATGATTTTACTGCCACCAGTGTCATTCCTGCACTTCAATTTTGATGAAAAAAGTGTTTTATCTTAAAGCTAGTATTAGTGTGCAAGGGATGGCCAAGCATTCATGTGGTCAGTGATCGTAAAAGCCTGTATCAGACCTAATTAGCAATTCAAATATGTTCAAAAAATTTATTTTCTCAACAGTCCAACCATTCAATTATCCCAATTTTATGGTGAGAGATCCCATTCATCCACTTAATTATATGAAATTCCCAACTTGTTTGAGATTTGATTATGTTTGTATCTTTCTTCTCAAAACCACTATAGTTTGCAAACTAATAATAACTCCCTTCTTTAATTTGTATTTCATTTTAGAGAGGAAGATATTGGTTTGATGTCGAAAAAAAAATTGCTCACAAAATGCGGGATCCACCAATCACATTAGCCCCCTATATTTAATGCATCCCTAATTTACAAAATTACCCTTGTTAGGCATGACATGGCACACTCTAAAGAGTCAAAATTGTTTTTAATTTTAATATGAGAAAGGTGTAATAGTCAAAACTCAAAAGTATCACTATTTCATTTACCCATAATGTGCACTTAACTTTACGCTCTTGCCCCGTCGATTTTTCTAACCAACATACATTGGTAAAATTCAAAAATATTCTCTCCAAGAAACAATATAAGAATACCATAAATAATTTTAGAGACATCAATTATTGAGATATAGTTAGGATTAGGGATGTGTCAATGGATCAATCCTTACTGTTTATGGTTTTAAAAACCTAAATAAAATATCGATTTCGGATGTGCGATCGTTGAAATCAAAATCAATTCTACTAATACCCGTTACACATAGAATAATGATGCCTTGCCAAAATCTTAACTTTTTTCGTTCACGCTTTGTGCTACAGCTACTTGTTTTTCATAATTGTATATGCATTCTGAGTGAAATTCAATTTTTAATTCATATTCGACATTTGGAACATCAGATTCATTTTTTAACTTGCTTAGATAATATATATATATATATATATATATATATATATATATATATATATATATATATATATATATAATCATTTTTCTATTTTAAAGATACTTTTGCATTTTTCATTTGTGTGGTTTTTGCCGACATTAGATAACTAACAAGAAAATAATTACTTTTGAATAATAATAAAAAATGTAATTCCTTGATAGTTAATGAAGAATTTAAAACATTTTTTTCCTATGACTTCGTAATTTTTTTTATACCAAAAATCACTTAATAATACTTAATAGGGTGGATTGCTAATTAGGGCACCTAGCATTTTGAATAGTTGTTATATGTATTAAACCTAACAAGTTGTGATACTGATGTTCATATCAAAGAAGAGCTCGTCACATTTGTTCATGACCTACAATCCCAAATATCTTAAACACAAATAATACGATCGAGCTGTCGGGCATAGCCATTTTTGGTTTAGTTCTGCCACTTCCTTCTCATTCATATTTTCTACACAATCCACGAGTCAATTTGTTAACCAATTATGCAAATTTAACTGTAGATATGCATGTTTCAAATGCTACAAACTCAAGAAAAGTGAATTAATGAGTCTAGACTTTACATGTTACAAGTGTTAAGCCTACTAGAGACTTCAAATGCTATCAATGAGTCCCAGTTTTACATGGTAAAAGTCTAAAGTTTTGAAATGTTTAGCCCGCCAATTGAGACTTGGAATGCTATTAATGATTACACGCTTTACATGTTAAAATTTTAGATGTGTTAAGCCCGTCAGAGACTTGGAATGCTATTAATGAGTCCAAGCTTTACATGCTAAAAGTCTAAAGTCTTGAAATGTTTAGCCCGCCAACTGAGACTTGGAATGCTATTAATGATTACACGCTTTAGATGTTAAAATTCTAGACGTGTTAAGCCCACCAAAGACTTGGAATGCTACAAAGTCTTTATTATTTGAGTCCGGATCCTATGCACCTAGGGCGGAGGATTGAATTCCTCCTCCCCAACCTCAACGAATGCCACTAAATCACAATCCAAGAGTTGATGCCTAAAATATCTCCTTTTTATAATTTCCTTGGATTGTGCCCTGCGTGGCATTAGTTGAGGTGTGGGAGGAGGGTTTCAATCCTCCACTTTGAGTGCATATGATCGGGACTCTTATTAATTAGTTTGTCACATAAGAGTTAAGTCAATTTGTCTTTTTTACATACAAGGTCTTTGTTAGATAGAATTTTGAGTCACTATCCATTAGGGTTGCAACTTGGGCGGCTAACCCGATTGATGGATGAGTCTGGATCAGGTTATATGGAAATTAAGTTAAGCTTGGGCTAGGAAACCTCAACCCGAATTGAATTTGAGTTGAGGCTCTTGGCAGCCTAATTCAACCAGAACCCGATGTTATATATTTACTTATAAATATTTTTATTAATTTAAAAAAAATAGTAGTTATCTCTTCTTAAATATATTTGTAAAATTAATGGATTTGGAGGTTATGTGCAAATTTATTTATTAGTGATTTTATTTGTTTATAGTGTATTTATTTTTTAAGATATAAAATAAAATTTATGTATTATTCAAAATGAAATTAGAATTTCTCAATAAGCCCAACCCATCCAAAATTACCTAATTTGGGCTAACCCGAATTCAACCCGATTTTAGAAGCTCAATCTCGGATTGAGCTTGGGTTAATGAGCTCTAACCCGATGTTCGGGTTGAGGGTTCTACAACTTGGGTTGACCCTCCAACCCGCTCAGCTTGCAGCCCTACCATCCATAGAAGTGTGTTGTGCTTATAATAACATTTGGTTGGAGATTATGCTAAGTAGAAATTCGACGTATTTTGATGCCCAACCAAAAGGTGCCATGTAGACACCGTTCCTATTGTATAGGAATGAGACACATTACTTGATCCTAATCCTAAAATTTTTTAGCCTCAAAACGATTTGAGTGAAGAATATGTTTTATGCGGCTTAACCAACATTCAAATTTGTGAGGGAATAAAATGACACTTCATTGGGATCGGGCAAACCAAATTAAAGTGAGAATCTTGATGCTAAGGATGGTTCAAATTTAGGAGAATAGATTGGTGCATATCTTGAGGTAAGAATCAAACTCATATATTGTCTCACATGGCATGATCAAAATATAATTTTATATCCTTCTCCTTTACTTGGCAAGCAAGGGGTTAGTGGTCAACGTGAAGGTGAATTCAATGATTTTGAACCATGTTAAGGTATTAACCCTCTATAAACTTAACCAACTTACCTAAGGTAGCACCTTCAAATATGATATTATCTAATAAGGAAAATAAGCTTAAATTGTAAGTATTCCTAATTGATAGTGAATTACCTGATTTGGATAAATATTGATTTGTAGTAAGGATCTTAGAGAGATAAGGATTTATTATCTTCATATTAGGACTTTTTTTTTATCTATTTAAAAGGAACAAAATTTTTCTTCTTTCTATATTTTATATTTTGGTGTGATTGATTGAACAAGCATTGATGCAAAGATCTAAGTTTGATGATAGAATTTTGATAAATCGACAAGATCCGATTTTTTTCCTCTACAAATGGAATTGTACTCCCTTGTGTCTATTTTTCTTGGTTACAGTTAGAGAAAGAGAGTTGACCCCAATATTTAGGATCTACTAGTGTGATGACATTTCATTAAGTTTATTCAAAGCCTTTGGTAGAGATCATTCAAATTGTGTTTTCATGGTGATCCAATAAAATAAGGGTTTTTTACTTAGCATCAGCCGCTCACAGGGATTTATCCCAGCTTACCTGGTATGTTTGGTTTGTGGGGAATCACATGTACCCGAGAGAATTGGGTGAGATATATAATACAATGCTTTTAAAAAGTGAATTATTTGTTTGACAAGATCCAAAAATTAACACCCAAAGATCAAAGATCCCTTATCCTCTACATAGTGAAATTTTTTTAAGAAAAAGTTATTCAACTCTTTTAGCATGGAACCTATGCTACAATCTAATAAGATTGTAGTATAACACCTATAAGGTATTGTTGAGTAAAATTATATAATTAAAAAAAAAATTAAGAGAAGAGGATGACGTAGAAGAAGAAAATTATGAACCTCCTATACTTTATTCTCGGATCAAACTCCAATCAACTTTCTATTCAATCTCCATCCTAACAACATACTTCTCGGAAACGGATCTTCTATAACACTTTTTTCATGTAGCACTTTTAAACAGTAAAGAGAGTGCCACATGGCAAGACACAAAATGGTTTGTTGGGTTAATTTGTTGAACTTTCAATTGTATAGAACTTCTCTGGGGATCTTCTTAGTTTGTTTGTTGGGTTAATTTGTTGAACTTTCGATTGTTTCCTTTCTATTTTTTTTAATAATCTTCAAGATACATGCATGCATTTAACATCTAAGAGTCATATATGCAGGACAAAACAAAATAATTCGATATTGTAATACAGGACCGGGATATTCTATAGTTGGATGATTATCTACAACTTCTCGTGCATTAATTTGTACACGTTCTGAAACAGTTGCAGCACAAGTGGCATAACAAACCCTAATGGGGGACTTCTTTCTAAATCCCCCTAATTTTAAGAAAAAATTTGAAAGCCATCGATTTCCCAAAATTCCTCCATCAAAATTAGATCATTGCTTGGATGCTTATTCAATCAATCAAATCACAAAAAAGATTAAAAAGACAAATTCCACTCCCTTTAAATATATAAAAATAAAAGTCCTAAAAGGAAGATAATCAATCTTAATCTCTCAAATCAATTTTTATTCAAATAAGGTAACTCATCTATCAATTAAAAATGTTTGCATTTTGGGAATGCTTAGACATGGTCCTTGTGGAGGGATAAAATCATTTTTCATCCGGATTGTTCATCTACACTATAAACACACATCCCGAGGTAGACACGTGGCATTATTTAAAGAGTATTCTAGTTTATTAAGGAAGAATCCTAATTTAAAAGGATTCTTCCCTTTTTTTTTATGTAATTGATATTTTGGATAAGGGACAATGTAGTCAATTGTAATTAATTAGAGTTAAGACTCTAATTAAAATTTCTCTATTTAAAGCCTTTGAGGCCATTGTAAAAGGGGGAGGAAAGATAGAGAGGGGGAGAGGAGGTTATGTAAATCTGAAATCTATAGTGAAACGACTCCCTGAGACCGTGGACGTAAGTACGTTTGACGAACCACGTAAAAAACCTTTTTGTGTTCTTTCTCTTTTTCGTTATTTTTTTTTATGATTTATTAGTGAATGATCTTGTTAAAAATTAGATTTCAAGGTCAACCACAAAAATGACCTCCACAATTGGCGCCGTTCGTGGGAACGAAAGGGAAAATTCATGACAAATCACATGGGACGATCGGGGCTCCAAATCAGAAATGGGGGGTTACCGTCAATTTCAACCTTTACGAATCTAGGGTTTCAGATCGCATTTTCTCGAAGGACAAATCGCAATACTGCTAAGAAAAAAGAAAAAAATATGGAATGTAAGGGCTATGGGTTTAGCGACAAGGGGCTAAACTGCTGAAGAGAATATAAAAAATTAAAAAAAACAAGTTTGTGTGTGTAGTTGCGGCGATGGCCGAAAGGTTGAGGAGATCAGTGGTAGATCTGGAGGAAGAGGGTTTTGAAGGATTAAACTCAACGAATTTGTTCAACAGAAAAAGGAGAGAGACGTCTACACCAAGTGATCACTTTGAATCGAACGATCTGAACTCGACAGAAAAGAGGCCAATTCAAGCGAATTATCACAAGTCAACAAAGGAGAAGATGCCATTAGAGGAAGAGATTGACAAATTTTTCTCAGGGAGAGAGATATAGAATAATAAAAGAAGAAAACGTGGCCATGGGTATGCTGTTGAGAAAACAAAAGGAGGTGAAGGTTTCATTAATGGTGGAGTCGGGAAACCAGTAAGAGAACTCCTACATCTTGTTATGGATGACGTTGACCTTCAACCCATGACTCTCCATCCTTGATCGGTCCAACCAGATTTTTGATCTGTGGATTGGAACTGATCGGACCATCATTTTTGACACATGATCGGAGCACTAGCGGCAGGGATAAATCTAAGTTTTTCTTTTCTAAGATGAACAAATTGAGAGAAAAATTGGGTTCTGTGAGAGAGAAAGAATCAAATAATAAAGTTCATTGACTAATTAAGTCAAGGGGGGCTAAGATCCAACAAGTAAAAAGGTTCTAATGGAGGCAACATCAGGAAGATAAAGTGTTAGGCATTAGGTTGCAAAAATTTCAATATCACCAGGCCTAATATGAGTTTATCAAGTTTGTTTAATGGGTTTATAGGCTATGTTGATTTACATAGCCATGGGTTGTCATCAACAGTTGCAATGCTTAGGGACCCGTGCACTCTCGCTTCAATGGTTACAACAAAGGTATTCCACACGAAGATATACACCACAACAAGGCTACTCCGCTCGAAGCATACGGGAAACACCGATATTATCAAGTATTATATACATTAAAAAGGTAAATATAGAAAATTTAATTTTACTACATTGCTTATTGCTTATTCAATAAAGTAAATAACAATAGTAATAAAAGGTACACACATCAATACTTGATGTATATTAAATCCACATTCTTATATAAGGAAACACAAGACAAGAAGGACATCAAACAACTGTATTGCTCAGGGGTTGGGGTCGCACCCATAATAAAGTGCCACGTGACACAATTATTACGCGACTTAACTCATCTTGAAATTAATGTAGGAGCTAATGTTTAGGGGCTTAGTTTGAGCCCAATTCGTTTGTTTAGTTGGCTCGACAAAAATAAAATTTTGGGGACTAATTATATGTCCAACTCGGTCGAGTCTACAGACTCCACTGAGTTAAGTAACTCAATTTATAATCCATTATTGTATGTTTGGGGGCTTAGTTCAAGCTCGTAATAAAGGTCCCATGTGACTCAATTTGTTATTTTGGGAGATTCGATTTAAAAGTAGTATGGGGGCTAACCTCGTATTCAACTTGATTGAGTTTAGGGACTCTGTTGAGGTGGGAGGTTCAGCCCATAATTCTAATCCACAAAGACAAAATGATAATATTCTATGAACGTTGTGATCTCTGTTGGTTCAAGTTTTTCAGGTATATTCAGCAAATTTTTATAAGGCGAGAAGGTCGGTTCTTCCTAATAAGGTCGGTTCCCTCTGCAGACCCGTGTGTCACTCTATGAAGTGAGTGACACGAAACTCTAAGAAGGTTGGATCCCCCTGCGGATCTGTGTATCACTCTATGAGGTGAGTGGCACGAAACTCTAAGAAGGTCGGTTCCCTCTGTGGACTCGTGTGTCACTTTGTGAGGTGAGTGGCACAAAACTCTAATAAGGTCGATTCCTTCCGGACCCAAGCGTCACTCTATGAGGTGAGTGATGCGAAATTCAATACGGTTGGTTATTCTATTGATTATCAAAGTCTTGGATCATTTTGGGATTCAAGTCTGATCTGGGACTTCGGTTGGTTTTTCTATTATCAAAGTCTTGGATCATTTTGGGATCCAAGTCTGATCTGGGACTTCGATCAGTTCTTCTATTATCAAAGTCTTTGATCATTTTAGGATCTAAGTCTGATCTGGGATTTCGGTCGGTTCTTTTATTACTTATCAAAGTCTTCGATAATTTTGGGATCCAAGTCCGATCTGGGATTTCGATCGGCTCTTCTAGCATTTATCGAAATTTTGGCTCATTAAAGAAATCAAGTCTAGCTCACAGTCAAGTATATTATTAAAACATCTATTTATTATGGGAGCTCAATTGAGTTGATTATCAAGTTTGCAAAAAATAAGTCCGAGGGATCAATAATCACACTAGTTCGATGGTACTCAATCAAGTCAGAAGTATTTCTTGAAGGCGGATCTAGATGTATCAATCTTCACATTCGAGAGGGGGTTGTGTGAAGGGATAAAATCATTTTTCATCCGGATTGTTCATCTACATTATAAATACACATCCCGAGGCAGACACGTGGTATTATTTGAAGAGTATTCTAGTTTATTAAAGAAGAATCTTAATTTAAATGGATTCTTCCCATTTTTTTTATGTAATTGATATTTTGGATAAGGGACAATGTGGTCAATTATAATTAATTAGGGTTAAGACTCTAATTAGGTTTCTCTATTTAAAGGCCTTGACGCCATTGTAAAAGGGGGGAGGAAAGATGGAGAGGGGGAGAGGAGGTTATGTAAATTTGAGATCTATAGTGACACGACTCCCCGAGACCGTGGACGTAGGCATGTTTGCCGAACACGTAAAAAACATTTTTGTGCTCTTTCTCTTTTTCGTTATTTTTTCATGATTTTTATGATTTATTAGTGAATGATCTTGTTAAAAATTAGATCTCGAGATCAACCACAAAAATAACCTCCACAGTCTTGTCACAACTTTTTCAAGCAGCCCCTTTCGCTGTTACATTGTCGGAAATACCAAGAACATCGATCGAACTTCTTGAGATTGATAAGTATAGTGTATCATAAATCCTAAATAACATAACAAGAAGAAAAAAGACAAGTACAATGGCATTCATTCATTGAGCACTCCTCCATCATGGCATGGGAGTGGGCTATAGGAAAATTTTATGGAATTTATAGCAACATAGATATGGTAAATTAATTCCAAAATATTTTCGAAAGATTTCACAACTTGCCAAATAATCAATAATGTATTAATAATCCATTTTATTTTAAACATGAATTCAACCAAGGACAAATATGGAAAGATTTTAAACTGATTTTATCTTAAACATGAATTAAATAAAATATTTTAATTTTGAAAATGGTAATTTAGTATTTTCAGAGTTAAAAATTATTTTATTCTCAGAATTTTAAACTTTTTCTCTAATGGTGTGGTAATTCCCCCAAAATTTTACAACTTGTCAAATATTTCTCTATTAATATATTTAATTGAAAAATCTTTCTATATTAATAGTCTTTTTTAAATTTTTTGTAAAATACATTTAACCAAGCAAGCACATTCAAGAAATTTCCTTTTATTTTTTATTTTTTGCCTATAAATTCCCATTTCAAATCATGTGGGAATTTATTACTTACCATTTTTTTGCTTTTTCACCAATTCATGTGTTGTGCATCGAACCCATCATCCACTTCAACATAGCAAATTCTTTGTATCTCTATTCCTGTAGCGCTTTTACACGGTTAAGATAGTGCCACGTCAACAACACCTTCAAAGTAAACCGTTGAAAATTGTTTGAAAATTAGAGGTTCAGTGACCGTCCATTTATGAAGGCTTGGATTATGTTTTAAATAAAACTTTTTTCTGATTTTCTTCCAATCTAATACAAACCATGAGTACAAGAGATCTGAAAGGTTAGTTTTTTTTATATATATAAAAGAATAATTATGAATGCACAAGGCTGGGTATGCTGCTGACGTGGCAAAGGCACAAAATCGCCCATCTATTTCCTGTGTATCCCGATGAAAACGATATGTGGTTTGTGCCTTTGACATGTCAACTGCATACCAAGGTCATCTGCATTCTTTTTTGTAAACGTCTTGTATTCTGTTACGCTACACAGAGTTGTGGGGGTCCCGCTGCCCAGTCAATAGATGGAGACCCCATTCCAAGATTCTTTAATTAGTATGAAAAGGGCAATCGTGTAATATTTTCTTAATGCTATGCTTGGATTGAGAGAAATGGAGAAAAGAGAAGAGAAGAGAAGAGAAAATAAATGAGTTTCTCTCCATTTCTCTTGTTTGAATTGTTAAGTGGGGAGAGAAGAAAAAATAATTGGAGGGAAAAGGAGAGAAAAAAAAATGTTAGTTTTCTTTCTCTCTAGAAGTGGAGAGAAGAGGAGAGAAATCCTTATAAAGTATTTTAAAATTCCAACTCTACCTCTTGATCTCTTTTATGATATTTTAAAATTCCAAAGTTGTCCCAAGTACTCTCTTATCAATCCAAACATGGTGAAGAGAAATTGAGTTTCTCTTCTCTTCACTTCTCTCAATCCAAACATAGACTAAGAGATTTTCTATTTTTGGGGGTTTCTGTTTTGGAAAGTTTTACATGCTTTGGTAACTCTTGGTTATATAAATCTAGATCTCCAAATAGTGATTGTTCTTGTTTTATTCCGTGGACGTAAGCACACTGCCGAATCACGTAAATCCTTGTGTTTTGTGTTATTGTGTTATCTTTGCTATTTCGATTTTTCACACATTCATCATGACTCTTTTTTGAAATTGTGATATTTTGTGACTGTAGAAGAAACACTACAGGAAAATGGAGCTAAGAGGATCTGTTCCCCACTTCAACACCTAAACATGAGTGGAATCCCACTTTCTAAAATTTAGACATCATCATCATCATCATGATTGGCTACAAGTGATCAACTTTCTTCCTTCTTTGAAAGAGTTATGCTTGTCTAAATGTGTACTACATTCAATTCTTCTTAGTAGTCTTTCATCATCATCATTTCTTAATAATCTCACATCTCTTTCCATCCTTGATCTTAGCTTGAATTATATAGAAGCAAAAATTATTTGGGAGGTCCAATCCCAACTGCTCTTTGGAACATGACTTCTCTTATTGTCCTCGATCTTTTCATCTCATCAACTCTTTCACTTATGATGGTCCAATCATATATAGAGGCCTTGATGAGGAATCTATGCTTATTGAAAACTGACCAGTACTATTCTGAAAACTCAACATCTTCCCCGTGCATCTTGGATACATTGGAGATACTGGATTTGTCATTTAATCTACTTATCATTTAATCTACTTAGTGGGCATTTACCTAATTGGTTGGGTTAGTTTAAGAATCTAATAAGTTCTCTTTGTGTATAAAATTCTTGGAAAAATATAATATTCATTTTTACTTTTAAACCGCCTTTGTTTGATAGAGATTTTATTCCCTTGAAACAAATAAAATAGTGAATTAAAAAAATAACGATTTCATAGTTTTTAAAATAATGAATTTGTTCTGGAAGCAACATTTTTGTTCATTGGATTTAGAAGGAACGAATTCACTTCTTAGATATCTAAAGAAGTTATGAATTCATCGTTTTGAAATTCAAAAATTATGTAAAGTTGTTACTTGTGGTGACCAAGCAGTGAAATTGTTGTTGGTTTATTTTGAGTTCGTGAATGGGGTGAAGAGTGAAACGTATTTTTCGAAATATTTTTTGAGAATAGACACCATGCTTCGATATTCGTTATTAGTAACTTAGTGAAGTAAGAGTGACAATCGTTAACAAGTAATTTTACTAAAAGGGTGTTTTAGATAGTTTACTCTTTTTCGTTAGAGCCAAGGATTATCTAGTTGAAAAAAGTTTACTCCCTGAATTATTTCAAAAGTTAGGGGGAAAACTAGTAAGAAATCCCTATACTAAGTGGTGATATACTAATTTTTACTTTTTCTTGTTGTCCTGAAGAATATGATAGATTAAAGGGTTACAATCATGAAGAGCAATGGCATGGTGGGAGTTAGGGGTGCAAGTTGGTCCAGTTCAAACCGAGAACTGAATCAAACTGATAACTTTGTGGTGGTTTGGAACAAGTTGCGGTTCAATTCCGAGTTACGAAAATGGAGAACCGATCAGTTTGGTTCGATTCTCAAATCAATCTTGTGTAGAACCGAATCCTTATGCGATAAATAAATATATATGTATATAATAATTTATATGAATTATTTTAGGAATTAAGAAATAGATTAATGATTTTTTATGGATAAATTAATTATTTTTTTATGTTTAAATTAGTGATTTATTATATAAAATTTTATATTATTATATATTTATTTTTTTATTAAAAAATATTACTAATAATTTATAGAATATTGGCAACTCATAGAACCAAACCAAATCAAATCATCTTTTGTTGTATTTGGATAGGAGATGAAAATCACACCAAGGAGTACGATGGTCTTGCTAATTTAGTCAAGAATATGGTAGTTTTGTAATTTAGGATAGATTTTAATCTTTTTAATTAAGAGGTGAAAAAAGTGAGCTTCAAGGACCTTTCGTGGTTCTCTCTACAGTTTTTCATGCATTGTTTGAGAGTTCTACTCTTACAAAAATACCCTTAAAGTTTTCACTTATTTTTTTTCAAAATGTGACCCTTTCAACAAAAAATTTCATTTGCTAATAACCGGGCACTCTTTCCTATTATATTAAGAAACTAGGGATATATTCATAAATTTAAAATATTAATTAAATAATTTTTTTTATTGCCATAACAATAAGATTCCCTAAATTAAAGAAAATCATCAAACTGTACAAAGAGATAACGGACACACTTGAAAAATAGTGGTTTTAGATGACGGAAAGTGGTTTACCGTCTTCATAGCGGTAAAATTTAGTCAAAAACAAAATAAAGGAAGAACTAATAATAAAAGATTTGTCTTAATTGTACGGGGCCACAATTGCTTTACAGGTGGCAGTCATTGATTAGGCCCACTATAACCCATGAAAACTAAACTTAGTGGACCTACCTATTCAACGGTCTAGATTTAGATGGTGAGTGATGACCATAAATGCTTGCATCGCCCATTTCTGAACATAGCGAAAATCACTCCAAGTCATGAATAGTTATAAGATCGTTTTACAGCTCGTGCAATTGTTTAGGGGCTGATTTATTGAGCTTCAACACGCAGATTTTCCTGTGTTTGTGGTCAAAAGTTGGGTTTTGAAGCTTAATCAAACGCGACCTATAATTACCCAGCAACTGCGTTTTGAAATTGCGTTGAAATATTGCGTTTTGAAATGTAAAGAAGTGAAGCAGTATAGATGAGCTTTTTAAAATTGTGTTTGCGGGAGATTGAGATACCGAATAAACGGTTCATGTAAATGACATTTTTGCCCTTGCCTATTTTCTCCTTCGAATAGACGAATAGACCGACAGAAGCTCTCTCGAACCTCTCTTTGGGCACACAACAGCTCTCTCGAATCTCTCTCTCGCTCTCAAACCTCTTTCTTGCTCTCAGACACCTCTCTCTCTGTATCATCTTTGTCTTCAAACGTTTAACACAGCTGCGCACAGTTATTCGATCTCCAACTCGCACAAATCTCGCACAAATCCATCTCCTTCTCAAAGCTCTCTCTCTCTCACACAGATCTTGCATGGATCTTGAAGGAGTTCGACCTCTACATCAGCACTCATCAACTCTTACAGGTATGCTTCTCATTTCGATTCTTTTGTAGATCGGATACGTTTTTAGTTTGGGATTTTTGGTTTAGAAAATGGGTTTTACCTGTATACCCATCACAATATCGATCTCAAAGTCAACAAGTCAAGGCCAAGTGAAGCCAATCTAGGATGGTGAGAGCTTATTGATTGGGTGCGACCATGATTTAACTATCATTGAGTTATATCGTTTATTCCAAAAATCGAAACAAAACAGAACATAATTTTATATTTTATTCATAAATAAATATATAACCTATTCTTTAAGTGTTAAAGATGAACGTTAGAATTAAAAATTACGTATTTCCAGTCTTCTAAACGGATGAGTAGGTTTTATACCTACGAATTAACCACTTTTAAATATAATATTTTGTTAATTTTAGAGTCTTTTAGTTGTTTTTATTTAAGTTTAGTTAGTTTTATACTTTTTATGTGTTTATATGTTTTTATTTGATTTTTATGCTTATTTTACAGATTAGGAACAATATGGAACATTGGGATGGTTGCATACGTTTAGGAGAAATTCTGACTCCAAATTGGTTCACTCTCGGAAGAAGGAAGCTAAACATACAAGCTAAAAAGTCTTCAAGCCGCTGCTTGATAGAAAATGAGGCCGTGGCGGGAATTCAAGAATTGCACAATAGAAATATGAAAATGCAAGTTGCGGCATGATATATTGGGAGGCCATGACCTGCTTACGTTTCCAGCTTTACACGTTAATTTGTGGTGACCGAATTAGAGACGGATTTTGGGACTCTTAAACCCTAATGACTCCATATCTATAAATAGGAAAGTTTAACCCTTATTTGGGGACAGAAGTTTTAGGATTTTTCTTGGAGGCACAAGATCGAAAAGGAGGACGAGAACTGGAGATTCGACTTTTGAGTTTTATCTTTCTGAACTTTATCTCTTCTCTTGATATTTGTAATCTCTAAGAATGGTTGAATACTTTTGTGATTTTGTTTTCTTTTTAATGATGAACTAATTTCTATTCTAAGGTTATAATGGAACCCATTCATGATATTTGATTAGTTTTATTTCTTTCTTCTCTGATTCCACATGTGATTGTTTATTCTGTCCTATGTTTAATGCGATTTAATTAACTGGCCATTGATTGAATTGATTCGATGAACTTTAATAATATCGATAGAGTTATTTTGTGTTCATGACCTAGATAGAGTAACATACGCTAATTTGAGATAGACATATACTGCGTGTGCATCCCTTATGAGAGCTTATTCTTAATGAATCCTTCTTGATTTAATTCTCATAGACATATAGGGAGTTAGTTTAGAAGGATATTTTTACATGACCATCGACAGAGGCTTGTAGAGAATTTAGTGCTCTTGGGTGATAATTATAGTGGATTAATTTATCATAGAAGGAAAGATAATCTAATTAAGTGGATTGTTTGGGGGAAATTATAAACCTAGATTTCATCACTCATTGATTTTAATTTACAAATTTATTTTCTCCGTTACTTTTCTTGTTTAGTCTTAAATCATATTTTTACTTTTGTTTGGATAAAATTAGATTGAGATAAATTGGTAATTAACAATAGATTGGTATTTAGTCTCCGTGGGAACGATACTTTCTAATCGCTTTATTACTTGTTTCGATACGTATACTTGCGTGCGTAAATTTAGACAACATAAACATTTGTGAGGATGATCTCCTCACCTTGTACAGCATGCTAGGAATGAGAACTGTGAAACTATGAATTTTTATTATATTTTTCTTTTGATGGGTATAAGAAATTTTTTTATAAGACTTCCATTTATATTTGTTCCGCTAAAATATTGGAGCTCATAACGTTGTTTTATAGGGAAAGTAAGTATGACAACTATTGTATAGAGGACGATGATTTACATGTTGTAGTCTTGTATTTTTTTTTTTTGGGTGAAACGTGTGATAAATGCAATTCTTGGGGATAGTAAAGGTGAACTCAGTTTATATGTCCTATGTTGAATTTAAAGAATTTACAGCCGAACCTCACGGGCTACTTTGTTTCATACCTTAGTGAAATTTACTCTTTAGGATAGATATTTTTATTAGTTTAACTTGATTATAGATTCAGATATAAAAATAGTAACCTTACTAAAGACATCTAAGGGTATTTAAAAACCAAGGGTGCATCTCAAATATTCACTTAAATGTAGAGGTGTATGTCTGTCTAAATTACTTTCCTTTTTAAAGTAATTCCTTTAGGATTTTTTTATATTAAATAACCAAAACTCCCTTAGTTGTAATTATTAGAGTCTCTGTGAATATTAGCTTGATATCTAATCGTGGGTTCCATTTAAAGGGGGTTGAAAGGTAATTCATTATCTCCTAACATGTGCCAATTGATTGGTCTTTGGTACTTTTAAGTGCTTATGTAAAATGTGAAATTTGGATTGCATACTATATAGGTATTTTGTTTATTAGGAAATTTTCATATATCCATTTTTAAGAGGAGATATTGCCGAAATTTCTATAGAATTATAAATTTTTCTATAATTTTTTTTATAATTATAAAAATTTTAAAATTAAAATAAATTTTTTTTAATTTTTATATAATTTTATTATATTTATATATATTTAGTGTAATTATATATTTATAGGGGTATTTTGATCATTTTTAATGTATTCTGGGTGCATTATCAACCTTAAGGGTATTCTGGTCATTTTACCCTAATACAGCAAATTCTTGAAGCTGTATCAAACAGTAATCATCAGATTCTGACAACACAACACTTTTACAAAAGCTCTATCAAACAAGCTTTTCAGTGTTTCAGATTTTGACAGCAGAAGCTGACAACAGATTCAAGCAGCTGAATCAATCGGGCCCTTAGGAACGTGTAAAAATTAATGCACAAATTGGCAAAAATTAACAAAAATGATTACAAAAAGGGGTGTATAATCTCTTGTATATCTTTATTGTACTATGAGTGAATTATTTTGTCTTGAATATAAGATGTTAAATATATGCATCTTGAAGTGTCACAACGAAGCATAGATTAAGTATCAAGCTTAATCAATTCTTTTCCATCAAGATTGACATAGGATTTTATTGCCACCAGTGTCATTCCTGCATTTCATGGGGTCAATGATCTTAAAAGTGTGTATCAGACCTAATCAACAATTCAAATATGTTCAAAAAATTTATTTTCTCAATGGTCCAACCATTTGATTATCCCAATTTTGTGGTGGGAGATCACATTCATCCACTTAATTACATGAGATTTCCCAACTTGTTTGAGATTTGATTATGTTTGTATCTTTCTTCTCAAAGCCACTACAGTTTGCAAACTAATAATAACTCTCTTCTTTTATTTGTTTTCCTTTTGAGAGAGGAAGATATTGGTCTGATGTGGAAAAAAAAATTGCTCATAGAATTTGGGATCCACCAATCACATTAACCCCCTATATTGAATGCATCCCTAATTTATAAAATTACCCTTGCTAGGCATGACATGACACACACACTAAAGAGTCAAAATTGTTTTTATTTTTAATATGAGAAAGGTGTAATAGTCAAAACTCAAAAGTATCACTGTTTCATTTACCCTTGATGTGCACTTGGATGTTCTTGACTTGTTGATTTTTCATTTACCCTTGGTAAAATTCAAAAATATTCTCTCCAGGAAACTATATAAGAATACCATAATATAATTTTAGAGACATCAATTTTCGAGATATAGTTAGGATTAGGGATGTGTCAATGGAACAGTTCTAAATGTTTATGATTTTAAAAATCTAAATAAAATATCGATTTCAAATGTGTGATCGCTGAAATCAAAATCAATTCTACTAATACCTATTACGCATAGAATAATGATGCCTTGCCAAAATCTTAACTTTTTTCAGTCACCCTTTGTGCTATGGCTACTTGTTTTTCTTAATTATATATGCATTCTGGGTGAAATTCAATTTTTAATTCACGTTCGACATTTGGATCAGAAAATTCATTTTTTAAGTAGTTTAGATATAAAAAATACATATAAGCATTTTTCTATTTAAAGATACTTTTGTATTTTTCATTTGTGTGGTTTTTGCTTGCGTTAGATAACTAACAAGAAAATAATTACTTTTGAATAATAATAAAAATATAATTCCTTGATAGTTAATGAAGAATTTAAAACATTTTTTATTATGACTTTGTAATTTTTTTTAACAAAAACTCACTTAATAATACTTAATAGGGTGTTTATATGTATTAAACCTAACAAGTTGAGACACTGATGTCCATATCAAAGAAGAGCTCATCACATTTGTTCATGACCTACAATTCCAAATATCTCAAACATAAATATTACAATCGAGCTGTCGGACATAGCCATTTTTGATTTAGAAACACTTTTAGTTTCGCCACTTCCTTCTCATTCATATTTTCTATACAATCCTCAAGTCAATTTGTTAATCAATTATGTAAATTTAACTATTGATATGCATGTTTCAAATGCTACAAACTCAAGAAAACTGAATTAATGAGTCCAGACTTTACATGTTACAATTGTAAAAGTTTAAAGTCATGAAATGTTTGGCCCGCCAGCTGAGACTTGGAATGTTATTAATGATTACACACTTTACATGTTAAAATTCAAGACATGTTAAACCCGCTAGAGACTTGGAATGTTTCAAAGTCTTTGTTTATTGAGTCCGGATCCTATGCACCTAGGGCGGAGGATTAAAGCCCTCCTCCCACACCTCAACGAATGTGACTAAACCACAATCCAAGAGATTGACGCCTAAAATATCTCATTTTTAAAATTTTCTTGGATTGTGCCTTACATGGCATGAGTTGAGGTGTGGAAGGAGGGTTTCAATGTGGACTCTTATTAATTAGTTTGTCACATAAGAGTTAAAACAATTTGTCTTTTTTGCATAAAAGGTCTTTCTTAGATAGAATTTTGAGTCACTATCCATTAGTGTTGCAATTTGGGCAGACTAACCCAATTGATGGACGAGCCTACTAGGAAATCTCAGCTTGAATTGAATTCGAGTTGAGGCTTTGGGCAATCTAATTCAATCCAAATCCGATGCTATATATTTACATATAAGTATTTTTATTTATTTAAAAAAAAAAATGTAAACTTTTTTTTACTGAATTATGAAAAAATCCTCCCCTGTTTCATATTTCTATTTGGTGTCATTTGTATTGGGTCAGATTTGAGAAGATGGAGAAGACGAAGTATGGGTTTTTGTTAGTGTTGGAAAGATTAACAAGAAGAGAAAGATTTAGTTGGATTTTGATTTATTTTTAAGGTTAAAATGGTAAGTGCATTTTACTGTTTTTACCATTTTGATAAAAAATATTAATTCTGAAAACAGTAAATTATCGTTTTCGAAAATAATTGCTATAGTTTACCGTTTTGATAATTAATTACGAAAACTGTACCGTTTTGATAAATTTCTCTTTATTTTAAGCCACCCCATTGGAGGAACTTCCCACGAGATATCGTAATTCTTTGAAGAGGAGGAATAATCTCATGTTTTAATTGTAAGATTCAAGCAGCATTATTTTGGTGTCTAATACTTTCTTTTTTCCTTCTCCGCCAACAGTCCTTGTCACAGCTTTTTCAAGCAGCCCCTATCGCTTTAGAGGCATTAGACGGGCTGCAATATGTTGCATTGCCAGAAATGCCAAGAACATCGATCAAACTTTGAGATTGATAAGTACAGTGTAGCATAATCCTTAAATAACATAACAAGAAGAAAAAGACAACAACAATATGTTGCATTCCTTCATTGAGCACTCCATCCTACATCATGGTATAGCCGTATAGGAGTGGGCTGGCGTTTATATATGAAAATTAATTCCAAAATATTTCCCAACTTGCCAAATAATGTATTAATAATCCATTTTATTTTTAACATGAACTCAACCAATAACAAATATGGAAAGATTTTAGTCTGGAAATTGTAAAATTCCCAAAACAATAGACTATTAATTTAATTTCAAAATTGTAAATTACTATTTTCGGAATTAAAACATTTTATGTAAGTGGGGAAAAAGTGAAAAACTATTATTTTGTGAAATAGTAAATATTTGTTCTGCTTTCATTTTAATAAAAGGGTTAAAAAATTCTACTTTGTAAAATAGTAAATTTATTCCTCACTTAAAAAAAAATTAATTTTGAAAATGGTAATTTAGTATTTTCAGAGTTAAAAATTCACCTAGTTTTTCTTTTCAGAATTCTAAACATTTTCACTATCGGTGGAGTAATTCCCCCAAGATTTTACAACTTATCAAATATTTCTCTATTAATATATTTAATTGTAAAATCTTTCTATATTAATCGTCTTTTTTACATTTTTTGTGAAATACATTTAACCAACCAGTAACCACACACATTCAAGAAATTTCCATTTCTTTTTTCACTTTTTGCCTATAAATTCCCATTTCAAATCATGTGGGAATTTATTACTTATCATTTTTTGCTTTTTCACTAATTCATGTGTTGTTGTGCATAGAACCCATCATCCACTTCAACGGAGCGGATCCTCTGTAGCTCTTTATTCCTATAGCGCACTTTAAAATGGTTAAGATAGTGCCACGTCAACAACACATTGAAAGTAAGCCGTTGAAAATTGTTTGAAAGTTAGAGGTTCATTGACCGTCCATTTCCAGAGGCTTGGATTATGTTAAAAAAAAGAATTTTTTTTTTTATTATAAAAATCTAATCCAAACCAAGAGATCTGAAATGTTAGTTTTTTTTTTTTTTAAAGAATAATGATGAATGCACGCAATCTTGGTATGCAGCTGACGTGGCAGGGCACAAAACTGCACATTTTTTCCCATTTATCCCGATGAAATTGATCTATTGTTCTATGCCCTTGCCATGTTAGCTGCGTATCCAACCATGCACCAACACCGCGTGCATTCATCACGACTCTTTTTTATAAATTGTGATGTTTGTGACTGTAGAAGAAGCGCTATAGGAAAATGGAGTTACAAAGGATCCGTCCCCCATTTCAACACCTTAACATGAGTGGAATCCCATATAAAGAGGCCTTGATGAGGAATTTATGCTTATTGAAAACTCGACGTCATCTTCCCGTGCATCTTGGATGCTTTGGATATGCTAGATTTGTCATTTAATCTACTTAGTGGGCATATTTACCTAATTGGTTGGGTCAGTTTAAGAATCTAATAAGTTCTCTTTGCATATAAAATTCTTCGAAAAATATAAAATTCACTTTTATACATAATGTAATGAAACCGCCTTTGTTAGACAGAGATTTTATTCTTTTGTAACAAATAAAATAGGGAATTAAAAAAATAGGGATTTCCTAGTTTTTGGAAATAATGAATTTGTTCTGGAAGCAACATTTTTGTTCATTGGATTTAGAAGGAACGAATTCACTTCTTAGATATCTAAAAAAGTTATGAATTCATCATTTTGAAATCCACAACTTATGCAAAGTTGTTGCTTGTGGTGACCAAGCAGTGAAATTGTTGTTAATTTATTTTGAGTTTTGTGAATGAGGTGAAGAGTGAAACGTATTTTTCGAAAACAATTTTTTGAGAATGAATACCATGCTTTGATTTTTATTGTTAGAATCTTAGTGAAATAAGAGTGAAAATCATTAACAAGTAATTTTACTAAAAGGGTGTCTTAGATAATTTACTCTTTTTCATTAGAGTCGGGGATTATCTAGTTGAAAAAAACTTTACTCCCTGAATTATTTCAAAAACGTGGGGGGAAAACTATCAAGAAATCCTTATATTATACTAATTTTTACTTTTTCTTGCTGTCTTGAAGAATATGATAGATTAAAGGGTTAGAATCATCAAGAGCAATGGTATGGTGGGAGTTAGGGGTGCAAGTTGGTCTGATTCAAATCGAGAATTGAATCAAATCGATAGCTTTGAGGTGGTTTGGAATAAGTTGCAATTCGATTCCGAATTACGAAAATGGAGAACCAAATCAAATTGAGAACCAAACCCTTATGAGATTAATATATATATATTAATTATTTTAGGAATAAAGACATAGATTAATGATCTTTTATGGATAAACTAATGGCTTTTTATATGTAAATTAATGATTTATTGTATAAATTTTTATGTTTATTATATATTTATTTTTTCATTAAAAAATGTGACTAACAATTTATAGAATATTGGCAACTCATAGAACTGAACCAAATCAAATCATCTTTAATTTGGTTTGATTTCAATGGAATTTGGTTTGGTTTTGATTCTTATTTTGTGGAATTGACCAATATTTGATTTGACTTCAAATCGAACCAAACCTAACCAACTTGCACCCCTAGTTGGAGTGGGGACACTAAGAGGAGATTTGTCAGGTCCTCTAAGAGGCCCCAATACGTACAGTTCAAAAAGGGTAATTAGTGGGAGTATGGATCCCAATCATAATATGCCACGCGTACCATAGAAAAAAAGGACAATTTCTACGACAGGAGATGAAAAATCACACCCAAGAATATGATGATTTTGCTGATTTAGACAAAAAAAATATGGTAGTTTTGTAATTTAGGACAGATTTTAGTCTATTTAATTAAAAGAAAGTGAAAAAGTGAGCTTCATGGAACTTTCGTGATCCTCTCTTTAGTTTTTCCTGTTCAGCTGCAGTGTTTAAGAGCTCCACTCTCAAAAAAATACCCTTAAAGTTTTCACTTTTTCCTTTTCGAATTCTGGCCCTTTCAACAAAAAATTTCATTTGCTAATAAACCCGGGCACTCTTTCCTATTATATTAAGAAATTAGGGGTATATTTGTAAATTTAAAATATGAATTAAATAAATTTTTTTACTCCCATAAATTCAGAGTTATGTTGAGGTGACACATGCCTTATATGGTGATTCTCACAATTTGATATAGCTTAATATCCATGTCACCCACTTAATGAATCAGTAGCCACGTCATCTTTTATTATTAAAAAAAATAAAACAAAAACTTGGTAAAGAAAACTAACGTCTTGTCCTATTTTCTGTGTCTCTTTTCTTTTGCAGAACCTCAAAACAATCTACGATCTATTAAAACCCTTGTTTTGATTCTCAACTTTTCAAATTAGTTCACCAATCTGTTATAGACTTCTCCAAAACAAGATTTTTCTGATTCGTATCAGATAATCTTGCAAGTGAACAAGATAAGATGTGTGGTGGAGCTATAATCTATGATTTCATACTGATGACTCGATCGAGACGACTCTTTTCTCCTTGTTTCTTGATTGAAGTTAACAAGCCCAAATACTCAAGGATGTATGGCTCATTAGGTATTTGTTTGTATTTTCTTTTGGCCTTTTGGGTTCTTCTCAAATTTCTTTCTAGTTTTCTATATGTGGATTTGTGATTTTTTCCAAATAATTGTCATTGATGGGTCTTTCTTTCTCCACTTGGACTTGTCTTCTTCTCTTTGTTTTGTTTTTATGAATACTGGGTTATGTTTCTTTTTAATAAACAATGGTATTTTTAATGAATTATTGGAAGATTCAATTCTTCTTAATCACTGAAAACTTCATTAACGACGTTGAACGAAAGCTACACACACACACACACACACACACTCTCTCTCTCTCTCTCTCTCTCTCTCTCTCTCTCTCTCTCTCTCTCTCTCTCTTGTCTTGTCTTGTCCTCTCTTTGAATTTCGAAAGCTCCATTGAAGTTTGAACCATTCCCTCGTGAACAATGAACCCCATTCTTCACTAAATCATAGCAACGTTAATTCGAATATTGCAATGAACCGACTATTCCTCCACCATTCCAACAACCCAAACCCCCTGATTTGTGACATTATGCTTGCCTTTTTAGTTTTTCTTTTTGTCTTTTTTTGAATTTAAATTTTGGTGGAAATATCCCTAATTTGTACATTTTATGGTATTATGCTTGTCATGAGTGTATCTATTGTTTAATTGAGTATCAGTTTAACTTGTCTATGAAAAAGGTACAGCATGTTTCGATTGAATAAGTTCTTTGGGATTCAATTCATGGTTTGGTGGTGTGATGAGCAATTTTGTGTCTCATCTCCACCAATAGTTTATAAAGTTATAAAAGTATTCTATTTTCTATTGAACTATTTTATTTTTTTAGTAACGCTCTATCCAATGGCCTACCCAATGGTCTATCGGATGGCCTTCCCATGGCCTGTCAGATGGGCGTTATATGAACTTCTTTGATTTTTTATTTTTGTGTCAATCATAGATACACATTATTTTGAATTAATTTTTTTTATTTAATATATTTTTTTAAATATAAGATATGGAAGATCGTAAAGTCATTGACGGGTTATCGTCGAAAGATAAGGGAAAAGAAAAGGAATTAGGTGAGGTAGAAGAGAGTCCCCTAAAGGAAGGAATGGATGGAGATGATATAATACCGAAGACCGAAATGAAGTTCAATTTAATGAAAGATGCTTATATTTTTTATAATATCTATGCTCGAAAGATGCTTATATTTTTTATAATATCTATGCTCGAAAAATAGGATTTGGTACCAAAATTAGAAGCACTTGGCGTGAAGAAGAAGAAATGATAAAATGCCTCTTCACATGTGTTAAGGAGGGTAAAGTTAATTTAAAACAGGATATAGATGGTATATGGTATTTACAAAAGTGAATTCCGAACATAATCATATGGTTAGTCTAGCAAATTCAAGATTTTATAAGAACAATAAAAGATTGAATGAACAGGTGAAAAAATAACTTGAATTGAACGATAGTGTCGGGATACCAGTATGCAAATCATTTCTTTCATTTACTGCCCGAGCAGGGGGCATTGAAAAATTTTCATTTAGTGAAAAAAAAGCTAGAAATTATGTTGAAAGCGTAAGATGTTTGAGGCTTGGTGAAGGTGATGCTGAAACGATACGCTAATATTTTATCCACATGCAAAAAAAGAAGGAAAAATTACCAAAACGGTACAGTTTTGGAAAATATTTACCAAAACGGTACACTGCAGCAATTAATTCCGAAAACGGTAAATTTACCGTTTTCGGAATTAATTTATTTTACCAAAACGGTAAAAACAGTAATCCATTACTTTTTTATTCCGAAAATGCCCTTTTGTTAATTTTGACTGAAATTACCATTTTATCCTCGCCTCTTTTATAAAAATGTCTGTAATTTCAGTTTTACTGTTTCCTTGTTCTGCAAGTCCAAGACGAAGAGTGCCACCTCCATCTCTCTCTCTCTCTCTCTCCATTGGGGAGATCTTGAAAACATTGTAAGTTACCCTCTCTCTCTCTCTCTCTCTCTCTCTCTCTCTCTCTCTCTCTCTCCATTGGGGAGATCTTGAAAACATTGTAAGTTACCCTCTCTCTCTCTCTCCGTTGTGAGAACGTGAGAAACTTGCAACTTTCTCCGTATTTATCTTTCTTTGTTGTGGAGATTCTCCGTTGGGGAGATGTAGAAAATATTGCAAGTTTCCCTCTCCCTCTCTCTATCTCTTTCCATTGTGGAGAACGTGAGAAACTTGCAAGTTTCTCCAAATTTATCTTTCTTTGTTGTGGAGATTGTTAAAATAATTTTGATTCAAGTCTCTTTCTATCTCTCTCCGTTGTGGAGATTTTGAGAAATTTGAATCGAAAGTGTTTGTGTTTGTGTTTTGGAGTATTCGAACCCTAAACTTTCCATAATATTTTGTCCAAATTCTTTTTTGACTTTTTATTAAATATTGTCATTATTTGCTTGTTGTTAAATCTCTTTCAACAGGAACCTTGGAAAAATTGAATACTTCAAGGTGACCATTTTATTTGATTTTAATTTATAATTTTTTTGTTTCTACCAATGAATGGAATGCAAATTATTCATAGTGAAAGTTTATTATTGATGAATTTAATTACGTTAGGGGAAAAAAGATGTAGTCCTCATATCATTAAACCATGATATTTTCAGGATAATGAAAGGACTGTAACAAGGTGTTTTTTGACATAAGATCAAAACTATTTTAGTCAATGTCAAAAGGTACTTTTTGACATAAGATCAGAACTATTTTTAGTCAATGTCAAAAGGCACATTTTGACATTAGATCAGAACTATTTGACTCAATGTCAGAAAGTTCCTTTGACATTAGATCAAAACTATTTTAGTAAAAGTCAGAAGGAGATCAGAACTATTATAGTCAATGTCAAAAGGCTCCTTTTGACATGAGATCAGAACTATTTACTCAATGTCAGAAGGGATCCTTCTGACATTTGATCAGAACTATTTAACCAATGTCAGGAGAAGCCTTTTGACATTAGATCAGAACTATTTTAGTTAATGTCAGAAGGATCCTTCTGACATTAGATCATAACTATTTTAGTCAAATGTAAATTGTACATAGAGAATCATTTTGATTATAATTTATTTTTGTTATGATTTAATGTCAAATGTTTTTTTTATCTCACGTCAGAAGGTTCCTTCCGACATTATATACAATACATTCTGATATAATGTCAAAAGTATCATTCTGATGATATTATTTGTATTGCTTATGAATTAATTAATTATTTTGAATGGGTCTACGTTAGGTCAATCGTATTGGAAATAGTCTTTCATCTACGTTGACATGGTATGTTATCCTCTTTTTATGACATTAAGTATCATATTTTTTTACATTTTGAAAATACGATGACATAGCAATATATATTTTGCAGGCACGTGTTGTGTGTAACGCGGAAAGATTTTCACAATTCTTCTCAAATTTAACATTTGAGCAGAAGACATGTTTAAATTCTACTTGTTTTGCTCCACTACTATCTATGCCACGCGTCCCAATGTGTAGCAATTTGATTTTTCTTCTCATAGAGAAATTTAATCCTAAAAATGGTTATTTTTCATTTGGAATTAAAGATATTTCTATTTCAGAAGGGAGGTTGCATTGATATTAGCTTGGGAGGTTTGTATAGTAGTGATGGAATCGGTTCTCTCAAAGAAAGACGAGCTTTGTGTACAATTATTTTGGAATAAGTACTTTGACGTGCCAACAGAGATAACCTTAGATTCTTTTGAGACTATACTTAATACAGTCTAAAAAATGAAAATATTATTGAATTTAAAAGAATTTTTATTATACATAGTTATTACATTTTTACTTCCTAAGGACAGACTGAAGATAAATAAAGAACTTTTAAGTATGATATGGTGCGATGAGATCTTCAATAGAATCCCATGGGGCAGATTAGTACACAACCACCTTTTAAAGTCTTTACGCATCTGTGCGACGAAGTTTAAGGAAACTGGTAAACATGTACATTTTATGGTTGTGCATTGGTGGTGCTTCAGGTAGGTAAAGAAAAATTTGAGTTATTAATTTAATCTTACTTCGCGAAGTACTAGTTTTATAAACTATTGATGTTTATTTAAGCACTCGTCCTGTATTCTTATGCACTTGTAGGTATGGGCATTCGAACATATACCTGTAATAGCCCCCCGCATATTTGCCAATCATTTTCCAAGGTACCTGAAGTATCCTTATTATTTAAATGAGGAACGACAATTTTACGTCGATAAGTTTGTCAATTGCACGGTATGAATTATTGAACTACGATTTCAATCGTATATATATATATATATACCTCCATCTAATACAAATTTTTTTATATGCATGTATCATCATTTTTAACAGATTATCAATAAGTTGAAATTGACCGATCATGAACTTTGTGAGGCTGTTCTTGCTCATTTTGTAAGGGTTATAAGAGGAGGAAAAGAGGAAATGGTGTTCGGTCAAAAGGAAAAACTTAGAGGAGGTTGATAAGTTGAAGAAGAAAATGACGGTGATGGAACAGAAGTTGAAAGATCAGTCTAAAGTTATCCAAGAATTGAAAAAGGACATCAAATGTTTGAAGTCATATAATGAATCTGGCCCCTAAGGTATTGTTTCTCTACTATGTGTGATAAATCCACATATAGGTTACATCCACTTAGAAATCATTATGAATGTTTGTTTTAATATCAACAGTATAACGTTAAATTCGATAAAGCCTCGGACTTTGCACCTTCGAAAACCAAGTCATCTCCCCATACCAACACCTCTGTCAATCCTTCAGATATGCCTAAGGCATCGACCCCTACCAGGGCTCTTAGACGATCCTTTAGGTATACCTAAGTCATCGCCTCCGACAATGGGCTCTAGTGTTCCTTTTGGTATACACAAGGCATCCCCCTCAACGAATACTTGCCCAAATGAGTATCCACTTCACGAAGAAGAAGAAGAAATTGAATCATGTAAAAAGACATCTGAAACAATACCAATGAACCATTCACCTGAAGTATCATTCTCTTCCTCCACAAAATACAAGGTACCTTGCATGAACAATATTTAAAATGTTCAATAAATATTTCATGTGAGTTGTTTTATGATCATTTTCTATTCTTCTTAATCAGCTGTCTACTAAAGTTGATAACGGACGTAGTTCGCCTAATATTTGAAAGTAATTATCTCAATGATGAACAAAATTCAGAATTCAAATTCGACGTTGATAAGGTATGTATATACTTAATATTTAAAATTTTAATGTAGAAAAAATCACTCACATTCGACTTCATGTTTTGTCTAATTTTTAGTAACTTATATATTTTTTGTTCGGAACTTGTTATCTATATAATAAACGCATCTTCAATAATACTGTCTAACTTTTATTTTTATAGGCTGAATCCTCATCCTCTCTTATAAAGCTAGAGTCTGAAGACAACAACATTCTAGCTAGGGGGAATTCATCTGATTTTGATCAAAAGGTGTGTGGTCGTTTGTCTTACAATATCCCCTCTTGGGATTTATCCGGTATATTATTATGTTGTAAGATTTTTCAATCAATTTCTTTGATTTGAAATGTGTACTATGCACATACAATTTTTTATTGCATGTCGTTTGAAATTGTTAGGATGAAATTGAAATATTTAATCATCGATTAATTGAATTGATTTCTTTAGCGAATAAGATAAGATGTATAAATTTTAAAAAATATATTATTTGAAATATTATATCATGGTCAATTTAAATACAATCAGTTCGTTATTCATACGTAATTGTTAACTTCATATTTTAAAGGTGTGAAAGTACCATACGAATACGAGTAATTTATGCAATGTTTCATTTGTTGTCAGGAGGGTGGGTATTCCATGAACCCTGTGAAGTCTAAAAGAGATGTGAAACCTTCAGTATATTTTGAAGCCACTATGCACCCTTAGATATACGGAAAAACGAGAAGAAGATATGCAAAGAGTTGAAGTGGGATGTATGCATGTTTCAGATTTCATTTTAATATGTTTTTTGTTATAATATTATTATGAATGATATGTAATTCTTTTATATGTACTAATTTGTAGAGATGCGCTCGTAATTATTTCATGATCCTAAGCGCCCCTTTACAACGAAGAATTAACGTTGATAAATTCACATCACGTTGATATAAATTTGGAAGACGGGTATTATATTCCGAGCGCATCTATTGATTCACTTAGGGGGGTTGGGTGGTTGGACGATCAGGTAACATTTTTTCATCTTTTAATTTTAATTTTTTGAGAATCTAGAATGAGTTAATATTTCTCTGACTTTGTTGCCACACAGATAATCGATGGATATTGCAAATTTGTCTTAAAAGGAGAGAATTGCAACATCCAGATCATTTTCTCAAATGTCATTTCTTTAGTCCAATGTATATTGTACGTCCAATTGATATAGACACATCATTTACATATCTTTAAGTTAGATGTGTATATCTTTATAAAACTTTTTCATTAATCGGGGTTGTTTGTAGGTATTACTTAAGGAAGCTCAAGAAGATTACTCTAGCTGGTCAGTGGGTAAGGTCTTGTTGAATAATTTTGAGAGTGTGTCGGGCGAAAAAATTCCAATTAAATTAAAAACCTGAAAGCGTTTACCAGACCTGACTATCTTAAATATCATATACCATCTTGTGATAAGGTTGTTTTTTTTCTTGTCTTGTGCCTTCGTATATTTATTTGTTGTTAAATTACCTCTCATTCTCACATTGTTATTAATCACTAGGTATTTTTTCCCATTCACGCACACGCTCATTGGGCCGTTTGCAATATTGGACATAAAAAATAAGAAATTAGAATTTTTGGATTCCCTTCTTACGGATTGTATGCAGTCTATTAAAGTTGAAATTAAAGCATTGGTATGTATTGCTAAGTTATTTAATAATTATTACGCTAATTTAGTAAGGAATTCCACAAGTACTTATCACCATTATAATTTGTTAATGCGTAGAAAGAATTTTTCCCGATAGTACTCGAGCAGATGGGGGTCGGCGAAGATTGACATCCCACATTGGCCTTGTTACGATCGTAAGAACATTCCAAAAAAACCAATTCATGGGATTGTGTGAATGTTTATTTTAAAATATTGATTACGCAAGCCGCGGATTGGATTTAATTTCAATCAGGTACTACTATATCCCATTTATCTATTTTTAATTAATTGGAAACATTTCAATTAACTAAGATTGATGATTGTTTTACACATCACTCTTTGTAGGAAGATATGTCCTACTTCAGGTTGCGGGACTATTCTTGAGTGTGGTTATACAGATGGCATTACTTAAAAGTTGTTTGTTCTTATTTTTGTTCATTACATTGTTATCGACAATGTAATCGTTGCATGAATTAAAGATTTGGAAGTCATAACCAATTGGGTGGTTGGGAAGATCGATGTTGGAAAATGCAAAGTTATGGTCTTCACGTTTTAAGGTAGAATCTTAATCTACGTTTATTGACCCTATTTAAAATTATAGATTATACATAAATTTCGTAAGGAGTTGTGTGGACAAAATTAAATAGTATAAT